>NC_084801.1:146009299-146625132 GCF_963169125.1 Humulus lupulus
TTCAAAGTACATGACTCTGTTTATGGTGTAATTACACTTTTGACTTAAAAACCTCAATTAGCGAGTTATTTGCACGTTTTAAACTCACTTAGTAACGACTCTAAGGAAGTAGGGCATTACACCCATGGTCCTCATTGTACCTTGGATAAAATCATCTAGATAGTCTCAATTAATTGATTTAATTATCAATTAGAATTATCAAAGTTGATCAGGTCAATTTTGGATAGTTTCACATAGTTATGTATTTTTGAGAAGAAAAGAGAAATTATGGAAAATTTATTAATTAGGATAAATTGGTATCTAAATTAATAAATAAGTTTAAATCAAGGTTAAAATTATAAATAATTAATTTGATAAAGGATTTAAATGATTATTTAATTAATTAAATCAATAGAAAATAATACAAGCCTTGATTTTAAGTCCAATTGGCTTATAATCAAATGGGAAATTTCACGGGCCTAAAGCCCATGATAATTTTGACCTAGGGCTTCAAATTGGCAATTATTTTATTGATTTTTAATTAAATTAAATGACCTAATTGAGTCTATAAAACGAGTGCTTAGAGAGAAGTCAAGACAGACGATAGAGAAGTTTAATCACTGGTAATCTGATAGTTTTAGATTCTCTCTAAACACAAGTCATTTTCTAAGCCTCTTTGATTATTTTCTCTTCTTCTCTCTGTATCTATCTCATGTTGTTGATCCCAAAAGAGGGTGTTTTAATATTTAAACTCGCAAGTGCACGAATCATTTCGGAATATAATGTTCATGTAAGTACGAGGTCGAACCCATGGGAGTTGACTAACATCAAAAGAAACTATTTCAAACAAAGCAAGAATATTCTAACCTAGTTCCAAATATTTGATGAGATTTTGTTTTAGAAAAATAAAAGACAAGTAATAAAAAGATTTAAGATTAAATAGAAAAATGGTTTTCAAATGAGATATGTAAAATAAGATTATTAAGATATTAGAATCCACAAAATGCAAGTTCAATAATATTTATAAGTATATTCATTCCCAAGTTTAGATATAGTTGAAATAAATCACACTATATTTTTTCAAAATACATTTTCTATTCAAGCACAAGTTACTTTAAAAAAGGTAGGATTTTTTTTCACTTATAAAAGATATAATTTCTAAGCATTAGTTGTGTTACAACCTAATGAAACTACAAAAAATCAAAGAGATTATGTTTAGGCAAAATATGATACTTATGCTCTAAGAACTAGATGTGAACAATTTAATGAAAAACATTTAATCAAAGAATATCATATTTTTGCATAATGAAGAACTAAGTGTAATATGCTTTAACAATCAATAATAGATGAAAAATGCATATCCTTGATAGAAAAAATCCATAAACAATGTTGCACACATGGGAAATCAACATACAACAAAAATACTATCTAGTTACATTTTGCTTCATCATCATCTTGAAAAAGATTAGAAGCTCATAACTAGATTGAAATAAATTTTACAAAATAACATACTTGACATGCTCTTCAAAAGATGAAAATGGTAGAGAGAAAATAGTGTCAAGAAGAGAGAAAAATATGAAGTGTAGAAGAGGTTGAAAAGACAGAGAAGAGCCCCCCAAATGGTCTTACAAGACTCTATTTATAGGCAAAATATGGAGATTAAATTAATCAAATTAAAATAAATAAATTGATTAATTTAATTGTGTTGGGAAGTGGTTGGATAAATAGAGTAAGTGTAAGAGTATTGGAAAGATGAAATGTTTGGTTGGGTAAAAGATTAGTGAAAAGCTAGGGTAAACAAATGAATTAGGAATGTTTATTTAGGTAAGAAAAATAAGGAAGAGTGAATTGATATTTGAGCGAAAAGAAAAAAAAAACATTGGGAAGAAAAATGTGACTTTTTGGCCTTTTGGTGGTTGTGTTGGCAGCTTGGTTGACTTGGGCTGTTTGGGCTATTGAAGCTGATGGGAGAGAAGCTTGGCCGTGGGCCTTGCTGCTGAGGAAAAACGCTGGGCCGTTGGGGTTGGCTGAGTTGGTGTTGGGCCTGGCTGGTGGCAGGCGGCCCAAAAGCTGGTGAGAAGAGCAGCTGGTCCGTACGGCTTCGGTTGGTGCAAGCAGGAGGCGTCTGGGTGGACAGCTGGCGACCTGGGGAGTCTTCAGCTTGCTGGGGTCTTGGAGATGCTGGCTGAATGGAGATTTGAGCAGCCTTCATTTGGGCGTGAGGTGGCAGCTGGGAGACAAGGAGGTCTTGGAATGGGCCTGGGCCTGTGCTTTTCAGAAATGCCACTTTCCTTCTTTTTGAACTTTCTATCATTTATTCCACTTCAAGCACAAAAAAGATACAACATAATTCCTACACCATAAAAATTAAATTAAATAACAATCAAATATTTTCAATTATAAATAAATCATATTAATTATTTGAAAATACTTAATTAAAACTTAATTTAATTTATCAATAAAGATCAACAAAATTGCACTTTTATTTTACTTCTAACTAAACTATATTAATTACACATAATTTAAACTACAACATATTATAATAAAATATCTATAAAAATGTATAAAAATCTAGAAAATTACAATAAGACTAATAAATGTAAAATTACTTAAAAACTTAATGAATCAATTAAGAACTCAAGAACTAAGCAACAATTAACACATAAAAAGTGGTAAAATCACTATATTTTGTAGAGTTATCACACCCCCAAACTTAAAGTTTTGCTAGTCCTCAAGCAAAAGAAAAATTAAAATACACATTTTTTTTTATTTGGTGATATCAAAAATGTCCTCAAAGATTGCACATTGAAAATAATTTATAAAAAATATGAATCAAAATTAACCTTATGTAATTAATTCCATAGTCAATCTTGCTTTGAAAATATATTTTAAATTAGAAGTCCAAAACTATTTATCAAGTTATTATGTGAATTTTGGAAACATTGTTGTAATAAACTATTTATTTCACATATTATGATGAATAATTTTTTTTTCAAAATTTCAATTTTTTTTAAGCAAAATTGACCCAAGAATTAAACACAAAGCTTAAGAAAGATTCATATATTTTTTAAACTAAAATCAAACTCAATCAAGGGTATTATCATAGGAAAAACAGATATCACCAAAAGGGTTTTTTTTTTTGATAGAAAATAAAGTATAAAAATACAAAAGTATATATATATATATATTACTAGAAAGATAATATTAAACATATATAAATATATTTTTTTTGTTTTTTTTATAATTAATATATAAAATAGATACTCTACCATCCAATTTTTTGTTTTTTTTTTAAAAAGAAATTCTACCATTTTCAAACACATGAAAGAAGTAACCATATAAACCCACTACCCCCAAATTTAATTTATGCATTGTCGTCAATGTATCAAAATACAAATATAAATTGAAGCGTGAAAGAGTTTAGAGTTTAGAATGGTCGTACCTCATCATGGAGCATTGTCAAGAGTGCAACAAAAAGGAAACAAAAATCAAACAAGAAGTTAACCTAAAACTTAAATAAAACATACATTTACCAATAATTGATGAGAGCGATCAAGGACCATGGTAAATAGGATCCTCAAGAAGGATTTCATCCACTTTAGCAGTTTTCAATTCTAAAAATGGTTTGAATTTTTGTCCTTTCACTTTGAATACATTACCATTATTAGGATTTTCAATTTCAATGGCTACATGTGGAAAAACAGTGCGAACAATGTATGGACCTACCCACCTAGAGCGTAACTTCCCCGGGAAGAGATGCAAACGAGAATTGTATAAAAGGACTTTTTGACCGGGAGAGAAATCTTTTCGCAAAATGTTTTTGTCATGGTAAATCTTCATTCGATCCTTATATTTTTTGGAATAGTCATATGCATCATGCCTAAGCTCTTCTATCTCATTTAATTGAAGCTTTCTTCTCTCACCTGCTTTGTCTAAGGAAAAATTCAATTGCTTAATTGCCTAATAGGCTCTATGTTCTAGCTCAACGGGAAGTGACATGCCTTTCCATACACAAGTCTATAGGGGGACATTCCAATGGGTGTTTTGTATGCAGTTCGATATGCCCATAATGCATCAATGAGTCTTAAGGACCAATCTTTCCTAGTTGGATTGACAGTTTTCTCTAAGATGTGCTTAATTTCCCTATTTTATATTTCAACTTGACCACTAGTTTGTGGGTGATAAGGTGTAGTGACTTTATGTGTAATACCATATTGTTTCATTAAATGCTCAAAAGATCTATTACAAAAGTGTGTACCGTTATCACTAATGATAGCACGTGGTGAGCCAAAACGGGAGAAAATATTTTCTTTCAAAAACTTAAGCACAACTTTATGGTCATTTGTGTGGCATGCAACAGCTTCAACCCATTTAGACACATAATCAACACCAACAAGAATGTACAAGTTACCAAAAGATTTAGGAAATGGACCCATAAAATCAATGCCCCAAACATCAAATATTTCAACAATAAGGATAGGATTCAAAGACATCATGTTTCTTCTAGTTACACTTCCTAACATTTGACAACGTTCGCAAGATTTGCAATAAACATAAGTGTCATGAAAAATAGTAGGCCAATAAAATCCACATTGTAAAATTTTCAAAGCAGTTTTCTTACCACTAAAATGTCCACCACATGCATGATCATGACAAAGAGATTTGATTTTAGTTTGATCACAATTTGGAATGCATCTCCTTAGTATTTGATCAGGGCAATATTTAAACAAATAAGGATCATCCCACATGAAATTTTTCACTTCAGAATAAAATTTAGATTTGTCATGCTTAGACCAATGAGAAGGAATTTCACCAGTGACCAAATAATTCACAATGTCAGCATACCAAGGCAAAGAAGATATATGCATGAGTTGTTCATCAAGAAAAGTTTCAGTTATAGTGGTGGAGTCATTATTAGTCTCAACAACAATTCTAGACAAATAATCAACAACAACATTTTCAGAACCCTTTTTATCTCGTATCTCTAAATCAAATTCTTGTAAAAGCACAGTTCGGTTTCTTGATAATACTCTGCGACAGAAAGGATACAAGAGTTAGATAAACTGAAGGAAGATGTAATGCCCCAAATTTCCTAATAAGGTTTAGGACCTTGATTAGGAGGCCGGGAGGGCCATAATGATTTATTATCGTATTTAATGATTATATGCATGTTTACGTGAATTATATTATTATATGATGGTGGATGCATGCATATGGGTTCATATTTTAATTATGAGGGCATTTTGGTCACTTGGCCCGTTGAAGGCGTGATTGTGTATTTTGGGTGCATGGTTGTGATTAATTAATATAGCCACATTATAAGGTGGATTGGTTCGAGCTATTCGGCATGAGACGATCAGGAGATGTAAGTGTTCGGTCTAGTCATAACCGGTTTAAGTTTTGGGCTTGGGGTGAGTCTCGGGGTCATTTTGATGACTAGAACGTTACCGGGAATAAAAGGGTAATGTGATATGATTTATTGGTATGTGAGAATATTGAGAATAGCGGGAATTGGAGATCGTTAATTATAATTAACGAGATAGGCGGGAAATGATGGTTTTACCCTCGGAAGCCTTTAGAGGGATTTATTTGGCCTAGGGACATTATGGTCTTTTGACCTTAAGGATTTATATAAGCCTTTGAGTGTTTAGAAGGCTGTGGAAAATAGAACAAAACAGAGACTTATCTCCTTCTCTCCCGTACAAGATTTCTCCTTCATCTTCCCTTCAAATTTTGAGAGTCATCTTGAGGTGTTAAGCTAGGAGATCAAAGGTGGAAGCTAGGGAACTTGTTTCAGCCATTAAAGGGGATTCAAAATTGAGTTTGAGGTGAGTTCCAGTTATGAATTTTGTGGCGTGCTCTGTTTTTCCTTTGGTTTTTCAGCTTGTGAATTTCTTATTGATAGTTTGGATTTGAGGAGGTTTTGATTGAAGTTTAGTTTGAGTTTTGATGAGGGAGAGTTATGGGTGATGTTTAGAGGTTAAATTGAGTGTTTGGGGGAGGTTTGGGACAGGTTTGAAGGGCTTGGTTCCAAGGAAAAACGCAGGGGAGGCGAGCTGGTGCGTGCTGACATTTTAACAAAACTGGGTATTGAGCCGCGGCATGGCTGTGGTGCGCCGTGGCTCAAGGTGTCTGGCAGAGAGGGTTGTCTCTGTCTGGGGGGTGCGCCGCGGCGCAGCTAGGGCGGGCCGCGGCCCTTAGTGAACTTTTTGGCCAGAATGGTGTTTTTAGCTTGGGGATTCAAGCCTTAGGCCTCGGGGTTGAACTTAGTACCCGGTTAAGTGGGGATTGATGTCTCAGAGGCTAGATATTGGTTTGGGAACTTATGTTGATCATTTTTATTGATGGTATCTTATATTTGGTTATGACTAGGTGACCGCTAAAGAACTAAAAGTGGATCGTTCTTTAAATCATTCTAGCTCGAACCTGAGGTAAGAAAACTGCACCATGTGTATATGTGACATGCATGGCTATTCTTGATGCATGTGGGTTGATTATTAAGTATGACATGCATGGCTATTCTTGATGCATGTTGGTTGATTATTAAATGTGACATGCATGGCTGTTATTGGTGCATGTTTGATTGTTGAATATTATACATATGACGCATGAGAAACATGTGATTAGGACATGCTTTGTATACTGTGTATGATATCATTCAGAGCTTGAGCCTCTGTGGTTGTGCATGGTCCTAATTGTACTAGTATCTGTTTAGTAAGCATGCTGAATACCTTGTCTATGGATATTGAACATGTGATATATGTTTGGTGGCATGACTTACTTGTGTATGGCACTGACTAGTCAGGGACCGAACCTAAAGTCGAAGAACATGCATTGAATGGCTCTATGGCATTAATGCTGGACCGACCCTAAAGTCGAAGAACTTATAAGCGCTTGCTTGGTCTAAGTTCAGATGTTCATAGCCAAGGTATATGACCCCGGTGACTGTTTGTCACATGGCTGGGGGACGCTGTCCTTAGTTACGACTCTAGAGTCGGGAGGATGGTTATGTTGGTGACCAATCACCATGCACCTATCTTGATCAAACTTATGAAAGAACCACCTATCAATTAAGCCCTGGTGACCCTATCGTCACATGGCTAGAGGGAGCTGTACCCATTTCTGTAACTTTTGGCTATTGTCACTTATCTGCTTTGGACCGTTGGTCCTGAATGGCTATTATGATTATTGCTGATATTATATCATGCTTTATTGTGTTTTCTTGCTGGGCTTTGGCTCACGGGTGCTATGTGGTGCAGGTAAAGGCAAGAGGAAGCTGGACCATCCTTGAGTTGGAGAGCTTAGGTGATGACGTGTACATATGCAGTTGCTCGTCCGCCACGGCCGATGTTTAAAGTGGAACTAGAGTTAAACCCTGTTTTGCCGCTTAGAACGGCCTGTTGTAAATATTTTCTGTAATAGACTCTGAAATTATATTTTCGGGATCCCAATGTATATATTAAACGTTCTAGTGAAACGTTACATCTTAACCAAAATGTTTAATCCCTAAACCGCTAATCATACTTAGTTACACGTTTTTGGCCAAATGACTCGATTAGCGAGTTTAGCACTGTTTACAAGGCACACCGTAACGGTCCCTGGAGTTGGGGCGTTACAGAAGGACTCTTTCGTTCCGCTGCGTATACTGTAAGTATTCATATCATTGTTTCTCTTTGAATTCAATTTTAGAAACATGTTCTAGGATGCCTCATATTAATTTGTTTAATATTAGATTTACATGAAAATAAATAAAGATCCTGTATAAGTTTTCCCAACATGAAGTGCATCCCATATCTCCTTTGCCGATTTGGTCTCGGTGTAGAGGTCATAGAGCCTATCAGAAATGGCATTGAGGATATGACCCTACAAAGGAGATTGTCCTCTTCCCTCTTCCTCGGGAGTGTCCTTGTCGGATGGCGTTAGGAGAGGTTCTAGAGTGGACTCTAGAATGTAGGCGATTTTGAGAGTGGTCAAAAGGAATCTCACCTTGTCTTGCCATCTAGTGAAATTGGACCCATCAAACTTATCCAACATCACTAGGTCTTGATTCATAATCTTGATAGTCTCACCTTCCATTGAAACAAACAAAGGGTAAGCTTTTGAATGTTAGGAAAATGTGTTGGAAAAAGCTTATACAGGATCTTTATTTATTTTCATGTATATCTAATATTAAACAAATTAATATAATATAGCCTAAAACATGTTTCTAAAATTGAATTCAAAGAGAAACAAATAATATAATACTTACAGTATACGCAGCGGAATTAAGAGTCATTCCTTCAGTTTCTCTAACTCTTGTATCCTCTCTGTCGCAGAGTATTATCAAGAAACTGAACCGATCTTCTATTTTCTTCACAATCTTCCAATGTATCCTTAGAACCACCTAGACTAGTGTGGTAAATTCTCAACACATGAGATAGATATAGAGAGAAGAAGAAGAGAAAATAACAAAGTGGCTTAGAAAATGACTTGTGTTTAGAGAGAATATAAAACTATCAGAAAATCTGACTTGTGACTTATCTGTCGTCTCACTTGACTTCTCTCTAAGCACTCCTTTTATAGACTCAATTAGGCCATTTAATTTAATTAAAAAATCAATAAAATGATAGCCATTTTGATGCCCTAGGTCGAAATTATCATGGGCTATAGGCCCGTGAAATTTCCCATTTGATTATAAGCCCATTGGACTTAAAATCAAGGCCTGTATTATTTTCTATTGATTTAATTAATTAAATCCTTTATCAAATTAATTATTTATAATTTGAACCTTGATTTAAATTTATTTATTAATTTAGATACCAATTTATCTTAATTAATAAATCTGCCATAATTTCTCTTTTCTTCTCAAAATTACACAACTCTGTGAAACTATCCAAAATTGACCTGGTCAACTTTGATAATTCTAATTGATGATTAAATCAATTAATTGAGACTATCTAGATGATTTTATCCAAGGTACAATGGGGACCATGGGCCTATGAAATCAAGCTCCAATAAGTTATCATAAATCTAACAAATAAATTTACTAACTTATTAATTCCTCGTGACTCCACTATAGACTTGGAATTGCACTCTTGAATTCATAGAACGCTCTATAACAAATATAGATACGCTATTAATTATCCATTGTTACAACCATAATTGTCACTCAATCCTCTATAGACGGTCTACAATGAGATAGGACTAAAATACCGTTTTACCCCTCATTGTATTTTATCCTTAAAACACTTAGTTCCTTGTAAATGATATTTCAGTAAACTAATTTAATTACTGAAATGAGATCTCTATCATTTAACAACTTTTACCAAACTAAAAGGAAACCATCATTTCACTTCTTCACCAGAAGCTATAGATGTTCATATCTATGATTAACACTCCCACTCAATTGTACTACCAAGTTCCCAAGATGTAAGTATGGGCTAGTCCGTAGGGTAAGCTGGTAACGAACAAGTCAAAGAACTCAAACAATACAATCAGTTAGAATACTAACCACTCAGAATTGAGATTGAATTGACCTATGGTCAACTATATGATATGACTAGAATAGATAATAACGGTATGTTTACTTATCTTATCAACTGTCAATATCGATCCTGTCCGATGTAACAAATACATCCGATCTTATCTACTTTGCTAATGTTCTGGAAAGAACATAACACTGTAATGTGTAAGTAGATCATATCGTAGATTGGCAAGTCAGTGTAAATCCGGTGCACTGACTAATCTTAGGACTAACTTATTTTTGAACATATAATCATATTTATATTCCACTGTGATTACGTCACTATAAATAAGATTAGCTATATGCTCGGGATTTAATAGAAGTTTATATCAAACAAATAATCATGAAAATAAAACATATGAGCAAAGTGATTGACCAAGTCAAAAAATGATTTCTATTATTTTATTGATAATAAAATGGGATTACAAAGAATTTGAGTTTTAATTAGGGCATAAAACCCCAACAAAATGTTCAATGGAAATTGGTAAGAAAAATACAACTCTAGACAAAATATTACAAATAAATAATTATTGATTAAATAGTGTTATAACTCTATGATAGAAAAATACAAATAAACAAGAGGATGATTAGAAGAAAAGAATAGTGAAATACAACTCTAAGCAAAATGATACAAATAAAGTAAAAAGGTTTGTAACAAAGGAAATGAGAGGATTACAACTCTTTAACAAAAGTACAAGTAAATAGAACAAGAAGAATGAGAAGAAAAGAAATAGTAGAAAAATATAAGAAAAAGAACAAATAACAAGAAACTCTCACTCACACAACCAAAGTGAAGAGTGTTGGGGATCACCAACTTGAACAAGGTTTGAAACCTTTGTCCAAAAGTTTATTTCCCCCTAACTCAAGCACTAAGGGATCTCTCACAGATTTTGGAAATGCTTTCTGGAATAATCAAGTCTCTAGGTGTTTTCTAGCCAAGTGCTCTAATGGATAAAAAAATTGTGTCTTACAAGTGAGCAATAAACTCCTATTTAAAGAGTTTAGAGACACTCTTTGAATTTCAAATTCCACCAACCCCCATGGCTGTTACCAGTGATTAATTGGATGTTTATGGAATTAAAAATGAGATTGAGAGTTATTTGGGTTTTTGGAGTCGTTCAAAAAGGTTGGAAAAAACTTTAAAAAGTTGGTCAGAAATTCACCTGTGGCCGTGGCCAGGAACACCACTGGTCGCGGCCACTGCTCTTTGTTCCCCAGGCTGCGGTCACCGATATCTTGTGGTCATGGCCACTGACCAATTCCAACACAAAAATGTGTTGTTTTTTCAAACGGTTCCAATACACTCCCAGTTGACTTTGTAACCCCCAAAACACATTATTGGGGTTAAAATCATATCTCTAACAGCTATTTCACATATGGCTTTAAGAAATTCATCTCAATATTGTGTAACAATAAATCTACATAATAATGGACAATATTTGGAAGTTACAAATTTGTGAGTGAATTTGTAACACCAAATATGTTACTATTAGGAATGAGTTTCCTAATGTGCAGCAGAATGGTGGTGGGTTGGCCTAGTGTACAAAAAAAATTATGTAACATATTTAAACTATCTTTAAATATGTGAATCCATTAATATACATACATTAATCATAAGCAAGAGAATAGAAAACACACATCTTGATGCCCATCAAGTGTCCTTGCTTTCTTTTCGTAATTTGAATGAACTTCCTATCCATGCTGCTCCCAGGTACTCATACCAAGATCTTCCACAACGTTCTCTACATCTTAAGAAGTGTGTGGGCACTTAGAGAATAGAGGATAGTTAATTTGTGATTCTACTTGATGTACTCAACATATGAGATCAAGAGAATAAGACCTAAAATTGGTTCTGTATCTTTTTCAGGGAAAGATAGAAAAGTATCATTCTATTCACAGAGCGAATAATTTAGTATCTTGAATTATTGTTTATCTGTATATTTTCTTGATAAGTCTTACTTAAAAAGAAAATATTCAAATTAAAAAAAAAAATCTGTAACTAACTTACAATTTATATTTTAATTAATTAATTATCTTAATAATGAAAATATCCAAAAACTAATTTTTTGAATTATCCATTAATTAATTAAATAAATAAAATTAAAAAATATGTCCCTGAAAAATATGCAGTACACGCCACACACAGTCCATGGACTGTGACAGTCCATGGACTGTGTGTGGTCGTGTACCACCCTAATTTTTAGGGATATTGGATTTTTCTATTTTTATTTAATTATTTATTCAAACTACTTTCTCAGATAAAAATCTAATAACCTGATAATTAATTCAAACTTGAATTCAAATTTAAATTAAATATCTTTTTAACTAATTATCAAATATAATTAATTATTTGAATAAATGTTAATCTTTTAAATTCAAATCCAATTTGAACTTATCAGATTATTATCTCTCACTCAAATAAATATATTTAATTAATCATACCAATTAATTAAAACCAATAATTTTGGAAATAAATATTTAATTTATTATAATTTCAAAAATTATAATTAATTAATTATTTAATATAGTTTCGAAAATTAATTTAATTATTTAATATAATTTCAAAAATTACATAATAATTAAATATTAATTAATTTTGTTAATTACAACTAATTTATAATTAATTAATTAATCACTATTATCATATAATTGCATATTTGGCCCAAAGAACAAATTTCTTCATAAATATGTATTTCAACTATTATTCCTTTTATATCAACTCTTCCCTTCAATATTGTTGATAGAGCTGCTGTGGGGACCTATGGATTTATAATTCCAAGCTCCAATAAATTTGAGATTATTAATTAAACTCTTTAATTAAATAATCTTAATTTATTAATCTCATTATTACTCCACTATAAATATGAGACTGCACTCTTGTAATTATAGACATTTCATTTACTGAGTACTTTATAATGATAAAGCGTCCATTGATGTAATCATTGCATACAAATTAATCCTCTAATAATGGTTCATAATTAATCGGGAATAAAATTACCATTTTACCCTTTTAATTATAACTTGGTTCCTTAAGTACCATTGACTTGACTAGTGAAGGTTAATTCATAACTAAATTATGAATTTGAGCTCAATAACCTTTCAGTCCCAAAAGTCAACCCTTAAGAGAACCATTATTCAATCTCTTGCGAGAATGTATATATTCCATATCTGTATACTATGTCCCCAGCCATTTACATTAATTAATTCCCAAAACAAAAGTTTCTAGCCTAATCATTCTGACAGACCCTAACGAGTGAATCAAAGAACTCATATAACATAAACAGGAATTCATAGCAACTTCAGGATTAAGATCCATTTGTATATGATCATCAATTAATATATTTAATTATTACTTCGAAATGGTATTTAACTAAGTATTAATAAACATATCTGGTCTAGTTCTATATATTCTCTAATATATAAAGTACATCCACTAAAGTGTCCTACTACACTAGTGATCCGGATCTAGATCACACGTATTCATAATACTAGCGGATCATACTTGCAGTAATTAATCTAAAGATTCCATAACTTTATTTTACTGTGAACTATTCAAGTTCATTTATCTCAAACACAATCCTCCCGTAGCAATACGTGTTTGAGATCACATATATGAACTTAGGAATTTTTCTGATATTTACATAATATTATCACAGAATAATATAGTCCATAAAATATATGCATAACAAATTCAATTTATTTCTTTATTTCTTAAAACAGTGTCTACTACATATGCTTTCAAGGCACAATTCCCAACAATCTCCCACTTGCCCTAAAGAAAATGAGGCATCTCTCGCATTCATGTGTTTCTTACATGCTCCTTAAAAGATTTTATGGATAAAGTCTTTGTGAAATGATCTGCAAGATTATGCTCTGATGCTATCTTCATAACTGCAACATCTCCTCAATGAACTATCTCTCTTACCAAGTGATACTTCCTCTCGATGTGCTTTCCCCTCTTGTGACTCCGTGGTTCCTTTGAGTTAGCTACTGCCCCACTGTTATCACAGTATAGGACTAGTGGCCTATCCATATCTGGTACTACTTCCAGATCAGAATAGAACTTTTTGAGCCACACAGCCTCCTTAGCTGCTTCACAAGCTGCTATATACTCGTCTTCCATGGTGGAGTCTGCAATGCTAGTTTGTTTAATACTTCGCCAGACTACTGCTCCTCCTCCAAGAGTAAACACTGATCCAGAAGTCGATTTTTGACTGTCTCTGTCTGATTGAAAATCAGAATCAGTGTAACCAGTGGGGTTTAAGTCTCCACCTGAATATACAAGCATATAATCTCTAATATTTCTAAGATACTTGAGAATATTCTTCACTGCAGTCTAATAACTCAATCCACGATCAACATGGAGTACATTAGATTGCCTACCGCTGAGGCATAAGGATACTGTCTCATATCTTCCTCTTCTTGAGGTGTTTTGGGACACTGCTCCTTGGAAAGGAATACTCCAGAACGGGCTGGCATTTCACCCTTTTTGGAGTTTTGCATATTAAATTGTTCTAGCACCCCTCAATATAAGTTGCTTGAGACAGTGCCAAAGTTTTGTTCTGTCTATCTCTAAGAATTTTAATGCCCAGAACATACTTGGCTTCTCCCAAATCTTTCATTTGGAATTGTTCAGCTAACCAGTTCTTTATCTTTGATAATGATGTTACGTCATTTCCAATCAGTAATATATCATCAACTTAAAGAACGAGGAATACTACTACACCATATTTGATTTGTTTATTGACACAAGGTTCATCAACGTTTTTTTCAAAACCAAATGTTTTAATTGTGTCCTCAAATCTAAGATTCCAAGATCTAGAAGCATGTTTGAGTCCATAAATGGACCTAAGAAGCTTGCAAACATTTTACTCTTGACCTTTTACTTCGAACTCTTCTGGTTGAGACATGTAAATGGTTTCGTCAAGGTAGCCATTCAGAAAAGTTGTTTTGACATCCATTTGCCAAATCTCATAATCCATGCACGCAGCAATGGACAAGAGTATACGAATGGATTTTAGCATGGCTACAAAAGAAAAGGTTTCTTCATAATCAACCCATTCTTTCTGTGTGTAGCCTTTGGCTACAAGCCTTGCTTTGATACTCTCTACTTTCCCATCCCATCGCATCCGCTCCTCTTTTCTTCTTGAATATCCACTTGCAACTAATGGGTTTGATATTCTCAGGTCGATCTTCAAGAACCCAGACAGAATTGGAATACATTGATTTCATTTCATGGTTCACGACGTCTTGCCATTTGTCCTTGTCAGAATCATTCATTGCATGTTTAAATGTCAATGGATCGTCTTTGTTTGTGTCAGACACAAGCATTTGAACTTCGTGTTCATAGCGTGTGGGTTGCTGACTAACCCTCCCACTACGATGAGGTTCTCTATTATTCTGACTAGAACTAGCAGTTTCCTCTTGTCATTTTTCATTGGTTGTTGCCAGTGACTTTGCAACTTCATTTGAGACCATCACCTCCAGTACAACCTTACTGCGAGGTATTGACATAGTCATGTTCAAGAAAAGTTGCATTTTTCGATACAAATGTTTTATTTTCTTTTGAACTATAGAAAATTACGACAATAGAAAATTTCTCTTTGGAATATCCCACAAACATGCACACTTCAGAACGTGATTCCAACTTCCCGGTCTTTCCTTTAAGCACATGTGCAGGACACCCCCAAATTCGAAAATGGTGTAAACTAGGTTTACAACCATTCCATAATTCCATGGGTGTCTTTTGGATAGAATTAGATGAAACGACATTCAATATGTATAGAGCACATTGAATCGCATAGCCCCAGAATGACAGTGGTAATGATGAGAAGCTCATCATTGATCTAACCATAGCTAATAACATTATGTTCTGTCTTTTTGAAACACCATTTTGCTGTGACATTCCAGGTGCCATGAGTTGGGATTGAATACCATGCTCACGCTGATGGTCCTCGAATTCAAAATCCAAGTACTCTCCTCCTCGATCAAATCGAAGAACTTTCAATGATTTACCTAATTGCTTTTCAGACTCTGCCTGAAATTCTTTGAACTTTCCAAAAGTTTTAGATTTTATTTGCATTAGATATAGGTAACCATATCTTGAATAATTGTCAATAAAAGTGACAAAGTATTGATAACCTCCTCTTGCTGGTACATTAAGTGGACCGCAGACATCTGTATGTCCCAGCTGAAGTGGTTCTGTAGCTCTTGAACCTTTAGCAGAGAAAGGTCTCTTGGTCATCTTGCCTTCTAGATAGGATTCACAAATAGGGAGAGATCCAATAGATAGTTCTCTTAAAGGACCATCCTTTACAAGCCTATTAATTCTGTCTAGACCAATATGGCCGAATCTCAAGTGCCATAGATATGTTTCACTATCGGAACCAGTCTTTTGTCGTTTAATAGATCTTGGATTAGCTGTTTTAAATAATTCAAAATTATAAGCAAATTTCTCTTTAGCTTGTAGTTTATAAAGCCCATCAATAGATTTTGCAGAACATATCATAAAACCATATCTTGAAATAACAATCGAATTATTATTAAAAGAAATTTTAAAACCTTGTTCATGCAACATAGAAACAGAAATTAAGTTTCTAGAAAATCCAAAAATATAATAAACGTTCTCTAAAACAAGAAATTTATTCTTCTTATCTTACCGACGGGCTGTTCCAACTACTGCTGCAGAGACAATCCGACCACTGCCTACCCTCATAGTCACTTCTCCATCAGCAAGCTTCCTCATCGAACTAATAATCTGTAGAGAAAAACAAACATGATTAGTGGCTCCTGAATCTACTATCCAAGACGAGGAATTGTCTTCCACTAAACAAGATTCTAACACAAGTAAATCAAATTTACATTTCTTTTTCTCTTTTAGGTCAGCGAGATACTTTGGATAGTTTCTCTTCCAGTGACCATCTACTCCACAGTGAAAACCAGTCCCTTTAGGGGTCTTCTTTTTGGAGCTTTTGGTGTTCTTGTTCTCTTTGCCTTTGGATAACTTTTTAGGCTTCTTTGAATTCTTGTCTTTTTCTTTTTCCTTGTCCTTTCCATTTCCATTTTTCCTCTTTTTAGTTTTAGCCTTTGAAGAGGATGGGTTAGAATCAGCAACATTTGCTTTTCTTTCTTTCTCAGAACCTTTGTTAAGAGATTCATAAGTTTGCAATTCATTCAACAACTGTGTCATGTTATATGATAATTAATTCATGACATAGTTTGTTGTGAAACCGTTAAAAGCTGGTGAAAGCGATTCAAGTATGATGCTTACTTGAGTCATTTCATCAATGATTGCCCCATGGATAATGGTATTGTGGATTATATTGATCATGTCTAATACATGTTTTGTAACGCCCTGGATAGCCAAGACCATTACACTGTGTGTTTATAAAGGTGCAAGACTTGCTAATCAAGTCATTTAATTCAAAACGTGTTACTGAAACTATAGTAGAACTAGGGTTAAAAGATTTTGGTCTCAAAAGCTGCATTTTTTATAAATAAACATTTTCTTTTTACATGGGATCCCAAAAGTAATAAGTTCAAGATTGTTTACAAAAGAATTAAGATTTAAATACAGTTGCTAGCCACTCTAAGGAAAAACAGAGAAATAGGCTTTTCCTGTCCTGTTCCACCCCTCGGCCGTGGCGGCCGAACAACTGACTATGTATATTCAGCCCCGCAGCTCTCCACCTCAAGGTTGGTCCAACTTGTCTTTGCCTTCACCTGCACCACGTAGCACCCGTGAGCCAAGGCCCAACAAGAAAACAAAATAACAGAGCATAATCATTCAACAGACAATCAGATAACTCATACCACATAAGCATGTACTCAACAGTCTAAGCACTCATGTTAATCAAGTATTCAGCATACCAAGTATGTCATTCCATATCAATAATCAATTCACATATGATAACTAGGGTTAATGCCCTTAGGCCGCAACCTCTATTTATCCCACTGACTCCGGCCCGCTTAAACCGAGCTCAGTGAATATTAAGCTATCCTCAGCTACCAGTGGCCGAGCCGCGCCCTGTGCGCAAGTATTAGTTACGGCACCCTTAGGTCGTTTATCACATGTCCCATGGCATAATACCATTTATGACATCATATAGATATAGGGAGCTCTTATTCCCATCACAAACACATAACCAGGTGCAGTTTTCTTACCTTTAGATTCGCTAGCTTTGATCATTTTGATTCTCGAGCACGATCCCGCCTGAGCCCTAGCGTACACCTAGTCACAGCAATAGATCAGAATCATCACCAAACCTCAAATCCAAAACCTAGCCTCGGGAAGCCCTAATTCCACCAAACGGGGTGGTGGAATCAAACCCTGAACCCCTGGGCAAAAACCCTTGAAAATAACCCAAAACCCCTTTCTGGAAACAGGGTAGCGCTAAAGCGCTACAAACAGAGCCTAAAACACCCCAGACCACATAGCCTAGTGCTACAGCGCCCAGTGACTAGCGCTGTAGCGCTAGTCACAGCACAGTAAACCCTGCATTTTCCTCCTTCGATTTTCCCCGAGCCAAACCTTACCAAAGCTCTTCCTGTAACGACCCAAATTTACTAATAAGGCTTAAGGGCCTTGATTAGTGTGTCGGGAGGGCATAATTGGAATATATGTGATTTAATGATTAAAATTATGCTATATGACTATTTTAATATCTGATATGCATGACTATGTGTATTAGTATGCATGTAGGCCCTGATTAGGTTAGAAATGGCATAATTGTAATTTTGGCCCGTTGAGGGCATAACTGTATATATATGTGATAATTTTTTAGACCACATTATTATGTGGATATACTTGTGATCTGTGATTCGAGACGATCCTAGTGAGCAGGTTAGTGAAAAAGTCACGGCGGGGATTTATACCCGGCTCGGGGCGAGCCTTGGGGTATTTATGGGAATTGAGAGAATATATGGGAGTTTATTTTGATGTCGAGGAATATAACTGGTGATTAGTTAAGTATTGGGAAGTAAGCGGTAAATATTAGAGACACTCGAGGAATTAGCGGGAATTGGGTGAAATGACCAAAATGCCCCCAGGTGGATTAAAAGATTTAGAATTAAAGGGGAGGGTATTGTGGTCATTTGGCATATAAAGGATAGGCATAACTTAGGTTTTATGCCTTAGTGGGAAGTGTAGAAAGGGCTGGAAATTCTGAAGGAAAGAAAGAAAAAGAAGGGAAAGAAAAGGGAAAGGAAAACAGGGTATTTTCAAGGTTGGTTTGGCATTCCCCCATCAGTTCTTGAGGCCTTTTGGAGCAGAAACTCAAGAGGAGTTTGGGCAAGAGCTAGAGGCTAGGATCCCTGTTCTAGCTTGAGGAATTGGCAGAGCAATTCTTTCAGTTGAGGTAAGACTTTGAGGTTTTCTTCAGTTACTGGTTTTGGTGTTGAACTATGATGTCTAAGCTGAATTTGATGGGAATTCTAGGGAATGCAAGCCAAGGGTTTGAGGAGGAGTAAACCAAGGAGGTGTAGAGGCTGACTTAAGGTCGAATCTCCATTGAAGGTATGAAATTCTAGCTCTAAATTATGAGGTTTTGGTTGTTTTGCTGAAGTTTCTGAGTTTGAGGTTCAACCATGGTGAATTTTGAGATTAGGGGTGCATGTGTTTAAGTTTTGTATGGTTGGGGTGCTTGGGATGAGTTAGACATGTTAGTAAGCTTGATTCTAGGTTTGGTGGAAGTTTGGAGAAGTTTTGTTAAGGTTTGGCGCGGGGAAAGTCGAAGGAGGGAAAAACAACATTTGTTGTTCTGTGACTAGTGCTAGCCTTTGGGCGCTGTAGTGCTAGGCCATATACCCTGGGATGATTTTGGGCTTTGTTTGTAGCACTGTAGCGCCCTCCTTAGAGCGTTGTAGCGCTACCCTGTTTCCAGAAAGGGGTTTTTGAGTTATTTTAAAGGGTTTTTGCCCGTGGGTTTGGGGTTCAATTCCACCACACCGTTTGGTGGAATTGGGGCTTACCGAGGGCTCAGGATTGGTCCCGAGGTTAGATTTTGGACTTGAGGTTTGGTGATGATTCTGATCTATGGTCGTGACTTGGTGTGCGCTAGGGCTCAAGAGGGATCGTGATCAAGGATCAAAGTGAACAAAGCTAGCAAATCTAAAGGTAAGAAAACTGCACCCGGTTATGTGTTTGTGATGGGACTAAGTGTTCCTGATATCTGTATAATGTCAAGATGGTATTATGCCATGGGACAAGTGATAAACGACCTAAGGGTGCCGTATACAATATTTGCGCAAAGGGCGCGACTTGGCCACTGGTAGCCGAGGACAGCTTAACATTCACTGAGCTCGGTTTAAGCGAGCCGGAGTCAGTGGGATAAACAGAGGGTGCGGCCTAAGGGCGCTAATCCTAGTTATCATTTGTGATTAATTATTGATATGAAATGATATGCTTGGTATGCTGAATACTTGATTATTATGGATGTTTGGTCTAATGAGAACATGCTTATGTGATATGAGATATTGGATTGTTTGTTGATTGATTATGCTTTGTTGTTGTGTTTTTTCTTGCTGGGCCTTGGCTCACGGGTGCTACGTGGTGCAGGTAAAGGCAAAGGCAAGTTGGACAAACCTTGAGACGGAGAGCTGCGGGGCTGAATGTACATAGCCAGCTGTTCGGCCGCCATGACCGAGGAGTGGATCGGGACAAGGAATGCTTAACAATCTGTTTTGCCTTAGAGTGGCTAGCATTTAAATCTTGAATCTTTGTCAATAGTTTTAATATTACTATTTTTGGGATCCCGTGTAAACAAAAAATGTTATTTATAAGAAATGCGGCTTTTGAGACCAAAATCTTTTAACCCTAGTTCCACTATAGTTTCAGTAACACGTTTTCAATTACATGACTTGATTAGCAAGTCTAGCACTTTTATAAACACACAGTGTAACGGTCTTGGCTATCCAGGGCGTTACACTTCCAAACTTTAACCAAACATAAAAACAAGCCTACCAACATCTCCAACTCACCCCACACATCCCAACCACACATAACTCAATCACATGCACCCCAAATCAAGGAAATCACCATAACTGAACCTTAAGTTCAGAAACTCAATAAGAACAACAGCTGAAACCACATAACTTGAATTAGAATTCCTTACCTTTGATGGATGAGCTCAACCTAGGTTATCCTCCTCACTAGCTTAGCCTTCACCTCCTCAAAGCTTCAGCCTCAACTCCCTAAAATTCCCCACCAAAACTCATCTCAAAATCCACAACAATACCAAGAACTAGAAACTGAAAACTACCTTGAACCTTACCTCAAATGATGAGTATCCCCTGTCAATCCCTCAAGCCAAACCAGGGACCCTAGCCTCAAGCTCCTGCTTAGACTCTTCCTGGGTTTTAGCTCCAAGAAACCTCAAGAAATGGAGAAGAGACCTCCAACCGAATGAGAGAGAGAAAAAGACTTCCAATTCCCCTTTCTTTTCCTTTTCTTCCATTTCCTTCAGACTTCCAGCTCTTTCTACACAATCCACTATGTATAAAGCTTAATAATACTTATCCCTTATAAACCAAATGACTAATTTGCCCTCCCTTTATTCCTAAGCCTTTAATCAACCTAGGGGAATTTTGGTCATTACACCCAATTCCCACTAATTCCTCGAGTGTCTCTAATATTTACCGCTTACTTCTCGACACCTAACTAATCACCAATTATATTCCTCATTATCAAAATAGACTCCAATATATTCTCTAAATTCCCACAAATACCCCCAGGCTCTCCCCGAGCCAGGTATAAATCCTCGCCGTGACTTTTTCGCTAAACCGCTCACTAGGATCGTCTCGAGTCACAAATTACAAATATATCCACATAATAATGTGGTCTCGACAATTTATCACAAATATATACAGTTATGCCCTCAACGGGCCAAAATTACGATTATGCCCTTCTAACCTAATCAGGGTCTACATGCATACTAGTACACAGTCATGCGTCACAACTATTCAAATAACCATATCACATGCTTTTAACCATTAAATCACATATAATCCAATTATGCCCTCCCAGCACACTAATCAAGGCCCTTAAGCCTTATTAGTAAATTTGGGTCGTTACAACTATCCCCTCCTAATGAGAATTTCGTCCTCGAAATTTACCTGAATAACTCAGGATACTGATCCTGCATCGTTGTCTCAAGCTCCCAGGTCGCTTCCTCGACCCTACTATTCCTCCACAATACTTTAACAAGAGGAATTGTCTTATTCCGTAGCACTTTATCTTTCCGATCCAAGATCTGAACCGATTGCTCCTCATAACCTAAATATGTCTACAACTCCAAATCTTCATACCTTAACACATGAGTCGCATCTGAAACATACTTCCAGAGCATAGAAACATGGAATACGTCATGGACTCCTGACAACGATGGTGGCAAGGCCAACCTGTAAGCCACTTGACCGATCCTTTCCAGGATCTCAAAAGGTCCAATGAACCTAGGGCTTAGCTTGCCCTTCTTTCCAAACCTCCTCACTCCTCGCAACGGTGAAACTCGAAGAAACACGCAGTCCCCAACTTGGAACTCCACATCCCTACGCTTGGGATCAGCGTAGCTTTTCTGTTTGCTCTGTGAGGCGAGCATCCTAGCTTGGATCTTCTCTATAGCTTCATTTGTCCTCTAAACCATATCTGGCCCCAAATACTTCCTCTCACCTATTTCATCCCAATGAATGGGTGATCTACAGTTCCTCCCATATAACATCTCGTAGGGAGCCACTCCAATCGTTGATTGGTAACTATTGTTATACAAAAATTCAATCAACGGGAGAAACTTACTCCATGATCCCTCAAAGTCGATCACACACGCTCTGAGCATATCCTCCAACACCTGAATCGTCCTCTCAGACTATCCATCAGTTTGAGGATGAAAGGTTGTACTGAACTTCAACTGAGTCCCCATAGCCTTCTGCAAACCACCCCAAAACTTGGAAGTAAATATGGGTTCCCGGTCTGACACTATAGACTTAGGAACCCCATGGAGACGTACGATCTCCCTCACATACAACTCAGCATACTGATCCACAGTATATGTCGACCTCACTGGAAGAAAATGGCCTGACTTGGTGTATCTGTCCACTATCAACCACACCGAGTCATGAAGCCTTACTGTCCTGGGTAAACCTCCCACAAAATCCATCATAATGTCCTCCCATTTCCATTCGGGAATACCCAAAGGTTGAAGCAACCCTGCTGGTTGTTGATGCTCCGCTTTCACCTGCTGACAGGTTAAACATCTGGCTACGTACTCCACCACATCTTTCTTCATCCCGGGCCACCAATATAACGTTCGTAGATCCTGGTACATCTTCGTGGTACCCGGATGAAGTGAGTATGGCGTCGTATGAGACTCATCCAGTATCTCTCGTCTGATTCACTCGTCAGCTGGAACACAAATTCGTCCCTGATATCGAAGCAAACCAACCTCAGAAATAGAATAGTCCTTAGCTACTCCCGCTAATACATTCTCTCTAACCTCCTGTAACTGAGCGTCTACCAAATGTCCTTCTCTAATCCGCTCTAGCAGGGTCAACTACAGAGTAATATTGGTCGACTGGCCTACCACGTATTCTATCCCCGCTCTGACCATTTCATCAGCTAACTTTCTCGAGATTTGGGTGGAACTATATAACAGACCTGGGCCTCTCCAGCTCAATGCATCTGCCACTACGTTGGCTTTTCCCGGATGGTAAAGAATATCACAATCATAATCTTTCACCAACTCTAGCCAACGCCTCTGTCTCATGTTCAGGTACTTCTGTGTAATGAAATACTTTAGACTTTTATGGTCAGTGTATACCTCGCACTTCTCCCCATACAGATAATGTCGCCAGATCTTTAGTGCCAATACCACCGCTGCTAGCTCCAAATCATGGGTAGGATACCGCTGCTCATACTCCTTCAGCTGTCATGATGCATAAGCTATGACCTTCTCATTCTGTATCAACACACAACCTAAACCCAACCTTGATGCATTGCAGTAAACAACAAACTTCCTCTCCCCCGAAGGAAGACTCAACACAGGCGCCATAATAAGTCGTCACTTCAGCTCTTGGAAATTGTCCTCACACTTGTCTGACTAAACAAGCTTCAAATTCTTTCGTGTCAATTCTGTCATCGGTGCTTCTATCTTCGAGAAGCCATCCGCAAACCATCTGTAATAACCTGCTAGACCAAGAAAACTCCGTACCTCTGAGGCGTTCCTTGGCCTTGGCCAATCCCTAACTGCCTTTATCTTAGATGGATCCGCCTTAATCCCATCTGCACCCACGATATGTCCAAGGAATGTCACTTCTGGTAACAAAAATTCACATTTCTTAAACTTGGCATACAACTGATGCTCTCTCAACCTCTGAAGAACCTGTCGAAGATGTTGTCGATGAAGGCAATAACAAACTGATCTAGAAAGTCCTTGAACACCCTGTTCATTAGGTCCATAAAGGCTGCTGGGGCATTGGTCAAACCAAACGACATGACCAGAAACTCATAGTGCGCGTACCGCGTTCGGAAGGCCGTCTTCGGTATGTCCTCATCCTTGATCCTCAGCTGGTGATAACCAGATCGAAGATCAATCTTCGAGAACACTGTCTTACCCTGCAGCTGATCAAACAAGTCATCAATCCTTGGTGGGGGTACTTATTCTTGATAGTCAACTTGTTCAATTCCCTGCAGTCTATACACATTCTCAAAGTTTCGTCCTTCTTCTTCACAAATAAAACTAGAGCACCCCATGGCGAGTAACTAGGCCTGATGAACCCCAAATCCAGAAGCTCCTGCAACTGTATCTTCAATTCTTTCAGTTCCGCCGATGCCATCCTATATGGTGCCCTCGACACTGGCTCTGTCCCTGGCGCCAACTCAATGACAAACTGAATCTCTCTACGTGGCGGCAACCCTGGCAAGTCTTCAGGGAACACATCCAAGAACTCGCAAACCAATCTGGTCTCTTCCGGTTCTATTGGTGAAACCTTGGTGGTATCTACCACACTAGCCAAAAAACCTGTACACCCTTCTTGTAACAGATCTCTGGCTCTTAGTGCCGATATCCTGGGTACGCGGGGTCCATGCACTGCTCCCACAAAAACAAAGGGATCCTCGCCCTCTAGCTCAAAAGTCACCATCTTCTTCCTGCAGTCAATGGTAGCTCCATATCTAACCAGCCAATCCATACCTAAAATCATATCAAAGTCCTCCATACTCAACTCAATCAAGTCTACAGACAATTCTCTACCATCAACTATCACCGGCGTTGCTCTAATCCACCTCCAAGACACTACCAATTCCCCTATAGGCAAAATAGTCCCAAACCTTGAAGTACAATACTTACTAGGTCTACACAGTCTATCAATCACTTTACTAGAAACAAACGAATGTGTAGCACCAGAGTCAATCAGTACAGTAAAAGGAGAGCCAGCACTAGAAAGCTGACTTGTCACTACCGTGGGGCTAGCCTCGACCTCCGCTTGCGTCAGGGTGAACACTCGAGCTGGAGTCAAGCTGTCCACCTTCCCCGCATCTCCCTTCTTCACTGTCGGGCAGTCTTTCTTGAGGTGTCCCACCACCCCGCACACGTAACAAGCCTTAGCCCGACACTCGCCCGGATGGCGTCTTCTACACTTCGTTCATTCAGGATAAGTTCTCCATGAATCACCGCCTCCCTGACGGCCACCCTGAGTACCCTGACCTCTCCTATCAGGACTAGGAGCAGTCAACGCGTCAGGTGTCTTCCTCTTTAAATCACTGGGGCCTCCGCCCCTTCCAGAACCAGAATATGGTGGCACCGCCCTGCGGCCCTCCCGTCTCGCTGCACTTTATCTCCATATCTTATTCTCTGCTTCCTCAGCGGTAAGAGCCTTCTCTACAGCCTGTGCATAAGTTGTCCCTCCAGGAACTGTTGTAATTCTCACATCTCGGGCTATCATAGCATTAAGCCCTCTAATAAATCTGTCCTGCCTAGCTGCATCAGTAGGCACAAGGTCTGGTGCGAACTTCGCCAGTCTGTCAAACTTTAGGGCATATTCTGTAACCTTCATGCTGCCCTGAACCAGCCCCACGAACTCATTTATCTTTGCTGCCCTGATGGCAACATTATAATACTTCTGACTAAATAGGTCCTTGAATCCTTCCCAAGTCAAAGCAGTAACATCTCTGGTCTATGATGCCACCTCCCACCAGATTCGAGCATCCTCTCTCAGCATATATATGGCACAGGCCACTCTGTCATGTCCTTCTACCCTCACAAAGTCCAGAATGGTAGTAATCATGGTCATCCACTATTCAGCCTTCAGTGGATCAGGTCCTCCCTCAAAGATCGGGGGCTGCTGCTTCCTGAACCGCTCATACAACGGCTCCCATCTATTCTCAACCTCTACTGGTTGTACAACAGGTACCACTGCAGGTGGCACAATGGGGGCAACACTCCCTGATGGAGCCTACTGCCGTAGAATTCAGATCTGTTAATCTTGGCTCTGTAGCCGAGCTTGCATGTCTGCCATAAGCTGCTGCCCGTTCTCAGGGACTGGCGGAGGGGCCTAGCCCTGATCATCATCTCTAGTCTCAGACCTACCGGCTAATCGCGTAGATTTTCAGGGACGCATAATTATCCAAGTCAATCTGCAATCAATGACTCGGCAATCAGACTATGATGACAGGGTAATAATCTTTTCATGATCCACCATTGGAACCCCAAACATTCATAAGCAATCAAGTTATAGCAATTTATCCAAATATTCATCCATATATTCATTCACATGCATAGCAATGCTTATAAGCATGCCTCAATATCATCATGCAATAGTCAAGGGCCAGGCCCTATCAATATATCATGCTCCCTATTAACCAAACAGATATCAACAGTCATATTTCATTCAGATCATTTAAGCATATAGTCATGTATACACAATTTACCAAACCCTGAGACGAGCTTGTCTTTCGCAGCGAATGTGCATGTCCAGCCAGTTTTCAGGAACCCTTAAACTTAGAACTCTCTGATACCAAGTTGTAACGCCCTGGATAGCCAAGACTGTTACACTGTGTGTTTATAAAGGTGCAAGACTTGCTAATCAAGTCATTTAATTCAAAACGTGTTACTGAAACTATAGTAGAACTAGGGTTAAAAGATTTTGGTCTCAAAAGCTACATTTCTTACAAATAAACATTTTCTTTTTTACATGGGATCCCAAAAGTAACAAGTTCAAGACCGTTTACAAAAGAATTAAGATTGAAATACAGTTGCTAGCCACTCTAAGGAAAAACAGAGAAATAGGCTTTTCCTGTCCTGTTCCACCCCTCGGTCGTGGTGGCCGAACAGCTGACTATGTACATTCAGCCCCGCAGCTCTCCACCTCAAGGTTGGTCCAACTTGCCTTTGCCTTCACCTGCACCACGTAGCACCCGTGAGCCAAGGCCCAGCAAGAAAACAAAATAACAGAGCATAATCATTCAACAGACAATCAGATAACTCATACCGCATAAGCATGTACTCAACAGTCTAAGCACTCATGTTAATCAAGTATTTAGCATACCAAGTATGTCATTCCATATCAATAATCAATTCACATATGATAACTAGGGTTAACGCCCTTAGGCAGCACCCTCTATTTATCCCACTGACTCTGGCCCGCTTAAACCGAGCTCAGTGAATATTAAGCTGTCCTTAGCTACCAGTGGCCAAGCCGCGCCCTATGTGCAAGTATTAGTTACGATGCCCTTAGGCCATTTATCACATGTCCCATGGCATAATACCATCTATGACATCATACAGATATAGGGAGTTCTTAGTCCCATCACAAACACATAACCGGGTGCAGTTTTCTTATATTTAGATTCGCTAGCTTTGATCAATTTGATTCTCGAGCACGATCCCGCCTGAGCCCTAGCGTACACCTAGTCACAGCCATAGATCAGAATCATCACCAAACCTCAAATCCAAAACCTAGCCTCGGGACCAATCCCGAGCCTTCGGGTAGCCCTAATTCCACCACACGGGGTGGTGGAATCAAACCCCGAACCCCCAGGCAAAAACCCTTGAAAATAACCCAAAAACCCCTTTCTAGAAACAGTGCCTAAAACGCCCCAGACCACATAGCCTAGCGCTACAGTGCCCAGTGACTAGCGCTGTAGCGCTAGTCATAGCACAGCAAACCCTGCATTTTCCTCCTTCGATTTTCCCCAAGCCAAACCTTACCAAAATTCTTCCAAACTTCAACCAAAAATAAAAACAATCCTACCAACATCTCCAACTCACCCCGCACATCCCAACCACACATAACTCAATCACATGCAACCCAAATCAAGGAAATCACCATAACTGAACCTTAAGTTCAGAAATTCAATAAGAACAACAGCTGAAACCACGTAACTTGAACTAGAATTCCTTACCTTTGATGGATGAGCTCAACCTAGGTTATCCTCATCACTAGCTTAGCCTTCACCTCCTCAAAGCTTCAGCCTCAGCTCCCTAAAATTTCCCACCAAAACTCAGCTCAAAATCCACAACAATACCAAGAACTAGAAACTGAAAACTACCTTGAACCTTACCTCAAATGATGAGTATCCCCTGTCAATCCCTCAAGCCAAACCAGGGACCCTAGCCTCAAGCTCCTGCCTAGAATCTTCCTGGGTTTTAGCTCCAAGAAACCTCAAGAAATGGAGAAGAGACCTCCAACCGAATGAGAGAGAGAAAAAGACTTCCAATTCCCCTTTCTTTTCCTTTTCTTCCTTTTCCTTCAGACTTCCAGCTCTTTCTACACAATCCACTAAGTATAAAACTTAATAATACTTATCCCTTATAAACCAAATGACCAATTTGCCCTCCCTTTATTCCTAAGCCTTTAATCAACCTAGGGGCATTTTGGTCATTACACCCAATTCCCGCTAATTCCTCGAGTGTCTCTAATATTTACCGCTTACTTACCAACACCTAACTAATCACCAATTATATTCCTCATTATCAAAATAGACTCCAATATTTTCTCTAAATTCCCATAAATATCCCATACTCGCCCCCAGCCGGGTATAAATCCCCGCCGTGACTTTTTTGCTAAACCGCTCACTAGGATCGTCTCGAGTCACAGATTACAAATTTATCCACATAATAATGTGGTCTCGACAATTTATCACAAATATATACAGTTATGCCCTCAACGGGCCAAAATTACGATTATGCCCTTCTAACCTAATCAGGGTCTACATGCATACTAGTACACATAGTCATGCGTCACAGATATTCAAATAACCATATCACATGCTTTTAACCATTAAATCACATATAATCCAATTATGCCCTCCCGGCACACTAATCAAGGCCCTTAAGCGTTATTAGTAAATTTGGGTCGTTACATGTTCTCTGATAGAAACTCCTTTCTTCATTTTCTTGGTCATGTAGGATCTAGTGGCCTCATGCCTGCACTGATCTGACTGCTGCCCAAACATATCTTGAAGGGAATCCCAGATCTCATAAGCATTTTTAGTGTTCTCAAACTTCTTTCTGAGCACATCGCTCATACTCGCAAGCATATAACACTTTGCTTTATTGTTTGATAAGATCCCATTTTCAAATTCTTCCCTTGCAGTTTTGGCAGCAGTAGCGGGAGGGACTTTAGGACATTCCTCAGTCAAGATAAATTTGTGGTTCTCACATATTAATACAATGTTCAAGTTTGATTTCCATTTCATGTAGTTTTCACCAGTCAACTTTTCATTTGCAAGTAAAGAAGATACAATGTTCAAGACATGATTGCTGAAAATAAATAAATAAATAAACAAAAATGAATTTATGCATATAATAAATATCAGTAATTTTCGGAATAGTAAACGTGATGCATGAATGCAACAATTAAAGAACACATAAAAAAATAATTACTAATTCCACGATTAATTAATTTGAACATTAATGGACTAGCCTTAGGGTAGGTCAAACTAATTCCAAATTAATTTTGAGACAAGTTCTCAAATTTATAAGTGAAAACTTAAATCAATATTTCTCTTTTTACTTATAAACAACCGCTTGTTTGGTCAATAATGCACTAGTCTGCTCAAAAGCCTAATGTACCTTGTGAGTGTAACCCATTATTTTAGATCAATGACTTAACTCAAGAGTGTGCCTTAGGGTCAGTCAAACTTGAAATACATCATTAAATCCTATTCTTGAAAAAGAAGTTTTCCTTGAGAATAACACAGTCAGAAACCTTCCTTAAGGGGACACAAGCAATGGTGCACGAGGCCCTCTCCATGCTACCTCGCTGCCAAAAAATAATGGAGACCATGAGACTTATTGTCATAACTCTCTCTCCCACTCACAATTTTAAAATATGTGTTTTCTCAAAACATCCTATGCTTTTTAATTGGTTGTAAAAATAAAGTGATCTATTTTTACCAAATGATATTCTAATAATTACTAATCAAATTAAGCAAAATTAAAATTATAGAACTATGCCCTAAATAATTCAATTTTAATTTGCTATAATTA
This sequence comes from Humulus lupulus, assembly GCF_963169125.1. NCBI lineage: Eukaryota > Viridiplantae > Streptophyta > Magnoliopsida > Rosales > Cannabaceae > Humulus > Humulus lupulus. The sequence goes on from NC_084801.1 coordinate 146,039,258, forward strand.
CTAAGAATATCATTTATTATTTAATAAAACAATTTTATTAAATACAAGAAATTAAACAACCTTTAAAATCTATTTCCGCTCTTGAACTAGTTAAAACTAGATTTATTATTATATGGTTCATCACATAAAACATATAATCACAAAGGAGAATTGTAAGGCATGTTTCTACTCATATGAGATGCATGTACAATTTTAAATATTGTGTGGGTAATATGTAAGGCATGCCAAAAATGCATGATAAAGTATTAAGCAATTTAATCACATTCAAACATTTAAATAAATAAATACTAATTAATTAAATAAATAAATGCGGACCGGGTGTCTTGGGTATTTCTAGAAAAATTACAACACTTGCAAAAATATACACAAAAATATAAGAGACTAAATAAAACCTAAAGAGATCTCTATCTTCAACTTTGGGCCTTCACAGGTAGTCTTGATCCATTAAGCTACTTATCCATTTAATTTTGAATTAAAATAACTTTTAATTATCTTAAACAAATTTTAAGAATAAATAACTTAGGCTTTAATGCCCAATAAGTTATTAGGCCCAGTTTTTAATTTGGGCTCATACAATTAATTCAAAATAAAATAATTTTTAATTATGTGCTAAACTTAATTAGGTCCATAATTTAAATGGATGACAATGTGCAAACCCTAGGATTAAAAATCCTACGGCCGGTGGCACACTAAGGTTCGGCATGAGCCTGCTGGGTGGTGCGCAACTGCTGGAGGGTGCGGTAGGGGCGCATGGTGGGCATGCGACAGGCGCAAGGGAACGCGGTAGTAGCAAGCGCTGGGCACAGCTGGGTATAGGCTTGGGCTTCGAGGTACGGAACCCAGGGCTTGGGCCTTACATAATTTTTTCAATAATAATTTAATGCAGAAAATTAAATTACATAAAAAATTCCTATGCCACATAATGGCTTACATTTTTCATCTAGAAATTTAAGTACAATTCCTAAACCCAAAACACCATATAATTAACGACCCTTAAGAATAAGCTTTAAACATACATACATCCATTCATTCACATATATTACAATAACACAAGAATGCATATTATGCCCACATAGTAATTAATGTATGTAGAAATTAATTACCGCTCTGGTATCAATTATTAGGAATGAGTTTCCTAATGCGCAGCGGAATGGTGGTGGGTTGGCCCGATGTACAAAAAAAAATTATGTAACATATTTAAACTACATTTAAATATGCGAATCCATTAATATACATACACTAATCATAAGCAAGAGAATAGAAAACATACATCTTGATGTCTATCAAGTGTCCTTGCTTTCTTTTCGTAATCTGAATGAACTTCCTATCCACGCTGCCCCCAGGTACTCACACCAAGATCTTCTCTACACCTCAAGAAGTGTGTGGGCACTTAGAGAATAGAAGATAGTTAATTTGTGATTCTACTTGATGTACTCAACACATGAGATCAAGAGAATGAGGTCTGAAATTGGTTCAGTATCTTTTTCAGGGAGAGATAAAAAAATATCGTTCCATTCACGGAGCAAATAATTCAGTATCTTGAATTAATGATTATCTGTATATTTTCTGATAAGTCTTACTTAAAAAGAAAATATTCAAATTAAAAAAAAAATATGTAACTAACTTACAATTTATCTTTTAATTAATTAATTATCTTATTAATGAAAATATTCAAAAACTAATTTTTTAAATTATCCATTAATTAATTGAATAAATAAATAAAATTGAAAAATCTGTTCTTGAAAAATATGCAGTACATGCCACACACAGACCATGGACTGTGGGTGGTCGTGTACCACCCTAATTTTTAGGGATATTTTATTTTTCTATTTTTATTTAATTATTTATTCAAACTACTTTGTCACATAAAAATCTAAGAACCTGATAATTAATTCAAATTTGAATTCAAATTTAAATTAAATATCTTTTTAACTAATTATCAAATATAATTAATTAGTTGAATAAATATCAATCTTTTAAATTCAAATCCAATTTGAACTTATCAGATTATTATCTCTCACTCAAATAAAGATATTTAATTAATTCTACCAATTAATTAAAACCAATAATTTCGAAAATAAATATTTAATTTACTATAATTTCGAAAATTATAATTAATTAATTATTTAATATAATTTTAAAAATTAATTCAATTATTTAATATAATTTTAAAATTGACATAATAATTAATTTTGTTAATTACAACTAATTTGTAATTAATTAATCAATCACTATTATCATATAATTGCATATTTGGCCCAAAGAACATATTTCTTCTTAAATATGTCTTTCAACTATTTTTCCTTTTATATCAACTCTTCCCTTGAGTAGTGTTGATAGAGCCGCAATGGGGACCTATGGACATATAATTCCAAGCTCCAATAAATTTGAGACTATTAATTAAATAATCTTAATTTATTAATCTCATGATTACTCCACTATAAATATAAGACTGCACTCTTGTAATTATAGATATTTCATGTACTGAGTACTTTATAATGATAAAGTGTCCATTGATATAATCATTGCATACAAATTAACCCTCTAATAATGGTTCATAATTAATTGGGAATAAAATTACCATTTTACCCGTTTAATTATCTTTGTTATCCTTAAGTACCATTGACTTTACTAGTGAAGGTTAATTCATAACTAAATTATGAATTTGAGCTCAATAACCTTTCAGTCTCAAAAGTCAACCCTTAAGAGAACTATTATTCAATCTCTTGCGAGAAGGTATAGATTCCATATCTGTATACTATGTCCCCAACCATTTACATTAATGAGTTCCCAAAACAAAAGTTTCTAGCCTGATCATTCTAACAGACCCTAACGAGTGAATCAAAGAACTCATATAACATAAACAAGAATTCATAGTAACTTCAAGATTAAGATCCATTTGTATATGATCATCAGTTGATATATTTAATTAATACTCCGAAACGGTATTTAACTAAGTATTAATAAACATATCTGGTCCAGTTCTATATATTCTATAATATTTAAAGTACCTCCACTAAAGTGTCCTACTACACTAGTGATCCGGATCTAGATCACATGTATTCATAATACTAGTGGACCGTACTTGCAGTAATTAATATAAAGATTCCATAACTTTATTTTATTGCGAACTATTCAAGTTCATTTATCTCAAACATAATTCTCCCGTACCAATACGTGTTTGAGATCACATATATGAGCTTAGGAATTTTTCTGATATTTACATAATATTATCACAGAATAATATAGTCCATAAAATATATGCATAACAAATTCAATTTATTTCTTTATTTCTTAAAACAATGTCTACTACATATGCTTTCAGGGCACAATTCCCAATAGTTACATATTTGGATATTTCACATATATCTAAATATGTTACAATATGTGACACGCTTTGTCACATTTATTTAATCTAAAACATTATATTATAAAATAATATAATATTGCATTATATTATAAATTAATTTAACATTCGAGTGGGCTGTTTAATGTCTCTGCACCATCTGGGACTGTTGGATGGGGATATTCTTGAAAATTTCTTAATGTGGATCGTTGGATCAGGTGAGCGCAGATTGTGAATTGGCGAATCCACGATTTGGTACTTGATGGGGCTAATTAAAGCATATGCATTATCCAGGACTGTTAGATGAGGATAGTCATTTTGAACCGTTGGATCAAGCAGTGGGTTTTTGCCCTATAGATACCCCCATAGTTTCATTTCCAACTTTACACATTCTAAACAATCAAAGCTAAATGAGAGATTTTTTATGTCCCAATTTGTTGATGAACTCTTCCGACGACTACTCCATTTCTGTTCTTGTTTGTTTCTGACCCGACCTCTTTCTGCACAGCCATTAGATGGTTTGGTCTCGGTTCAACCAGTAGACGACCTACTGCATCGCCTTCTTCAATTAAAGGCTGAGATCTTGTCGACCCTGTCACGGGAGACATTTACAGCTTTCAGACCCAGTACCTCACAGTAAGTCTTCTGGCCTTTTTCCTCTGTTTATTCCCTTTTTTTTGTTCTGTAGTGTTACCTCCGTGACCATAGGACTGTTAGGGCCGTGATCGCCGTGTAGGATGGCTCTAGGTAGAATGGTGTAGGTTTGAAGTATAGATTTCCAAGGTAATCCCTGGTATGGTTGTCTCGGATCACTTCGAACGTTCCAAGATTGATCCAGGAAAGTTAGAGAAAAACCTCTCATTCCTAGTTCCCGACCAAGGTTCTTGGGATCTCCATTGATCCCGAATCTAGTCTGGAGGGGACTTCTCCAAGCAGCCCCCATACCTTAACCAATTTTCTTGGGTTTTGGTGCTAACTGCTTGGTTTTTTGTTTCCTTTGTTGCTCCCAGGTCCCTGATCATGAGTCGCAATGTCACCCTTCACCTGGAAGACTTTGTGCTGTCGGGCCCTATCATCCTGGAAGGGCATAAGCCTCCCATGGGCAACACATGGGAGATGGACGGGGAGAGAAACAAGTTATGAAACTACCGGATGCTGGATGCCCTGGTGAAACATTTGGGAGTGGAATCGACTCCCGGACTCTTCTACAACCAGCTAACCCGGAGGGAAGAGAAGGCCCATACCAGCGTGGGTGAGTTTGGGGTCTAGAGTGTAGGCCACATCAATTTGAGAGCTACGCTCCTGCTTCACAACTACTTCGCGCAATTCCCAATGTTCGTGGAGATTGTGCCATTCCAACTCCTGCTCCAAGCGTACAAGCTGCTTGTGGGATGGCGCATCTTCTGTGCATCAAAGGAGATTCCGATGCCCACCCCCGCAGAGGTATTATACTATTATAAGCTGGACCCATAGCTTAATGCTAAGGACAAGACCCAGGACATATTCTACAGATTGAAGCCCTGCGGAAATTACCCGGCTCCATTCAGCACCTGGAAGCACCCTTCGGATGTCAGACACTACTGGTTCATGACATCCGGGTTCCTCTTGGAGAAGAACCCCACGTTGGTGCTGAACTTCCAGCGCGTGGGTAAGTTGTTTTTCCTCTCGGCTCTTTAAGTTTCCTTTTGTTTTGTCTACTCCCCACTCACGTTCCTGGAAAATAGGACCGTACACCCAAAATCTGCTCACCAAATCAATCATGGACTGCAAGAAGTATTATGCCACCCTGAGCATGGAGGAGCTAGACATGGGGGGATTTGTGACCACGGACAATCTTTGTCTGGTTGGGATGCTCGCCGCCAACCAGACGATAGATGCCCCTAGCTTCTGAAGGCTGCAGTGCGAGAGGGACCCTGCCCTGAGGGAGGAGTTGGCCCACGTCCATATTGAGGTCGTAGAGGTCGCGGCCCGGGCGGACGCGAAGAAGAAGAAAAAAGAGCAAGCCCACCGAGCGGAGAGGGCCATGTCCGAAGAGCAAGAAGCCCTTGTCGATGGGACTCAACTGAATACTAGGGCTCTTGGAGCTAGCATCTCGAGGCAAGGTAAGTCACCTTTGAATTTAACTTATGCTCCTCATTTTGAGGACTTAGTCAGGGATAGGCATTTGTATCGAGACTACCTGATTGGGACCGTCAGAGAAGTGGGGCTTCCTTGCCCCATTGTTCTGGATACGTTGACCCTCATGTACTCGTCTGGGTTTTTACAATACGGTAACTTTTTGGACTTGGACGACATGGGGGATAACATTCATTCTTTCACCCTAGGGGAGTTGAGTCATGCCCGTTCTTTAGATAAGGGTTTGTCCCGAAGGACCTTAGACCTTAATACTTGCTTTGATATTTGACTTTTGTCCCCCGTCATATGCTTTGCTGATTATTTTCTCTGTTTATTTCAGGTGACCCAGACATGTCTAGCCCTGTGGCCAAAATGAAGTAGATGATAAAGGCCAGGGTGGTCGTGGCCAAGGCTTCGGCGAAGAAAGCCGCCAAGGGCCAGGCCAAAAAGAAAGTGATCGAGTTGATCCTCGGGGATTCGACGTCGGACCCAGAGGTTTCTAAGAGGACTCCAGCTGCAAGTGTCCTCCCGGTAGCGTGCACTGAAATAGTCTCATCCCCGCCCGCTCCTCTCCTGGTTATCGACTTGGAGCATGAGCCCTTTGAAAGTGGAAGGGCGGAGAAGAGGGTGGTAGACTTGGTCATTGATGAGTCCCCGAAGTGGGCCAAGAGGGCCAGGACCAAGGAGCTTGCCTTGGCCAAGGAGCACTCCTTCGAGGAAAGCCTCATCGTTACATGGGAGGTCTCGAAGGCTCCCAGGCTTCCCGTTAATCTAGCACTCCCTGAGTAAGAGGACTTGGTTCTCCAAGAGGAGAGGACGAGAATGGTGTCCCGGGCTTGGGAGGATGTACGAGACAAGCGGGAGGAGGTGTACTGGGCCTTGACTGTCCGACGAAAGGTGGAGTTTGCTGAGCGTTCAGACGCCTTCAGCGCTCCCCAACAGATCGTGGACCAGTTTTCATAGCTGAGACTTGGTTCCGGCCTAAGTTGGGGCAGGATACGTCTCCACTAGCCGCAAACCTACTGGCCCAGGTGGGAACAGCTATATCCCTCCTTCAGCTGAAGCAGTACGCCACCTTGGCCAACCAGGATGCCCTGTTCATCTCCCAGGCCATTCGTCACCATGCCACTGCGGTAAGTTATATGTCTGTATATTCTTTCAGTTTGCCATACTCATTGCCTATATGTTCTATAACTTTGTCTTGTTCCAGAATGCCCTATTGTCCCACAGGAATGCGGATTTGGTGGCAGAGATAGCGATGAAGCTGGAGACGGTCTAGTTGGAGCTGGAGGGGGCCGTTAACTAGTGGGAAGCTGCTAGGAAGGCCCTGGCCAAAGAGTCTACTCAGATCCAGGCTGACCGCAAGTAGGCCGCCCAAGTTCAATCCCATCATGAAGAAACTTTGTCCAGGAAGGACGCCAACCATAAGAAGTTGGTGGACAGCCTGGAAACGGAGCTGCTTCGTGTTCGAGGCTCAGAGGTGTCAACCAAGGCCCTCCTGGAGGTAGCTGAGGCCCAATCTTGCTAGGACCAGGAGAATGTTGCAACCCTCGAGTCCCGGATTTAGGCCTTGTATAGCCTACTTCAGCTGGAGATAAAACGGAATGAGGAGGCTTGCTAAGAAAAGGAGCATGCTAATGCCTTGCTGGAGGCCACCTTTGAGGAGGCCATTTATATGGTCATGCTCCAGGACAAGATCATGAACCTCCTTGTTTACCCAGACCTGGCTGTGAAGAAGGCTGAATTTGAGGCCAAGAAGAAAGTCGATGTCGAGCTTTTGGGCAGGGACTAGCAAGATGAGATTATTCCGGATGTCCTGGATCAGGGCGAAGCCTAGGCCTGGGCATTTGTGTTGTAATTAGGGCTTTTTTATTTTTGTTTGAACAAGTATTAATTTTATGAACGCAGATGTGTCCAAGACAATTTTTATCATTTGTACTTATATATTGATTTTACCTTATGCGCTATGATTTCCAATTTTCATTCGTCTATTTTTCTTCAAAATTCACTAAATGTTTTACCACTCTGCATGAACATGGGTCGAATGTTGGATCCTAGTTCCAATGGCCGGGACCACTAGGGAAAGTTCGTAGAAGGCATTTAGCCTGTCCTGGGACCCGTGTTCGAGTCCTGACAGCCTGGAGCGTTTCAGACTTATCAATATAACTTAGCTTTTTTTTTTACCCCGATTTTATAGTTCGGGCTCCAACGGCCTGGACCGTTAGAGATTTCTTTTGGATACGACTTAATTAATTAACTCACTTTAATCCTAACATTCAGGTTCCAACGACCTGGACCGCTAGGCAGTTAACAACAATCATCTGATTTATTTGTCCTGACTCTGATGTTCAGGTTCCAACGGTCTAGACCATTAGAGATTAGTTGATTAGCTTATTTCAAACCTAGGGGTCAGGTTCCAATGGCCTAGGCCATTTATAAGTCTAATTTTAAACAACTTAGACCTAAGAGAGTCACATTCCTCTGGGCCATTATAGAGGAGACATGAACATGGATTTGGTTATTTGAGACCACGCTGGGTCAACCGTTTTTTAGGTATTTTGTACCCCCTGGACCATGTATGTTCGAGTTAGGACTGAGCTTGAGCCTTGCATCCTATTGGGTTTTGAACCTCTGGACCATGTATGTCCGGGTTAGTACTGGGCTTGAGCCTTACATTCTATTAGGTTTTGAACCCCCGGACCATGTATGTCCGGGTTATTTGAAATAAAGGTGGTCAAATTTGAAATAATATATATATATATTTAGCATAATATTTACAAGGACGATGTGTTTTTCCCAAATACGCAATGCCAATGTTTTTTGTTAAATGGTAATTTGAACCCTGTGTTTTACAAAATTGATCAAAATAGTAACTAGACTCAATTTTTGTCAAAATACTTTCAAATATAATATTTCATTCTCAACTCTTCAACCACCTTCTCCGCCACTATGAACCTTGTTAGGGTCATTTTAGGTTTGTTTTAGAGATTTTTTTAGGTTGTGTTTTTAGTTATTTAGGATTGTTTAGTGCAGATTTACGCTTGTTTTCTTCTTGTTTCAGGTTTTAATGATCAGGTACATAATATGGAGTGAAATAAAAAGAAACATGTTAAATATGATGAATAGGATGGATTTAGTGTTGATTGTGGAGTTTCAAGACATTATGTGTGGAAGATACTACATTAAAGAGACTCAACACAAGCCGTTTATGCTTTTATAATGCAAGAGTTATGATCAAAATACGATGAGCTGACGCTGCAGGCTGTTCAAAACGAGTCAGTTTTATTCTGTGCAAAGTAGCGCCCCAGCGCTGTCGAAAAACAGAGAGCATGTTTTGATGCGGGTTGTAGCGCCTAGGCGCTACATTTCAGCGCCCCAGTGCTATCAGTTTTCTAGAAACGTGTTTTCAGACTTAATTACAGCGCCTCAGCGCTATCCCGTGGCACCCCAGCGCTAGGGTTCGTACATAAATGAAATTTACGGGAATTTTCAGGGGTAATCTTGTCTTTTCATGCAAAAATGAATTATGGTCTATAAAAGTTTCCTTAATGACGTTTTTAAGAAGAAGAGATCAGATTAAGCAAGGAGGCTAGAGAAGAAACAAAAACCTAGAGTTCTTTTTCTTTATCTTTTGATTCTATGTTTATGTTTGATTTAGTCATGTTTATGAACTAAATTTTTGTTTAGGTTTTCTAATTGACTCTCTTGAAACTCTATTATGATTTAATGCATTTATCTATTTCTTCTTCATCTGAAATCTACTCAGTTTGTGTTTATTGTGTATGTGATTGATTGATCAACTTTTACATACGATTTATGAATTTGAATCAAAATTTGAAAAGTGAGATTTGAATATGCTAAAATTGAATAGACATAGATTTCAATTTAGAACAAGAGTATCAAATTGGTTTATGTGATTTAGGGCTGTATTCATTACTTCCTATTGTTTGAATTGACCATAGAAATATAGGGAATTCACATTAGGTCAAGTTTTCTACTTCTTAACTCGAATAGTTAACACTTTTGCATGTCTATCATTTCAGTGAGAAGAGTTTCAATAGTAATTGCATTAAAGAATAATAGAGTGGATAGTATAGAAGATTAGGATTCCTAATTGTTTTACAGTGAATTTAATCCTTGTGTTCTTGTTATTATTTGATTTATGCAATTTTCATTTATTTTTGTTTTCTTGTTTTCAAAATTCACAAATCCAGTTTTCGTTAGTCAGATAGAAACTAAAAATTAATTATTTGGTAATTGATAAATCAGTCTCTGTGGGAATGATATCGGTCTTACCGAAATAAACTACAAAAGCGATTACGTATACTTGTGTAGCTTTAATTCTCGCAACAAACCTGTTTACCGAGTTTTTCGGAAACTAGAATTATGAAAGATAAAAGAGCTAAAAAGAAAGGATTGAAGATAAAAACACAAGGTTTTTACGTGTTGGGGCGTTAATGAGCCTTAGTCCACGAGTCAGTTGTATTAGAGTTTAGAGAGCTTTTAGCAATGAAGGTTTCTGGAAGTTTGGCCTGAGTAATTGCTTACAAGAAAATTTCGGGATCCCTTCTACATTGCACAACTGGTCCTATTTATAGGCAGTTGGGTGCTATGGACTTGGGTCAGACTAATCCGGGCCTAATAGGGATGTAATCACGGTTTGCTTGCTAATGGAGGCTTAATACAAAGGATTTCACTAAATAATATAGATTAATCAGGGCCCATTGTGCCGGCTTGGGCATAACCGCGTGGGCTTCTAAGGAGATCCTGGGGATAGGATCTGTCAGAGTAGTGGCAGTATTGTTTCCCAATAATGGCGTACATTCCATATGTAACCTCTTCTGCAGGTTAGTTAAGGAGACTGAATTCGGTGTTTCTTGGGAATGTGTCAACCTCAGGGAAGATCAATCCTGCCCTATCTGGATGCCTGGTCCGGGTTCCTTTACTAACGTCTCGGTCCATTCACCGAGACCCTATTTCGTTTACCAAGGCTCGGGTTCATTCTTAACAATAGTGCATTCTCAGACTGTTGAGCCTGCCACCCATACTTTCGTCCCGAATGATACCATTAGGTTGGGACCGGGAAGATGAGTTGGACCCGCATCTTGGTCCCGATTCCCTCGTTATGGTGGTGCCCATCGAGCATGTTGGGCTTACTGACGATTGGACCACTATGACTATCTTCTTCCCCGTCCATTGGGATTAGGTTGGGCCTTTGACCTCCTGAGAGAACCCACGGATCCATTGGGTCATGCCACGTGTCCGGGGGAAAACAGGGATAACATAACCTATCTCATGTCTAGCGACCTAGGAATTGATCTTATAATTGAAAATATTTTAACAAAAATTGGGTTTAAGGTACTATTTTAATTTATTCTGTAAAACATAAAGTTAATTGTCATTTAAAAAAACATAGGGATCGATCGTGTATTCGGGAATAATATAAGACCCGAAATAGTATTTTTCCCTATTTATAATTATATCTAAAATACACACTGTTGTACCCTAAAAATTAACATAGGTTTAATCACTCAACTAGGGATACAGTTGGCAGATGAATGTATGGACAAAACATACGAGTAGAACATCTAGCTATTGATGATGTGAGCAACTCGAGTTAGGACTTGGCAGTGCGGCATTCAAGTAATTGGCAGGTCACCACTTAGGACGACGGTCTAGTTCAAGACATGTAGTGGTCGGATCCCCTTTAGGGCACTCTGAATATGTTCAGCTCATGGATACCTGGTCGAGAGTGTAACACCCTCCTAATCCAAGACCGTTGCACTGTGTACTTAAAATTGTGTCAGCCTGCTAATCAGGTCATTTGGCTTAAAACGTGTAACTAAGGTTAGTGACAAGGGTTAAGGTTAAAAATTTTGGTCAAACAACCATTGACTTCTATTCAAAAAGTTTTATATAACATGGGATCCCAAAATATTACAACTCAACTGTTGAAAAGGGTAGATACATATCAAAAGTTACATCAGCAGGCCTAAACAACAAAACAGGGCTATAACCCTAGTTCCTCTGAGAAAACCCCGGTCGTGATGGTCGAGCAGCCGCATATGTACACGCCGCCACCGAAGCTCTCCAACTTATGGTTGGTCAAGCTTTCCCTTACCCTTACCTGCACCACAAAGCACCCGTGAACCAAGGCTCAACAACAAAACAGAATGTGCAGCAACAGAGAATATAAAATTTAAATTAACCATTCAATAAAAATTAAAAACATTAATTCATAGCCAATATCATTTAAGTTCAATCACATGATCATTGGATCAACCTGGGGCCGCTGCCCTATTTAGTTGGCTTTTAAGCCAATTCTCGGACCTATGCCCTAGCTACGTGACCATAAAGTCACTTAGGGCCTCGCCCTTAGCTCTGTCTCACTAGCCATAGAGCCAGCCCAACCCATGTGGTTCATCTTCGTCCTTAGAGTCGATCAATGTAATAGTACGTTGCTAGTTTAGGCCAATGCCTTTCGACTAGCGCACAATGTGCTATTGCCGTCCTTGACTCATAAGTCAAGCCTTGATCCAAGATTACATACCTTACTTATAAGAAACAGATGTGGATAGGCACATCCCGACAAATTAAGCACATATTCATGCTAATCATATAATCCCATTGGATAACCATTTCCATAATTCTAAACATATTCACATAACGGGGCCACATGCCCTAACCATAGAATTAATGTAACGAATATAAGCACCTAAGCATTTATCAACAAGCATTTAGAACAATAGCCTAACATACCAATCCTGGGGCCCAAGCCCTAATCATATTAATATACAACAGATGGGCCAAGCCCTAATAATATACAAGACGTTCTGGGTGCAGTTTTCTTACCTTAGGTCTAAGCAAGCGTAAATAAAGAACGACCCTCGAGCACGATCCCGGTTCTGAGCCCTTAGCGATACCCTAAGTCAAAACCATAAAATAGGATTCTATTAATATCGAGTGATCAAAGGCTTCCAGACCAAGTCCTAGCCTCCGGGGCCTCGGGTTCCACCAAACCGGGCAGTGGAAACAATCCCGAGCCCTAAGGAAAAAGTTCCATTATAAAACAAACTCACCAAGGCAAATCTGCCTAGGCGGGCCGCGAATTGCCCCCTGTGGGTCGCGACGCACCCCCTGACCAGCCTTCCCACCCTCTCTGTCTAGAGGCACGGGCCGTGACTTGGCCTATCAAGTCACGATGCGCCCCCCAGGCAGGGGCCTCCCAAGGCGCCTGGTTCAAGCTAAGTCACGACTTGTCAAGAACAAAGTCGCGACTTAGTCCCTCGAACCCAAAAATAACCTCCATTTCAGCAGCTAAATTTTATCCAAATGTACCCAAAATCATCCCAACAACAAAATTAAATCAATACAACAGCTCTAATATGTTCCCAGCAACAAAACCCGACATAAAACTAGCTTAAAACCTCATCAAAACTCCAATTCAATCTTTGGAACTCAAAGGCTCAAGAACACCTCAAAATAGCCATCAATTTCAGAATTTAAATGCTAAAACCTTAGTTTAAAGCTTACCTCTACTGAAGATTGAATCCACCAAATTGGTACCTGAGTTAATCCCCAAGATTTTAGCTCCAATCCTTGTGTTTCTAGCCCAAAATTCTCCTTAGTTCAAAGGTTAGCTTAGGAAAGCTTAAGAGAAAAAGTGAAGGATAAGGAGAAGGAGGGTCAGTTTAGGCAGAGTTCTAAGTGTTTCTATATTTTGTCTTTTCTAACTTAAGTCACTTAAGTTAATCCCAAGGCACAAGCTCGAGGTACCAAAAACCTCCCCAAGGGCAAAATGGTAAATTTCCTCAATATTCCCTCCTAAACTCTCTAACTTCAAATATATCTTCACTTATTTATTTTCATAACCCGATAACCAATTAAACATCTAATACCCATGTTGACCCTCAAATTAGCCAACGACACGGAGTTAAGTATACGACAGGAAATTAGTACGATGCTTGAGAATACAATCTAATGGAAAGTAAAGAACACCAAGAAATATAGTGGTTCGGCCCCAGTGATTGGTAATGACCTACGTCCCCTTGATACTATTATTAATATTGAGCTTCAAAGGTGTGATCAAAGAACTAGGGTTCTTGAGTTTCACAGACCTTAGAAAGAGAAATAATATAGACGATGGATAATAGCAATACAATTCGAAAAAAGATCAAAAGATCCCCCCTTGAGATATTTCTTGTATATTTATAGGCTCAAGGAGGATTACATGAGTCAATTAATCATATCTTTCCTTAATAAATGGATATTCAGGTTATAATGAAGAGTTATTCTCAGCAATCATTACAACTATACAAATTTATACATAAATAAACGGAGTATACGACCAGCCTGGTCGTATACAAAACTTGAACCCCACATATGGGAGTATCTTTGGTCGATAGGCGAGCAGCATCTCTGCCACGTGTCGGCCACGTGTTGAAATTTTTTGCCACATCATCCACAACTATTTTTTGGATAAACATTTGCCCCCAAGTTTATTTATTGCGACCAGCAATAAGTAAACTTAGGAAACTAACCTTTCGTATGCCCCACGAAATCTGTCAGATCCACTCGTGCTTCCTCGAAAAAGATGACCTAATCACGTCCAATCATGCCTTTTTCAGTTTCCAAGTAACCCTTCTGATGGCTATTACACTCCCCCATGCCTTGAAAAAGGTAACTCATGATTACCCATTTTCATCATATCTCAGCCATTATAAATAATCCCAAAATTTACCTTTTCACTTTTTACTCGCCATTTTCTTGCCAAGAACCCTCAAGAACTTCATCTCAGAGCTCATAAACTTTGAAGATCATCCGTCGCTTGTTCTAAAGATCCTCTGTTCGCACTCCTAAAGTCGCTTCATTTCAGAACCTCCAATCTTCATCTAGGTAATTTTCTTCAACTTCCATGCTCTCTAACATGCCATGCATACTGTCACATGCCTGTTTTGAGTTCTAAATTTTTTCATGTTCTTGAGTAGAAATGCAGGAGGATTGTGTGCATACCGATTGATGCTTGATAGGGTAGTGTAGTTTTGCTCTGTAGGAGTTAGGAGCCAGTTTGAGAGTCAAGATCGTAAGTTTAGGGCGTAAAATCGAAGTAAAAATTCGATTTTTAGGCTAGTTGAAAAACTGGGTTTTTCCCGCCCCTTCAGAGTCGAAAAAGCTATTTTTTCCAAAAAAAACTTTTTATTTCCGCTTTTCAATCTGTTTTTCAAACTGCTCGCATAGAACTTAGTGTTTCTGTTAGAATGCTGCTGGCGTAGACGCGAGCAACGCTATTCCAACTTTCAACATAAGCTCTCAGGCTGTGCGTCTTATCTCCTCCTTTCTCTATTCGCAACTTACATGCAAGATCCGTGGGGGGGAGAAAGACCTATAAATGACGACTTATTGGCTCAACGACTTGGCGATGAGGAGCAACCATCGTCACTGATACCTGACATTCCATTTTCTCGTGTCACTCCAAACACTCCACCTGTCCTTACTCAAAATATGGCTCATGCTAAAACCAAAGCCCAGAAAAAGAAAACCCCCAATCCTTCACATCAGCCTGCTCCTCAGGCTGAAATTCCTTCGACTAGTGGTCAAGCTAAAAATGTTCCTGACCCCAATATCCAAAGACACGCTCAGCCCCGACATGCCATTCAACCAGATGTTGAGTGGCATTTAGTACCTGAGAGCCGAGTGACGATCAGGGTGATTGCCAACTACATCAGGAAGTATGGTCTCACGGGGGTGACCTTAGTCTGACCTAACCAAGACCAACGAGCGAACCTGCCCGAAGGCGCCTTCAGCGCCTGGTCGAGGTTCCACATTGAGGCAGGGGCTACCTTGCCTCTTCATTCATTTTTCCAAGGGGTGGCCAACTATTTCAGAGTTGCCCCTTTTCAAATAACTCCAAATGGATATAGAATGCTCGCAGCACTCTATATCCTGTACAGCCACAAAAAGTAGCTCGTGCCAACTCCTCATGAGGTTAACTACTTGTTTGACCTCAAGTCTAACCCCAACCAAGAAGGCACGAGGTTTTTTCATTTCCGTCATCAGGAAACTGGGCACACCTTCCTGACTGACACCACCCATATATCAAATGTGGGGAGGTACTACCAGGAGTACTTCCTCACGACAGAAATGATCGTGGACAATTTGGCCTTTGCTCAAGGAGGTAAAACTTTCGTACCACTGGATGTTGATATTTATTTAGTGTTCTCCTCCACTTTTTCTTAGACTTTTAATGCCTTCCAGGCCCATGACTACGGCCAGACCCAACTCCAGACATGGAGTTGAGATCAGCCCTTTGGCCAGCATGACTGATGTAGAAAAAAGCGTCAAAAATCTGGTCACAGAGGCTAACCTTAGGCTGGTTGGCATTTTGGCCCCTCATCAGGACATGACGGAGTCAACAGCAGGGAGTGCCACAGCCGAGGAGGAACCCGAGCAGCAACCACCAGTGTTACCTCCTCGAAGGAGACAAACCGGGGTCACGATCAGGGAACCTGCTGGAACTCCTCCAGCAGAGAGGCCCTCTGCCCCCTTGGCGAAGGGGAAAAAGAAGGCCACCGAGCATGTCGAACACTTGGATGAGTCTTCAGACGAGAATGGTAGAGTTATTTTTCTTTTAGATAGCTTGCCAATTCCCTGTCACTTATTCGATGGGGGACAACAATTTTAAATATGCTCCAACTTTAGGTCCAGACTTCTTCATGTCAGAGAGTGAGTATAAGACTAGTAGAGTCTATAGTATAGCGACCAGTAATAATAGCTCGGGTATTTGACTTTGCAATCTTTCTTTATTTCTTTTCCTGATGTAATATACTTAGTCATTAATGCTATCTCATTGTTCGACTGTTTGCTTCTTTTCCAAACATGGACTCCGCAAACGTGTTTGACATGTACAACGTTCCCGAGACTCCCGCAGCTCCCCTGAGCAAAAAGAAGGTAAGCAAGAGGCATCCTGGGGAAAGCAGCAAAGCGCCTCAGGCTAAGAAGTCTCACAATGCAAGCCTCCTGGAGGATGGGCCCTCAGCCAATGCAACTCCACCCTCTCCTCGCAAGCAGCAGACTCCCCCTGCTCCAGCCGGATCGACTCCATCTCCAACGGCCCCAACCGACCAGACTCAACAGGCCGGTCCTGCTTCGACTGGGGGAGATATAACTAGTCGCGCATTAAAATCGGTCAAGGACAGGGTTGCGAAAATTTTAAAGCACAACTGCTGCCAAGAGGCGATGGACGTCGATCTGATCTTAAACCGCGTCTTGAACAAGTTTACCAGTGTAAGTCATCTTTTTCTGCGGAGACAACCCTTCTATACTCTACAGTTAGTCTAACTTCTGCTCTGACCGCAGGCAATGCTGACCCTTACTACCGGTCGTCTCCGCTCGGGTGATGTTACTGAGCAGGCCAAATCTTTGGAGAACGGCACGCTAATGAACTCAAAGCTGCCACAGAGAAATATGCCGAACAACTTGCAGTGGTGCTTGAGGAGAAGAATAAACTGGCTGAGGAGTAGAAGGAGAAGCAAAAGTCTCTGGACAAAGCCATCGATCAGAGGGACCAGTTCAAGGAGTCTAACCGCGTCAATTACCGCACGACTAAATAACTCGAGGAGGACTTGGCTGCGAGTAGACAAGAGAATACTACCTTGGAGGGCCGGATCGAGGAGCTTGAGAAAGCCAATGCCAGCAACTTGGAAAGGTATAAGAATGCCACTCTCCGGTGCTTCTACGATTTCTAGAAGCACAACCAGGGTGCCAACTTCAATTACCTTCCTGAGAATGCAAGAAACGCCGAGCTCGCTCGCTGTGCTGCTCGACTAGCAGATGCAGAAAGGGCGAGGATTCTTGCTTTCCCTAAGATCTCGCTGGCCACTGGAATGGACGGGGTAGACAATGAGGCTGCAAACGTCGTCGATCAGGGCCCTCCTCAAGATCCTCCGACTCCTTAGTCTTTTCCTGTTTTTATTTTTATCTTTTTAATTGCACGACCTATGGGTCGCGATGTAAAGACAATATATTTTTTTATTGCTGCATGGGCAGCTTTTACTTTTATTTGAACAATTACATCCGAGCAATGACTGCTCGTGGTGTAAAAGGATACATTTTGATATTATAATATATTTGCATCTTATTATAACATTTGTTCGCATGATCGAACTTAGCATAGCACTTTGGTTTGATTTAACAAAATAACAAAATTTTGAAAAATACTCTAAGTACCCTAGCATGCTTTCACTTATTTTGCTCATGTGTTTACATACCTTTTAACGATATGCTTTGCTTACTTGTACCTTCTATGCCCCCCAAGTGATCGAGGAGCTTTAGGTCCTTGGTCACTTGCCTTGACCAGAACCTGTTCGAACATTACTGCTCATAGCAATATGATTAGAATTATAATACAGCAAAACAACACACGTAATGAGCAAATACTTGTAATGAATACAATAATTGGCAAGAAATGACTGGCTGTGCACAGTCCCTTTTATTTCTCATAATAAATGGACTAAAAATGTCTGTACGAGTGATCAATAAGATCTTACACTTATAAGCGATCAGTCACATAAAATGACCAACCCTTTTTCAAAACTTGTAAAAAGTAAAATTAATACAAGCCAATTCTTTAAGAAGAATTGTTCATTGTTAATACTTGTGCAGATGTTCTCCATTCCAATAGTGAGGAACGAGATCTCTGTTTAAGCATGCAAGTTTATAAGTGCCTGGGTGAAGGACCTCATCGATCTGGTATGACCCTTCCCAATTAGGCCCGAGTACTCCAGCAGCTTGGTCGCAGGTGTTTAGAAAAACTCTTCGGAGTACAAGATCTCCAATATTGAATTTTCTTTCTCCCACTTTAGAGTTGAAATACCGAGCGACCTTCTGCTGGTACGCAGCTACTCAGAGTTGGGCTTGTTCACGCTTCTCATCGATTGAGTCCAGGGATTCCATCAATAGTTGGCTATTAGAGTCTTGGTCGTATGTTAATCTACGGTGCAAGGGTGGATCCAACTCGACAAGCAACATATCTTCATACCCGTATGCCAAGGAAAACGGGGTATGACCTGTTGCTGTTCGGTGGGAAGTCTTATATGACCAAAGAACTTCAGGCAACTGCCCTAGCCATGCTCCCTTAGCTTCTTTTAGCCTCTTCTTCAGTGTATCCTTCAGCGTTTTATTAACTACTTCGACCTGCCCATTTGCTTGGGGATGAGCGACTAAAGAAAAGCTTTTGATAATACCATGCCGTTTCCAGAAGTCCGTGAATAGATCACTGTCAAATTGGGTGTCGTTATCCGAGATGATTTTTCTTGGCAATCCATATCGACAAACGATGTTCTTGACTATGAAGTCAAGCACTTTCTTGGTCGTTATGGCCCATTTGGTGAAGTAATCGACGACAACCACTGCATACTTTACACCACCTTTCCCTGTAGGCAAAGATCCGATTAGATCTATTCCCCAAACTGCGAAGGGCCATGAACTCTGCATTTGTTTTAACTCGTTGGGGGCTGCTCGTGGGATTTTGGAAAATCTCTGACACTTGTCACATCTCCGTACAAACTCCATTGAGTCTTCATTCATGGTTGGCTAGAAATACCCTTGCCTTGGGATCTTTTTTGACAAACTTTGCCCCCCAGCGTGGTCCCCGCAAAAACCTTCGTGTACCTCTTTCATCAACTCTTTGGCTTTCTCCTTTGTAATACATCTGAGGAGTGGCAGTGAGTATCCCCTTTAGTACAGGATTCCATCGACCAGGATATACCTAGCAGCTTGTCGCTGAAGGGTCTTGGCTTTGTTTCTATCCGCTGGTAGCACGCTGCTTGACAGATACTCTACATATGGTGCCATCCACGTATCTGCCATCTGGATAACCAGAGTGGTTTCTGCTACTTGGATGCTTGGTACTGATAGTCGTTCGATTGGCACTATGTTCAGCGTATCAGCATCCTTCGCACTTGCCAATTTTGCCAAAGCGTCCGCGTTGGAATTCTGATCGCGAGGTACCTGCTGGAGATTGTATCTATCGAACTAGGCTAACAGATCCTTCGTTTTGTTCAGATAGGCAACCATCTTCAAACCTCGCGCATGGTACTCTCCCAGGACCTTATTCACCACCAGATGATAATCACTATAGATGTCAAGCACTTTTATGTTTATATCCTTGGCTAACCGTAATCCAGCGAGTAGTGCTTCATATTCAGCCTCATTGTTAGAAGTAGTGAAGTCAAATCTGATTGCACAGTGAAATCGATGCCCTTCCAGTGTTATCAATATCACTCCTGCTCATGCGTGGGATTCGTTGGATGAACCGTCTGTGAAAAATTTCCACGAGGGTGCTTGGATTTGAGACTCAGGCTCATTGGGCTCTTCAGTCTGTTCGCCATTCGTAAGTTCTGTGAATTCTGCGATGAAGTCAACCAAGGCTTGTCCTTTTATCACTGTTTGCGACAAGTAAGATATGTCAAACTGCCCGAGTTCGACTGCCCACTTTAGCAATCTTCCTGCAGCCTCCAGCTTTTGCAGTACTTGTCGAAGAGGCAGGTCGGTCAAGACCATAATTGGATGAACTTGGAAGTAAGGCCGCAGTTTTCTAGAGGCCAAAACTAAGCAATAGGCTAGCTTCTCGATGGGCGGGTATCACTGTTCTGCTCCAATCAGCCTTTTGCTCACGTAGTAGACATCCTTCTGCACGCCTTCTTATTCTCTTACCAGAACAGCACTAGCAGCGTATTCCGTGATTGCCAGGTAGATGAACAAAGTTTCTTTATCGACCAACTTTGACAGGATGGGTGGTTGCGCCATATGTGATTTTAGTGGTTGAAAGGCCTGTTCGCACTCATCTGTCCATTCAAATTTCTTATTGCCTCTTAGTAGATTGAAAAATGGGACACACTTGTCTATCGATTTCAAAATGAATCTACTGAGGGCAGCAATCCTCCCGGTCAGGCTTTGGAAATCTTTAATCTTTACTGGTGATTTCATCTCAATCAGGGCTTTAATTTTCTCAGGATTAGCTTCAATTCCTCTTGAGTTAACTAAAAATCCCAAGAACTTCCCTGATCCTACTTCGAATGACCATTTAAGGGGATTTAACTTCATCTGATATTTATTCAGGACATTGAAGCATTCCTGCAAATCCCTTTCATGCCCTTCTGCTTTCTTTGACTTAACCAGCATGTCGTCGACATATACCTCCATGTTTGTGCCGATCAGCTCCTTGAACATGTGGTTGACGAGTCTCTGGTAAGTCGCACCAGTGTTTTTCAACCGAAGGGCATCACTTTATAATAGTAGAGCCCTGTATCAGTCCGAAAGCTAGTGTGATCCTCATCAGGGGGATGCATACTAATTTGATTATACCCAGAGTAAGCATCCATGAATGAGAGGATCTCATGCCCTGCAGTGGCATCGACTAGCTGGTCGATCCTCGGGAGTGGGAAACAATCTTTGGGGTAGGCTTTATTTAGGTCTGTAAAATCCACGCACGTACGCCACTTGCCATTCAGCTTGGGCACTAGTACGGGATTAGAGACCCACGATGGTTAAAACGCCACCCTGATGAACCCATTCTCCTTCAGTTTCTCGACTTCCTCTTTCAAGGCCTTTGATCTATCTTTGTCGAGCAGCCTTCTTTTTTGTTGCACTGGTGGAAAGCTTTTGTCGATGTTTAGGACATGGCTGATGACTGCAGGATCTATCTCGACCATGTCTTTATGCGACCAGGCGAAGACCTCCTGGTTCCTCCTTAAGAACTCCACCAGTGCTTGTTTTGTTGTTGTCTCTAAGTTTTTACCGACTTTCACAACTCTGGCCGGATTTTCCTCGAGTTGGACCTATTCAAGGTCCTCGATGGGTCCCACTTCTTCTTCAAAATTCCCAAAGCGAGGATCTAAGTCCCTATCTTCACTTTGGGCAATTCCCTATTTGGTGAGATTATCACCCGAGCAGGCCTGAACATCAGTTTCCATTTGCAATTCCTTTCCGGTGGCATCTCTCGATACACCCTTCTTTGCCTTGGTGATCGAGGCGTTGTAGCACTCCCTCGCTTCCCTCTGGTTTCCCAACACGCATCCTACCCCTGCGTCCGTTGGGAATTTCATATCGAAGTGCCATATAGAGGTAACGGCTCGTAGGTCGACCAAGATTATCACAGCGTTGTATGCCAAAGGACAATCAACTACTATAAAAGTAGTGAGTAATGTCCTATTAGCAGGTGTAGTGCCTGCTGTGACTGGGAGTCTAACCGACCTTGTCGGGGTGAGCCTTTCTCTAGAAAAACCATAAATGGTTTGGTTGCATGGTTCCAGGTCTTTTACGGACAACTTCATCCTTTCCAGCGAATACTTGTATAGGATGTTGACCGAACTTCCTGTATCGACCAACACCCTTTTCACCATCATGTTTGCGATCTATACGTCCATGACCAGCAGATCAAAGTGGGGGAATCACACGTGTTGGGCATTATCGTTAGAGAAGGTGATCAGTTCCTCCTCTGTTCGAGCCTTTTTTGGTGCTCGATCCTCAATACTCATCATCTCGATGTCCTGGTCGTGGCCCAGGGTTCGAGCATATCGTTCCCTTGCTTTTCCACTATCTCCTGCAAGATGTGTGCCTCTGCAAATGGTGAGTAGGGTACCTTCCACGGGAGCTGGCTGTAAAGGTGGCGAGCGTTGGCGTGCAGGCACTGACTCGTTGCCACCTTGAGCCTCTTGCTGAGAACCTCCTGCGGCTCGTAAAAATCTTCTTAAATGTTCCTGCCTTATCAGGAACTCAATTTCATCCTTCAGCTAGTTGCATTCATTAGTGTCGTGCCCGTAGTCGTTGTGAAAATGATAGAACTTTGTTGCATCTCTCTTGGAGATATCTTTCCTTATAGGTGCAGGTCGTTTGTAGGGCACGCTGGAGCTCGTAGCCTGATACACTTCTGCTCGAGATTCGACGAGGTCGGTGTAGTTGGTGAATCTCAGCTTGTAACGATTGCCCTTGAGGCGCTTATACTCGGAGGTCGAGGGTTCGTTGTGCGCCCGCTTTCCACCATTCTTACCATTGCCATTCCCGTTTCCTTTGCCGTTGCCATTGGGCTTCGACCCGTTGGCGGCTTTGGCGGGTTCTTCCTTGGGCCCCTTGTCTTTTGCTGGCAATTTCCCTTCGTTGGCAATCGTGTCCTCGAGCTTGATGTACTAATCAGCTCGATCTAAGAACTCCTGGGTACTTTTAACCCCATGCTTTCTGAGGCTGCTCCAGAGGGGTGAATGGCGTCTAACCCCAGCAGTTAGGGCCATCATCTTACCTTCATTGCCCACAGTCTTGGCTCCAGCTCCAGCTCGCATGAAGCGCTGAACGTATTCCTTCAAGGGCTCCCCCTCTTTCTGGCGTATCTCGACCAGTTGGTTAGCCTCAATGGGGTGCACACGCCCCACATAGAACTGTCCGTAAAAGTCATTCACGAACATCTCCCAGGATACTATACTCGCAGGAGGGAACTTAAAGAACCACTCCTGGGCGGCATCAGAAAGTGTTGCTGGGAAGATCCTGTAGCGAGCGTCTTCAGAGACTTTCTGAATGTCCATTTGTATCTCAAACTTGTTGACATGAGATACTGGGTCTCCATACCCGTCGAAATTTGGCAGTGTTGGCATCTTGAACTTACTAGGAGTTTCTGCTGCAGTAATCCTCTGTACGAAAGGGGTGCCTCTCCTCCGATCATACTCAATGAGGGATGTTCGTCCCCTGCACAGCCTAGTTCAGGGCATCGATTTGAGCCTGAACAACTTCTGGGATTGTTGGGGCCTCTGGTGCTGGGGGAATGTACTCATCGTGCCTTTCTCGGTGGTCGTTAAGTACATCCCTCAAATCATCGTCTCTTCGCCGCTGCTCACTAGCTCCGAGCTGACTAAAGACGTTATTCTGCCTGGGCTGCCCCCCAGCGTTATGACCTGCAGGTCGGTCTTCTCTAGGTGGGGGGCTCCTGCCTCCACCTTTCTCTTCGTTCCTCCGACCAACATTTCCTCTGCCAGAGTCGGCTTCATTGTAGCCGTGGCCATCTCTAAATTGTGGCTGGCTATGCTGCGATCTACTATTCCCTCTGTTGCCTCCTTGGGCTGGCATTTCCCGAGCGTTAGGGGGAGGCCTGCGCTAGTCGGTGGGTCCCCGTGCATTGTTATGCCATGGGGGGCCCCTGACCGTAGAGCCTGTCTCTGAGTTCCTACTATTGGCAGAAGGACGTTGCCCCCTGCTTGATGGATGCGGCTCTTCATCCCCTGGGCGTCTAGGGCTGCGGGGCGGTTGCTCGGCCCTATTCTGCCTCGGGCGCGGGGGATTGCCTCGACCAGCCTGAGACGGAGGCTGCTGCTCAAGATCCCTAGGTGGGACATCATCCTGAGCCATAGGTGGTTGCTCCGGCCTCTGAGGACTTACTGGCTGGAGCAAAGGACTAGGATTGGGACCCCTTTGAGGTGGCCCGTTTGGTGGCTGATCTGGCTGGGAGGCTAGCGCAGCCTGATTCCTAGCCAGCTGGATGGATGCTTCAAGGGCGGCCATAGCATCCCTCTGTCGACGGTCCATCTTAGCCTGCCGCTCACTCAGCTCCTAATGTTGGCGCTCTATTTCTCTTTGCTGCGATGCCATTATCTCGGCAACATTCTCTTGATTGGCCCTCAGATTGGCCAACTCATCTTGCAACACCCCTAGCATTGCCTTCAAGGTTTCAGAATCTAACTCCTCCTCATCAAACTCCAAATGAGGTTCGTCTTCAGCCACATTTGGGGGAGGAGGCTGGGATGATGCAATGGCAGCAGCCTGTCCGGTCTTCTTGGAAGTTTTTTCCATTAGATTCTTTCACAAGCTCTCAATGAAAGCACCAGAATGTTGACCCTCAAATTAGCCAACGACACAGAGTCAAGTATACGACAGGAAATTAGTACGATGCTTGAGAATACAATCTAATGGAAAGTAAATAACACCAAGAATTATAGTGGTTCGGCCCCAGTGATTGGTAATGACCTACGTCCACTTGATACTATTATTAATATTGAGCTTCAAAGGTGTGATCAAAGAACTAGGGTTCATGAGTTTCACAGACCTTAGAAGGAGAAATAATACAGACGATGGATAATAGCAATACAATTCAGAAAAAGATCAAAAGATCCCCCCTTGAGCTATTTCTTGTATAATTACAGGCTCAAGGAGGATTACATGAGTCAATTAATCATATCTTTCCTTAATAAATGGATATTCAGGTTATAATGAAGAGATATTCTCAGCAATCATTACAACTATACAAATTTATACGTAAATAAATGGAGTATACGACCAGGCTAGTCGTATACAAAACTTGAACCCCACATATGGGAGTATATCTGGTTGATAGGCGAGCAACATCTCTGCCACATGTTGAAAATTCTTGCCGCGTCATCCACAACTATTTTTTGGATAAACAACCCAAAATACCCCTTAACTCGCCCCGAGTCGGGTATCAGGTCCCAGTTGTGACTTTCTCGCTAACTTGCTCCCTAGGATCGCCTTGTGCTGAGTAACCAAAATAAACCCACAAAATAAAGTGGTCTCTCACATATATCACATATATGCACATAAATACACATTTATGCCCACAACGGGCCAAATTACCAAATCACCCTTCTAATAAGAAGTGGGCCCACATGCATATTTAATATCGCTAAATA
Organism: Humulus lupulus; assembly: GCF_963169125.1. Taxonomy (NCBI): domain Eukaryota; kingdom Viridiplantae; phylum Streptophyta; class Magnoliopsida; order Rosales; family Cannabaceae; genus Humulus; species Humulus lupulus. Next base: position 146,064,404 of record NC_084801.1, read on the forward strand.
TGCGCATTTAATCATATTATCACATAATTCACATATTAAAAATTAATATAGCAATTAAACACGTAATTCCATATATTGCCATCCTGGCCCCCTAATCAAGGGTCTAAGCCTTTTTAGGTAATTTTGGACGTTACAACTATCCCCTCCTTACAGAAATTTCATCCTCGAAATTTTACCTGAACAACTCGGGAAACTGAGTTCGCATATCAGCCTCCAGCTCCCAGGCCGCTTCCTCGACCCTGCTGTTCCTCCATAATACCTTTACCAAAGGTATAGTCTTATTTCTCAGGACCTTGTCCTTCTTGTCAAGAATCTAAACTGGTTGTTCTTCATAAGACAAGTTTGCCTCCAATTCCAAATCCTCATAACTCAATACATGAGTTCCATCTGACACATACTTGCTCAACATGGAAATATGGAATACATTATGCACGCTAGACAGTGCAGGGGGTAAGGCCAACCTGTAGGCCACTTGCCCGATCCTCTCTAGGATCTCAAACGGTCCCACAAACCTAGGGCTCAACTTGCCCATCTTGCCGAACCTCCTCACCCCTCTTAGAGGTGAAACCCTAAGGAAGACATAGTCTCCCAAATGGAACTCTACGTTCCTCCACCTCAAGTCAGAATAACTCTTCTGCCTACTATGAGAAGCGAGCATCCGAGCTCTAATATTCTCGATAGCCTTAGTGGTCCTCTGGACTGCAACCGGACCTAAATATTTCCTCTCACCCATCTTATCCCAGAGAATGGGCGATCTGCACTTCCTACCATATAGCATCTCATAAGGTGCCACTCCAATGGTAGACTGATAACTGTTGTTATATGAAAATTCTATCAGAGGCAAATGCTTACTCCAGGACCCTTCAAAGTCCAACACACATGCTCTCAGCATGTCCTCAAGTATCTGGATAGTCCTCTCAAACTGACCATCGGTCTGAGGATGATAAGTTGTGCTAAACTTCAGCTGCGTACCCATCGCCCTCTGCAAACTCCCCCAAAACTTGGAAGTAAAGATAAGGTCCCTATTAGACACAATAGACCTTAGCGTCCCATGAAGGCGAATTATCTCTCTCACATAGAGATCTGCATACTGGTCAACTGTGTAATTCATCCTCACTGGTAGAAAATGAGCTGATTTCGTGTACCGATCCACAATGATCCAAATAGAATCGTGCTAGCCCACTGTCCTGGGCAAGCCTACCACGAAATCCATCGTGATATCTTCCCACTTCCACTCTAGGATATCTAGAGGCTGTAATAGTCTCGTCGGCCTCTGATGCTCATCCTTGACCTGCTGAGAGGTCAGGCACCTCGCTACATACTCTATCACATCCTTCTTCATCCCAGGCCACCAATATAAAACTCTCAGGTCTTGGTACATCTTTGTGGTGCCTGGATGAAGAGAATATGGGGTGGTGTGAGATTCATCCTGAATCTCTCATCTGATCTTGGTGTCTATCTGAACACAAATCCGACCCTTATACCTTAGTAAACCCATACTCGACATCGAATAGTCCTTAGCTACTCCAGCTAGGACATCTTCTCGAACCTGCCCCAGCTATGGATCATCTAACTATCTCTGCTTGATTCTCTCCAAGAGAGTAGACTGTAAAGTGATATTGGCCAACCGGCCCACCACTAACTCTATCCCCGCTCGAGTCATCTCGTTAGCAAACTTCCTTGATTTCTGTCTAGCACTATAAAACTGTCCCGGCACCTTCCGACTCAAGGCATCTACTACCATGTTGGCCTTCCTAGGGTGATAGAGGATCTCACAATCATAATCCTTTACCAGCTCCAACTAACGTCTCTGCCTCATGTTCAGATCCTTCTGAGTGACAAAGTACTTCAGGCTCTTGTGATCAGTGTATATCTCACACTTCTCACCATACAGGTAGTGTCGCCACACCTTAAGTACAAAAACTACTGGTGCCAACTCTAAATCATGTGTGGGGTATCTCTGCTCATAATCCTTCAACTTGCATGATGCATAGGCAATCACCTTTCCTGTCTGCATAAGTACACAACCTAGACCCTGCCTCGAAGTATCACAGTAAACCGCAAACTTATCTCAATCTGTAGGAAGGCTCAAAACTGGTGCGGTGATCAAACTCTTCTTGAGCTTCTGAAAACTGTCTTCACACTTGTCCGACCAAACAAGTTTCTGATTCTTGCATGTCAGCTCTGTCAATGATGATGCAACCTTGGAGAACCCTTCCACAAAGCGCCTATAATAACCCACCCAAGAAACTTCTGATCTCTGAAGTGTTCTTCGGTCTTGGTCAATCTCTGACCGCTTCAATCTTCGCTAGATCCACCTTAATACCATCTTTATAGACTATGTGACCCAAGAAAGTCACCTGTGGCAAACAAATCTCGCACTTCTTGAACTTTGCATATAGCATGTGCTCCCTCAACCTCTGTAATACCAACCTGAGGTGATGCTTGTGCTTTGTCTCCGTCGGAGAGTATATCAATATATCGTTGATGAAGATGATCACAAACTAATCCAGATAGTCCTTGAACACTCTGTTCATCAGATCCATAAATGTTGTCGGGGCATTAGTCAATCCAAATGACATCACCAAAAACTCATAATGCTCGTACCTGGTGCGGAAAGCTGTGTTCGGTATATCTTCCTCCTTGATCCTCAGCTGGTGATAACCAGATCGAAGATCTATCTTAGAGAATACCGTTCTACCCTGTAACTGGTCAAATAAATCATCAATCCTTGGCAGAGGATATCTGTTCTTGATAGTCAACTTATTCAGTTCTCTGTAATCGACGCACACCCTCAGAGAACCGTCTTTCTTCTTTACAAAGAGAATCGGTGTGCCCCATGGCAAGAAACTGGGCCTGATAAAACCCAAGTCCAGTAACTCCTGTAGTTGAACCTTCAGTTCCTTCAGCTTTGCTGGAGCCATCCTGTAAGGTGCCCTAGATACTGGCTCTGTCCCTGGCGCCAATTCAATCACAAACTCAATCTCCCTGTGTGGAGGTAACCCTGGCAAGTCCTCTGGAAACACATCCAGAAACTCACAGACTAACCGAGTCTATTCTAATCCCACTGGCACGACCTGTGTGGTATCCACCACACTAGCAAAAAACCCTACGCATCCTCCCTGCAACAGGTCTCTAGCTCTAAGTACTGGTATCATAGGTATACGGGGTCCATGCACAATGCCAACAAAAAAAAATGGGTCCTCACCCTCTGGCTCAAAAGTTACCATCTTATTCTTACAATCTATCGATGCCCCATACTTCTCTAGCCAATCCATACCAAGAATTATGTCAAAATCAGTCATCTCTAACTCCACTAAGTCAACTGACAATTCCCTGCCATCCATTGTAACTGGTAGTGACCTAATCCATCTTCTGGATACCACTAGCTCTCCAGTAGGCAATATCGTACCAAACCCCACAGAAAAGAAATCACAAGGTCTACACAACCCATCTATAATCCTACTAGCAACAAAGGAGTGCGTAGCACCCGAATCAATAAGAACAGTGTAAAAGGTCCCAGCACTAGAAAGCTGACCTATAACCATCAAGGGACTAGCCTTGGCCTCTGTCTGGATCAAGGTGAACACCCGAGATGGCGTCAGGCTGTCAACCTTCTTTGGCTCCTCCTTTCTGGCTCTCGGGCAATCCTTCTTCAGGTGCCCCGTATTGCCACAAACAAAACAGGCCTTTGCCCGACATTCCCCAACATGGCACCTCCTACACCTAGGACACTCTGGGAATGCCCTCCATGTCTCACTGCCACTATGGCGGCCCATCTGTATACCCCGTGGCCTCCTATCTGGCTCTGGAACTGAAACTGTGTCTGGGGTCTTCCTTTTCTAATCACTGGGGCCTCTGCCCCTACCAAAACCTGGAAATGGAGGTCCTGGCCTCCTAGAATCTCTTCTGACTGCATTATCACGCCAGATCCTGTTCTCAATGCTCTCAGCTATAAGCGCCTTCTCCACAGCTTGTGCATAAGTAGTCACTCCTGGCACAATAGTAATGCGAACATCCTGGGCTATCATAGGCTGTAGCCCCTGTAGAAATCTCTCTCTTCTGGTCCCATCAATGGGCACCAGATCCCCAGAAAAATTTGCCAATCTATCGAATTTTAGGGCATAATCGGTCACTGACATGTTACCCTGAAGTAACCTGCTGAACTCCTCAGCCTTTGTAGCCTTAACTGCGTCATTGTAGTAATTCTCGTTGAATAAGGTTCTGAATTTTTCCCACTCCATGGTGGCAACTACTCTGGTCTGAGATACCACCTCCCACCATATTCGGGCATCCTCCCGAAACATATAAATGGCGCAGGCCACTCTCTCACTACCACCTACCCTCATAAAGTCCAGGATAGTGGTTATCATGGTCATCCACTGCTCAGCCTTCAGTGGATCAGAACCACCCTAAAAAACTGGAGGGTGTTGCTTCCTGAATCTCTCATATAGGGATTCCTACCTATCTCCCCCTGTCTGAGGCTGTACAACTGCTGATACCTCAGGTTGTTCCACTGCTGGCACCGCGGCCTGTAGGTTCCCTGCTGGAACCTGCTGCTGCCTTAAAAGGCATATCTTTTCTTCCTGCCTCTCTAACCTGGCTTGCATATCAGCAAGCACTTGGTGCCAACTCTCTGAAGCTGGAGGTGGGGCTTGGCCCTGATTATTCCCTTCACTGGCCTGTAACTCTTGGCTAGCTAGTCTCTCTGACCTTTGAGGGTTCATTCTGACAATCTATCCACCCTACAGAGATTAAATCGACCATTAGGTAAGTCATAACTATACCACTTGCCGCCTGACGGTCCAAGATCATCAGATAACATACATATGCAATGCTAATAAGCATGTCATAACACAATAAATACATTCATTCATAGTACTAATAAGCACCTCCTGATATTCAATAGCAAAAACAAGACACATAGGCATATCCAAGTATTTTTCATAAGTCGAACATAGCTAATAAGCATGTTCTTTAATTCCTGCCAGTAATAACAATGCTAATAAACATTTTCCCCTGGCCTATATACAAATAATAGCACTAATAAGTGGTTCCCTTGCATCCACAAGCAGTAGCAATGATAATAAGCACGTTCTTTAACATTCATGCAACAGTCAAGGGCCAGGCCCTATCAAATAATCTCATGCTTCCTAAAAAGGCATGCAGATAAGGCATTCATATAATGTTTAAGCATTTAAACATATAAACATATAACAGTTACCAAAATCTGACTCGAGATTGTCTTTAGTGGTGAGTGTACATGCCTGGCCAGTCTTCAAGAACCCTTAAACTTTGGCTGCTCTGATACCAAGTTGTAACGCCTTCCTAATCCAGGACTGTTACACTGTGTACTTAAAATTATGTCAGGCCTGCTAATCAGGTAATTTGGCTTAAAACGTGTAACTAAGGTTAGTGACAAGGGTTAGGGTTAAAAATTTTGGTCAAAGAACCATTGACTTCTATTCAAAAGTTTTATATAACATGGAATCCCAAAATATTACAACTCAACTATAGAAAAGGGTAGATACATATCAAAAGTTACATCAGCCAGCCTAAACGGTAAAACAAGGTTATAACCCTAGTTCCTCTGAGATAACTCTGGTCGTGATGGTCGAGCAGCCGTATATGTACACGCCACCACTGAAGTTCTCCAACTCATGGCTGGTCAAGCTTTCCATTTCCCTTACCTGCACCACAAAGCACCTGTGAGCCAAGGCTCAGCGAGAAAACATAACGTGCATCAACAAAGAATATAAACTTTAAATTAACTATTCAATAAAAATTAGAAACATTAATTCATAGCCAATATCATTTAAGTTCAATCACATGATCATTGGATCAACCTGGGGCTGCGGCTCTATTCAGTTGGCTTTTATGCCAATTCTCGGGCCTATGCCCTACTACGTGAACATAGAGTCACTTGGGGCCTCGCCCTTATCTCTGTCTCACTATCCATAGAGCTAGCCCAACCCCCGTGGTTCATCTTCGACCTTAGAGTCAATCAACGTAATAGTACGTTACTGGTTTAGGCCAATGCCTTTTGACCAGTGTATAACGCGCTATTTCCGTCCTTGACTCATAAGTCAAGCCTTGATCCAGGATTGCATACCTTACTTATAAGAAATAGATGTGGATAGGCACATCCAGACAAATGAAGCACATATTCATGCTAATCATATAATGCCATTGGATAACCATTTCCATAATACTAAACATATTCACATAACGGGGCCACATGCCCTAACCATAGAATTCATGTAACGAATATAAGCACTTAAGCATTTATCAACAAGGACTTAGAACAATAGCCTAACATACCAATCTTGGGGCCCAAGGCCTAATCATATTAATATACAATAGACGGGGCAAGCCCTAATCATATACAACACGTTCTGGGTGCAGTTTTCTTACCTTAGGTCTAAGCAAGCGTAAATAAGAACGACCCTCGAGCACGATCCCGGTTATGAGCCCTTAGCGATACCCTAAGTCACAACCATAAAATAGGATTCTATTAATATCGAGTGATCAAAGGCTTCCAGACCAAGTCCTAGCCTCCGGGGCCTCGGGTTCCACCAAACCGGGCAGTGGAAACAATCCCAAGCCCTAAGGAAAAAGTTCCATTGTAAAACAAACTCCCCAAGGAAAATCTTCCCAAGCAGGCTGCGACTTGCCCCCCTCTGGGTCGCGGCGCACCCCCTGACCAGCCTTTCCTCCCTCTCTGTCCAGAGGCACGGGCTGGGACTTGGCCTATCAAATCGCGGCGCGCCCCTCAGGTAGAGGCCTCTCAAGGTGCCTGGTTCAAGCTAAGTCATGACTTGTCAAGAACAAAGTTGTGACTTGGCCCCTCAAACCCAAAAATAACCTCCATTTCAGCAGCTAAATTCTATCCAATTTAACCCAAAATCATCTGAACAACACAAATAAATCAATACAACAACTCTAATATGTTCCCAACAACAAAACCCAACCGAAAACTAGCTTAAATCGTCATCAAAACTCCAATTCAATCTTTGAAACTCAAAGGCTCAAGAACACCTCAAAACAGCCAACAATTCCAGAATTTAAATGCTAAAACCTTAGTTTAAAGCTTACCTCTACTGAATATTGAATCCACCAAATTGGTACTGAGTTAATCCCCAAGATTTTAGCTCCAATCCTTGTGTTTCTAGCCCAAAATTCTCCTTAGTTCAAAGGTTAGCTTAGGAAAGCTTAAGAGAAAAAGTGAAGGAAGAGGGAGGGTCGGTTTAGGCAGAGTTGTAAGTGTTTCTATATTTTGTCTTTTCTAACTTAAGTCACTTAAGTTAATCCCAAGGCTTAGGCTCGGGGTACCAAAAACGTCCCCGAGGGAAAAATGGTAAATTTTCTCAATATTCCCTCCTAAACTCTCTAACTTCAAATATATCTCCAATTATTTATTTTCTTAACCCGATAACCAATTAAATATCTAATACCCAAAATACTCCTTGACTTGCCCCGAGTCTGGTATCGGGTCCCGTTGTGACTTTTCCGCTAACTTGCTCCCTAGGATCGCCTCATGCCGAGTAACCCAAATAAACCCACATAATAATGTGGTCTCTCATATAAATCACATATATGCACATAAATACACATTTATGCCTGCAACGGGCCAAATTACCAATTCGCCTTTCTAATAAGAAGTGGGCCCACATGCATATTTAATATCCCTAAATATGCGCATTTAATCATATTATCACATAATTCACATATTAACAATTAATATAGCAATTAAACACGTAATTCCATATATTGCCATCACGGCCCCCTAATCATGGCCCTAAGCCTTATTAGGTAATTTTGGGATGTTACAGAGAGACTCGGAGGCACTCTATACTCTCATTAATGTCCAGGTTGTATTGCACATTTATTGTTAGGAAATCGTATCCCTATGTAAATGGGAATTATCTTTATTAAATGTATACCTTATTTATGCACACGGTTACCCAAACCTGTCCAGGAAATTCCACTATAAATATCAAAGATAATGGACGAGAAAGGGGACTGCCTTTTTGTAATACTGAAACTCTGCAAAAATTGTGAGAGATTAATAATATTGTCTCCTGGACTAGGTGAATTTTTACCACTGAACCACGTAAAATCGTGTGTGTAAAAAATGGTTCATATAAGTTCATTACAGTTTTCAAATAAGCATTAATGCTCTTATTAGATTTCTAAGTCTACTATTGGCAAAAAAACTGCATCAATAGTTTGGTGCTTTCGTTGAGAGGAGATTAGTGCTTAATCTTTTACAAGTTTCATTCAACGTTCATCATGGTGGTTGCTCAATCGATGCATGACAATGAATTCTCTGTGCCTGGTGGTTAATTTAGTCTGTCCTGATGGAACGAGGATAACCTCACTGATAAGACATCCACCATCGTCGGTTAGACATCCTACACCACCGCGCCCACAAAGAAATGCTCTAGCTCGTGGAAATAGTAGGAGAAATCCTCCCCCGTCAATAGGCACTTACGTCCCACGAGCACGTGATGATAATCTAGGTCCTCGATCTCAGCCGCGAGCTGTAAGTTTCGCAAATGGAAGTTACTGTACGGGGAGCCAGCGTGGAGGCAGGTCTGCAAGCGATCTGAGGAATCATCTTAGTTCAGCACAAAGTCCTCGTTTCGATCCACATCCCGACCTGCGTGATCATCTGAATTCACAAATGAGGTATCCAGCTCGAAATGATGATATGAGTTATACTCAACACAGGGAATGTCTGTCTATCGTACGCGACAATGGGAATGTCCTGCCTAACCAAGCTCGAACTTGGAGGGAAAAAACCCATCAAACACGTACAATTGGATGAGAGCTGGTGTACAACTCCCAGCTAACCTAGAGACCAAAGATCCAACCCTCGAACGGCTGGCCTTGGTGGAGGAGCAAATGAAGAAGCTCTTATCTGGAAAATGGATTGATGATTGGCATTCCGATGAGGAGCTCAAACCTTTCGCCCCAAACATTGCAGTAGCTGCGTATCCTATTGGCTTCAGGATGCTGAACATGCCAACATTTGATGGAAACACAGATCCATTAGACCACCTCGGGATGTTCAACACATTGATGATGGCCCACAATGTTGGGTTTGACCTAAGATGTATTATGTTCCCACGACTTTTATCGGACCTACCAAAAAGTGGTTCAAAAAGTACAAAAAACATTCGATAAGCTCTTGGAAGAAGTTACCTTTCGAGTTCAAGAGAGCGTTCCAAACTTCAAAGGAAACTCGCGTAGAGGCTGACTCATTGGCCAACATAAAACAACAGCCTAGTGAGTCCTTGAAAGCATATATGAGTAGATTCACCAATGTTACAGCACGAGCTAGAGACGCTGATGATAGCTCTCATGGCAATGAGAACAAGAATCCTGGTGGGAGGCAATCTATGGCAGAAGCTCCAGTGAAAAGGGATTAAAAGTGTAGATGAGTTCTTGGCACGAGCTCTGGAATGAATAAACTTGGATGAGGCGCGATCTGCTGTCGCGGGAACTAGCAAGACCCCTATTCTGCTTGCTAGAGCGGTGACAGGCATTGCAACGGCGACTCAACATGTTACCCAGAATAACTAAGCGGGAGACAATAAGAGGAAAGAGAATGGTGAGGGCGACCAGAACGACACAAATAAAAATAAATCCGGGGAAAAATTCAAGCCCATTTATGCCACCTACACTAACCTAACAGATACACAGGAACATATTTTTCTAGCAAACTCTAATCACCTTCCGTGGAAAGAAACCAGAGCCATTAAGGCATCAAAGGGCAAAGAGAGATCCCTCAAAGTTTTGCCGACAACTGAAGGATGAGATTGAAACTCTCATTCATGCTGGACCGTTAGCCCAATACGCCACTTAGTTCATTGTAAATGATATTTCAGTAAACTAATATTAATTACTGAAATGAGATCTCTATCATTTAGCACCTTGAACCAAACTAAAAGGAAACCATCGTTTCTCTTCTTCATCAGAAGCTATAGATGTTCATATCCATGATTAACACTCCCACTCAATTATACTACCGAGTTCCCAAGATGTAAGTATGGGCTAGTCCACAGAGTAAGCTGGTAACAAACAAGTCAAAGAACTCAAATAATACAATCAGTTAGAATACTAACCACTCATAATTGAGATTGAATTGACCTATGGTCAACTATATGATATGACTAGAATAGATAATAACAGTATGTTTACTTATCCTATCTACTGTCACTATCGGTCCAGTTCGATGTAATAAATTCATTCGATCTTATATACTTTGCTAATGTTCTGGAAAGAACATAACCCTGCAATGTGTAAGTAGATCATTTCGTAGATTGGCAAGTCAGTGTAAATCTTGTGCGCTGACTAATCTTAGGACTAACTTATTTTGAACATAAAATCATATTTATATTCCACTATGATTACGTCACTATAAATATGATTAGCTATATACTTGGGATTTAATAGAAGTTTATATTAAACAAAAAATCATGAAAATAAAACATGTGAGCAAAGTGATTGACCAAGTCAAAAAATGATTTCTATTTTTTTTAATGATAATAAAAAGAGATTACAAAGAAATTGAGTTTTAATTAGGGCATAAAACCCCAACACAATAGTGTTGTAGTCTTCTCTCTAGCCATTTCTGAGTCTTTTTCTCTCAAAAAACCGTAATAAAAACTTAATCTCGAATTATCCCTAAAAATCTTTTATAGTCCCCTTTAAATTACATTTAAAATCTAATTAAAAATCTGAAAAACAGCGTCGCAGGCAGCAGTCTGAATTTCTGCGTGTCGTGGCCTAACAGGGAATATAGGCAAAACTGGTCACGCAGGTCGCACCCTGAAGAATCTAGGAAGCTTCCTAACTTCACTTTTCTACACAACAGACAACGACCTACTTTTTCTGGGCAGCGACCCGACTAGAACATGCAATCTGTAACATCAATTCCAATTAAAGTGTCGTGGCCTGAGTTTTATGGGACGTGTCCTATCTTTAATTTCTTCAATTCTCAAACTTAGAGAGCTTGTACGCTGCCGTCACTTCTACACTTTAATCCCGAAAACCTGGAATGCTCCTAAAACTTCATTTTAACCTCATCTCAACGAGTCTCTTTCAGTAACACCCCGCATTTAGGGCACCGGGTAAACCCTAGTTCGAGTATTTTAATTTCAAGTATTATGTATTATGTCAAGGGAACATTTTATGTTACAAGAAGCTATGATGTTTGAATGTTAGCCATGCTGTAGTAAGTGCGGTTTTTTTTAGAAAACTGAGACATTTGGTCGTGGACCGGGTAAAAAACCCTAATCGGGTAAAAATCTCGGATTAATTAAATAGGAAATGTTATGGCATAAAAATATTAATTTTGTCTAGCACTGGGAGTTGAGCCAATAATTTTAAGAAAATTTTATTGAGGATTTAATTCTAATCTACCGGGTTTAAGAATGAAAATTCTTGCCCGAGCCTCTAAGGCATTTTGGTTAATTTGAGTAAATTACCAAAATTATGTGTTATGTGACAAATTTTATTTTTGATCACATTTATTTTATTTTAGCTTGGAGATATTTAAAAAAAATTACAGGGAAAATTTTGGTTAAATTTGGAGAGTGAAATTACCAAAGGGCCCTTGAGTGCATTAAAAGTGAGTTAAAAAGGGCAATGGCATTTTAGTCATTTCCAAAGGAGGAGAGAGGGTGTGATGGGCAGCTTGGCTATGTCCTAGTGTACTCAAGTATCTATGACACCTATCCTAGGAAGAGTAAGAGGCTACCTCACCCATTGGCTAACCCTCCAATCATTCCTCTTACACATCCAATCAGTATTTCTTTTAACTTCTTTTTTTTTTATTCAAGAAAACAAAAAAAATAGCTCTCTCCTCTTCTCCCCAAAACCAAAGCTCTCCCTTTTCCCTCTCTATTTTCTTCCATTTTTCTCTCCAAGGAGAAAATTCTCTCACTCTCCATTGAAGGAAGGAAGAAAACTCAAGAGAACACTAGGCAAGAGTAAGTTTCGAACCTAGTACATTCTTTCCTTCCCTTTTTCTTTCAAACTCGAAACCCTAAGGGGTTTTACTATGCATGCATGTGATTCTAATGGCTATGCATGGCATGGATCTTGTATTCTAGGGTACAAGAGTGGTGGTTCTTGGAGGATCTCAAAGATTTGAAGCTTGTTGATGTTTTAGTGAGAACAAAGGTAAATTTTTTAGAGTTTTGGCAATGTTCCACTCATCTCCATCTTCTACCCTAACATTCATTTTTCTAAAAAAAATCTGCATGTGGAACCTTGGGGCTTGTTTTGAGTGTATAGAACACAATGAGGAAGTTTGACAGGCTAAGGGAACCTTATCTCCAAGCTAGAACCATCAAAGGTAGATTTTTGGTTGGTTCTTGAGTATTTTTTATTGTTGATATAGATCTTGTTGTATATGTTTTTTTGTTGGTTTTTGGAGTTTATTTTATGCTTGAAGGTTATCTTGGTTGATTTGCATGCATGCATGTGGCTAGGGTTTTTTTAGTTGTGTTTAGTTTTGCTAGAATGTGTAAAAATGCATGCTGCCAAGTTTTCATGGTCTGACTTCCAATAGGTCAGATCGTACCCTACTACCTCTGTTTGTGGAAATAATTTGTATGTTTGCATAGTTCTAGATGATTACTTGAGTTTAGGCATTTAAAAATCAAGAAAAGGTGTTTTCAAACCGAAGTTATGAACTTTTTGGCATCTTGAAGCAATCTGGAAAATTTCTGGGCGGCATGCACTGCCCAGGTTGTTTTGAATATTGAACACGTTTTACTGAACCAAAATCCATGAAATTTAGTAAACTGTTAGTTTAAATATGTATACGAATCACATAAAATTATTAGAGGAAAATACAAAATGGTTAAAGTGTAATGGTTTTTCAAAGTTTGCCCTAATAATCTGAAAACAAAATTTATGGGCAGCAAACACTACCTAGATTGTCTTACATTTTTTAATGGGTTCCCCTATCCTAAAAATTATGAAATTCTGAGAAAAACTAAATTAGATATGATTAAATATCCTGGTAAAATTTTAGAAAAAAACTGGGCTATGATGTAAGAGAAATATTTTTTCTAAGAACCCTAAAAATCTGAGAAAAACTTCTCGGCAGCAGGCACTGCACAGATTTCTTTAAATGGTTTAATGGGTTTACCTTCCCAAAAATGTTGAACTTGGTGAGAAAATTTTCAAGATAGATATTAAGGCCCTGGTAAAACTTTAGAGTAAAATATGTCATGGTTTAACAGTAGTAATTTTTCTAAGTTACCTAAAAACAGGGAAAAATAGTAATTTCAAACCTTAAGAAAAAAATGAGTTTTGGGAGGTTAGTTCTCCTAACCTAAATTGAATTTTTGAGGTGAGCTTTTGCCTAGTTACCATTATTAGGATTCATAATACTTGAACGGGGTTTTAAAGGGTTGAGGTTAGAGAACTTAACCTTGAGTATGAGATTAAAAGCGAGATTTTATCACGTTAAAATGAATAGTGAAAAAGTTAGGTTCGGAATTGGAAATGAAGTTGTTTTAAAAAATAGCTAAAGTATTGGATATCTAACAAATCCTAAATTAGTTTAAGGTTATTGAGAATTCATTTTTTTTACCATTTTCTAAACTCAGGGTCCAATTGCTCTTTCTTTTAAAAGGTGACGTAATAGAGATCCTAGGTTATGGATTTAAAGATGGTAAAAATGGGAGTTAGGTTTTATAAAACCGTAAATCAAAAAGTATTATCATTAATGGATAATAAATTTTAAAAGGTCGAAACGCGATATTTTGTTTGGGTAAAGAATGGAAAACGATAAACTCCATACTTGAGTAGAAAGTGGGTGGTTTTCTAAGATTAAGAGTTGTTTAAAACTTCTTTTATAAGTAACCAAAATACGTGTAATACGATTGAGAGAGTCTTCTATAAATAGAATATTAAAATGCACAGCACACAGAGCATGTTCCGGTAAGGACGATTTTTCTCAGGAAACCGTAAATTTATTTAAAGTGGAATCTGGTCTAAGTGTATAAGATAAATGCCAGTATAGAGTCTCTAAGAGAACTTTATTGAATGTAGCTATCGTGGAATATTAACTATAAGAATATGCCATAGTTTAATCTGAGTCACTGTGTTGTTTCATTACAGTGTTATATGCTTCTGGATAGAAGGTTTCCACAAGCAAGCGCTAAGGAATCCAGGTAAGACAACTTATGATATGTTTGGCTACAACACGTTAATGACTAGTTTAGATAACTAAGTTATAAGGTAATAATTTGAACTAGTCTTAGAAGGTTTACTCAAGACTGTGGTCGTAGAGGGTTTGCATGCTCATGACTAAGGTAAGCAGTCTGGCTAGCTACCGTGACAACTTTGAACTCCAGCTAGCCATCGGGGAACTAAGTGAGAAACCGGTTCGCCACCAATGACTATGTGAATAAGGTCGGTTGGCCACCATAATATGTAAGAAGTTTGGCTTAACACCCATGACATAAGACTCTGGTTAAACTCCGTGACACGTAAGTAAGTTAATTTCATAATCAAATCTCTATGACTAAGAAAGTATGTTGAATTCTTCCAGGAGTCTTGGTAACCGGTGTAACTAGTTTACACACGTCAAAGATATGGTAAGATATGTTACGATGTACTAAGATATTTTAAGCTATGCTAAGATATGTTAAGCTATGTTGAAGGTTCCTCCGGAACCCTAAGTAAATATGAATGTTAAGATACGAATGAGTAAGTAAGTATGTTATGATACGAATGACTAAGTAAGTATGTATGTTATGATACGGCTAGGTAAGTAAGTATGTATGTTACCAGTTAAGACTGTATGTATGCTCTGGGATTTTTTGCATGCAGGTGTACCTTCAGGATATAAATTTTGGTTATGAGGAATAACCATAAGTTTTCCAGGATGTTCGCACGTTCTTAAATTGTATGTTAGAATTCGGTTTCATCAGAATCCTATTCTTGGTTGATTATCTGACTAGTTACAGTTAGTTAAGTTCTTGCTCTGTTTATGTGGTTATGTTTGTTAGGTTGTTCTTACTAAGTGTTTCCCTTATCTAGTTGTTTATGTTAGGAAAACTTATACAGGATCTTTATTTATTTTCATGTAGATCTAATATTAAACAAATTAATATGAGATAACCTAGAACATGTTTCTAAAATTGAATTCAAAGAGAAATAATGATAAGAATACTTACATTATACGCAGTGTAATGAATGAGTCTTTCCTTCAGTTTCTCTAACCCTTGCATCCTTTCTGTCGGTATGTACCTTACTTCTATTTCTTTGTTCAGAACCTTGTCACGAATGAAGTGCACATCAATTTCAATGTGCTTGGTTCTTGAGTGAAAGATAGGATTTGAAGCAAGCTGTCGTGCTCCAGAATTATCACACCACATGATCGCAGGGCCTTTACATTCAATTCCTACTTCTTTAAATAAGGATTGCAACCATATGACTTCTGTACAGGCTTGAGCCAATGCCCTGTATTCTGCTTCAGTACTAGAACATGCCACTGCCCTTTGTTTTTTAGAACTCCAGCTGACCAAGTTGTTTCCAAAATAAATACAATAACCAGTTGTAAACTTTCTGTCATCAAGAGAACTTGCCCAGTCCGAGTCACAGAACCCTTCAAGAGTTAGATTTGTAGCTGATGTGAAAGAGATGCCTTCTTCAATTGATCTAGCAAGGTACCTTAGTATTTTCTTACAAGCACTCCAGTGAAGTTGAATTGGAGCTTGTAAAAATTGGCTCAATTTGTTGACCGAGTAAGCAATGTCTGGTCGGCTGAGTGTGAGATATTGCAGACCCCCTATGATGCTTCTGTAAAGACTTGGATGCTCAAACGGAGCACTATCTTGTAGACTTAGCTTGTTGTTTTGATTCATAGGAGTGGGACATGCTTTAGCATTGAGCATGTTAGTTTTCTGCAACAATTCAGTGGTGTATTTGGCTTGAGATAAGTGTAATCCATGAGGCCCCCTAGTTGTCTCAAAGCCAAGAAAATATGTGACCGAACCAAGGGATTTGAGAGCAAACAAGGTCTGAAGTTTGGAGATAATAGAGGTGACTGTAGTAGCATTATTACCAGTAAGGAGAATGTCATCAACATACACCAACACAAATAAGATAGCATCACCGTGATTGTAGAAGAATAGAGATGTATCAGCCACAGAATTTTGGAAACCAAGGTCAAGGAGAGAGCCCTTTAACTTATCAAACCAAGCACGTGGCGCCTGTTTCAAGCCATAGATAGCCTTTTGTAATTTGCACATTGCATGTGGATGATGAGGATTGACAAAGCCAGCTGGTTGTTCCATGTGCACGTCCTCTTGAAGAGTGCCATTGAGGAAGGCATTATTAATATCAATTTATTGAATATCCCAATTAAATGTGACTTCCAGAGAAAGAACAACACGAATAGTATAAGGTTTAACAACCAGGCTAAAAGTTTCAAAGAAGTCAATACCAGGTTGTTGTTGGAACCCCTTTGCAACAAGACACGCTTTGTACCGATTGATTGAGCCATCAGGATTGTACTTAATTCGGTAAACCCATTTGTTATCGACAATATGCATATGTGGTTGACGTGGAACAAGAAGCCAGGTTTTGTTATTGATGAGTGCTGTGTTCTCTTCATTCATAGCCAATAACCACTTTGGTGAGCTTAAAGCTTGGTCAAGGGATTCAGGTAAAGAGTCAGGGTTATTGGTGTGATTTGAAGTAGCGGCTAGGAAGGTTTTTGGCTTGAAAATACCAACTTTGGAGCGAGTGGTCATTGGGTGAGTGGATTGAGTTGGTGGCTGAAGTATTTGTGAAGGTGCTGGGTTGGAAGTTGGAGATGAAATACCAATAGGCAGATTGATATCTATGGGATCTGCGGAGTAAGGAAGCTAAGTGTCAAGAGTCTTACTTTGATTGCATGAGGAAGCTGACCTCGAAGTAGCTGGAGAAGGAGCTAAGTCAGGTACTACAGAGCAGTGATCAATATCAACTTTAGTATTTTCTGCATCATGTTCCTACATCAAGTGTGGTACAAAGGGCAACCATTGACTATACTGTATTTGACTCACACAAGTGTTTGTATCAGAATTTTTGAAATGAGATACACTAAAACCAGAGGAGAAAGGAAAGTCAAGCTCATTAAAGGTAACACTTTGAACAATATATATGCGACCAGAGGGATGCAAGCACTTATATCCTTTATGATTTGGACTATAGCCAAGAAAAACACATTTGGTTAATCGAAAATTAACTTATGTCTATTATAGGCACGAAGATGAGGAAAGGCAGCACAACCAAAAACCTTAAGAAAACTTAAATTTGGCTTGACTTTGAACAAAATTTCAGTAGGGGATTTGTGGTTTAAGGTTGGAGTGGATAAGTAATTAATAAGAAAAGTGGTTGTGCTGAAGGATTCCCACCAATATTGGAGAGGAATGGAAGCTTGGATTAAAAGTGTGAAACCTATTTCAATAATGTGACGATGTTTTCGTTCAGATTTTCCATTTTGAGGATGTGTATGTGGGCATGGATGTCTAAAATGAATTCCTAAAGAGGCAAGAAATGGGGCAAGACTTCTGTACTCACCACCTCAATCTGAGTGAAGAGTTTTGATTTTGCAGTCAAATTTTCTTTCAGCCAGTTTTTGAAAATTAATGAAGATCTCTTTGACATCAGATTTAAGTTTTAATGGGTAAATCCAAGTAAAGTTGCTGAATTCATCTATAAAGTGAACATAGTACCTATATCCATCTTTAGACAAAATTGGAGATGGTCCCCATACATTGGAATGGATAATTTCAAGAGGTGATTTGGTTGTTTTAATGGATGATTTATAATGCATGTGTTTAGATTTACCTATATGACAGGCATCACAAAAAGATAATGGACTTTTGAAAGAAACCTTTTCATTACTCAACATATTTTTCATTACAAGTGTGCTTGGATGACCAAGCCTCATGTGCCATATATCAAGGTCACTATGCTTAGAAGACTGAGCAAGCAAAGATTAAGCAGTATGCTCATTTGATTTAAAACGACTTTTGTTAGAATTTAAAGTGGCAGAAAAACAAAGACTCGATTTGCTTGGATAACTTGAAGTGAAACATGATGTAGAAAGCTGGAGTTGATAGAGACCATTACTAAGCATTCCCCGAGCTAGCTCCTTCCTCGTAGCCAGTTCCTTAACAATGGAACAATCAGAATAAAACTCAATGAACACAGAATTATCTTTGGTTAACTGAGATATGGAAAGAAATTTTTTGGTCATATGGGGAACACAAAAAATATTGTTTAAGAACAGAAGAGATGAGGTTTCAGGAATACTCAAGACTTTATTTCCAATTTCATTGATGGTTAGAGGCTACCCATTACCAATGAGCAGTTGAGTGGTACCTTTGTGCTCCATTTTGTTTTGCAGGTTGTGAGTATCTGGTGTAATATGGTGCGTAGCTCCACTGTCTATGTACCAAGAGTTGTCATGACCAACATCAACTAAGGAAGAGGAGTAAAGAGCTTGCTGACCCTATCCAGAGGACTGTTGTTGAGGTGGATTGTTGTTTGGGTTTTGTTGGTTAAAACCAGGAGCAGCAGCTTGGAAGTTGATATCGAAGCGATGATAGCATTTAGCAACCACATGTCCCACACAAATACAAAGTTGACAAACAGGACGATTGCCTCTTCCACCACGACCACGGCCCCGAGGTAAGAAGGCACGATGCTGAGGACCATTTGAATTCAGAGAACCACCGATAGTAGCAGACCATCAAAACTGAGTGGCAAGGTTGGCACTGGGAGTGAGCATATCACCATTTGCAGGAGTGTTGAGTTGTTCCAATCGCATTTCTTGACTCTACAAGAGAAACTGGACTTCCTGAAGAGTTATGGGATCTGGCCGTGAGGTGAGAGTGATGACCACAGGGTCATAATCATGTCCCAGCCCACCAAGAATGTACAAAATCAACTCTTCATCTGAGATTAGTTGGCCTGCAGCAGAAAGATTCTCAGCTAAACGAGTCATTTTCAACATATAGTCATGAATAGATAAATTCCCTTTTTTAAGAGATTGAAGTTGGAAGCGGATTTGGAGAGTGCGAGCTTTGGACTGTGTGGTGAAGAGAAGTTCAAGAGTGTGCCAAACCTCAAAAGAAGTGGTACACCTTACTATGTGACCGAACATTGTTTCTGAAATGGAGTTGAGCAGCCAACTAAGAATGGCTTGATCTGTTCTTCGCCAGAGAGCATGGCCAACATTAAGTTGACGAGTTTCACCTGGAGCAGTGCCTCCAACCATGTTGTCAACAAACTAAGGTGGGCAGATTTTTGTGCCGAGTATGAAACCATCCAAATCGTGAGCACGAAGAGCTGGTAAAACTTGAGACTTCCAGAAGGAGTAGTTACCACGATCCAACTTCAGAGTAAGAGGAGCAAGACTCTGAAATATTGATGCTGGTTGAGAACCGACTGGAGAAGGATTGTGAACCGGAGCAGAGGTAGGTGGAGCATCGTGAGAGCCAGCAGTTGTGGAAGATGAATCGTCAGGAGTAGCCATGGTTGTAATACCAAGTTAAACAGAGAGAAAAATATTGAATGCTGCCTATTGCCAGTGTTATTCAATGCTCAACGGTTACAAGAATTGGGAATAACTCTTACAATAAATACTCAATATAGACAGCAAACAAAAGGAATAATAAAGGACTATACAGCTGTACACAATCCCAAGAATAAAGGAATCTGTTATAACAGAATTGTACAATCTAAACGAATTTGTACGACCAGCTACACATCATTAAGGTGGTCCTTATCTCCTTCCATTTCGGTTATAGAGGAATTAATATTTTCAATTCAGAGTATTATCAAGAAACTGAACCGATCTTCTATTATCTTCACAATCTTCCAAAGTATCCTTAGAATCACCTAGACTAGAGTGAGAAATTCTCAACACATGAGATAGATACAGAGAGAAGAAGTGAAAAGAACTAAGAGGCTTAGAAAATGACTTGTGTGTAGAGAGAATCTAAAATCTATCAGAAACTTGTGTTTTTGACTTCTCAACTTGTGTATTCATCTCTCACTTAGCACTCCTTTTATAGACTCAATTAAGTCACTTATTTAATTAAAAAATCAATAAAATAATACTCAATAATTAGCCCTAGGTTGAAATTATCATGGGCTTTATTCCCGTAAAATTTTCCATTTGATTATAAGACCATTGGACTTAAAATCAAGGCATGTATTATTTACTATTGATTTAATTAATTAAATAATTATTCAAATCCTTTATCAAATTTATTATTTATAATTTGAACCTTTATTTAAACTTATTTATTAATTTAGATGCCAATTTATCTTAATTAATAAATCTGCCCTAATTTTTATTTTCTTCTCTAAATTACATAACGCTGTGAAACTATCCAAAATTGGCAAGGGCAACTTTGATAATTCTAATTGATAATTAAATCAATTAATTGAGACTATCTAGATAATTTTATCGAAGGTACAGTGGGGAACATGGATCTATGAAATCAAGCTCCAATAAGTTATCATAAATCTAACAAATAAATTTACTAACTTATTAATTCCTAATGTCTCCACTAGAGACTCGGAATTGCACTCTTGAATTCATAGAACACTCTATAAAAATATAGATACGCTATTAATTATCCATTGTCACAACCATAATTGTCACTCAATCCTCTATAGATGGTCTACAATGAGATGGGACTAAAATACTGTTTTACCCCTCATTGTATTTTATCCTTAAAACACATAGTTCCTTGTAAATTACTGAAATGAGCTCTCTATCATTTAACACCTTGAACCAAACTAAAAGAAAACCATCATTCCACTTCTTCATCAGAAACTATAGATGTTCATATCCATGATTAACACTCCCACTCAATTATACTACCGAGTTCCCAAGATGTAAGTATGGGCTAGTCTATAGGGTAAGCTAGTAATGAACAAGTCAAAGAACTCAAATAATACAATCAGTTAGAATACTAGTCACTCAGAATTGAGATTGAGATTACCTACGGTCAACTATATGATATGACTATAATTTATAATAATAGTATGTTTACTTATCCTATCAATTTTCAATATCGGTCCAGTCCGATGTAACAAATACATCTGATCTTATCTACTTTGCTAATGTACTAGAAAGAGCATAACACTGTAATGTGTAAGTAGATCATATTGTAGATTGACAAGTCATTGTAAATCCTGTGCACTTACTAATCTTAGGACTAACTTATTTTGAACATATAATCATATTTATATTCCATTGTGATTACGTCACTATAAATACGATTAACTATATGCTCGAGATTTAATAGAAGTTTATATTAAACAAATAATCATGAAAATAAAATACGTGAGAAAAGTGATTGACCAAGTCAAAAAATGATTTCTATTATTTTATTGATAATAAAATGAGATTACAAAGAAATTGAGTTTTAATTAGGGCATAAAACCCCAACAATTTCGTGTTGTAGGTAAGCTCAAAGGCAAAGTGGATCAGTGAGCGTTGGGGTTTATCTTCAAGGATGTACATGTGGATCGACCTTTTGGGAATTTATGTTTTGGGTATTAGAACCCATATGATAACTAATAGTTTATTTTGGCCTCGTTGAATGATTTAAAATTATGACACTACAATTCACTTTTAAGTATGCGCATACTTCTGAACTATTGCATGTTTTGAAAAAAAAAATTACATGGATTTTTGGTTACTTTATTTTTAGAAAACAGTTATGTTTTTCTGCAAATTATGTTAAGAGATTTTACGGGATGCTACACTTTCGACCTATGATTCATGAACTATAATTGCCATCAAAATGTCAGATTTATCATCATAAAATGCAATGTAGAAAATTATGTTGTAGACTCACAAAACTAAGTTAAAACTACTAAAAAATGCTATTATAACACCATCCAAGCATAGAAAACATATCAAATATTAATACAAAAATGACTTTATCATTGACCGAGCACTCCCCCTCTCTATTTCTCATACTCGGCCATCCACATATTCTCTTCACCAATTTTCATTTACTTACCCAAATAATAGTAAGACAACTATTGCCATTTTCCTAAATGTAATAAAGTCCATTTTTTTTAAAATATATTGGTTTTTCTATAAATCTTAAATTGGAGAAAAGATGACAAATGAGGAAAAATGAAGTTTGCACTCTTCCAGCGTTACCCATTCACACTACACACCCCTCTTCCTATTTCCTTCTTTTTCTTTTTTCTTTTTAATTACTTAAATAAATGAAAATAAAAATAAATAATGAATAGGAAAAGTATTGCATGCTCACCATGCAACTATGCACATGCACACACACAAGTACTCAAGTGCATCTCTGCTAACCATGCACATTGGTGCACCCAACCAAATCTCATGAACTCACAAATTAAAATAATTAACAAATTAAATTCTCATAATTTATACCAAATAATTCAAACATTTAAAAAAAATTCCTAACACTTAACAATTAATAATAAAATAAAGAACAAAATTAATTAAATAAATAAAATATTTGGTGCTATTCCTCGACTGAGCTAAGGCTATTCCTCCTGCGACCACCCTATGACTTTGGAACTAGCGATCCGCTTAGGGTAGGGTTGGGTCAAAATTATGTAACAACCCCCTATTCTATTCTCTTTGTAAAAACATTACTCAGTTTATATTTATTAGAACAATACCATTATTGAAAAAAATTCAGTGGGGCTTTGTCAAAACATGCAGTTTGGGCCCAATTGTTTTAAAATAAAATGTAGTGTTTTTATGAAGTTTAAGAATAAAAGATAGAGTCCCACTCTAGCATGATAAAAAAACATAAACCATAAAATAAAAGTCCATAAACACTCTTGGTGTTTGTCTAGATCGTTTAATCGACATACATGCCTAGATCTTGGAACGCCCCACATCACAGTGCGTGCCAATGAGAAGCTTTATTGCCTATCTGAACGGGGGAAAGTAAGGGGGTGAGTTAAAAGCCTAGTAAAAGAGTAAAAATAAAATACAAAAATTACAAAGAAACAAAATATAGTCTACTTTCGTAACGTAAGCTCATAACATATCATATCGGATCATAATCATATCATAACCATACACTTTATCTGAATATATCATTGTTGACGCGGTTCTTCGCCAACAGGTAATTAAGAAAAGAAGAGAAAAGGATTAGTGCTTAGGTTGAACCGAAATAGATATATGATCTTAGAAAATGAAATGGTGACTCAAGACACATTTTTTAAGTGGTTCAAAGGTTAAAATCCTTCTACTCCACTAGTCAGTATTATTGCTGTATACTGGATATTTGATTACAGGGTAGTTCTTACAATTGAGAATCCAACCTCTATTAACTCCCAAGGTCTCCATATTTATAGGAGAAGGCACCTGGGAGTTGGTAAGAAGGTCATCCCGTGACCTTCTTACCTATCATGTCAACTCTGTGACATTCATGATTAATTCCTAAACCTGACACATTAGTGTGGTCAAATCAATAAGTAAGGGGATAATGGGCTGCACGGCCCAACCCAGTCGTGGGTGTCTGAATACGCACGTTCCTGCTGTGTGTCCGAGAAGTCAGGGGTATATCAGACACGTGATGTCTGATATATGCACGTTTACCTTGCGTGGTTGACTTTATAAAAGGTCACAGCCTCAAACTCTAGCTCAGACCACGAGCTGGATGCCCACCTCGACCTGCGACCTTCAGGGTCCAGACTCAGTCCTTTGAGCAATCTGGGCGGACCCTTAGGTTACCTCGAGCTAAGGAGGTAGGACCTTATGATGGCAGCTCCGGTACTGGGGACATCCATACGGTAATCATGATTAGGCCGTATCTCAGCTCGCTAATCAGCCCATGGGAAAATCAGGGCGTACATCTGCCCCCCAAGCCTCTGCTCATGGTACACGACGTCGTGTAGGGCCACAGTAGGGGCTTTTAGGTTTCCTCAAGAACTCTTCATCTTCCACATTCTACGCAGGCGCCGAATACGTGGAGCATCGTGGTTGGTGACGGTACGTCTTCCAAGAACCGCATTAAATGGCCTAGCCTATGCCTAGCCGTCGTTTCATCTTTCGAGTGGAGGACCTTGGATCCCACATCAGGGCAATCCAATGGCCCTCCCCACGTGACCCTTCGCGCATATAAAAAGGGGTGGCCACCTTACGCATGGGCCACCCGTTCATTTGTAATTTTCCAAAATTTTATCTTCTCCTTGCTCTCAAAAATCCCCCCTTTTCCTCTTTCCAGTTACCATCTTCGGCGCTCCAGGAACTCAAGTGCAAGGACTCCTTCGAAGCCTTGAGACCAACCACTCCGACGACGTCCCAACCCAGGCGATTTCTTCATCCACTTCCCAGCCAAACACTCTGTAAGTCTCCTGATTATGCATGTTTTGAAATTATTTTCACTATAGCTTAGGTAAATACTTACTGAAGCTTCATGCAAGGGTTTGCTGGGTTGTGTGGAAACGAAGGGTGAAAGCCTTTTAGGTTAGGGTATTGTTTGTAATAGGAAGCCGTTTAGGAGCATGGTTTATAGGATGCATTTTCTGGGGAAAATTTCTGGGTATGACTTTTGGGATACTAGTTCAAAATATTCAATATTTTGGGTGCAAAACCGGGTAGCTTAGGGGACACGCTTCTCAAGCGGTTTTGCCTTTCATGCCTATTGAAACTTTCCCTCCAAGGTAACATTTTAACCTGACCTTCCTGACACACGAATTCCGAGTAATCAGGGATCTGTTGGGAGCACAGGCGCGTGTTCATAGAATCGCGTGGTCTCACTCTCCACGAGCTAGGCTTACCTCAGCTCGTGCAAAGAACATTTGATTTTTCCTCATGCTTGGGTCGCCTTTTCTGAAATCTTTTCTTTTGTTCGCTAGGCGACCAGATGGCACCGAAGAAGAATGCTCCAAAGAAGACCGCTGGCAGCTCGTCCTCCAGCAAGACAAAGGAAAAGCGGTGATGCCCGAATCCCTGATCCCCAACTTTGGACCTACGGTGGAACAGGAGCTCGAGGTGGCTCCTGACGCGTTTTTTGAGGCGGAGAGGATCGTCTCAAAGATTACCGACCAGGCGAAGGTCAACAAAATATTCCTCTCCCACAACATTGGGCTAGGGATAGCATCTGTGATGGCCTGACCTCCCGCGGAAGGCGAGCAGAGCTGCGCGCCGCTCGACGAGGTATTCGCGCCCTGGAGTGACGAGCACTTCAAGACGGGGGCCTTCCTCCCGTTGGATCAATATTTCGCTAACTTCTTCAATTTCGTGAGGTTGGCCCCCTTCCAGCTCCCCCCCAACTCTTATTGGCTGTTGGCGGGGTTGAGGTATTTATTCTTGAAACACCAGTGGGAGGTCCCCACTATTGCGGACATTTTGTACTTTTTCTGCCTCAAGGCCAGCCCGGAGCAGCGGGGGCGAGGCGACGGGTTTTACTACTTAACCCGATTCCCCAACACAGCTGCGGTCATCGAGCTGCCCAGCCACCCCAATGACTTTAGAGATCAATTCTTTATGTCGACGGGGTTCAGAAACTGCGAGCTCCACTACTTCAATCGTCCTCGTAAGTGCTTTTCAACCTTAGCTCGTAAGTTAAGTATCGTTTAGCTCCCATCTCCCTTTCTGACTTTGACTCATCCTGCAGCTATCTTCGTGAGGACAGAGAAATATGTGACCCTCGGGGCCCAATACGAGACACTGGCGGGCTTGCCCCCCAGTGAGAAGGATTACCGTGTGCTCGTAACAGATGAGACGATGGTGGCCTGCAAGCTGATCTTCCCAAATCAGACTTTAAACCTAAGGAGGCCCCGGGCGCTTCCCCCAGCTCGCGATACCAGGCCCATCATCGTGGAGGAGGTCGCGGGGGACGAAGATGAGGACAAGGAGGATGAGGTTCCACTCGTGAGGAACAGGAAGCAGGCGCTGGAGCTCGCCTAGGGAACGAACGAGGAGAGGATCCAGTCCGGAGCTGCCGCTGGTCCTTCTGGCCAAGGTAACCCTTACATGTTTAGGAATGTAGATAGGGCCATTGCTGACCCCCGGCTAGCTAGGTTCAATCCTAGACAGCTCGTCCAACGTCACTAAAGTGACCCGGACCTGGATACAACCCTGCTTCATTGTGTCGACCAGCTCGTGCTGGATTACCAAGATAGCTGACCTAGGGGTACCGTAGTCGTAGATAACACCCTAGCTTTTAGGTCGATCCTATTTGAGGAGTATGGGACCAATCTTCAGTCTTGGCCATCACTCCGGAGGGGTGCCGTAGCTCCGGGACTTAGACAATATGTAGAAGAATCTAGCCCGGAACCAGAGTCGGATCCAGAACTTGCGCCAGCTCGGGAGGTAATCGACTTAGATTCTCCCGCAGAAGCTCCGGGGCCGATGGTCGTAACAATAGGTCCTTCTTCTAGCTCGGGGGGTAGGATCTGTTTTAGTATATATATATACTTGAATTTCTCCTTTGTTTTTGAATGGTTGTTTATTCTTGCACTAACCATGTCTTTGTTTTGACAGAAGAGATGTCTCAGCCCGAAGAGAGTCTGCGAGGTGCGTTCACTAGGGGGAACCCCTCAGCTGGGGCCGCTGGGCCAAGAATGAAGAGGCTCCGGATGTCTAAGCATGCCGCCGAGAACCCCACCAAGTCTCCTGCGAAGGAGAAAGAGCAACCCCTGGCTGCCCAGGTCGTGGGAACGATCCCTCCTGCTGCAGGGGGAAGCAACATGCCCCCGCCCCCTCCGCAAGATTCGGCCCCCGCTCGGGATGCAGGAACGGAGTTTGAGGCTTCAGTGATTGTACCCTCCGAGGTACGCATCCCAGTCAATCCCCAGGACCTGGAGAAGATTCCAGAGGCCTTCCGGGGAACAGTGTATGAGTCGGCGAACTACGCCGTCAGCCACATATACAAGTTCAACGAGAAGGAGCTCTGGGCCATCGAAACCAGGAGTCCGGTGGGCGTGCTGGAGTCTTCACTGGGCATGGCCATGATGGTAAGCTAAACTTAACCTTTTGTGGCTTTTTATCATTACACTTTGCCCTGTTTTTTCTTTCTTCCTTCTCTTTTTTTCCTAAGGCAATTGCCTCTCTGCTTTCGCAGAGCGTCGTGCCCTTCATCGGAGCATCACCAGGACCAAAACTCAGCTCGAGGAGATGAGGAACGAGCACCAGACGGCTGTGGCCACCCACCAGGCTTCTCTGCAGGCGGCTAAGGATGCCTTGGCAGCATCGCAGGCTGAGCTGGAAGAGACTCGCCCGAAGCTTCAAGAGCTCGAGATCGCCCTCGCCACTGCGCGGGCAGACCTAGATGCCGCGAAGGCGGAGGCCAAGGCCGAGCTGGAGACCGAGTGGGAAACTTCAGAGGCCGCCATGGAAGACATGTTCTACCATTGCTGGGCCTATAACCAGGACGCCGACTTCTCCTTCCTGGCAGCGAACATCTGGGAGCGCTTGCCAGTGAAGTTCCAGGCTCGCCTTGATAAAGAAGCACCCTCCGAGGCCGGGGAAGGCTCCGGCACAGCCGAGCAGGGCGAGACGACGACCTCCAAGGGGCCACCTGGCGGAGCTTAGGGTCTTCCTCTCTCGTGCCCTTTCCTTCAATATTTTTTAATTTATCTGTGTAACTTTTGCATGAGGTGCTTCCACCTCGAGACAATTTAACTCAATTTTATTTTTAATTGATTTACTCCACTTTGCCTCTACGCATTTTAGTTACAATTTTGAAAAACTTAGTTCGCGTTAATCTTTATCTATATCTCGAGCTCTTTAGGAAGAACAACGATCGATAGATTTAAATTAACTTCTAAGTTTTTTGACCTGGTTATATCCAGGAACTTAATTTGAAAACTTAGTTCGTGTTAATTTTTATCAGTATCTCGAGCTCTTTAGGAAGAACAACGATCAATCGATATGAATCAACCTCTAAGTTTTATGACTTGGTTATATCCAGGAACTTAATTTGAAAACTTAGTTCGTGTTAATTTTTATCAATATCTCGAGCTCTTTAGGAAGAACAACGATCAATCGATATGAATCAACCTCTAAGTTTTATGACCTGGTTATATCTAGGAACTTAATTTGAAAACTTAGTTCGTGTCAATTTTTATCAATATCCCGAGCTCTTTAGGAAGAACAACGATCAATTGATATGAATCGACTTCTAAGTTTTATGACCTAGTTATATCCAGGAACTTAATTTGAAAACTTAGTTTGTGTCAATTTTTATCAATATCTCGAGCTCTTTAGGAAGAACAACGATCAATCGATATGAATCAACTTCTAAGTTTTATGACCTGGTTATATCCAGAAACTTAATTTGAAAACGTAGTTTGTATCAATTTTTATCAATATCTCGAGCTCTTTAGGAAGAACAATGATCAATCGATATGAATCAACTTCTAAGTTTTATGACCTGGTTATATCCAGGAACTTAATTTGAAAACTTAGTTCGTGTTAATTTTTATCAATATCTCGAGTTCTTTAGGAAGAACATCGATCAATCGATATGAATCAACCTCTAAGTTTTATGACCTGGTTATATCCAGGATAGGACTTAGTTCGCGTTAATCCTTATCAATATCTCGCGTTTTTTAAGAAAAACAACGGTCAATCGATATGGATCAACTTCTAAGTCATTAAGGCGACCTGGTTAAATCCAGGTACCATCTGCCCCCAAGTAACTGGGAAAGGGTCTTTCGTGGTTACTTTAGATTACACTTGAAAAACATGTACAAATATAAACAAAAAGTTGATTCTCATTGCGTAATACATAGAAAATGGCCTTTCAGGCCTTATAAGTGAATCATTGATAGTATCTCTTCAAATGGATGGCGTTCCAGGTCCGTAGGACTGCCCCTCCATCAAGACAAGCTAACTTATAAGTTCCCTCCTTAATGACCTCGATGAATTGATATGGCCCCTCCCGGTTCGGTCCTAAGACTCCATCTTTAGGGTCCTTACTGGCCAAGAAAACTCTCCTGAGGACCAGGTCGCCAATGCTAAAGGCGCGATTCTTGACTTTTGAGTTGAAATAGCGAGTGATCTTTTGTTGATAATGGGCGAGTTGGAGCTGCGAATCTTCTCATCTTTCACCAATCAAGTCTAGGGAAGTGCAAAGTAGCTCGTGGTTACGGTCCTGGTCATACGACTAGACCCTATGCGAAAGCACCTTAACCTCCACGGAGAGGACTGCCTCACTCCCAAAGGTCAAGGAAAAAGGAGTATGACCTGTAGGAGTCCGATGCGAGGTCCGGTATGCCCAGAGAACCTGGGGAAGCTGTTCTGGCCAGACCCCCTTTGCTTCGTCTAGTCTCTTCTTGAGGCTCCCCTTGAGAGTCTTGTTGACAGCCTCAACCTGGCTGTTCACCTGAGGATAGGCCTCGGAGGAGAAACTTTTCACAATTCCGTACCTTTTGCAAAATTCGGTAAATAGGTCACTGTCGAACTGAGTCCCATTGTTGGAGATAATCTTCTTGGGCAGCCCGAACCGGCAGATAATGTTCTTAACCACGAAGCCAAGGACTTTTTTGGAAGTTATCGTTGCCAAAGGTTCTGCTTCAGCCCACTTCGTAAAGTAGTCGATGGCCACCACGGCGTAACGGACCCTGCCCTTTCCAGTAGGGAGGGCGCCAACCAAGTCGATCCCCCAAACTGCAAACGGCCATGGGGAAGAGATCATCCTCAGCTCGACTGGGGGAGCTCGGGCAACTGTGGTGAATCTCTGGCACTTGTCGCATTTCTTCACGTATGAGACTGAGTCTTTGGACAGAGTTGGCCAGTAATAACCTTGCCTCAGGACCTTTAAGGCCAAGCTTTGCCCCCTAGTGTGATCTCCACAAAAGCCCTCATGCACCTCGTGCAGGATGGCTTGAGCTTCGCCTGGAAGAACACATCGTAGGAGAGGTAGGGAGTGCCCACGTCGGTACAACACTCCATCTACTATCGTGTACCTGGGAGCTTGATACAGAACTCACCGCGCATCATTACGCCCTTTAGGTAGCTTTCCTTCGACGAGATACTCAAGGATGGGAGTCATCCAGGTCGGCCTGGCGTCGATCATCTCAACCTCCGCCCTGGCTTCCTCTATATTTAGTTTCTCCAAGAATTCTACTGCCACTAACCCCAGGGTTTCCGTCTCCCCAGAGGTGGCGAGCTTGGCGAGAGCATCTGCGTTAGCGTTCTGCTCCTGAGGTATCTGCTCGATCGAGCCCCGCCCGAACGCGGACAGCTCAACCTTTACCTTCGCTAGATAGGCAGCCATCTTAGGTCCCCGTGCTTGATATTCGCCCAGAACCTGGTTTACCACAAGCTGGGAGTCACTGAAGCATTGGACGGAGCTCGCCTGCAGCTCCTGGGCTATCCTCAGCCCGGCCAGCAAAGCTTCGTATTCGGCCTCGTTGTTGGAGGCCTTGAACCCGAACCTCAGCGCCGAGTGGAATCTATGTCCTTCAGGGGATATCAAAATGATTCCAGCTCCGGATCCATTCTCGTTGGATGAACCATCCACAAATATCCTCCACGACACCTGGGTCAAGGTGACCTGGGGCAAGTCTTCTACAGGATCCTCCCAGAATCCTGTGCACTCAGCTACAAAATTGGCCAGGGCCTGACTCTTTATAGCAGTTCGCGGAGTGTACAGAATCTCAAACTGGCTAAGCTCGATTGCCCACTTTAACAAGCGTCCCGATGCTTCAGGTTTTTACAAAACCTGCCTTAAAGGCTGATCGGTCATGACGTGTATTGAGTGGGACTGGAAGTACGGCCTGAGCTTTCGCGAGGCCGTGATAAGGCAGAACGCCAATTTCTCCATCAACGGGTATCGGGAGTCAGCTCCGAGAAGTCTCTTACTGATGTAGTAGACTGGCTTCTGAATCCGGTCTTCTTCCCGGACCAACACGGCACTGGCTGCATCCTCCGTGACAGCCAGGTAGAGAAAAAGAGGCTCTCCTACTTTTGGTTTGGATAGTACGAGTGGCTTGGCTAGATGTGCTTTCAGGTCGAGGAAAGCGCTTTCGCACTCTTCTGTCCACTCGAACTTCTTATTTCCTCGGAGCAGGTTGTAGAACAACAAACACTTATCGGTGGTCTTGGAAATAAACCGATTGAGGGCTGCCACTCTCCCTGTCAGGCCTTGGATATCTTTTCACGACCTGGGTGAGGGAAGCTCGAGAAACGATCTGATCTTGTCAGGGTGTGCCTCGATTCCTCGGGTATTGACTATGAAACCCAGGAATTTTCCCGATGCGACTCCGAAAGTGCACTTCTGCGGATTTAGCCTTATGCCATACTCCCGTAGGATCTTGAAGCATTCTTCCAGGTCGGAAACATGGTTATCGGCAGTCTTTGACTTGACTAGCATGTCATCGACGTACACTTCCATGTTTTTTCCGATCTGGTCTGCGAACATTCTATTCACCAACCTTTGAAACGTAGCTCCGGCGTTCTTCAGCCCGAAGGGCATGACCTTGTAACAATAAACATTAGTTGGGGTCATGAAACTAGTGTGCTCCTGGTCTGCTGGATTCATGGCGATCTGATTGTAGCCTGAGTATGCATCCATAAAGGACATGAGCTCGTGCCCCGCCGTGGCATCCACCAACTGGTCAATCCTTGGCAGTGGAAAATAATCCTTGGGCAGGCTTTATTCAGGTCGGAGAAGTCGATGTAGGTCCGCCATTTCCCGTTGGGCTTCAGGACCAGTACGGGGTTGGCAACCCAAATTGGAAACTTGGCTTCATGGATAAAGCCGCATTTTTTAAGCCGGGCCACCTCTTCCTCCAAGGCTTCAGCCCGGGTCGTGCCTAGGCATCTCTGCTTCTGGGACTTTGCAGGAACGCTCTTATCCAAATGAAGTGTGTGCATGATGACACTCGGGCTGATTCCCACCATGTCCTCGTGTGACCATGCAAACACATCCAGGTTATCTTGCAGAAATCTGACCAGCTCCACCTTCCTCTCGCTGCAGAGGTTTTTTCCGAGCTTGACCATCCGTGATGGGTTCTGCGGATCAATATTTACTTCCTCGAGCTCCTCAATAGCTTGGAGCTCGGATCTGTCCTCGCCTATTCAGGGGTCAATATCCTCACTTAAGATGATATTTTCCCCTTCGGCACTTTGAGGTTTTTCAATCTCAGGATTAGCTAAGGGTTCCTGAGATTCCTCTCCACCGCCTTGGATGGCCATTGCCAGCTACCCAGGTTTAGATTTTCCCTTCATGGAAATGTTGTAGCATTCCCTGGCAGTGATCTGATCGCCATGGACAGTGCATATTCCCGTGGAAGTAGGGAATTTCATCGCAAGGTGGCGAATGGAAGTGACGGCCTCAAAAGCTATAAGCGTAGGCCGTCCCAAAATTGCGTTGTATGCAGCGGAGTAGTCGATGACCACAAACTCGAGGAGTTTGGAGACTATCCGAGATCCTTCTCCCAGGGTGATCACTAGCTCGACCGTCCCTATTGCTGCTGATCCTTCTCCTAAAAAACCGTACAGCATCATGGAGGTCGCCTTTAGCTCGGCAACGGTCAAACCCATCTTCTCCAACGTGGACCGGAATAGGAGTTTCACAGAGCTCCCATTGTAGATCAGCACCCTCCTGACTCTCCGATTGGCGATCTGAACTGCCACGACCAGAGGGTCATTGTAAGGGAACTGGACATGGCCTGCATCTTCCTCTGTAAAAATGATCGATTGCCTGTCCAATCGCTACTGCTTTGGCTGACGCTGCTCCGGGACAAACTCTACTCTGTTGTGCGCCTTAAGTTCGTTCTCATACCTCTTCTGGGCACCCCTGCTCTTGCCAGCCATATGCGGTCCTCCAGAGATGGTGGATATCTCCCCTCCTATCACGGGAGGAGGGACGTCCTGATCTACCCGAGACCCGGGCTGATTAGCCGGGACTTCTGGAGCAGGTCGACTTGCTGGAACCCTGTTCCACGCGTATTGAGCCAAGGGGCCAGCTCGGATGAGAGTCTCGATCTCATCTTTTAGATGCCTACAATCGTCGGTATTGTGGCCAACATCGTTATGAAAACGACAAAACTTGGAGGTGTCTCTTTTCCCCTTTTGGTGCTTCAACGGCTTCGGCCTCTTTCAGGGGAGGCGAGTAGAGTTAGCTAGGAAGATATTCTCCCTAGACTGTGTGAGCTCTGTATAAGTCGCGTAGACGGGCTTGAACTTGTCCACGGACTTATTCTTCTTTTGGCCGTGCTGGCTGCCTTCACCATTCCCCTTTCTCTTACCTCCACCGAGCTGGTTGTTCTGTGTGACGTTTTGGGTCGCTGCCATGACCTCCGTCCCCACTCCAGTGGGCTGATCAGGGACCTGGTTGGTTCCTGCAGCTGAGGCTTCGGCTTCCTCCAAGTTGATCCATTCCTGGGCCCTGTTAAGGAATTCGTTAACCGAGCTGACTCCCTTTCTTTGTATATCTTTCCAGAGATCCCCTCCGACGAGGATTCCATTTCTCATGGCCATGAGCTTGGAGCTATCATCCGCGTCTCTGGCCCGAGCAGTGACGTTCGCAAATCTGCTCAGGTAGGCCTTCAGAGTTTCGTCGGGCTGCTGCCTCACGTTAGCCAGAGAGTCAGCCTGAACGCGGGTAGCCTGGGAGGCTCGGAATGCCCTTTTGAAATCTACCGAGAAAGTCTTCCAGGAGCTGATTGACTGTCTTTTACCTTGCTTGAACCACTGCCTGGCTGGTCCAGTCAGGGTGGAAGGAAAGATTAGACACCTCAGCTCGGGGCCGATGTTGTGGGCCATCATCAGGGTGTTGAACATCCCCAGATGGTCCGACGGATCTCCGTCTCCATTGAACTTAGACAGGTGCGGCATACGAAAACCAGGTGGGTAGGCCGTTGCTGCTATGCTGGGGGCGAAGAGCTCCATCTGGTCCCTTGAATCATATTCATCCTTCTCTTTCTCCATCAGGAGCTTCCTCATTAGATCCTCCATTTGAGCCAAGCGCTCGAGGGTTTGGTCCTGATGTCCTTGGTTATTCCGGGGTTGTTCAACAGCTCCGGATCCATCGTACATATTTGGCGAGTTGTTGCCCCTCCTATCTTGAGATAGGTTATTTGGGGCATTCCCACCGTTATGTACTTCGGACAAGCCCCCCCCCCCCCCACCCCCCCGAGCGAGCATGGCTGTCTCCTCCTGCTAGCTCCCCTCTATGAGAGTTAAGGCGATCTCGCAGGTCGCCCCCTTGGGTGACTCGTGGACTTTGCGCCGAACTTAGACACTGACGCAGGTCTCCGCCAGAAAGGTCACTCCAGCCACTGCCGGTCCAGTAGCTCCTGCTAAAGAGGCTCGGAGCTCGCCTTTGGTGGTGAGGATCTGGGCTTTCCCTTGGCGCCCTGCTACGTCGGGAAGGCCCAGCTGATGGCGGGTTTCTCCTGCTACTCCCATAGGCTGGAATACCTCGGACGGGCCGAGGAGGAGATGGATATCTGATTGGAGATGGAGGATGCCTGACTAGAGAGGCGATCCTAGTTCCGTCAGGACGGATCAAGTTAGGTGGGAGCCTTTCGGCCCTGCCAATCTGCTGGTCCCACGCCTAGCGATCTTGACGAGGCGCAGGACAGTTTTTGGTGACGGGCTGATGCTGCGAGCCCTCCCCGGACCTCCTTCTGGAATTTCTTCGAGCTGCCCTGGGCGAGCTCGAGGCTGGTTGGGAGCTAGGAGTCGAAGTTCTGACCGACCGGCTGTACTGCTGTTGTCCGGCTCTAGGCACTTCTTCAAAGTTTGCCTCTCGGTGGTGTGATGAAGGAGTGGAGTTGGCTGTCGGAGGTCTGTCCGAGCGGCTATGCCTGGACCGATTACCCCAGCGAGACTTAGGAGCCTCGCCTTGCCTCTCTCCGACGTTAGCGTCGGTTGTGAGAGGGGGTAATAGGGCCAGCACATCCTTGATCTGCTGATTAGCTATTGCTAGCTGGCTCCTCAGCTGAGCATTCTCCAACTCCACCGCAGTCTAATAACACGGGTTCGGATTAGGTGGCCGGGGCGCCGAACTTCCAGTGTCGTCTTGGCCCGCCGGCTGTTTGCCTGGCCGCTGTTGGACTTCAGGAACTTGTTCACCAGGGATGGCAGTATGATGAGCCTCCTGCCCATCATGTTGTTCTGTCTCATTACTGTGCCTAGATCGAGTAGTCACCATAGTTGGATGTCTACGACAGCACTAATCGAACTTGCTCTCAATGAAAGCACCAAACTGTTGACGCAGTTCTTCGCCAACAAGTAATTAAGAAAATAAGAGAAATGGATTAGTTCTTAGGTTGAACCAAAACAGATAGATGATCTTAGAAAATGAAATGGTGACTCAAGACACGTTTTTTAAGTGGTTCAAAGGTTAAAATCCTTCTACTCCACTAGTTAGTATTATTGATGTATACTGGATATTTGATTACAGGGTAGTTCTTACAATTGAGAATCCAACCTCTATTAACTCCCAAGGTCTCCATATTTATAGGAGAAGGCACCTGGGAGTTGGTAAGAAGGTCATCCCGTGACCTTCTTACCTATCATGTCAACTCTGTGACATTCATGATTAATTCCTAAACCTGACACATTAGTGTGGTCAAATCAATAAGTAAGGGGATAATGGGTCGCACGGCCCAACCCAGTCGTGGGTGTCTGAATACGCATGTTCCTGCTGCGTGTCTGAGAAGTCAGGGGTATATCAGACACGTGATGTCTGATATATGCACGTTTACCTTGCGTGGTTGACTTTATAAAAGGTCACAGCCTCCAACTCTAGCTCGGACCACGAGCTGGATGCCCACCTCGACCTGCGGCCTTCAGGGTCTAGACTCAGTCCTTTGAGCAATCTGGGCGAACCCTTAGGTTACCTCGAGCTAAGGAGGTAGGACCTTATGATGCAGCTCCGGTACTGGGGACATCCATACGGTAATCATGATTAGGCCGTATCTCAGCTCGCTAATCAGCCCGTGGGAAAATCAGGCCGTACAATCATCATAACAAATAAAGCAAGAAAGTTCTAGGAGGCAACCAATAAAGCATAAACAAGTAAATCATCTTCTATGAGGTAAACTGGAACTTTGGCCCTCGAATAAAATCGGCACGTCTGCCTTATGAGTTACGTCATATCCTTAGTAGCTCATTTGTTGTGTCGCGTTCAGCATGCTAACAACCTTAAGCTTTTCATACAACATACAAGCACATATACAAGCAGCTCATTCAACTCATAACATAATAGCTTAATCATCTCGTAGCATAATAGCTTATACTTCTCATAACATAATTCGTAGAAATTCTAGCTAATTTCCTTACCTCAAGTCCAAGCAAATTAAATAGCAGTGTGCTTCACAACGAGCCTAGAATCACAACCAAATAGTCATCTCAATATCAAGTAAGACTAGGCATACCCCACACGTGGCACAAGTTGTATCTCAAACATCCTCACAAAATCAAACATAAAATCATAAAAGAATAATCTCAAACTTACTATTGTAATCTCAACGAATGCTAAACAACAAACGTACATTTAATCAAAAGGCGTATTCTTGAACGTAAAACTAAACTTACATGCGACATGCATATGTGGGAAGGTTCTTAAAATGCTCGTAGGAGTTGGTAGATCTTAGTTCCTTTATTTCTTAGTATTCTCATATGATTTTATTAAATAAATATATTTTACCAACTCGAATTATATCCCGTCACCATAGTAAAATTGTACTCAAAATTTTATTAAAAGAGTTGTTTTAAATTTTGTTGTCATTTAGAAAACATTAATTCCATTTATTATCTTAAATAAAATAAAACAAAATATAGTAACCCTTTTCTATTCATTTTCTCACAAAATAATTAATTTAACACAATTAATTAATATTGAAAAACTTAACATCATTATTTAATATAAAACAATTGGCTCTCACTCACTTTACTAAGTAACTAAAAAACTTAACTTGTAAAAATATTTATGTATCAAGGTTTCCAATATTTTCATATATATCATAATTTTAAATAAGTTGGAAAAAATAATTTACAATCCCCTTTTACTCAAATAAAATTACTTAGTCCTATTAAAAAAAAGTTACTTAATTATTTACTTAAAAAAAACTGTATTATTAAGATTGAGAAATTACGTTTTTTAAAGTGTGGAAAAATACATTTTGATACATAAAATCCAAGACTTAAAACATTTGAGCATATACCTTGTATTTGTAATTTAAAAGTAAATTTCTTTCAAGAAACTAAATATTCCATCAACCATTTTATTACATTAGTTTTAATAATAAAAATATCTAGTTTCCTTTATATAAAAAAAAAAAACCAACATGCACTTGATTGAGGAAAATACATATTTACATGTGACATTTACCCTTTTTGCTTGCCTTTATTTTTTAAGGTGTGAATTAAAACATGATTGATTCTCTTCCAAAGATTATTTATATAATCCCATAGAATGCACAATAAAATCAGCAAGCATACAATAGAATATATGCTCATACAATCAACGCTAACTCATTGCATTTTATATTGATAAAATTCTAACATTCTTCCTAACTCACACATATACATATATACTTACGTACCTAACATATAAATATTCATATAATACAAGGAAGATTATATGTACTCTCCACCATATACATAGATCTATACTTTTAATTCCCCATGCTTGTACAAAAATACACACACGCGCCTACATAAGATGCAAAACACGCCTATACCACATGCATAAATACATATATTTATAAAAGAATTTTTTCATAGAAAAATTCTCATGCAAAAACCACATGTATATCCTTAGCATACTTCTATGAATCAACCAAGAGAACACAGAGATTAGTCATCAAAACATTAGAGAAACAAAAAAATCCAAACAACAACAAGACAATCACAATACCTCTCAATAATCCTTGCTTAGCCCCAAACTCTAGAGATATCCCTCTTGACACCCTAGTTGCATATCACAAGGACCTTGTTGTGAAACATCTCAAAGCATCTATATCTTAGAATTTTGGAAAGAAAGAGTAAGGCATAGGAAGACATAAGAACACCATCATACCTCTTCTAAATCTGAAAAACCTTAAACCCCTTGACTTGGTGGTCAAATTCAATATCAAGAAAATCATGTTGAATCTTTTGATAGCACCACTAGTAGGAACTTAGGTTCACGAATTCCCAACAAAACTTCGCGAATTTGAAGGAGAATAGAAAAAAAAAAAAAAAAAAAAGAAGACAAGATTAATGTTTATCTCCAGTATCTTGAATCCTGAACCCTAATCTCTCTTGTATGGGCGGCAAGAGCAATGGGAGAATGGGTCTCCCTTTTTCTCTTCTTCCTTTGGTGATAGGCGACACTAGGGTGAGTATGGAAAGGAGGCTAATTTTTTTTGCTACTTAGAATGGAAGCCCTAGCCGAGTATACTACTAGGTACATAGGAAATTGTAACTTGATTTCCTTTTACTAATTACTCACACTATTTCCTCAAATCTCTTATCCGTCCCCAAATCAATGAGATAATTCCCAAGAAGGAAACTAACCAAAAGTTTATCTCTCCACTCCAAACAAAATTGACACTCTCCTTCTCTCCCTCTATTTCTCATTCTCGGCCTAGTGGCCATCTCACACATTAAAGACCAAGATTCTACTTTCCCATTTCGATTCAAGGAAAACTAATACCCAAATACTCTTACCCTATTTATGTTTATTTGAGTTAAAATTTAAAATAATCTGGAAAAGGGATTTCCCTCTCTTTCCTTCTCTTCCCACACCAACTCTCTCTCTCTCTACTTCTAGGTTTCCATTTCCTCATATGAACACTTCACTATGGAACATTCTTTCTTTACTTCTCCCATTATTTCATTTTCTTAGTTTAATTTAAAGAAAAGGAGTACATAAGAAAATACACTAAGCATGGGAAACTAATGCATGCTCACCATGCACACACTCAAGTGCTCAAGTGCATCCCTATTATATATGCACCCTAAGGCATGTTAGGAAAATATATGTCATTTCAATGAAAATGGTAAGAAATTACAACTCTAGACAAAATATTACAAAAAAATAATATTGATTAAATAGAGTTACAACTCTATGACTGAAAATACAAATAAACAATATAATAATTAGAAGAAGAGAATGGAGAAATACAACTCTAAACAAAAGGATACAAATAAAGTAAAATGTTTGTAACAAAAGAAATGAGAGATTACAAATCTTAAACAAGAAATACAAGTAAATGAGACAAGATGAATATGAAGATGAAAAGCAATAGAATAAAATAAAAGAACAAGAAACAAAGAACAAAGAACAAAGAACAAAGAACAAAGAACAAACAACTCTCACTCACACAACCAAAGTGAAGAGTGTTGGGGATCACCAACTTGAACAAGGTTTGAAACCTTTGTCCAAAAGCTTATTTCCCCCTAACTCAAGCACTAAGGGATCTCTCACAAATTTTGGAAATGCTTTCTGGAATAATCAAGCCTCTGGGTGTTTTCTAGCCAAGTGCTCTAATGGATAGAAAAGTTGTGTCTTACAAGTGAGCAATATGCTCCTATTTATAGAGTTTAGAGACACCATTAGAATTTCAAATTTCACCAATCCCCATAGCTATTACCAATGATTAATTGGATATTTATGGAATTAAAAATGAGATTTGTGAGTTATTTGAGTTTTTGAGCCGTTCAAAAGAGACTGAAAAAATGGAAAAAAATTGGCCAGTCTACCTCAGTGGCCGTGGCCACTGGTCTCTGTTCCCCAGGCCGCGACCACCAACATCTTTTGGCAACGGCCACTCACCAATTTCAGCACACAAAATTGTGCTATTTT
Source organism: Humulus lupulus (assembly GCF_963169125.1). Taxonomy (NCBI): domain Eukaryota; kingdom Viridiplantae; phylum Streptophyta; class Magnoliopsida; order Rosales; family Cannabaceae; genus Humulus; species Humulus lupulus. The sequence goes on from NC_084801.1 coordinate 146,104,216, forward strand.
TCAAAACGGTTCCAACCCACTACCAATTAATTTTGTAACCCCCAAAACACATTATTGGGGTTAAAATCATATCTCTAACAGCCATTTCACATATGGATTTAAGAAATTCATTTATATATTGTGTAACAATAAATCTACACAATAATGGGCAATATTTGGAAGTTACAAATTTGTGACTGAATTTGTAACACTAAATATGTTACATATTTGGATATTCACATATATCTAAATATTTTAACTCTCTATTATATGTTACAATATGTGACACTCTTTGTCACATTTATCTAATCTAAAACATTATATTATAAAATAATATAAGATTACATTATATTATAAAATAATATAACATTCCCCCACTAGATTAAATAGCTATCTATTGTAACACTTATTTAATCAATTAACATTATATTTTAAAATATAACATATCCCCCACTTGATTAAATAATAACTCTCTCTTATAGGAGTCATTGCATTGGTGCATAAAATAAATTGTTTCTCAACTTGAACTTTACTGTAGTGTAATTATCACAAAATTTGTTGAAAATTTGGTTGCACTGGACATTGAACCATCTTTCCATGATAACAAATCAGTGATAACACACACACCTATGCCATGTTCATTTGAGACCTTTATGTCTCACTTTGCACCGTTAATGGTCATGTGCACTTTCCATTCATGGACGTTCTTGAGAATACTCCCAATTCTCATGAGAGGCGGCACCACCCCTAGGTCCATATAGGTAGAATTCTTACAGTATTTTGTTACCAAAAATATTTGTCTTCACAAGACTGAATTCTATTAAAAAACCTCTCGGTTTTAACCCTCAACTTGGTAACTCACAAGTACTCAACATCTTAGATGATCCTTGTTTTGAGTACAACTAATATTCACTTGATTGACTTGTTGTTGCCTATTGAACCTAACACTAGTTAAATAACTAGTGTTAAGATAGGTTACCATCAATCGTCAATCTCTTTAGGGAGTTTAAGTCTCATCCCTCAAGATGATATAGCCACTAAATCACTCGTTAGTGGCTTAGTGAAAGGATCTGCCAGGTTTTCACTTGTTCTCGCATAGGATATTGATATGACTCCTCTTTGAATCAATTCTCTTACACATCCATGTCTTAGACTAATGTGTCTAGACTTCCCATTATACACTCTGTTGTATGCTCTAGCCAATGTTGCTTGGCTATCACAATGTATCGATATAGTGGATATATTCTCTTTGATTAGGGGTATCTCTATCAATAGATCCCTTAACCATTCGACCTCTTTGCCGGTAGCAGCTAGAGCTATAAACTCTGCTTCCATAGTGGAATGAGATATACATGTTTGTTTCTTGGAACCCCAAGAAATTGCACCCCCACCATGTGTAAATACCCAACCAGTTGTGGACAAGTTGTCCCTAAGATTAGATATTGCATTTGTATATCCTTCTAAGATTGAAGGAAATTTGGAGTAGTGAAGGCTTAGTCCTTTGGATTTCTTGAGATAACCTAGGACTCTTTCAATAGCCTTCCAGTGATCCACACTTGGATTACTTGTAAACCTACTAAGTTTACTTACTGCAAATGCTATATCAGGTCTAGTACATTGGGCAACGTACATAAGACTCCCTATAGCACTATCGTACTCCAATTAAGCCACCACTCTTCCTTCATTCTTCTCTAGTTTTACACTATGATCAAATGGAGTATTGACATCTTTAACCTTGAGATCGTTAAATTTGTTCAATACTTTCTCAACATAGTGGGCTTGCCCCAATACAAAACCCCCACTATATTTCTTTACTTGGATACCAAGTATGGTGTCAACTTCTCCAAGATCTTTCATCTTGAAGGTTGATGATAGAAACATCTTCGTTTCTTCTATCCCTTTCATGCTATCACTTAGAATAAGCATGTCATCCACATATAAGCAAACAATGATTACATATCCCTTACAAGTTTTGGAATACAAACACTTGTCTCCATTTTTATGTCTAAACTCATTAGACATGATGGCTTGATCAAATTTCTCATGCCATTGCTTAGGAGCTTGTTTTAATCCATATAAGGATTTTACAAGTCTACATACTTTATGTTCATATTTTGGTAGGACAAACCCTTCAGGTTGTTCCATATAGACATCCTCATTGAGGTCACCATTAAAGAATGTCGTTTGGACATCCATTTGATGAACATTCAAGTTGTGTATAGAAGCCAAAACGAACAAAATTCTTATAGAAGTTGTTCTTGCAACAGGCGCATAGGTATCGAAACAATCGATACCCTTTTTTTGCCTAAACCCTTTAGCTACTAATCTTGCTTTAAATGTTTGGATAGTGCCGTCAGTGTGGTATTTTCTCCTCAATACCCACTTACACCCAATTGGCTTAGACCCCAGTGGGAGGTCTACCAATTCTCAAGTGTTATTGGACAGAATGGAATCCATCTCATCATTAATAGATTCTTTCCCAAATGTACTATCTCTTGATTGCATAGCTTCTCTATAAGTCTTAGGATCATCCTTAACAAGAAGTACAATAGGAATTTTCCTAATGACTTCCTCTCTATTTCCTTCTACCATGTAGAAAGAATTTCGTTGATAATCTAGCTATCCAATACTAAGCCTTTTCTCCTTTCTAAGCCTTTGACTTCTTCTAAGTTCAATGGGTTGCTTTACATTCCTTTGAGAATAATCCTCTTGAGAATCATTTTTGGATGTAGAAGCTTGAGAATTGTTCTAATATAACAAATTCTCATTTACAGATGTTAACGCTTGACAATTGTTGTCACATAACATGTTCTAAAAAAATTCAACTTCTCTAGATTCAATTACAATATTAGACTCTAAGTCTAATAGAATATAAGCTTTACTATTGTTGGCATAACCAACAAAAGCATCCTTTATGGCTCTTGAACCTAACTTTGTTCTATTAGGTTCATTTTTCTTGCAATATGCAAGACACCCCCACACTTTGAAGTACCATATGTTGGGTTTTCTTTCTTTCCATAACTCATATGGTTCATCGGTATTTGATTAAGAATGTGATAAGCGGTTAACAACGCTTCACTCCATAAGCTGATATTCAACTTAGAAAACACCAACATAGAATTTATCAGCTCTAGATAAGTCCTATTTTTCATTTCGGCAACACCATTGTGTTGTGGTGTGTAAGGTGCAATGCACTCATGAATTATACCATTTTCTGCACAAAATGTATTGAATTCATTAGAGAAGTACTCTCCTCCTCTATCACTTCTTAGCACCTTAATCTTTTTATTAAGCTGGTTTTCAATTTCTAATTTATATACTTTAAAAGCATCAAAAGTTTCATCTTTATGCTTTAAAAGAAACACATAGGTATATCTACTAAAATCATCTATAAAAGTAAGAAAATACATTTTACCGCCTCTAGTTAAAACACCATTTAATTCACAAAGATCACTATGGATTAAATCTAGTAAATTAGATGATCTTTCTACACTAGGAAATGGTTTCTTAATCATTTTTGCCTTAACACATGTTTCACATTTACCATAGTTTTTAATATTTCATGCAATTAGACCACATTTTACTACTCTTTTCATGGTTGAATAATCTATGTGAGACAGTCTAAGATGCCACAAAAATAAAGAATCATACTCAACCATAGAGGCGGAATTAGCATTTTTATTGATAGCATTGAAAGTTACATCATTGGTGCACAACTCAACCATACCCTCACAAGAGTACCCCTTTCCCAAAAATACATTGGATTTGGTAATGTTATCCAGATTTCCGGATAGCGTTTAGATTGATGTCCTCGGGGAAGAAGAATTATCGATGTCTTTCACGGTAGGTGACCAGAGCTCGCGGATGGACAGAAAGGCTTCGCCTCTCCTGTTTAGTGTCCAGATTACTCTTCCAAGCAAACACAACACGGAAACTCGTCAACTCTCCCGGACTCCCGAAGGGGTATCCTTCGGGGAAGCCCCTTCCAGGAGAAGCTCTTCGAGTGGTCTCCGCGGAAACAGTTCCGTGCCTCGCACAGAACAAAACCAAACGGTCGAGTCCTGGAGGAGGCATATTTGGAATGATATCCGCCTGACACAGGATCCCGCCTAACACGCCCGTCAGGTCAAAGCCGCACACATCCCAGCACGCCTAAGGGTACCTTTTCGCCTACTGTTCCGCTGACAACTTGGAAAAGACGGCTGACTTTGTGTGTTCCCCATACTTTCACGTAAATATACCCACATAGAGTTTTGTAGCCATGCTACTACAGTAATTGTATCCCCTATTTATGGCTGGTGTAATTAAGACTCATATACGTAGAGAAAAACCCTAATCCGAAACCCTAGCTATAAAGACCCCTTCATTTTACAAGAAGAGGGAGAGCCAACAGATCACATAGCAAAAACTCTACTAAAATCTCTCTAGCTCCATCTTCTTCAAGAGAACCCGAGAGAAACACTGTGAGTGTGTGAAGTTCTTGTGCACCAGCCATCTTACTGTAACCTTTTCCAAGTATAATAACATCGACTCGTGGACTAGGGCTTGTTAACGCCTGAACCACGTAAAAACACTGTTTGTTTAGTTACATTTCAGCATTTCTACAGTTCTTATCTTTTTATTATTCTGTTTGTATTCGTTTCCGAAAAACTCGGTAAACATTTTGGTGCTTTCATTGAGAGCTGTAGGAAGTTGTTAGTCAGCTCTTTTTCTGTGTACGTTTTTTGTATTCACTTCGTGCTAAAGAGATGGTGACTACGAGAAAATCCGCTGTTGACAAAAATGCTACGGTCAACCCCGATACCGTGATGGAAGATGCGGTACAAAATGAACCCTTGGACTACCAAGGTGAAGACCCGACATCCCGCCAGGATCGGGTCAGTACCGAAGATACGACATACTTAGAAGACGAAGAAGAGTATGTCCAAGACGGTTATTACAAGGACGGCTGCTACTATGAGAAGGACCCAGAGCTGGTCCAAGTAGCCGAAGAACTGGAGGTCACCAAAGCCAAGCTTGCTGAGCAGGAGCGCCTCTCCGAAAAAATGCAGCACATGATGGAGCGCCTCCAAAGTAAGTTCGGAGACCTAGGCGACTCGGACGAGGACGCCTCTGTTTTAGGTGGTGCTGATGCCGCTGTGCCGGATCCAGCCGCTGCTGGACCATCCAAAGCCGCCCCTAACAAGGGCAAAGAAAAAGTTGGAGAGCCTGTACGCGCTGACGCCCCTGCACCTCCTAAAGGCGTGAATCACCAGGCCGACTGCCCCCCCCGCGCGCAGAAGGTCTCTGGCGCTCCTAAGCCCAGACGTCCTTCAGCCCCAAGGGGGCACTCCATGCCTAAAGGGCCCGGTGCTAAGGCACCCAGGCCTAGGGGAAGGAACAACCGCCCCAGTGATTCCGTCAACCAGGACGGTCGGGCTGCGAACTCGCACTCCGAAGATAGCTGGTCCACGGTGGACCTAAGAAGAAGGTTGGAGGCCAAGTATGAAAAGGCCAAAGGAGAAAAGGCCCGGCCTCGCGGAGATGACCTCCGAAATCATATTAATGACAAGCTCCGGGGACGTGACCTCCCGGAGAGTGATACAAAGAGGCTCGAGGAACAAATTGCTGCTTTCACCAAGCTGGTCCGGAAGCAAAGTGGGGCCCTGTCAGACTCTGAGGAGGAAGACCCGGAACCATGTATTCGGAGGATCGCGGAAACGTCCCTCCCGGATAACTTCAAAATGCCTCACATAGAATTATATGATGGGAGGACAGACCCGCGTACCCACCTAGCTAAATACAACAAAATGATGCAAGTGGCGCGTGTCAGTGAGGACGCCAAATGCATGTGCTTCTCACTCACCCTTACCAAGTCCGCGGAGGACTGGTGGAAAAGATTAGCTCCCGGATCAATCCACAGTTGGAAGGAGCTACAGTCCGCATTCAGGAGGCAGTTTATTGCTGCCCGCGACCACGACATGGAGGTTGGTTCCTTAACCAACATCAAGCAGCAACCCACTGAGAACCTCAAAGCTTTCATTCAGAGAATGATGGAAGCTGCTGCAAAAACCAAGGTCAGCGATGACATGAAGCTGATCGCCCTTCAATCGGGCCTTACTGTCGGCTCCCTGCTATGGGGGGAAATGCAAAGGAGACGGGCAGAAACGCTGTCCGAATTCATGTCAAAAGCTCAGGGAATCATCAACCTTGAGGATGCCTACCAGCAGGCCTTTGGAGTTCCCCCGGCTCCAACGCCTTCCGTGACTGCGCCGAGCTTTGCTTCGCAAGCTCCCGCACCAGCCCTCACGCTTCCAGGAGCCCGATTCACTCCAAGTGTGTATGGGCCTTCCGCGTCTGCTCAGACGCCGAGTCAAACCCATTTCTCTGGGTACGGAGCAGTACAAACCGGATGTAGTATCGCTCCTGGCATGCCGCAAGCGGAAGCCCCAGAACGAAATTTGAGCCAATCGCGGAGCAAACGAAGCGGAAGAAACTCCAACCGGGGAGACCATTCAAAGAAACCCCGGAAGGACTATGAGCCCAAGTTCACGGAATATACCAGTTTGATAGACTCGCGAGAGAATGTCTATCGGGCGACCTGTAATATGGTCAACTACAGGAAGCCCCCGAAAGTGTCTCACGGAGGAAGGCGTCCGCGAGACTCCAATAAGAGGTGTGAGTTCCACGGAGACGTGGGGCACACCACGAATGAGTGCCTTCAGCTGAAGGATGAGATCGAGTCCCTGGCAAGAGCGGGACACCTCGGTCAGTGGGTGAGGATACCCATTATCTATCCCGGACAGGGGGTAGTTCACGGAGCTGCATATTCCCCGGGACAGAGGGGGACCGCTAGCGCTCCTGGAGCCGGTCACCCCCAAGCTCCCGGGTCTCAGTTCGCAACGTTTCCTGCTCCACCCGCTCCGGCGCCCATTGCCTTGTTGGCTCCAGGACCGGGCAACCCATATCCGCCCAGCCTTGCTCCGCCACCCGTTGACGGACACGTAGCCACCATTTCCGGAGGACCACACCTTGCCGGAAGCACCCGCAACTCCCAGAAGAGGTACTTGAGGGAGTTAGAACACACCGGGGAGATGTGCGCCTTGGTTCAATCACCTGCTCAACGTCCCCGAATGATGGACCTTCCCATCACCTTCACGGAGGACGACGCTCGGCATGTGCACTTCCCCCACAACGATCCCCTCGTGGTTGAAGCCCAGATTGCCAATAAGAAGGTCTCACGGATCTTGGTCGATAACGGAAGCTCCGTAAACATCCTCTTCAAAGCGGCCTTCCATGCGATCGGATTAACCGAGACAGACCTGGCCCCATGCCCCATACAGCTTCAAGGGTTCAATGGGGATGCACTCATGCCATTAGGCAAAATTCAACTTCCAGTCACCCTCAGAGGAGAAAGCGACGCTTGTGCCTTCAAGCACAGCACATTCGTGGTGGTCGACTGCCCCACGGCATACAATGCCATCCTAGGCCGACCGGTCCTAATAGATTGTGGGGCCATAACCTCGATACGCCATTTATGCTTGAAGTTCCCATGCGATGATGGGCGTATCGGCACCCTCCGAGGAGACCAACGGAGTGCACGAAGCTGTTACAACGTCTCCGTCCGATCCGTCTACACGGTCCAGGAGACGGTTGCTGCCGTTCCTTTAGCGGAAGAATTACCAGAAACTGGGGGTGATCAAGGGGCATACTTTGACGAACTCGACCCAAGAGTGGGAATCGAGAAAGCAATAGAGCCGATGGAGGAAGTCGAAGAGGTGATCCTCAACCCGGGAGAACCCACCAAAGTCATTCAGGTGGGGAAAAACCTGCCGTCGGCCATTCGAGATAAGATCGTGGCCACTGTGAAGAATAACCAGGATATCCTGGCATGGTGCCACGCTGATATGACGGGGATTAATCCTAATGTTGCGTGCCACGCACTCAACATAGACCCATCTGCAACTCCAATTCGCCAAAAGAGGAGGCCGTTAGACCCAGTGAGGGCCGAAGCCGTTAAAGCTGAAGTGGACAAGTTGATGTCCATAGGCTTTCTCCAGGAGTCGCACTATCCCGTGTGGTTGGCCAACCCAGTTCTGGTCCCGAAACCCGATGGGTCCTGGAGAATGTGCATTGACTTCACGGACCTAAACAAGGCCTGCCCGAAAGATTGTTTCCCTCTTCCGCGAATCGATCAGATGGTAGACGCTACTTCCGGGTACGAACTCTTATCCTTCATGGATGCATACTCCGGATACAACCAGATCAAGATGCATGTCGCGGACCAGGAACACACCAGCTTCCTCACGGACAAGGGTGTCTACTGTTACGTGGTCATGCCTTTCAGTTTGAAGAATGCTGGGGCGACGTACCAGCGTCTAGTAAACAGAATGTTCAAGGACCAACTGGGGAGGAACATGGAGGTGTACGTGGACGACATGTTGGTAAAGTCCAAGACCTCCGGGGACCACAGTGACGACCTTGAGGAAGCTTTCGCCGTGATCCGAAAGTACGGGATGAAACTGAATCCAAAGAAATGTACTTTCGGGGTCTCGTCTGGGAAGTTCCTCGGTTTCATTGTCAACTCCCGCGGAGTGGAAGCCAACCCTGAGAAAATAAAGGCGTTCATAGATATGCCTTCCCCCCGGAAACATAAGGATGTCCAGAGCGTTACCGGAAGGATAGCTGCTCTCAGCCGCTTCGTATCCAAGGCCACTGACAAGTGTATCCCCTTCTTCAATGTGTTGCGAGGAAACAAGAAGTTCGAGTGGACCCCCGAATGCGAAGCAGCCTTCCAACACCTCAAAGAACATTTAACCCGAGCTCCCATTCTGTCCAAACCTGTCGAAGGAGAGGCGTTGTTCTTATACTTAGCTGTGACTGAGCACGCAGTGAGTGCCGCTCTCGTCCGGGAAGATGGCCGTATCCAGCTCCCTGTGTATTACGTAAGCAAGAGGTTATTGGACGCCGAGTCCAGATATTCAATGATCGAGAAACTCTCCCTCTGCTTGCTAATTGCTTCACGGAAGCTGAGGCCATATTTCCAGGCGCACACCATCAAAGTACTCACCAACCACCCTCTCCGACAAGTCTTGCAGAAGCCCGAGTCTTCTGGCAGATTGCTTAAGTGGGCCATGGAACTGAGCTAGTTCGACGTCCACTACCAACCACGTGTTTCCATAAAAGGTCAAGCTCTCGCGGACTTTATTGTGGAATGCTTGGGAATGAATGACCTCCCGGAAGATCCTGTCCCGGAACTTCCCACCTGGAAGGTTTATGTAGACGGAGCCTCAAATGAAAAAGGAGCTGGAGCAGGGGTCATCCTAATATCTCCCCAAGGGCATCAGCTCCAGAGCGCCATTCGTTTCGCGTTCCCAGCATCCAACAACGAGGCAGAACACGAAGCCATGTTAGCTGGATTACGACTGGCCAGAGAAGTCGGAGCCCAAAAAATCGAAGTATACAGCGACTCCCTACTTGTGGTAAACCAAATATCCGGGGAATACCAGACGAAAGGCGAAAGGATGGCTGCCTACGTGTCTCTCTCCCGCGACCTACTGCAGCATTTCAAAGGCTACCAAATCCGCCAGGTCCCCCGGGACCAAAACTCACTCGCGGACACGCTGGCCAAGCTTGCAACGGACCCGGAGATTGAACAATATGGCTTAGTCCCCATCGGGCACTTAGAAGCCCCCAGTACTGAGACACGAAGGATAAACGCCATCATCGACCATTCCCACTCCTGGATAGGACCCATCCTCAGATTTCTCACCACCGGAGAGCTCCCCACTGATAAAGCCGACGCAAGGAAGCTCCAATATCAAGCTCCCCGATACGTGGTTATGGATGGAAAGCTTTACCGCAGGGGGTTGTCCATACCCTTCCTTAGGTGTGTTGCCGGAACCGAAGTCAGCACCATCATCCATGAGGTTCACAGAGGCTTCTGTGGCGATCATACCTCCGGGCTGAGCCTCTCCAAAAAGATCCTTCGACAAGGATACTTCTGGCCCACCATGAAGAAGGATTGTGTGGATTATGTCAGGAAATGTGAGCAGTGCCAGAGGTACGCCAAGGTTCCGCGAGTGCCGCCTACAGAAATTACCCTAATGACCAGCCCCTGGCCGTTCGCCGTTTGGGGCATTGACCTAGTAGGTTCCCTCCCAACTGGAAAGGGTGGAGTGAAGTATGCCATAGTCGCGGTAGACTACTTCACCAAATGGGCTGAAGCTGAACCTATGAACACGGTCACATCTAAAAAAGCACTGGACTTTGTCATCAGGAATATAGTGTGTCGTTTTGGGCTTCCACGAAAAATTGTGTCCGACAACGGAAAGCAATTTGACAGTAAACACTTCACGAACTTCTGTGCTTCGCATGGAATTATCAAAAGCTTTTCCGCAGTCGCCAAACCCCAGGCTAATGGGCAAGTGGAAGCTGTAAACAAAATATTAAAGACCACGTTGAAGAAAAAACTCCAAGCCTGCAAGGCTCACTGGCCGGAAGAACTTCCGCGAGTACTTTGGGCCTATCTCACAACAGAGAGAACTTCGACGGGGCACACGCCTTATTCCATGACCTTCGGTTGTGAGGCCGTCATCCCAGTAGAAACTATGATCCCCTCTCACAGGCAAGATACCTACGACCCTACCCGGAACCATGCCCTTCTCCAGGAGTCCTTGGACATGATCGAAGAGCTCCGGGAGCAGTCGCAGGTCCAACTAAAAATGTACCAAGGCAAGATAGCCCGACACTTTAACACGAGAGTCAAGAGTCGTACATTCGAAGTTGGGGATCTTGTCCTACGGAGAGTATTTCCTGCTACGCAGGATCCGGGAGTGGGAGTCCTCGGACCCAACTGGGAAGGCCCCTACGAAGTCCAAGAAAAAGTGGGCCATGGGACGTATCACTTAAAGAGACTCGACGGATCTAAAGTCCCGCGTGCCTGGAACGCGGAGCACCTCCGCCGTTACTACCAGTAGGCCCCGGACCATCTAGTCGGAAGTCCTTGGTGAAATTAGCAAAAGTGAAAAATGTGGAAATAATCCTCCCTGTTGTAAAACTCATGCCTAGCAGGCTAATTTAATGAAACACGGAGAGATTCACTCCGCTTTTACTGCACTTTTCATCCCTATGTTCAAAGCTGCGTTTTAACAAGTGACCACGCGGTCCGGAGACGTCCGGACCCCACGCTCACTTGGGGGGGTATACATGGCTAAGGCATAGCCATACGCCCCTTGAACAAAACGTACACAGAACACCACTATTGTGCTAGCATTGTGTTTGAAATTTTTAAATTGTTTGAAATGTTTAAATTGTTAAGCTTAGGTTTATTTGTTGCCATGAACATGCTTGCATTACGTGTCATATGTGCATTATGTGCTTATGTGAAAATTGCCATGGAAATGCCTGCCATTATGTATCATGAAAAGTATCTCCTGTGTAGCCCAGCGATGGACAGGACTGGGGGTTGAGGCACGTTCATAGAGCTACGCCAAAACACCCCCAACTCCTTGACAAGTCCTTTGCAGAATACTCCGCGATCGCTGTAGAGCTTTGCTTCGCAAGCTCCAGTTCCGGGTCCTGCAAGGCGAAAGATGGCAAGATCCGCGATCGCTGTAGAGCTTTGCTTCGCAAGCTCCAGCTCCGGGTCCCGCAAGGCGAAAGATGGCAAGATCCGCGATCGCTGTAGAGCTTTGCTTCACAAGCTCCAGCTCCGGGTCCCGCAAGGCGAAAGATGGCAAGATCCGCGATCGCTGTAGAGCTTTGCTTCACAAGCTCCAGCTCCGGGTCCCGCAAGGCGAAAGATGGCAAGATCCGCGATCGCTGTAGAGCTTTTCTTCACAAGCTCCAGCTCCGGGTCCCGCAAGGCGAAATATGGCAAGATCCGCGATCGCTGTAGAGCTTTGCTTCGCAAGCTCCAGCTCCGGGTCCCGCAAGGCGAAAGATGGCAAGATCTGCGATCGCTGTAGAGCTTTGCTTCGCAAGCTCCAGCTCCGGGTCCCGCAAGGCGAAAGATGGCAAGATCCGTGATCGCTGTAGAGCTCTGCTTCGCAAGCTCCAGCTCCGGGTCCCGCAAGGCGAAAGATGGCAAGATCCGCGACCGTTGTAAGCCTTGCTTCGCAGGCTCAAGCTCCGGATCTCACAAAATAATGCATGGCGAGCTCCTCGACCATTGCAAGTTTCAGCTCCAGGAGCAGACATGGTCGATCCACCTCTCACGGCAGGCCTTGCTTCGCAAAGCCCCTGCTCTGGGATCACACCTGGTGGGCGTGGCGATTTCCCCGACAGCAACGAGCCTTGCCTCGCAGGGCTCCATGCCAGGTCCCTGAAGTCAGCCACCATGAGGTTCGCAACAACGGTTAGTTTTGCTTCGCAAAGATCTAACCTTAAGTCTAGCGACGCTCACCAAAAGAACTCCCGTTCCAAACCATGGAACGGCTCACCTTAGCAATCCCAGCGAACCATATAACTACAAGTCCCGGGATTGGCTATCTGCCTTAGGAAAGCTAAAATACGGTGAAAGGAGCCTGGCCGTTGGAACCAGGAAACCTTCGTAACCTAGAAACTACGTGGGAAAAGACATCATCCGTTAGAACTTCAAGTGGGAAGTGCATAGGTTTTGGCCGTTGGAACCAAAACCTCATACGCCCCTACAACAGTTTCTACCGTATAAAAGTCTACCCTAAGAGCAAAGATAAATAAAGAACTCGGCAGAAAAGAAAGGAGAATGCTATAATTATGGCAAATATGTCCTCAATGAAAAACTCAAAATGAAAAATAATTAAAGATAAAACCCCTTCAAGCATTGGGGGTAACTGCAGCTTCCACGACCGCGGCCTCGGGGGCATCGGCTTCAACTGAGGCTGGCGGAGTCGGCTCATTGGAAGGCGGAACTTTGTCACGGGAAGGTTCAGAGGTCCCCGCCTCTCCGGGATCTCCCAGCTCAGGGGCTACAGCGCGTTCGTCAATGTTGAAAGTTTGGACGTACGCCTCTGGGCCTTGATCCCACACGAGTAGCTTCTCCCTCATGGCTTCGGCATCATCTCCCAGATAGCATAATACCTCCGGGTTCACTTTCCAGAGTTGATGCATGAGGACCACATGCGATATATTAATCGTCCTGTTCAGTATCACCTCAGCATCCTCCTTCTCCTTCAAGCGCTCCGCCTCGGAGGTTGCCAGCTGTGCCTCCGCGACAGTTAGTTGAGCCCTCAATTTTTCCATTTCGGCCTGGGAGGCATCCCGCTCCCCCTTAAGAGAATCAATCTCCTTGCGCTGCTCCCTATTTTGGTTCAGCAGGGATTGCTTCTCGGTCACATGCCCCCTGGCAGTGAATTGCAAGGCCCCGATCTCTTTATCCTTCTCGGCGAGCCCCAACTGCAGCATAGACACAAGATCCCTGCTCCTCTTATGGAGTTGCTCCTCCTCGTGCAGCTTACTCGAAAGAGTGGAATATTCCTCTTGTTGCTTAAGGAGGAGATCATTTTTTGACTGCAAGCAAGCTTCCAAGGTGTCCTTCTCCACCCTGGCTTGGGACAGCTCTTCCCGGAGCTTGGAGTTTTCGGCCTTCATCCCATCCGACCGCTGTCTAAACTCATTCTCTGCCTTGGCCCGGTACTCTTGATATTTGGAAAGATATTTCTTGTCCGCCTCTTCTTCAGCCGTGCGCCGGGCCTGATCAATCTTCTCCGAGGCCCCCAAGGCCTGTTGGGCCAGTTTCTGCTTCTCCGCCTCCAAGGCCTGGCGAGCCAGCTGGCTCTCCTCCAGCTGAACCAGAACTGCACCAACCTCCCGGAACGAGCGTTCCGCGATCATAGAGGCCTGCAAGGAAAGACAACAGAATGAGTTAAGCCGGACCAAAAGACAGATGATCCCAAAACACAACAACTGACGGCTTACCCCGGACAGTTGCTGCTTCACAGCGTGTGTCAGCAACAGCGGATCCTTACTGCTACTGATGGCCCATTTCTCAGAATTGAGCTCGCACAAGCTCAGGGCCATGTCCTCCATCATCTCAGCTCCGAACGGCGCCAATGCACGTCCGAGCCTAGGCACCAGCCTCTTCTCCAAGGCTGGGCCATCCAAAACCGCTCCGGCCGGGTGAAGGGATCTCACCCCCTCGGCCAGCTCAGCCCTCTTCACGGCAGACAAGTTATCTGCCCTTCCCTGAGTAACAGCCTTCTCCGCCTCTAACCGCCTCTTCAAAAAACTATCGGCCCGTCTTACACCCTCCAGGAGGGCAGCGGGGAAACTGGTTGGCTTCCGAGGGAAGTGGAATTTCAGGCCAGGCAGAGGAAGGTTTGTTGGCTGAGAAGAAGGAGACCCCGAAAGGTTGGACTCCCTTTGGGCCGGAGGAGGAGGCAGACGGGGTATTAAAGCCCCGGTCTGTTGCTTTTGCTGCTGCGGCAGCAGAAGTAATTGCCCTTGTTGCTGCTGGTTTGGATGTTGTGGTTGCTGCAGTTGTGACGTTGGTGATTGTCTCTGTTGTTCTTGTTGCTGCTGTTGTTGTAGTTGTGCTTGCTGTCGTTGCTGTTGTTGTTGCCTTCGACCAGGAGAAGAGTGTCTAAGGCGTTTCTTCGTAGCGCCCTCAGCATCTTCTCCGGGACGCTTGCTCACCCCAGTTGTCTTCACGGGGAACACAAGCCCTTCCCCGTCGCTGCTGCTACTCGAGACCATCATAGTCTCGGAAAGCCCGTCGGCAGGAGACTTCTCTGCCCTCGGAGACACTTGCGCCTCGCCACTTGTCTTCTTGGGGAAGGCAGTTTTACCTCCCCTACCAGCCTTGGTCTTCCGTCCTTTCCCCGTGGACGGGTCTTGGCTAGTGGCAGCCTTCTTAATGAGCAAAGTAACCCTCCCCAACATCTTGGCTTCTGGATACTCTGCAAGAAACGTACAAAGCAAGGTTAACGAACCAACAAGCAATGAGAAAGAAGATAAGCGGAAGACAAGACAATCAACAACATAAAAGCACAAGCAAGCCCGCCAGCAGGGAACAAGAAACAAGAAAAAGAAAAGTTTGAAAGGGACGACCATGCACGAGAAACGTGGATGGCCTTCCCCGAGCAAAACAAAACACCGCTTCCTGCTCCAGGAAGCTCCCGTACTCCTTGAAGTCCGGGAATGACATGCTGAGGGAAGAAGGGTCAACCATGATGACACCTTCTGGCAGACTACCGTCACTCAGACACCCGAGAAGCTCATCTACCCTATCGCAATATCTGTCAAAAGGTATCCTACGCGGATCTAGCCTAAGGAAGCGGGGATCAAACCCCATCTGAGAGGTCCGGGAAACCTCAGACAGGCTGGGGGTGTGGATCAATCGAAAACTAGTCTTACCTCTCCCGGAGGTACTAGCCCCCGGAGCCCCTTCGTTAGGGTAAGCCGCGGCGTGGCGAGCCTCGATCTCCTCTTCCTCTGGCTGGGGGTCAGGGAACCTCTCCGCCCAACTAGGAGATAAAGTATTTTCGTCCCGGGCTGCTTGGGTGATCACCTTGGACAGCTCCAGGGCAATCTGCTCCCGGATGTCAGCTGACACCTGACTTTGCCCCCTGCCACTCACTGGCTCGATGTTTTGGAAAGAGGCGAGTAGGCCATACTCCCTCAGCGATTCGGAGGTCAAAAGTCCCTCCACTTTCAACTCTTCCTCAGAAAGCCCTTCGTAGAACTTGGACCTCCTTATCATCTCTGCGCAGCGAGGTGTCCGTGGAACGACTTCTGCAAAATTCAAATACAAGCATTAGAGATCCTCCCAAAAGGCAAATCAAACGCAAAGAAACAAAGTTGAAAAGGAGAGGAAGGAGCACTTACCAGGGATTTTGAAGTCCAAAGATAGGGCTGGCACCCTCTTCAGCGGGAAGCCAGTCGTCAGGAACCAGTATTCCCGGAGGTCTGGAACCCTCGCGGTATGACAAGTGGGGCACATCACGTCCGGGTGCCTTTCCAGCCTGTAAAACCCCACCTTGTCTGAATGACCCCTCATAGGCTGAGACTTCAACCCGTAGAAGTACAGCACCTCCTCCTGGGTAGGAGCTTCAAGTTTCCGGGACTTGCAAAAGATGAACCACCCTGCTAGGAGCTTGTAGCTGGGAGGAATCAACTGGAAGGGGGCAATCCCCGCCTTCACACAGAAATTAGCAAAGTAACTCCTTAGGGGCAAGTGCGCCCCACACACTATGTGTGCCCAGCTCCAGGCACCAAAGCCCTCGTGACTCTGGCTAGCCGACTCGCCCAGCACCGACAGACGGTGCCACATCAGACCAGGGATGTTCTTCAGGCCTGCCTCGGAGGAATACAGCTCCAGCATGCCATAATTCCTGAAAAGGTTCGGCTTTTGGTCCATCTCCCAGATTGAACTATTGGAAGTCGGTGGGCTAACCGCGACCACTTTCGCCTTTCCTTTCCCCTTTGCACCAGCGACAGGGGAACCCTTCTCCTGGGCAGAATCAGCCTCCCCCACAGCAAGGAGTTGTTCCTTTGAGATGTTCGTCACTGGACAAAAGAAAGAAAGAAGAAAACACTCTAAGCAGTCAGCACCCTTGTCATACCCTAGTGGTATCAAAGGCGTCGGGGAGACCCTCCCCGAAAACTGCTTGGAGAGGCTCCCACCAAGCTTACCGAGGGATTGGCACCATGCCACCCGAAGGGCAGCAAGGAACCAGACTCAGACTCCGAGCCTAAGCCCACCAAAAGAAGTGTTTTTCCAGAGAAAGACACCCTAAAGGCGTTCATGCTTATGCCCTAAAACAGCAAAACAAGGAACGACTTTCCAAACGCAAATCGCCAAAGCATGCAAAAAAAAGGCTACTTATCGACTCACATCAATCAAATGCCTACCAAAGCCCTATTCACGCATGCACATAAGCGATAATGGCAGAAACCTCTACTCTAACAACTACCAACAACCTAAGGTTTGGGAGGAAAGAGCAAATTAGAAATACTTACTGATATTCGGGTAGTTGGAGGTTGAAGGAGTAACTGGATTACTGCACAGCACTATCGCGAGAAGTAAAAGCTGCAAAGACGAACGGCGATTCAAACCAGGAACTTCGGCGAATAAACCCACTGCCAAATCAAAAGAAAAAGTTTCCAGATCCTTACCAAAAGAAGTGGCAAGTTCGTAGGAACGGAAGCTGGGAAGCCTGAGAGTTCGAAGGTTTGGAAATCTGAAAATCTGAAAGATAGAGAATTTGAAAGCGTAAAGAGGAAGAAAGGTCCTTTCCCTCGTTTTTATAGCAGGGAAGAAGTCGTTTCGAATTCCTCAAATGGACGGTCCCGATCTTCCCATTCCGTGTGCATCAGATCCAACGGCTGGAGACGAAGCGACGATCCTATTTATGACTCCTCGGATGGGAATAAAGTATTTATTTCCCATCATTACACCACCTCGGGCCCGGAGTACCATTAAAAACCGTCAAATCATTACTCAGATGACTGACGCATGCATACTCAACCAGTCGCCTCACGCACACGTCTTGGTCGCAGAACCATTCCCAGAATGACACGTGGTCCTTGCCGCACTTGAGTACTTGAGTTCAAACAGAAGAAATTCCCTTTCTTTTTCATACCAACACTCAGGCAGGAAAAAGGAACCCTTCCGGGAACACAGAAGGTGGCCCCTCGCCTAATCTAAGAGACCGAAATACCCGGAGGACTGTACAAGCTCCCGGATCTCTCAAAGCTCCGTGACCTTGGGGGGTAAATGTTATCCAGATTTCCGGATAGCGTTTAGATTGATGTCCTCGGGGAAGAAGAATTATCGATGTCTTTCACGGTAGGTGACCAGAGCTCGCGGATGGACAGAAAGGCTTCGCCTCTCCTGTTTAGTGTCCGGATTACTCTTCCAAGCAAACACAACACGGAAACTCGTCAACTCTCCCGGACTCCCGAAGGAGTATCCTTCGGGGAAGCCCCTTCCAGGAGAAGCTCTTCGAGTGGTCTCCGCGGAAACAGTTCCGTGCCTCGCACGGAACAAAACCAAACGGTCGAGTCCTGGAGGAGGCATATTTGGAATGATATCCGCCTGACACAGGATCCCGCCTGACACGCCCGTCGGGTCAAAGCCGCACACATCCCAGCACGCCTAAGGGTACCTTTTCGCCTACTGTTCCGCTGACAACTTGGAAAAGACGGCTGACTTTGTGTGTTCCCCATACTTTCACGTAAATATACCCACATAGAGTTTTGTAGCCATGCTACTACAGTAATTGTATCCCCTATTTATGGCTGGTGTAATTAAGACTCATATACGTAGAGAAAAACCCTAATCCGAAACCCTAGCTATAAAGACCCCTTCATTTTACAAGAAGAGGGAGAGCCAACAGATCACATAGCAAAAACTCTACTAAAATCTCTCTAGCTCCATCTTCTTCAAGAGAACCCGAGAGAAACACTGTGAGTGTGTGAAGTTCTTGTGCACCAGCCATCTTACTGTAACCTTTTCCAAGTATAATAACATCGACTCGTGGACTAGGGCTTGTTAACGCCTGAACCACGTAAAAACACTGTTTGTTTAGTTACATTTCAGCATTTCTACAGTTCTTATCTTTTTATTATTCTGTTTGTATTCGTTTCCGAAAAACTCGGTAAACAGGTAAGAATAAGCTTACCGGACTCAAAAATGACTTTAATGTCGTGCTTGCCAAGAAAATCACCACTTGCCAAGTTTCTACTCATTTCGGGAACATAAAGTACATTCACTAATGTTACTTTCTTGCCAGAGGTGAAAAAAATTTAAATGATACCTTTGCCAAGTACCTTGGATTTTCCCTCATTGCCCATTTGAATCTCATGGTTACCCTTTGACTCTTCAAAGGTCTTGAACAATGATTTGTCATAGGTGATATGGACGGTGGCACATGTATCATACCACCACCCTTTCACCTTGCCTTGGACCGCATTCACCTCACTAAGGGTAGCAACTATGTTCTCCTCTTGAGTTATGTTTACCTTAGGTACTTGTTGGTCTTTTCTATGCCTACACTCTCTAGCATAGTGACCATTTTTCCCACACACAAACTTGTTTGGGTTGGTTCTTGGACCCAAAGATGTCACATTACCCTTCTTGCCTTTCCCTTTGTTTTTGGGATGTTTTGGTTGTGACACCGCATTTGCTTTGGAAGTCTCTCCATTAGACCCCTCCTCAAGTTTATCTCTACATATCGATTCCTCCTCGATTCGAATATGCTTTTGGATTTCCTCCAAAGAATAATCCTCATTTTTATGAAGGATTCTTTTCCTATAGCTCCTCCAAGTTGGTGGTAATTTAGCCACTATAGCACCAACTTGAAAGGCCTCGGGAAGCTCAATCTTCAAAACTTTCAACTTGTTAACAATTATTTGCAATTCATGTATTTGAGGAAGAATAGGTTTATCACCAAAAAAACTTGAAATTAATATATTGAGATATCAAAAACTTTTTG
This sequence comes from Humulus lupulus, assembly GCF_963169125.1. Taxonomy (NCBI): domain Eukaryota; kingdom Viridiplantae; phylum Streptophyta; class Magnoliopsida; order Rosales; family Cannabaceae; genus Humulus; species Humulus lupulus. Next base: position 146,123,592 of record NC_084801.1, read on the forward strand.
GTACCTTCCTCTTCCGCCTTGAATTTTGTCTCAAGTGCATCCCATATTTCCTTTTCCGATTTGGTCTCGGTGTAGAGGTCATAGAGCCTATCGAAAAGGGCATTGAGGATATGATCCCTACAAAGGAGATTGTTCTCCTCCCACTTCCTTCTTTTCTCCACCTCCTCGGGAGTGTCCTTGTCGGATGGCGTTGGGAGAGGTTCTAGGGTGGACTCTAGAATGTAGGCGATCTTGAGAGTGGTCAAGAGAAATATCACCTTGGCTTGCCATCTAGTGAAATTGGACCTATCAAACCTATCCAATCTCACTAGGTCTTGATTCATGATCTTGATAGTCTCACCTTCCATTGAAACAAACAAAGGGATAAGCTTTTAAATGTTAGGAAAATATATGTTATTTCAATGGAAATGGTAAGAAATATTACAACTTTAGACAAAATATTACAAATAAATAATATTGATTAAATAGTGTTACAACTTTATGACTGAAAATACAAATAAACAATAGAAGAATTAGAAGAAGAGAATGGAGAAATACAACTCTAAACAAAATTATACAAATAAAGTAAAATGTTTGTAACAAAAGAAAAGAGAGATTACAACTCTTAAACAAGAAATACAAGTAAATGAGACAAGAGGAATATGAAGATGAAAAGAAATAGAATAAAAGAAAAGAACAAGAAACAAAGAACAAAGAACTCTCACTCACACAACCAAAGTGAAGAGTGTTGGGGATCACCAACTTGAACAAGGTTTGAAACCTTTGTTCAAAAGCTTATTTCCCCCTAACTCAAGCACTAAGGGATCTCTCACAGATTTTGGAAAATGCTTTATGAAATAATCATGGCTTTAGGTGTTTTCTAGCCATATGCTCTAATGGATAGAAAAGTTGTGTCTTACAAGTGACAAATAAGCTCCTATTTATAGAGTTTAGAGACACCCTTTGAATTTTAAATTCCACCAACCCCCATGACTGTTACCAATGATTAATTAGATGTTTATGGAATTAAAAATGAGAATTGGGAGTTATTTGGGTTTTTGGAGCCGTTCAAAAAAGATTGAAAAAACTGAAGGAAAAAAATTTGGCCAGTCTGCCTCTTTGGCCGCGACCAGGAGTATCAGTGGCCGCGACCACTGGTCTCTGTTCCCCAGGCTACGACCACCAACATCTTCTGGCCGCGACCACTGACTAATTTCAGCACACAAAATTGTGCTATTTTTTCAAACGGTTCCCATTCACTCCCAATTGATTTTGTAACTCCCAAAACACATTATTGGGATTAAAATCATATCTCTAACAACCATTTCACATATGGCTTTGAGAAATTCATTTCAATATTGTGTAACAACAAATCTACACTATAATGGGCAATATTTGGAAGTTACAAATTTATGACTGAATTTGTAACACCAAATATGTTACATGTTACATATTTGGATATTCACATATATCTAAATATTGTAACTCTCTATTATATACTACAATATGTGACACTCTTTGTCACATTTATTTAACCTAAAACATTATATTATAAAATAATATAACAAGGCACACAACCAAAACTCAAGAAGACTCATAAAATAAAATAAAATAATTAAATAATTAACAATTAAATTCATATAATTTCTACCAAACAATTCAAAAAAAAAGTTCTAACACTTAACAATTAGCAATTAAATTAATATATACTAACAATTAAAAAAAAAATTGGTGCGCTACAAATTATGAGTGAGGCCTTGTGCTTTCTGGAACCAGCAACCATAACACTTGATGGGGGCAACGAATAGAGCCTTGGGAAAGGCTCTAGCGACCATAGTTGAGCCTCAAAGGAGCGAGCAAGCTTTATGAAGATGTAATTTGCGACTAGGGTTTTGCCATCATACTTTGGCAATCCTACATATGTGATCAAGACCTAGTATTGGTGCCTAGTGACCATATACAATGACAAACAATTTATTTTGATGGATACCTGTGACCAAAGACTGCACTTGGTGTTGGCGACCAAGACTATGGTTCCATAGGGTGGGCGACCTTGACGTCAAGAAACATATTGAACCCCGGCAACCTTGGTCCTTACGAAAATAATTGGATGGTCTTATTATCATCGACCTTAAAGTTAGCAAGGTAGTCCTCTTTAACCTTTCCGCTAGTATATCTTGCCTATATCGACTACCACATCATTATACCAAACATGGGTATAACATCCTCACTTCAATATCTTATTATATATATTTTTTTTGTAAATAAACTTATTTTAATTATTAATACAAAATAATTTCAAAAATAAATTTTAGCTCATTTAAAAACAATAAATAAAGCATGGTTTTTATTTTAATTTTAGGGTAGAATAATTTAAAATATTTTTTATGATTATTTATTAATTTAATTTTATATAAATATTCAAAATTCAAAATTTTAAATATATTATCGTTGAAATATACCCAAAACGTGTTGTTTTTGCAAACATACCAAATTTGTTGCAAAAATAGCACATCTATTACTACCTCCTTCATTAGCTTTGTTAAGTATTGACTAGACCAACACTGTCACCTATTGAGTTTTACATCTTATAATTTTTTTTTAAAAAAAATCTTATTAATTGATTTTAAAATTTTAAAAAATGAGTAAAAAATATTTAAATTAATTAAAAAATACTTTTTACTTAAAAAATAATTAAAACGTATTTATTTTAAATATAAAAAACTACATTTACCAAAACTTATAAACCAAATTTAAAATGTAATTAATTAAAAAAAGAAAATAGAAACACCAAAGAATTGCACTTGTACCCGTTCTTCTTCATCTCCCTCCTCCATCTTCTTCTTCTTCTTGTTTTTTTTCTTCTCTTGTACTAGAAGTAGGTCGGGTAGAGCTTGGGCACGACTTCAAATATGGTTCTAGTGGAGCTTTGACATGACGTCAAATTTGCTTTGGGGGACGTGGGTTTTGTCCATTTAAGCTTCTTAGGCGTGGTTGAGTGCATATTTCTATTTGTTTCTAGTTTTTTTCTAGAAAACCAACCACAATCAAAACTTGGTTTTGGACTTTTTCTGGATGTGTACAAATAACAAATCTCAATAGCAAGGGATGATAAATGATGGAAGACTCAATTTATCTATTAGACAGAATTCAATATAAGTATTGTTTGTGTGATTTGAATGAATATAGTTTAGGTTTTGGATTTTGTATAAACAACTGGATAATGAAATATTGATATTGTGTTCATGAAATGTTCACAGTGTTCATGTTGTTCTTTAGTTTTTCAAAGAACAAAAGATGATGATGATGATTAAGTGTTAATACCTAGGTGTTTTTTTTTTAAATGATAATACCTATCTTAGCTTCTGTAAAACACGATGACAATGATAACAATATTGATTTTTTTTTTTGTTGTTAAAATAATTTTTTCAATCTAGAGTTTGGTTTTAGTTTTTTTTTTAATTTAGTTTTTCAAATAATTAAATTTTGAGTAAAATTTTAAGATTTAATTTTGTTAAAGTTTTTTTTAAAATTTGAATTAATTCTCTTTAAGATCAATTTAAATTATTTTGGTTATTGAACGTAAAGTACCCTATTCACATAGGTTATCTCATGTATATATAGCTCATCCATAGGACTTTTAAGTTCAACTCCATCAATGCATATTTGATTACCATTAAAGCATCATCATTGATTACCTTTCTAGCTTATCCTTTAGTCAAAAGATTGGACCAAATTTTTCTTTAACTTTAAGAGCTTAAGTTGTTACCTTATACATTATCCGTGTTGACATACTCTAAGCAATATCACATTATCTCTTAATAATTGTTTCACAATGTTATGTCTAAGGTCTATATGCAAAGCACTTTCAATTTTTTCTTTATTTTATTTTTTAAAATACATTACAAAAATCCATTCTTTCTATTTTACACACCAACTTTAAATATTATACACTAATTTCTCTATTTTTTCTGCATATCTATTTAAAAAAAATTATTTATTCATTTAAAATATGAAAATGAGAAAAATTGAGGACAAAGAGGAAAAAAATTAATACAAAAAATTCACAATCATGTAGCAAAATATAAAATATACGTAAAGTACAAGATCCGATCTCATTTTTTTTTATATATTTTGATAGAAGAATTTTTTTTAATAATAGCCACTGGGAGTGTGTTGCTCTTTTTTTTTTTTTTCTTTTTTTGAAAAAAAGGGAGTGTTACTCTTATCATTATATACTTTCTTATTTGTTTGAGCAATAATTAATTTATTACCACGTAGTGATTTACTTTTTGATAAAGTAGTTTATGTTGTCAATCATGATGCTTCTCCTTTAACTAAATCTAGAAGGAATAAACTTTGACTTCGATATTGATGAAACATATAATATTAGGGAAATTTGACTTTTGATGAATTAAATGAGGCTATATAATAAAATAATACCAAGCTAAAAAATCATCACATTTTTATTCTAATATTTCTTAGATTTTTAAAATGTCTCTATCATAAATTTCCTTATCTTTTTCTCCAACCGTCTTCTCCCTCTCTATCTCTCACGTTTTCTCTCTCTCTATCTCTCAAACTCTCATACAAAAAAAAAAAAAAAAAAGTAGCCACCATCATCTTAATTTATACAAATTTTTGAGCTTGGGTTATAAGGGCAAGTTGTGAATCATTTCAAGGCAAGAACTTCAATTTGGATTTCAGATAAAAGATCGTATGAGTAAGTATATATTTGTTATATATAGTGAGGAAATTTGTTTGTCTACATTGCTTTTGCTATTTGAACAGATATGTGTATGCCTTCATGTTTTATTATAATTTTTCACTGTCATAATGGATTTTCGTTCCTTTCTAGGTTTTTTTCTGAGTATTTTGTCTGCCTCGATGAGATTCGATGGTCCTCGATGGACATCGTAAAACCCTCATATGTTTATATTAATTGTCTACCTCGATGTGCCTCAATGAGACTCGATGGTCCTCAATGGACCTCGATAAAACCCTCACACATTTATGGAAAATGAATACCTCGATGAGACTCAATGGACCTCAATAAAATCCTCACACATTTAGGGAAAATGGGTACCTTGATGAGACTCAATGGTCCTCGATGGACCTCGATAGAGGCATAGAACGTAATGTATGTAGTATATGTTGGGGATTTATGCCCTAATTAAAACTCAAATTCTTTGTAATCTCATTTTATTATCAATAAAAGAATAGAAATCATTTTTTGACTTGGTCAATCACTTTGCTCACATATTTTATTTTCATGATTATTTGTTTAATATAAACTTCTATTAAATCCCGAGCATATAGCTAATCGTATTTATAGTGACATAATCACAGTGAAATATAAATATGATTATATGTTCAAAATACGTTAGTCCAAAGATTAGTCAGTGCACGTGATTTACACTGACTTGCTAATCTACGATATGATCTACTTACACATCATAGTGTTATGTTCTTTCCAAAACATTAGCAAAGTAGATAAGATCGGATGTATTTGTTACATCGGACAGGACCGATATTGACAGTTGACAAGATAAGAAAACATATCGTTATTATCTATTCTAGTCATATCATATAGTTGACCATAGGTCAATTTAATCTCAATTCTGAGTGGTTAGTATTCTAACTGATTGTATTATTTGAGTTCTTTGACTTGTTCGTTACCAGCTTACCCTACAGACTAGCCCATACTTACATCTTGGGAACTCGGTCGTATAATTGAGTGGGAGTGTTAATCATAGATATGAACATCTATAGCTTCTGATGAAGAAGTGAAACGATGGTTTCCTTTTAGTTTGGTTCAAGGTGTTAAATGATAGAGATCTCATTTCAATAATTAAAAGGAACAAAGTGTTTTAAGAATAAAATACAATGAGAGGTAAAACGGTATTTTAGTCCTATCTCATTGTAGGCCATCTATAGAGGATTGAGTGACAATTATGATTGTAACAATGGATAATTAATAGCGTATTTATATTTGTTAAAGAGCGTTCTATGAATTCAAGAGTGCAATTCTGAGTCTATAGTGGAGTCACGAGGAATTAATAAGTTAGTAAATTTATTTATTAGATTTATGATAACTTATTAGAGCTTGATTTCATAGGCTCATGATCCCCATTGTACCTTAGATAAAATCATCTAGATAGTCTCAATTAATTGATTCAATTATCAATTAGAATTATCAAAGTTGACCAGGTCAATTTTGGATAGTTTCATAGAGTTATGTAATTTTGAGAAGAAAAGAGAAATTATGGCAGATTTATTAATTAAGATAAATTGGTATCTAAATTAATAAATAATTTTAAATCAAGGTTCAAATTATAAATAATTAATTTGATAAATGATTTAATTAATTAAATCAATAGAAAATAATACATGCCTTGATTTTAAGTCCAATGGGCGTATAATCAAATGGGAAATTTCACGGGCCTAAAGCCAAGGATAATTTCGACCTAGGGTTTCATATTGGCTATTATTTTATGGGTTTATACCTTTTTGGAGCATATGTTTTGTCCAATTACCTGTTTGGATCCTGTGTTTTGACAAATTACTTTTTGGACCCTATGTTTTGTAAAATGGTTATAATAGAACCCTAAACCCGATTTTGGTCAATGATTTCTCAACTAAAATCACAAATAATTTACCAAACTAACAATTCAAAACAAAAATAAAATCATTCTGCTTAAAAACTTTTTTGTTATATTCAATTTTTTCTTCATCAAAATTGAGTTTAGGGTTCTATTATAACAATTTTACAAAATATAGGGTCCAAAAAGTAATTTTTCAAAACACAGGGTCCAAACAGGTAATGAGAAAAAACATAGGGTCTAAAAAGGTATAAACCCTTATTTTATTGATTTTTTAATTAAATTAAAATGGCCTAATTGAGTCTATAAAATGTGTGCTTAGAGAGAAGTCAAAACACAAGTTCATAAGTTTAATCGCTGGTTTTCTGATAGTTTTATATTCTCTCTAAACACAAATAATTTTCTAAGCCTCTTATTATTCTTTTCTCTTCTTCTCTCTGTATCTATCTCATGTGTTGAGAATTGCCCACACTAGTCTAGGTGATTCAAATGATACATTGGAAGGCTGTGAAGAAATTAGAAGAATGGTTCAGTTTCTTGATAATACTCTGCACCAGAAAGGATTCAAAAGTTAGAGAAACTAAAGGAATGACTCTTTACTTCCGCTGCGTATACTGTAAGTTTTATAATCATTGTTTCTCTTTGAATTCAATTTTAGAAACATGTTCTAGGTTATCTCATATTAATTTGTTTAATATTAGATCTACATGAAAATAAATAAAGATCGTGTATAAATTTCCTAATAATTGGCCTCAGAGCCTTTGGTAATCTTTATTTTCATGCATGATCATATTAAAAATTTGATTATTTGATGTGTTTGAATAATTGGACGGATTTTCATGTGTTTTATGAAGCATATTGATTTTATGTGATTATTAGGAATTTTTAGGTTATTTTGTAGTGCTTTCTATGCTATTAATTTTTATATGTGCTTTATTTTGTGTAAAACATGTTAAAAATTAATTAGAAAATAGTTTTGGTTTGAAAAATTGCTCAAAATATTTTTTTGGAAAAATTTGGCCTGGCTACCCATGCGCGCGCGCACGCCCGTGCGCACCCGCGACTACGCACACCAGGCACCAGAGCGGTGAACAATACCCATGGGTACTATTCATCCAATTTTTTTTTTAAATTAAAGAAAAATAAAATTTATAGAAATAAATTATTTATAATCAAAACCAAAAAATATCTTTTTTGTTTTATCATTTAAAATTTTTTTTTTTTAAATAAGATATTTTTGTTAGTTGAGATTTAAATAATTAGAAATTTTCTACAAAGATTCAAATTCAAATTTAAAAATAGACTAACAACTTAACTTTAAATCTTTTAATATATTTAAATATTAGAATTAAGATATCAGATATTTAAGATATTTTTTTTAAATTCTTGATATTTTTATTAAATCTTTATTTGAAAATATAAATATATTTTTATTCTATAGCTTTTAATATTTAAATTATTTGAAATTTGAATTTTGTTAGTAAGATATTTTTATGGATATTTGAATTTGATTAATTGTTTTAAGATATTTTAAGGTTGTTATAACTATTAATATTTTATTTTTTAAAAATGGTTAAAATATTTGCTTATAGTTATAACAATACATGATATTTTTTAAACACAGTTTAGATATTGATTTTAAAATTTAAAATTGGTTAAATATCCATAAACTATCAATATTTTCAGCCAATTAATAAAATATTTTTTTAATAAATGGGATTTAAATTAACTTTGGTTAATTGTTGATAAATCCTATTTAAATTTTTTTTTTTTCAAATTAACCTAAATACAAGTTGATTGTTAATAAATGAAATTTAAATTAATTAATTTTAATTGTTGATAAATTTCATTTAAATTGATTTTTTTTTGTAAAGATTTAATTAATTTGAATTTTTTGATAAATTCTAGATAATTAATTATGATATTTTTGCATAAATTCATAGAATTGCTCATATAGTAACATGATTAGGCTCATCCAATTATAACATGTTTGTTTGCACTATATGTAGCATTTTTACAATTGGGCTTAGATGCATATAATGGCTCATATATTTGTTAGATATATGGATTTTGCCAAATAAAATATTCATAAAATGATAGGTTTTATTTGGGCCCATTAAAAAATGTAAAGTTTAAATTCCTCTCTTGTGGGTGATTCCACTTGTAAATGCCCATTTGCTTTGTATGACTATAGTGGGCCTAATCAATTAATAACAATTAATAAAACGCAGGTTTAAATTCTTATCTTTTGGACCTTGTATGGAAGATTGGGGGCATTTGTAGTGGGAACGACATACTGGACCCAGCCCTCCTCCATACAAGCCCAATTATTAAGGCCCATTTACTTGAGTTGGACTTAATTGTATATGTTCATTATACTAGCTAAACCTAAATATTGATTAGCAACAAATTAATTCTAAATTAATTGAATTTGTTTCAATGTGACACTTTAGAATTAATAGGAAATTATAAGACTTTGGTTTTAAAAAATTTAATCTATTTAATTTTTTTTTTTTTGGAAAACCATAGTCATTAATTTTCTAAAATAAATAATAAAAATGCTATTTTTTATTTTAATAATTAGCTTATTTTAAGATTTTTATTCGATCTCCACCGTTGGTTTAACATAGTCAATAGCTTAATGAGGCCTCAAGGCGCTTTGATTCGTCCCCCTATGGAAGGTGTTCATTATTTATTTTGACAAGGTTAGATCTTAAAAGATAGATAATTATAGGTCAAATTCTACTAGACTCACCCCTACGGTGACTACTAGGACTAAATCTATGATTATCGAAACCGTGGGTCTAGCTCATAAAATAAGAGATTTTGTTTTCTTATTTTGATCTAATATTAGGTTGTTAATAATGGTGTCCATTATTAAATGAGTTCACAACTCTATTTAACTAGTGGTATTTTTTGACTCTCGCCAACCGGGACAAGGATATCATAGATTAGTTAAAAACCTAAAAAAATAGAGATATAATTGCTTTTGGTATTTTTTCTCATATCTTACATATTTTTTGTATATGTTGTGCTATATCTTGAAATTTTGTGAATAGAAGTTTTCTTGAGCAAATGTGATTGATTTCTATTTTATGGAAAATTTGTAGTTTTAAGCTAACTAGTGTCTGTGTCTACTCCCATCCTTCTCAACTTTCGATTGAGAAGTTCACTGGAGAAAACTTCCTTAATTGGAAGAAGAATATCAACATAGAGTTGATAAATGACAACTCCAAGTTCGTCATGATTGAGGAATCCTCAGAACGAGCACCGTGTTCGTACGTTCATATGACACCGTCAATGCTTGTGATGGCACCATAAATGCTTGGATAGCACCGTCTCCGCACATACGTGATGACACCATGAATGCTCGAATGGCACCGTGTCTGCACGTTCGTGACCAACTAAACTATGGTCTGATGCATCTCATGAACGAGCTTCAGATTTTTGAGCCTATCATGGGTGGACCTAGTAAAGGAGGAGAAAATAAAACTACTGTTGTTGCTGTTGATCCAGCTAAGGCTGAAGCTAACCAAGCTTCATCTTCGAAAGCTGGAAACAAGAGGAAAGGTGGACAAAACAACAACCCCAGGGCTGCAAAGATGAGTGCACAACCAAGTGCACAAACGCCTAAGGGGAAGAACAAGAAAAACAAGAAAGGTAAAGATAAGTGCTTTCACTGCAAAGAGAAGCGGCATTGGAAACGAGATTGCTCCAAGTTTCTAGGAGAGAAAAACAAAGGTAATGATTATAGTTCATTTATCTTAGAAACTTGTGTTTTAGAGAATGATAAATCCGTTTGGATTATTGATTCTAGATCTACCAACCATGTTTGTAACTCTTTAGAACTTCTTGAATCGTGGGAGGAAGTGAACGAAGGCGGCTTAAAGCTTAGAGTAGGGAACGGAGCGTTCGTTGCAGTCCAAGCTAGAGGAAGAGCACGTCTGAAGTTCGAAAATAAATACTTAATTTTCAAAGATGTATTTTTTATTCAGGATTTTAGTAGAAATTTAATTTCAGTTTCCATGTTGCAATTAGAACAATTTGTTATGACTTTCACAAGTTCTAATATATCTATTTCTTTCAATGGATCACAATTGTGTATTGCATGTTTGGAAAACGAGCTTTATGTTCTGCGACCTAACGAACCCCTCGCTCTTAACAATGATTTATTCAAAGTAGCTAAACCTAGGACCAATAAACGTCAAAAGACCGATAACGATAATATGACATATTTATGGCACTTGAGACTAGGTCACATTGGATATGATAGGATTCTAAGATTAACAAAGGATGGACCTTTGAGGAAACTAACCTTAGGTGAATTACCTGTCTGTGAATCTTGTCTAGAAGGCAAACTGACCAAGCGTCCATTCTCTGCAAAGGGTGATAAGGCCAAAGAACCACTTGGTCTTGTGCATTCAGATGTTTGTGGACCCTTGAATGTACAAGCAAAGGGTGGTTTTGAGTATTTCGTCACTTTCATTGACGATTACTCTAGATACTCATGTCTTTACCTAATGCATAGGAAATTAGAAACGTTTTCAAAGTTTCAAGAATTCCTAGCAATGGCTCAGAACCAATTAGGTAAAGCGTTAAAGATATTGCGATCTGATAGGGGTGGAGAATATTTGGATATGCAGTTCCAAGATCATTTAACTGAACTTGGGATTTTATCACAACTTACTGCCCCAGGTACTCCACAACAAAATGGTGTAGCGGAACATCGGAACAGAACTTTATTGGAAAAGGTTAGATGCATGCTTAGTTACTCAACTTTACCAACTTTGTTCTGGGAACATGCAATTGAAACCGTGAACGAAATTCTCAATGTCGTGCCATCTAAATCAATCCCCAAAACACCATTAGAACACTAGAATGGTTGAGAACCTAGTTTATGCCATTATAGAATATGGGGGTGTCCCGCTCACGTCCTGAGGAAAAAGGAGGGAAAGCTAGAACTGCGAACTGAAGTTTGCATGTTTGTTGGCTATCCTAAAGGCACTCGGGGTGGATTTTTTTATAGTCATTCATAAAAGAAAGTGTTTACTTCTACAAATGCTACTTTTATGGGAAATGACTATGTCCAGAACTTTAAACCTCGCAGCAAAGTAGTTTTAGAGGAGATGGTTAAAGAATTGACTCCAACCAATGTTCCATCGTCATCAACGCGAGTTGATGATGAAATTCCCACTCTTCATGTCCAACCGACGCAAGTCGATTTAAATGAAGAAAGTACCACTGTTCCTGAGCAAACAGTCACAGAGCCTCGTCGTAGTGGGAGGGTTTCTAGGAACCCAGATCGCTATGGTTTGGATGGTGAAACCAATATGGTTGTTGGTGACACTAGTGATGATGATCCATTGTCTTTCAAACAGGCAATGGCAAGCCCTGAAAAGGAACTATGGCTCGAAGCCATGAAACAGGATGGAGTCCATGTACTCAAATTCCGTCTGGGATCTTGTGGAAGCACCTAGTGACTTTAGGGCCATTGGGTGCAAGTGGATCTACAAGAAGAAATGAAGTGTTCATGGAAATATCGAGACTTATAAAACTCGATTAGTGGCAAAGGGTTATACCCAGAGAGAAGGCGTGGACTATGAGGAAACTTTTAGTCCGGTAGCCATGCTCAAGTCCATTCGCATCCTCCTATCCATAGCAGCTGCTCTTGACTATGAGATCTGGCAAATGGATGTCAAGACAACTTTTCTTAATGGAAAGCTTGACGAAGTCATTTATATGGATAAGCCATAAGCATTTAAAGTAGCTGGATAAGAAGGAAAAGTTTGCAAGTTGAATAGATCCATTTATGGACTTAAGCAAGCTTCTCGTTCCTGGAATCTTAGGTTTGATGAAATAATCAAAACCTATGGCTTTGAACAAAATATTGATGAGCCCTGTGTTTACCAACTGAAGGCAAATCAAATAGTTGTATTCCTGGTTCTTTATGTAGATGATATCTTACTCATTGGAAACAATGTTAAGAAATTATCAGATGTGAAGAATTGGCTGAGCACTTAATTCCAGATGAAGGATTTGGGTGAAGCAAGTTATGTTCTAGGTATCCATATCATCAGGGATAGAAACAACAGACTCTTAGCTCTATCTCAAGCAGATTACATAGACAAAGTGCTTGAACATTTCTCAATGACAAATTTTCAAGAAAGGGCATCTACCGTCCCGCCATGGAATTCATCTTTCAAAGAAGCAGTCTCCCCAGACTCCTGAAGAGGAAGATGCAATGAAAAAAGTTCCTTACGCATCTGTAGTTGGAAGTCTGATGGATGCTATGTGTTGGTTTTTATTGATCAAATCAGAGATTATGCGCAACGGAACAACAATCAAATTGTCAGATTAATCCCATAAGATTTCTAGATCTACTTCTTCACACTCATATATATATTGAATCAAGGACAAGAATAGAAAAAATACCTCAGGTCCTTCCTTGCTGCTATCTTTTCGTATGGCTGAATCCTTGAGATCTCACACCAAGATCTTCCAAAATGTTCTCAGGCACACAAAGAACGAGTGTGGGCTCGGTATACAAATAATAGGCAATAACTATTTATCAGATGTTCTCAACACATGAGATCTGATAAAGTTTGGACCTAGGTTTTGTGAAGAACAATAACCTTTGTTTTTGTCACTGTTCTCTTTTCTCTAAGAGAATCCTATATATTTTTCTATCCCTGAAAAATTACGTTTTGTGAAAACTGATATCCAATATTTAATAATATCCAATATATTAAAATATTTGTTATTTTAAAAAAATTCAAAATAACTGATCAGTTATCAGATTTTTGTTTAAATAATAATATTTTAATCATATTAAAATATCTCATTATTTATTTAATATTTAAATAACTAAAATTGTGGAATCAAGAGACTAAGTCCATCTCTTATGCGTGTAGCACAGTGCCTGTGCACTGTGCCACACGTGTACCACATGCATGTGTAGGCATGTGATTTTTCCCAATTTTTATTATTATTTAAATACCAAAAATCCCAAAAATAAAATAATTCAAAATTAATTATATTTTTGTTAAATCAAATAATTAATTAATTAATTACACATAATTAAACAATAACTATGTTTGATACATAGAAAAATATTTTACTTATCACATAAGTCCTTTTTGCCCATTTTTTGTATTTGCCTTTGACAGTGATTGTTTGAGCCATTTCAGGGACCATGGACCTATAACATTAAGCTCCAATAAATTGAAACTAAATAATTAAACTCTTTAATTATAATAGTTAATTTATTAATTCTGATATTACTCCACTATAAATTCAGAATTGCACTCTTTATGTTATAGATATACTTTTACATAAATCTTTTTCTTAAGTCATCCATTGATATAACCATCTTACAATAGTTCAACCCTCTAATTAATTAGTTCATAAATTAGAATGGGAGAATTACCATTTAACCTTTCTAATTTGCTTCTTATTCCTTAAGTACCATTAATTCACTAGTGAATAATTAATCTATAATCTAATTATAGATTTGAGCTCAAAATCATTCAGTTCCAGAATTAACCCTTAAGAGAACTAATATACGATCCATTAGGAAAGATTAGATTCTGTATTGTTGATACATGTTCCCAGCCATCCATGATATTAAATCTCCAAAACAAAAGTCATTAGCCTCATTCTTTGAAGAGACCTTAACGAATGAATCAAAAGATTTAATAAACATGAACAGGAGTTCATGAACACTCAGGATTTAGGTTGATCTATAAATGATCATCAGTTATGATATGAATTACAAGTCTTTATTGTTAAATGGTTTTTGGATAAAGACTTTAATTCATATCGGTCCATGTCATATATAATCATATTATATAAAGCACATTTACCGAGATGTCTTACCACATCAATAATCCGAATCTAGATTATTTGTATCATTATGATACTCAGTAAACCGTACTTACAACTCCAATTAAAGAATTCCATAACTTTAATTTGTTGTTGTTGACTATTTTTATTCATTCATGTGATCTTAATTCTCTCGTACTAATACAAGATCACATCCTCAATAATGAATATGGAATTTTTCTGATATTTACAAAATTATTCAAACAATAATTTAACAATCTAAATATGACAATAATAATAAACCATTGTATTTATTTATTCATAGAAAAAACAAATGTCTTTACATGCTTTTAGGACACACTCCTAACACTATGTTGTGTACTAGACCAGATATCTGCTATGCAGTGGGAGTAGTGAGCAGGTATTAATCTAACCCAGGACCGGAACGTTGGATAGCAGTTAAGCATATCCTGAAGTATTTAAGGCGGACTAGGGATTATATGTTAGTTTACAAGGGTGGTGTTCTGAACCCTGTAGGCTACATCCGATTCAGATTTTCAGACTGATGTCGATGACAGGAAGTCTACTTCTGGAATGGTGTTTACTCTTGGGGGTGGAGCTTGGAGAAGCGTAAAGTAGTCTGCAATCTTAGATTCCACCATGGAGGCTGAGTACATAGCTGCGTCAGAAGCAGCTAATGAAATAGTCTGGCTAAAGAAGTTCTATTCGGATCTTGGTGTTATTCCAGAAATGGATAAACCGCTTGTGTTGTTTTGTGACAATACAGGAGCGATAGCCAACTCGAAAGAACCTCACAATCACAAGAGGAGTAAGCATATAGAAAGGAAGTATCACATTATTCGAGAATATGTGGCCAGGGGAGATGTGAAGGTTATGGAGATTGCAACTGAAGACAATCTTGCTGATCCATTTACAAAGACACTACTAGAAGCTACATTTGATAAGCATATCAAGAAAATGGGATTAGTAGAATTAAGGCATTAGTTTCAATTAGTGCAAGTGGGAGTTTGTTGGGGTTTTATGCCCTAATTAAAACTCAAATTTTTTGTAATCTCATTTTATTATCAATAAAAGAATAGAAATCATTTTTTGACTTGGTCAATCACTTTGCTCACATGTTTTATTTTCATGATTATTTGTTTAATATAAACTTCTATTAAATCCTGAGCATATAGCTAATCGTATTTATAGTGACAAATCACAATGGAATATAAATATGATTATATGTTCAAAATACGTTAGTCCAAAGATTAGTCAGTGCACATGATTTACACTGACTTGCTATTCTATGATATGATCTACTTACACATCATAGTGTTATGTTCTTTCCAAAATATTAACAAAGTAGATAAGATCGGATGTATTTGTTACATCGGTTAGGACCGATATTGACAGTTGATAAGATAAGTAAACATACCGTTATTATCTATTATAGTCATATCATATAGTTGACCATAGGTCAATTTAATCTCAATTCTGAGTGGTTAGTATGCTAACTGATTGTATTATTTGAGTTCTTTGACTTGTTCGTTACCAGCTTACCCTACGGACTAGCCCATACTTACATCTTGGGAACTCGGTAGTATAATTGAGTGGGAGTGTTAATCATAGATATGAACATCTATAGCTTCTGATGAAGAAGTGAAACAATGGTTTCCTTTTATTTTAGTTCAAGGTGTTAAACGATAGAGATCTCATTTCAGTAATTAAATTAGTTACTGAAATATCATTTACAAGGAACAAAGTGTTTTAAGGATAAAATACAATGAGGGGTAAAATGGTATTTTAGTCCTATCTCATTGTAGACCGTCTATAGATGATTGAGTGGCATTTATGGTTGTAACAATGGACAATTAATAGCGTATATATATTTGTTATAGAGCGTTCTATAAATTCAAGAGTGCAATTCCGAGTCTATAGTGGAGTCACAATGAATTAATAAGTTAGTAAATTTATTTGTTAGATTTATGATAACTTATTGGAGCTTGATTTCATAGGCCCATGATCCCCATTGTACCTTAGATAAAATCATCTAGATAGTCTCAATTAATTGATTTAATTATCAATTAGAATTATCAAAGTTGACCAGGTCAATTTTGGATAGTTTCATAGAGTTATGTAATTTTGAGAAGAAAGGAGAAATTATGGCAGATTTATTAATTAAGATAAATTTGTATCTAAGTTAATAAATAAGTTTAAATAAAGGTTCAAATTATAAATAATTTAAATAATTATTTAATTAATTAAATCAATAGAAAATAATATAGGCCTTGATTTTAAGCCCAATGGGCTTATAATCAAATGGAAATTTCACGGGCCTAAAGCCGATGATAATTTCGACCTAGGGATTCATATTGGATATTATTTTATTGATTTTTTAATTAAATTAAAATGGCCTAATTGAGTCTAAAAAGGAGTGCTTAGAGAGAAGTCAAAACACAAGTTCATAAGTTTAATCGCTGGTTTTCTGATAGTTTTATATTCTCTCTAAACACAAGTCATTTTCTAAGCCTCTTATTATTATTTTCTCTTCTTCTCTCTGTATCTTTCTCATGTGTTGAGAATTTCCCATACTAGTCTAGGTGATTCTAAGGATACATCTGTGAAGAAATTAGAAGAACGGTTCAGTTTCTTAATAATACTCTGCGACAGAAAGGATTCAAGAGTTAGAGAAACTGAAGGAAGGACTCTTTAATTCCGCTACGTATACTATAAGTATTATAATCATTGTTTCCCTTTGAATTCAATTTTAGATACATGTTCTAGGTTATCTCATATTAATTTGCTTATTATTAGATCTACATGAAAATAAATAAAGATCTTGTATAAGTTTCCTAACAGTATATGCCTCGATGGGCCTCAATGGGCCTCGATCGGGCTTGATAGGTTCATAAGAAATTTATTGGGCAATCTGCCTCGATGTACCTCGATTGTACTTGATAGACCTCGATAGGTTGACCTCGACATATCTTGATATAAATCGATTTTTTGCTATTTTATGTTATAGTTTTAATTTTGACCTTTTTTTTGTTTGTTTTTTTGATACAAATTCGACTATTTCCATATTTGTTGCATTCAATGGTGTTTGGGAACTGGAAAATAGGGATTAGATTTTCAGGGATGCTAAAAATCAAGTTCTGCCTTTGGAGAAGGGTGTGACATATGAGCAATTGCTTGACATTCTATACAATGAGCTTAAAGTGGTTAAATGTGTGCATGACTTGAAAATTGAGGTCTCGTACACATGCCTATCACAATCCATCAAAACTACCGTTATAAAAAATGATAGGCATGTGCGTGCATTTATTGGGTTAGCATCGAAATCTGTAGAGAAGTTGATTCCTCTATGTGTGACATTGGTTAAGAAGGGAGGTATAAGAAATGCATCAGCCTTTCCCAGCGTTAACAAAGAAGTTCGATTTGAAGAGAACATTTCTCCGCCATATCATGGTTCCAAAGGAACTCAAAGTGAGGTTAGGACATTTGTTCCCGAGACAAATCCAAACGTTATAGTCCATGATGATATCCCTGTTAGAGATCCACCATATTTGCATGACATAGCGGAGTACGGATCCCTATGGCTACGATCCTTGTGTTAACGACGACCCTGTTGCTGATGCAACAGATCTTGGTGGGCCAGATATTAAGGCAGATTTGCCAACATAGAGTTAAGATGTTATGGTAGTTGAGGAGCACAGAATAGAAGATTGACAAACACTTGGGACAAGCAGTAGTCGTCCAGGTCCAAGTAGAACCAATGATAGTTTTAGATGGAGTTCTCCATTGGACTTAGGTGAAGATCGTAGAACATGGAGTGCTCCCATGTTCACCAAAGAGGATATAGAGGCCTCACATCAACATCATTCCTCAATTGGCAAAGCTTCAGAAGAATTGCACCTTGGCAAGTTCTTTCAAAACAAGCTTGAATTGAAAACCAAAGCATCCATATTTGCGATGAAGAATAATTTTGAGTTTATGGTGAAGAAATCTGGGACTGATGTGTGGTACATTACCTACAAGGATCTTGATTGTGGTTGGAGATAGAGGGGTAAGAAAAAAATGCGATCTGAAATGTTTGAGTTTACTGTATACAACAAAGTACACACTTGCTCACAATAAATTCGAGATAAGGACCATCGTCAAGCATCATCGTGGGTTGTTGGCCACCTAATCAAGAGGAAATTTGCTACCGATGGTACTCAATACATGGAAAACAACATAAGGGAGGACATAAATCACCATTTTGGGGTCGAAATGAGCTATGAGAAGGCATGGAGATGCAGAGAAAAGACTCTTATGTATGTCAGAGGGACACCTGAGGAATCATACTCCAAGTTACCTGGATACTTGTGTCAGTTGAAGCATAAGAACCCAGGTACAATTACTGATTTTGTAGCAGAAGATGGTCGTTTATTGTATTTCTTATTTTCCCTCGGTGTTTCTAGGCGTGGATTCCAGTACTGTCGTCCTGGCATTTGTGTGGATGACACATTCTTGAAGAATAAGTATGGTGGCCACATGCTCTGTGTTGTTGCGTTGGATGAAAACAACCAGTTGTTTCCAATTGCATTTGCATTGGTGGACAGTGAGAACCATAACTCTTGGACTTATTTCATGAGAAAATTGAAGGAAGCCATAGGGGACGTTGACAACCTAGCTTTTTATCGGACAAACATAAAAGCATTAATCATGCTTTGGAGCTTGTGTTCTCAGATGCCTATCACGGTGCATCTTACCACCACATCTGTATGAATGTGGTGGCAAAATTCAAACTGACCACTGTCAAGACATCATGGGGTGTGCAGCATACACGTTTCGAAGAACAGAATTTCACAAGTTCTTTGACAAGATTAAGGTAATTGATTCGTCCATTGCTCAATATCTTGAGGGAATTTGTTTTGAAAGGTGGAGTAGCACTTATTCTCTTGGTAACCGATACAATATCATGACGAGTAACTACGCAAAAAGCTTTAACAATAAAAACAAGGATGCAAGGAGCTTTCCAGTTGCCACTTTTCTTGAATTCATAAGATTCACTCTTCAATCTTGGTTTGCCAATAGACGTGAAAGAGCTGCAAAAGCAACAACTGTGTTATTATCATCTGAGATGGAAAAGGATGTGAAGCAAATAGGTGAGAAATCAATTTTCCTGGATGTCCAAGTCCTTGGTCATCGTGAATTTTTTGTGATCGATGGTAATGGTGATGGTGAGGTGAACTTGGCCACAAAATCATGCTCTTATTGCATGTTCCAAACCATTGGGATACCCTATGTACATGCTTTTGCTGCAGCTAGAAAAATAAGCATACGAATTTACTCATTGTGTTCCCCTTACCATAGAATCGAGGCATTGAGGGACACTTATAAGGAAACTATTTACCCTGTTGGGAACGAGGATGAATGGATAATCCCCGATCACATAGAGATATGGTTGTCGGTGTCCCCGTTGAGAAAACCCATGTAGGAAGGCCTAGGAAGTAGAAAGTGGGTAGGCAAAAGACAAACCGCTATGCTTCATGCGGGGAGGAGATCGTCAAGCCACGTAAGTGTAGCAGATGTGGTGGTAGTGGGCACAATAGGAAGTCATGTAAGGCTAGGCTTTAAAAATTTGTGTTATGCAATTATTCAATTGATTTTGCTGCATTTATTATATTCAGGTACCTCTCCTAATACTTTGTTGGTTTTGATCTAAATAAATAGCTCTTCACAAAACTTTTCTTGTCTGCCTTAGTAGGATTCGATAGGCCTCGATTGTCCTCGACACAGTAGTCAGTCTGCCTCGATAGGCCTTCATCTGGACCCATTGAGGCAAATCGAGTCCTATCGAGGCTTATCGAGGAAAATATCGTTATGTATTATTATGATCCTATCGAGACTTATTGAGGCAGATATCGTTATGTATTATTATGACCCTATGGAGGCCTATCGAGGCATATTTGGTCTAGTATTATTTTGGACTTGTCGAGGCCTATCGAGGCAGATTTGTTTAAGCATTATTTTACCTATCAAGGCCAATCGAGTCCTATCAATGTCTATCGAGGCAGATTTGGTTAGTATTATTTTTTACCTATCGAGGCAGTTTGTTTGACCCATCGAGTTTTGTCGAGGTAGGCACATTATGTGAATTTAGTAGTTTTTTATTTAATAACTTTTTCAAAAAATAATGTTTGATAAAAAAAAATATACAAAACTAACTATATAATATACTATACTATATAAGAGGTGTATCAAGAAAATGTAAAGAGCATCACGGTGACAAATTCTAATAGAATAGGTCTACACACCACTTGGTCCTGAAATGCTGGATGTCTTCATCGATAATGGTATCGAGTGGTAGCTTGGAAACCATATGCTCGATATGTTTGATGGAAAATAGACCACAATCCCCACTGCATATAATCGATTTTGTGTTAATACAAGATAAAAATAACTTTAATATTCAGATTTCAAAAAAACACTAATAAATAGGGGAATACCTTGTCTTAGTCTGAGGACACTCCTTGCAACGACCCAAATTTGCTAATAAGGCTTAAGGGCCTTGATTAGTGCCCTGGGAGGGCATAATTAGATTATATGTGATTTAATGATTAAACGCATGTTATATGATTATTTGAATATCTGTGATGCATGACTATGTGTATTAGTATGCATGTAGGCCCTGACTAGGTTAGAAGGGCATATTCGTAATTTTGGCCCATTGAGGGCATAACTGTATATATTTGTGATAAATCCTTAAGACCACATTATTATGTGGATATATTTGTAATCTGTTACTCGAGGCGATCTTAGTGAGAATTTTAGCGAAAAAGTCACGGTGGAGATTTATACCCAGCTCGGGGCGAGCCTGGGGTATTTCAGGGAATTTAGAGAATATATTGGGGTGTATTTTGATATTGAGGAATATAATTGGTGATTAGTTAGGTGTCGGGAAGTAAGCGGTAAATATTATAGAAACTCGAGGAATTAGCGGGAATTGGAAACAAATGACCAAAATGCCCCTAGGTTGATTTAAAGGCTTAGGAATTATGGGAGGGTATTATGGTCATTTGGCTTATAAGGGATAAGAGTTAAGTCTGCTTTATGCCTTAGTGGAATGTCTAGAATTTGAAGGAAGTCTGAAGAAAGAAAAGAAAGAAGAGAAGGAAAAGGAAAAAAGGGAAAAGCAGGGTAATTCTCATGAACGGTTTGGGACTTCTTCATCAATTTCTTCTAGAAATTTGGGGCTAAAATCAAAAGGAGCTTTAGGCTGAGATTGTGTACTTGGGGTCTTGATTAGGTTGGGGAAACTAGCTGAGGTTGCTCATCAATTGAGGTAAGATTTTGAGGTTAACATTAAGTTCTTGGTATTGGTGTTGAATTGGTTTTCTAAGCAGAATTCTGTGGGAACTCTAGGGAAATTGAGGCTGAAGCTTTGAGGAGTGAAAGCTAAGGAAGAGTGGAGGATAGCCTAAGGTTGAACTTCTCTATTTAAGGTAAGAAGCTCTGATCTTGGTCACTTGAATTATGTGGTTTCAGTTGTTGTTCTTATTGAGTTTCTGAGCTTTACGTTCAATTATGGGGAATTCCTTGATTTGGGGTGCATGTGATTGAGTTTTGTGTGTTTGGGACTTATGGGATGAGTTGAGGATGTTGGGAGGCTTGTTTTGAAGTTTGGTTGAGGGTTGGTTGAGTTTTGGGAAGGTTTGGCTCGGGGAAGTTCGAAGGAGAAAAAGTTGTGCTGGGTTGTGCTGTGACTAGCACTACAGCGCTAGGCCCTGAAGTTCTAGAGCCTTTTGGCTCTGCTGTAGCGTCAGAGCGCTCTCCTTAGGGTGCTGTAGCGCTACCCTGTCTCCAGAAAGGGGTTTTTGGGTTTGCCCGGGGGTTCGGAGTTTGATTCCACCACCCCGTTTGGTGGAATTAGGGCTTCCCGAGGGCTCGGAATTGGACCCGAGGCTAGGTTTTGGAATTGAGTTTTGGAGTGGGTTTTAACTTGTGTCCGTTACTAGGTGTACGCTAGGGCTCAGACGGGATCGTTCTTGAGGATCAAATTGAAAAAAGCTAGTGAAATCTAAAGGTAAGAAAATTGCACCCGGTTATGTGTTTGTGATGGGACTAAGAGCTCCCTATATATGTATGATGTCATAGATGGTATTATGCCATGGGACATGTGATAAACGGCCTAAGGGTGCCGTAAATAATACTTGCGCACAGGGCGCGGCTCGGCCACTGGTAGCTGAGGACAGCTTAATATTCACTGAGCTCGGTTTAAGCGGGCTGGAGTCAGTGGGATAAATAGAGGGTGCGGCCTAAGGGCGCTAACCCTAGTTATCATATGTGAATTGAATGATGATATGAGATAATGTACTTGGTATGCTGAATACTTGAATAACATGAATGTTTGGACTATTGAGTACAAGTTTGAATTATATGAGTTATCTAGTTGTTTGCTTAATGATTATGCTCTGCTATTGTGTTTTCTTGTTGGGCCTTGGATCACGGGTGCTACGTGGTGCAGGTAAAGGCAAGGGCAAGTTGGAGCAATCCTGAGATGGAGAGCTGCGAGGTTGAATGTACATAATCAGCTGATCGGCCGCCACGGCCGAGGAGTGGATCGGGACGAGAAAAGCTTAATTGTCTGTTTTGCCTTAGAGTGGCTAATAACTGTATTTTAATCCCAAAATTTTGTAGACTGTCTTTTAACTTTACTACTTTTGGGATCCCATGTAAGGAAAAATGTTTATTTATAAGTAATGAAGCTTTTGAGACCAAAATCTTTTAACCCTAGCTCAACTGTAGTTTCAGTGACACTTTTCAAATTAAATGACTTGATTAGAAAGTCTTGCACCTTTATAAACACACAGTGTAGCGGTCTTGGCTATTTAGGGCGTTACACTCCTCAGGAGAAATACGACAATATTAAAAAAGGCTTTCCTTTCTGCTCAGGATATGTCTGGAGGTCGTCATGGTCGTCAAACATGCCAGAACACCACAACAACGAATGCAACAATAAGCACCAAGGTTTGATCACTTCCTCCAACAGAGTCAGACTAAGCCCGCTATGGTTGGAATCATAAATTTTTATGCACCACGTTGGAATGGAGACTTCAATGGCGATCCAATGTGCAACTTTCTCGACGTGCAAGGCAAAATATACTTCACTCACATTTTTCCAAGATACGAGGAATTGATTATCATCGCCCTTCAACATTTTCAGCACATCATTGTCCCATGTATACTTAGTGCCAGTCTCTTTGAAATGATTCCAACGACCTAGGCACACTTGGAGGAAGGTGGTGTTCATGATCGCAGCATCCTGCCGAAATGCAGCATGATAAAAGTAGTGTTGTTAGCATAGCCTGTGCAGAGCAGCATCAATATGCTGAAAAAACATGAAAATTCGTTAGTACCATCAATATATTTTAAGATTGAATTGAAAACATAAATGTAATTTACATACTGAATCCCAAAGCCAAGTCTAGATTGTATTCAACTGCAAGAACCATGCCACACCATGCGTCCCAGTATGAGCGTTCTGATCTCTCTTGTTGTCGATATTCCCGATGATCCACTTATGGAAGCTCTTCTCCTGTTGCGGGTCACACTTCCTCAAAGGTTCACAAACTAGCCCCTATTTATCTACTCTCATCTTCTTTGTTGGATCGGTGAAGTCATCAAAACGCTTGGGCCTGCGTTTCTTCCTGACAACTTCAAGGCCAGCTGCCTCCTTAGGCTGTAGCACTTGTACATTGGGACTGTCGGCATCAGTGGCAACTAGAGATGTCTGGGCCTGTGGAGTGGAGGGTGGATCACCGGGCTCGTAATCCTCAGGCAAGATATCAGACTTTGTATCTGATTTTAATTGGGTGGATCGACCTGAGACCACTGAATTAGTTGTGCCAACTAAGCCATGATCGTACTCTAATTCTGAAGTAAGGTTGCCTAGCCCTCCTCAAACCTCTTGAGCCTCTGCATCGACTGCTCATAATCAGGCTGGGTAACCTGACTAGAGGAAGGTGCACAGGCCTGTGAAGTGCCCTCCTCAACCCTCGGGACATCCTTGTAAAAAATGGAAGCTTCCTTTGCAACCTCTGCCAGCTTCTCTGCCTCCTTCTCAGGCATTACTTCCTCCGTTGAAGTCTTAGCCTCCACTACAGTTGATTCCAACTCAGGGAATAACCTGGAATCAATGTCTGGGAGGCTATTGTATTGGACTACCTCACCAGGACGTGGCTTCAGCATGAAAAGACCACTAACTGCATGGTTGAATAACATGTGTCAGAAAAAACTTTAATAAAATAAATCGTTAATAAATTAATTTGTGACATTTAACAATATAAAGTAGAGCTTACTCGACGCTTGGCGAATATAGGAACCAACTCAGTTGTCAAAATAGTGATATCGGTCTTCGTAGCCCAGCTAAGCATCCTGGGAATCTGGTTCCCACTATTCTCACCGAACTTACTCCCGATGGCTGGCATGGCCTCAAAAGCCCAGTACAGAAGTGTGGGGGCACAGCCATAGAAACTATACTTTGTCTCAATTTGTTTTTTGCTTGAACCCTCTTTCTTCTTCTCCTTGTAATGCTGCAATTGCTTCTACATGTCCTTGTGAACTCCTCTAACAACCTTCTTGAAGGACAACTTCCCCCACTGATACTTAAAAAATTAGTCAAGATCCTCAATCATCTTCAAGGAATCACCCCATATCATCGTTTTCTTCTCTGGGGCATTCAGTACCCCCTCTATCAAATAGCACAAACCTAACTTAAATGCATCTTCTGGGTTTGTCGAGGCCTTCAAAGCATCTTCCAACTGGCCGAAACTAACCTTCAAATCACTATTAAAGTATTCCTGGATGATCTGATCCCTTTAAAGATGCTCTCTCAACTCATCTGGATACGGGGTGTTCCCAAAATTCACCTCGGTGACTAGGGCAAACTCTGCAATCCCAAATCTGCAAAGAATGTTGCCCAAGTAGAACTGGCCCTCTTCAGCCTTCTTGCTTTCCAGCTTCCGCAACATTAGCTGATGCAGTAGAACCCCATAAAAAATAAAGGGCTTCGCCTTAAAGAATTGTCCCAACGAGCATGCCTGCGCCCTTTCAATAAGACCATGTCTCTGAAATTACTGATAAAGGTATCCAAGTAAGCACTACCCCTATAAGTGACACGACCAGAAAAGTGCTTCTCCAACAGTATAATAAGGTCAGGCATCTGGAAAAAAAAAGCAAAAAAAAATATTATTAAAAATACAATTCCAAACAATCTAGGATCCATCGAGGCACATCGAGGCATATCGAGGTCTCACAAAATATTAAGGCTGGCTTGTCAAGGCTTGTCGAGGCTTGTCGAGGCATATCGAGGTCTAACGTATTATTAAGGCTGGTAACTTATGTCGAGGCCTGTCGATGCATATCAAGGCACAATTCCAGGTATAATTTTAAAACTCAAACATGTAGACATCGAGGCATATCGAGTTATATCAATGCCTATCGAGTCCTCACATCTAGGTTTAATCGAGGCCTGTCGAGACCCATCGAGGTCCATCGAGGCACACTAAAATTGAATATATCTAATAGCATCGAGGCCTATCGAGGCACACTAAAATTGAATATATCTAATAGCATCGAGGCCTATCGAGGCGCACTAAAATTGAATATATCTAATAACATCGAGACCTATTGAGGCAAACTAAAATTGGATATATCTAATAGCATCGAGGCCTATCGAGGTCAATCGAGGCACATTCAAAAACAGAACTTAACATATAATATCGAGGCTAATCGAGGTCTATCGAGGTGGGTCAAAATTTTTGGAGAAAAAACCCAGATTTCTCAGTTACCTAGCCTCGATCTATCCTATGAACAAAACACAACAAAAAACCAGAAATTGCAGATTAAAAAGAAAACCATCACCTTCGCGTACTTGGGTATTGTTTCGTCTACTTCAGAGTTGTTTCGTTGCCTCTGGGTGCTTCCGGTGCCTTATCCGATGGTCAAGTGTTGGTTTCGACTGATGACCTTCTCTGACAATGCTTCTCTTATTCGATTTCCTTGGGTTCCGACAAATTCAAATGTGGGTTTTGAGAGTTTTTTTGTTTCGGGACCGAGAGTGAGAGAGAATATAAAGAGACCGAGAGAGAAGAGAGGGAGAGTGTGTGGGAACAAATGGCAGAGATATTTTGGGAACTAAGGTAAATAATAGGACCAAAATGAGATTTATATAGTGATAGGGTATTTTTTAAAATACGATCCCCTTCTATGCATTTAAAGTCAAATTTCCCTAATGTTGTCAACTATTATCGACAACATATGTTATTTATAATACATTGGTTTTTCTATTTTGTAAAGACTTAAACCCAATTAAAGTGTTCTTATGTAGTTTGTAAAGTGAGTTTACAGCAATGTCAATATCATATATGACATGGATCATAATGTGTATCAGCGTAATTGTTAAATATAGCAATTAATGATGTGCTAACTAGTATATTGACACTAAGGACTTTTAAATAGTGTTATGGTCCTTGAAAAGTTATTGTATCGGCATAATGACAAAACATCGCTTTCTATTCTTGATTTAGAAAGAACAGTGCATGTTTGATTATATCCTTAGAATAATTTAGTGATTTATCTCTCACGACAACAATGGGAACAAGTATATAAATCTATCATGTAATCCATGGTTGTAAATCCACATATGATCCTAGCTAGGTTTTACAAATATATTACCATGTTCTTCAAGATATATAAATCTCACTATTCTAGGCTTATATGTTGTTACAAATAGAATATGTAATTTGTTTGTGATATTGATTATATGTGTTCAACTCCTACAATTGGTATTAGAGCATCATGTTCATTTATGATTTTAGATTATGATGTTGAATTGCCAAGTTCATCGTTATTAAGAACTTAGGATTCAATTTTTGATTGAATTTCTTCATATAAATGAAAATTGAAAAATAATAATTTTATATATCTATACTTTTTTTATTGAGCCAAATGAAAAGAAAGAAAAAAGACATACAAATATTAAATATTTAAGTTATTAGTTTATTTTTTTCCCTCAAAAATAAATAAATAACTTAAATGAGGGTAAAAATGACAATATACAATTTGAAAGGTAATGTGAATCACAATTCTCCTAGTCCATCACATTCATTCATTTCAAACTGGTATGTGTTGACCGCTTTTTTGCTATCAACCTATTCTAAGAACTTGATAGAAAATAGAAGAAAATAACACTGAGGTTTTACGTGGTTCAGGTTATAAAAGAGCCATAATCCATGAGTCTTTGGTATTAATGAGTTTGAAGCTTATTGGAGAAAGATCCAATGGAATCTCAGGCAATGTATATCTCTGAGTTTACAATACTTAACTAGCCAAAGTTCTGAACCCTTTACAATGAGATATCCTATCTCTATTTATAGGGTCATGGGTCATTAATGTCCTTAATGGAAAATTAATACAACACTCCCTATTATTTGGGAGTAAAATACTAATTAATTACATAATGATGCACTAATAAAGACCATAGGCCCTGACATATTGCACGGGGCCCATTTGTAGAAAACTGTCCACCAACTTTACGAGGAACAAGTATCTGATAGTGTACGGATACAACTGCACGTTCGCCCATGTCAGGCGGCATTGTGACAAATGCTGATTGTCGAGTGTACTAACTCGACACCACTACTCGATGCTTACCAAAAGTTGTCAGACGATTTTTTGGTGGGCCAAAGCTGCATCGATTGACACCTGGCAGCTATTCCAAGTCCGAGGACAAGAATCCTAGACTTGAGGGATTGGTGAATGAAGAAAGCAAGAGGACCACCTAAATGGTCCTCAGAGCGTGGGCTTACTTAGAGACATTCGTGCCTAGAGGACAGACCTTGGGGCATGGCCTCACCCTGCCCACGTTTGGCCAGATCATAGTACTAGGGTGAATTTTACATTCCAAGGAGCTCTACGCGAGCTGTACGAAACCTCATTAGCACTCGAGGAGCTTAATTGCTCCTCTAATGACTGCCACGTGTCCTCTGGTGAAAACACAGACAATATTTTCCCCCCAACTCTTCTCTTGTCTTCACACAGTGGAGACTTAAATTGAGAGGAGTAATTCGAAAGGTCTTCGGAGGGAGACACTTGGACTATTCATGACGTCACACTCTTGAAAAGGTAATGCCAAGTCTCGACTCCCTATTATTAGGCCCATCAATCTGTGCCATTAATGAGCAGTCCACTCCACAACCCAAAACATCTAATCCGTACCCTAGTCGTCCTTTCGCCCCATACTCGAGGCGTCCTTTTCCCATGTTAATGATCACGATCCACGCCTTTTGGGATCCTCTCAAGGGCCTATGTCGTAGGTGTTGACAGTAAGAACTCGTCAACGATATAAGGTTAGTAAACTCCAATGGTATTGTAAAAGATATCTGTGAAGAAGATGGAAAGAACTTGAAAGAGCATATAGGAAGAACTACTATGGAGAAAAGATCATATATTCATTAATTATCTATGCATACAAAGAATTTTCCAACCCCTTAACCTGAGGGGTCGAAGCCTATTTATAGGTGGGCTCTATTGGCCCCTGATACAAGAGGGTCCCAGGGGACAGGGACGTACGCGAGTACATTTCCAGGGTAGTGACTCTGGACATCATGGTGTCGACTCTGACATTGCCAGGGTAGTTGTTCAGGACATCATGTTGTCGACTCTGACACATGGTCGAGGGTGCTCAGGTTATTCCTCCACTACTTGTCTGATACAGGCGTCAGGGTCACGCCCCTGTCCTCCTCATGATCGTACATCCTATACCCGTACACGTACGGGTACCTTATACCTGATGGTTATTCTCACATCTCTAAGACATGTATTTTCTCCAATCTTTCTCCCATTCTTCTAAGTATGAGAAAACTTGCAAGTTACTAGATGTAGCATGCATGGCCACCTTCACAAACAAGACAAGGGACTCCATCCGAAGCCCTCGTTACATAATATCCTCTGTGTGTGGGTAACGTGAAGGGTTCTCGTGCAAAGCTGCGGGCCTAACACATGTGATGCCTCGTGCAAGGAGGCAGGTGGCATCTCGGAACGGTCAGGATACAACAAGGTGTAGGCAGGTGACAAGTCACCAGGGCCCTCGCATAGAGAGGCCATCCATGATGTTGTATGCAGATAACCCCTGTTGTCAAGATGCGCAAGGCGTGTTGCAAGGGGAGCCTCGCTGTGCGAGGTGTGCTGGTAGGGGCTCGCGAGACGCACGCGAGGTGTGTTGTGAGGGGCAAGCTCGCGAGATGCATGCGAGGTGTGTTGTGAAAGGAGCCTCGTTGTGCGAGGCATGTTGCGAGGGGCAGGGTCACGAGACGCACATGCTCGATCGAGGCACCTGGCTTCGATGCCCTTGACATCTCTCGGTGTCAAGACAAGTAGGGCCTCGTTATGTGAAGGCCTCGTGCAGCCGCCCTCTTGCAACATGTAGCTTGGTCCCTTGGCCTAGCAAAGCCATACTTCATGGCTCATAAGTTGATGTTTCCCTTGGGACAATTTCCCATATTTACGCACGCCTAGCACCATCACTCGAGAAGCCCGAAGACCTGGACATGGGGATTAGGCCTTGTTATGCGAGGCCCTTGTCTGAGGGACGTGCACCTAGGGTCTTCATACTCTCACCGAGGGGAGCTTTAACTGAAATTATTCCATATTCACACTTGCCCCCTAGTCTATAAGCACACTTTTAAGTGTTCTTGTAGACTTTTTCTTCTCCTCTTGTTTGATATGGATGGCATGTTTTGGGAGGCTCTACCTAGGTGCGTTATCCAATGTTGCTTGAAGAAGCACAAAGTGGATTTAGATGATGTGTTTCTTTATAGTGTCTAAAGAAACACAAAAACCAACCAACTTTTGTGATGATCCATGTGTGTCCCTAAGGTTGAATAAGGGCCAATCATTTCCAATCGCGGATCCCAAGGTTACCTATACTCTTGATCTCCACCATTCATGTATATTGGATCTAATGGCTAGGAAGCCTTGACTTTCCTTATAAATACCCCAAATCTAGAACCCACTTCTCCACACCAAAACTTGTTTAGCATAATGGTATTCTCTCTAAGTCATTTCCAAGAGCTCCAAGGTTCTGTCCTCCATAGAAACATTCTTGTGGTAATTTTCTCTCCTTTTCACTTATTCGTCCTCCTTCCTTTTTTTTTTACTTATTTCTTTTTATATCAGGTTTACATTACAGTGACGCTAGACACTCTTTTGTTGCTAAGGACCTGCCCTTGATTGTTGCTCGACCAACCTTACGCCCCCACAAGTCTATCCTCGCGCACCTGTGGATCTATATATACACCTCCAGGTATACCTCTTTCCTCCAATGATACGTATGTTTCCCTTATCTATTACATGGGGTTAGAGTCATTGGCTATCATGCACTTATTCTTTAGAGGTTGTCATTCTCTTTTCTTATGGCCCTTCAAGTACATACGCATAGGCCCTTTTCTTATACCCCTCGTACTCATGTTGTAGATATAGGGTTATCCTTACGCACATAGGTCCTCGAGTCTTAGCTGGCCTATGGCTTCTAGGCGATGTCCCAAAAGTTCCTCTAATGTTGAATTCATTGAGTTGTCATCCTTCGAATCTAAGGTTTACGTTCGTCGGCCCTCTAATTGTGGGGGTGTGCAAATGTTCTACCTACAGAGACTGTCCGACCTCGGGCAAAAGGCGCACGGCCTGGAGAAGGAACTAGAATCTATTACTAGTGATGAGGGTTTAGATTTCTCCCCATGGCATGCGACATACGTTTCCCAGCTACATTCAGCCCTTCAGGATTGTCTTTCTGAAATCGCCTGCCTAGATGAAAACTTGCCCCTGAGCCTTTTTCTTTCTGTGGTGATGAGACTTTTAGTCGTAGGGGTCCCCTCCCTGAGAGCGATGACTGTGAATCAGCTGAACCTGAGTTTCTTTCTATGATCCCACCAACGTTTCCTCCCCTACCCCTGGTCTTATGCCCTAGGGTCAAGTAGTGTGCTAGTAGATATAAGACGCGTGGGGGATCTTCCAGGACCTTGAGAAAGTCTATAGCTCACAAACTGCCTGTCTCTGTCTAGGTACCCGAGATGCCGAAGAGAACCTCCGACACTTTCGAAGACGCGGGCAGGTCTACCCTTACCAGCGTTAAACTTGACAACATGTTAAAGGCTCATCAGATCTCAAGTTCATCATCCCAAAGTGCGATGAACGCGCATCTGAACTACCGAAGGGTTCGTGGCCTTCAGCAACTCCATCATCAAATTTGGGGGGGCTCTGCTGCTTCACCCCTTCTTCATCAAAGTACTTAACTATTTTGAACTGGCACCTCTACAACTGTCCCCCAACTCTTGGGTGATGCTTAGCAGCTTATACTTGCTTTACCAACAGGTGCACTCTAGAGGGCCTTCCATGAGCGAGGTTCATTACCTCTTCACTCTTAGGGTGAATTCATCTGCTCCAGGGTTCTATCAGCTTTAGAAAGTCGTGGGCCATAAAGGGCATTCCCTCGTGGAGGGCTCCATTTCAAACAGGGGCTCGTGGAAAACTGACTATTTCTTCACTTATAGCGGGTTCACCCGACACACTCGCTTCAACGCTCCAAGTAAGACAATTCTCACCTTGAGTTCATACATGAGAGGTTTCTCTTTTTAGGTTTATCTAACTACGGTTATTTCTTTTCTCTTGATGGAAGGTCTCTTAGGGGTTGTTGGCTCTACCTTGAAATTGTCGGCTCGCGATCGAGTGATGAAGATCCTGGACTTGCCGGTTGAATGCAAATAAGCCTGTGCCCATTTTATAGAGAGAAACCTTCACTTGTACAAGCTGCTGACCCCGAACCAAGCCGTCTCTCTATGCTCCATCTCATCTTAATCCACAGGTCTGTGGCTATACGACCATGATGAAGGTAATTATGATGAGGTAGTAGATATGGACTATGCTATCCACCGTGTGATCATATGGACACTGAGGAGGTGGTGGAGTCTAAGAACTACTCGTGTCTGCACTCTTTGGTTGGCAGGGCTAGGGACGTGGCCGACAACGGACATACCGATGGTGTTACCCCTCGGGTGCCACCATCGATGCCTGGCAACGAGTTTTCCTTCAATGCCTCTGTCCCCCTCCCTTCTGTGCCTAAAAGGAATTTTGTTATTCCTTCTTTTGTTGGGGCTCCTCTACCCTAGGGGGTGTTCTAGGCGGGCGTCTTTTGGTGCCTCTTTACCTAAAGAGATGACTCCGCACTCTTCTGCCCCTCGCACCTCTGCGGATGGATTAGGACCTTCTCGATCCCCTTTCCTGTCAATGCGCGCCTTGGCTGGCGTAGACATCTCCCCCCGTCAAGCTTATGCTTCCGTTTCTGAAGACCATCCTCTGCCAAGCCAGTATGGGGAAGTCATGAGCCATCATCTGGGAAACTTTCCCAAAGGCGAGTGGGGATCCTTGCATGACGTTCCCGAAGTTAAGCTAGAAGGTGCTTATATGTGAGCTTCCTTGCAGGTATTTGTCGAGACACTCGATTTATTCATTTTTATATATATATATATTTTTGTTTTTTTCTGATATCGCTTGACTCTTGAGGCTTTATTATATGTTTTTGCCCTTACCTAGGCCTCTATCCTAAGTCACCGACTTAT
The DNA here is from genome assembly GCF_963169125.1 of Humulus lupulus. Lineage (NCBI taxonomy): Eukaryota > Viridiplantae > Streptophyta > Magnoliopsida > Rosales > Cannabaceae > Humulus > Humulus lupulus. The sequence continues at coordinate 146,156,656 of NC_084801.1, forward strand.
CGCCTCGAACTCTTCATCAACCCAACTGCCACAACGCAAGCTCGAGGAGGCGCTAGGGAATCTCTCGATGGCCGAGGCGGCAAAGGATGTCTTGTCGAGTCAACTGACCGAGGCGGTCCGCCAGAGGGACGCCGCTTCAGCCCAGGCTGCATCGACTTCTCATTCCAACACCCGGCTAGAAGCTACCATCCGTACTTTAATTGAGAGGATTTCTGTGCTCGAGGTTGAGCTTGTGAATGCCGAGAACGACATAGTTGAGCGTACGCTACATGCCGTATGGAGGACCAACCATGCTGTTGACTTGCTCCCTTTGGAGATTATGCAGTTGAGAAAATCTCTGAGTGGAGGGGTCAGGATGGAAACTTGTAGATCCATTTGCATTTGGCTTATATATGTTGTTGCCATGTAATCCCTCATATTATTTCCCCTTTCTCATTTTTTTTGTGTTTATCAAACTTAAGGGGCTTTGGTAAGTCCCTCTTATTATTGTTATTTGTGGATTACATATCTCTTCCTTGATTTGATGATGATAATATTTTTGGTGCACCTTGATTATACTTGTAAGGACATGTTAACCCATTGGGTTCTTGGGGTCCTTCTATATTCTTTGCGTGCGCTTGTTACTTTTTGTGAGAAGCGTCTTTCTCGTCATTATGTATAGTACTATTTCTTCAAAGGTCTCTTTTAGGACCCTTTTTGGCTAGCCAGCTTAGTGGCCGTTCTAGACTTATTAGGAGATTCCTTCCTTATGGCCTCATCCCCTGCAGGGGTGTCAGCCTTTGGTTGGAGGTCATATCTCTCTCTTTTCTTTTTAAAATATTCCCTTGATATTCATAAGGGTAGCTAATCCTTTTGAATATAAGAGATAGGAGTATTTTTTTTTTTTTGCTTATACACGTGTCTCCTGTCCTACCCCCCAAGTGCTTGGTGAAATTGATTCCAGTAGCCACTTTGGTGGATGCTCGCATAGAGAAGAAAAATAACATGCGAAGTTGCGAATAGTTTCATTTATAGTAGGCAAGTTACAATGACATATATGAAATGGTTACATCTACTTGGGAGGTTATCTGGGTAACCTCTTTGATTTTTATCTACTAAGTTAACATAACATGCAATAAACTAAACATAGATATTCTTTGCATCGAATGTGGAAGTCTTACTGGTAGTATTTCTTGAGGTGTTCTGCATTCCATGCTCGAGGTATGACGGTGTTATCCATGCGCGCCAGTTTATAGGTGTTTAGTGGTATGCATTGAGAGACTTGGTAGGGTCCTTCCCAGTTCGCCCCTAGTACCCCCACCCCCGGGTCTCGCGTGTTGGGGAGTACTTTTCTTAGTACAAAGTCTCCTACCCTGAACATTCTCTCTCGCACCCTCAAGTTGTAGTACCTTGATGCCCGCTGCTGGTATACCGCCACTCTCATTTGCGCCCTTTCCCTTCTTTCTTCTAGCATGTCTAAGCCTTCGGGCATTGCTGCATGGTTGACTTGGTCCTCGTATGCCTATATCTTGAAGGAGTTAACCTTCATCTCAATCGGGAGAACAGCCTCACATCCGTATACTAAGACGAAAGAGGTCTCCCCAGTGGTTGTGTGTGGGGTGGTCCTGTAGGCCCAATGCACATTAGGTAGCTCCTCAACCCAGGCTCCCTTCACCTTCTCAAGCTTTGTTTTTAAGTTCTTGTTAAGGACTTTGTTAATGGCCTCCACCTGCCCATTGGCCTGTGGATGTACCACAGCTGAGAAGCTTCTCCTTATTCTTCTTTCCCTTCAGTACTCCTTAAACGTTTCCCCCTCAAACTGGGTGCTGTTGTCAAAAATAATTTTGTAGGGCACTCCATATTTGCAGACAATGAATTTGTTGACAAAGGTGGTGATATGCTTGGCTGTTATTTTTACTAGAGGTTCTGCTTCAACCCACTTGGTGAAGTAATCTACGGCTACGACTGCGTACTTTGCTCCACCTCTACCTGCGAGAAGGGCACCGATCAGGTCTATCCCCCAGATAGCAAAAGGCCAAGGGCTAGTCAGGCTAGTTAACTCATTCGGGGGTTTCCAGGAGTAGTTTGCGTGTCTCTAGCATTTGTCACATTTTCTTGCGAAGTCATTTGCATCCCTCTCCATGGAGGGCCAATAGTACCCTTGCCTCACGGCTTTCCGAACCATGGATGGTCCACTCGCATGGTTGCCACACTCGCCCTCATGTATTTCATATAGCACTTTCATTGCCTCCTCCTCACCAACACAACGCAAGAGCGGCACAGAAAACCCTCTCTTGTACAGGATCTCGTCTACTAAGGTGTATCGAGCAGCCTTATACACCAGCCTCCGAGCCTCCCTCTTGTCTGTTGGTAAGGCTCCATCCTTCAGGTAGCTTATAATTGGGTCGGCCCATGACTCCTTTGGGATGCTGATCATAAGAACGCTTGAATCAATGATGCTTGGCCTTGGTAAGTATTCCACAGGTACTAATTCAAGGATATCCCCATCCTTAGTAGAAGCTAGCTTTGCAAGGGCATCAGCATGGGTATTCTTCTCTCTTGGGATTCGCTTATGCTATACTCCACCAACTGCCCCAGATAACCTCTTACCCTTTCCAAGTATGCAGCCATCTTAGGACCCCTCACTTGATACTCGCCCTTCACCTGGAACACCAACAACTGCGAGTCACTAAAAATGTGTAAATACGTTACCTTTAGCCCCTGGGCCAACCACAATCTAGCTAGGAGTGCTTCGTATTCTGCCTCATTGTTCGAGGCTTCGAACCTAAACCGTATCGCGCAGTACATCCTGTGTCCCCCGGGTCCACTCATCACGATACCTGCTCCAGCTCCTCTTCATTGGATGCTCCATCCACATGCAGGCTCCATTCCTCAAAATTCCTTTGCTCTCCTTCTCTGACCGAATATCCCTCTCCTTCATCTCCTCCTTCACTTGGTCGATAGGTGAAATCCACTATGAAGTCTACAAGCACTTGCCCATTGATGGAGGTTCTTGGGGTATAAGTGAAGTCGAATTGACTTAGCTCAATCGACCATTTCATCAGTCTCCCTGAGGTTTCAGGTTTATGCAAGACCTACCTTAAAGGGCTATCAATGAGTACCTCGATCGCATGGGCATGGAAGTATGGCCTTAACTTCCTTGAGGCCAAGACTAATGCATATGAAAACTTCTCTATCTTCGGGTATTGATTCTCCACATCTACTAACTGTTTGCTGATGTAGTACATGGGTTGTCGATGCCTCTTCTCTCCTCTAACCAGGGCAGCGCTTATGGCGTGCTTGGATACTACTAAGTATAAGTATAGTCTTTTGCCCTTTTCAGGTTTAGCCAACAAGGGTGGCTTCCCTAAGTGTTCCTTCAACTTGGTAAAAGCATCCTCACATTCTCCATCCCAAGCAAACTTTTTTGCTCCCTTTTAGGATGTTGAAGAAGGGGAGGCACTTATTCGTAGACCTTGAAATGAATCTGTTAAGGGCTGCCACTCGTCCAGTTAGACATTGTACCTCATTCTTATTCTTGGGTGGGCTCATTTCTATTAGGGCCTTTATCTTATCAGGATTAGCTTCGATGCCTCTAGAGTTGACCATGAAACCCAAGAACTTTCCCGAGGAGGCACCGAAAGTGCACTTGAGTGGATTCAGCTTCATTCGGTAACTCTTGAGTGTGTCGAACATCTCACCTAGGTCCCTATTGAGTTCTGCGGCATCTTTGGTCTTCACCAACATATCATCAACGTACACTTCCATGTTCCTTCCTATCTGGTTGGCGAACATTTTGTTCACCAATCTTTGATAGGCGGCACCTGTGTTCTTTAATCCGAAAGGCATCACTCTATAGCAATAGAGTCCTTTATCCATTATGAATGACGTATGCTCTTCATCAACTGGGTTCATAGGTATCTAGTTGTATCCAGAGTAGGCATCCATGAAGCTGAGTAACTTGTGCCCAGCCGTCGCATCCACCAACTGATCTATTCTTGGAAGCGGAAAACTATCCTTAGGACATGCCTTATTGAGGTTTGAGAAGTTCACACAAGTCCTCCATTTTCCATTCGGTTTCAGGACTAGTACGGGGTTCGATACCTATACGGGATAGAATGATTCGCGGATGAACCCATTCGCCTTCAATTTGTCAACCTCCTCCTTTAAGGCTGTGTACCTCTATGGGTCAAGCGCTCGCCTTTTCTGCCTAACAGGCCTTGCCTCGGGGGTGATATTCAAATGGTGGCACATGATCGCAGGATCTATCCTCACCATTTCTTCATGACTCCAAGCGAATACATCAAAATTTTCCTTCAAAAACCTCACCAACTTCTCCTCCGTGTCGTCCTGAAGGTTTTTTCCCACCTTCAACTTTCGTAATGGCTCTTCCATCACCACGATTTCCTCTACCTCCTCCATGTGTTCTGCCCCTGGCTCTTCCATGACTCTGGGGTCTAGTTCCTGGGGTTTATGCATCCATGTACTACCATCGCCATTGGTTCTCGTGGTTTCATAGGCGTGCGAAGGGAGGTGTTATAACACTCTGTTGCTTCTCTCTGTTCTCCTTTCATACTCGCTATGCCACCAGGAGTTGGGAACTTGACGGCTAGGTGATATATTGAAAATATCGCTTTTAATTCTCTTAGGGATGGTCTCCCCAATACCGCATTGAAAGCTGAAACACAGTCTACCATGATGAAGTTTGCCATGACTGTGGTCTGTCTGGGTTGTTCTCCCATGGTGAGTGCCAATTCAATCACCCCTAAGGGTTGTATTGAGTCCCACGTGAATCTGTATAAGGAGGATTTGCAAGGTTTCAAGTGTCTGACGCCCAAGCCCATCTTCTCCAAGGCAGGGCGATACAAGATATCTACGGAACTTTCGTTGTCTATGAGGACCCGATGCACCCGCATGTTAGCCAATTGAATCGTCAACACTAGAGGATCATTGTGGGGAAAGTTCACCCTTCGCGCATCCTCCTCCGTGAAAGTGATTGAATCATTTTCTCCCTTAAAGCTTTTCGGGGGTCGTTGCTCCAAATTCATGACACACGGTGGTGGACTCTGTCTGGCTTCTATAACATACCCGTCTCGACCCTACCTGGACACCCCTCCTAACCCTGGACCTCCGAAGATCATTCTCACTTCTCCTTGTACCTTCAGGGCTCTTTCTTGGGCCTGAGGTATCGCCGGCTCGTTCTCTGATTTCTTATTTTCCCTTCTGACATATCGGCCTAGGTGCCCCCTGTTATATTATAATATAATGTAATATTATATTATATTATAATATAATGTTTTAGATTAAATAAATGTGACAAAGAGTGTCACATATTGTAACATATAATAGAGAGTTACAATATTTAGATATATGAAATATATCCAAATAATGTAACATATTTGGTGTTACAAATTTGTAACTTCCAAATATTACCCTTTATTGTGTAAATTTGGTGTTACACAATATTGAGATGAATTTCATAAAGCCATTTGAGAAATGGCTGTTAGAGATATGATTGTAACCCCAATAATATGTTTTGGGGGTTACAAAATCATTTGGGAGGGTTTGGAACCGTTTGGAAAAAACATCACAAAATTTTGTGCTGAAAATGGTCAGTGGCCGCGGCCAGTGGGACAGAGAGTAGTGGCTGCGGCCACTAATGTCTCTGGCCGCGGCCATATGCCAAAATTGACCATTTTTTTTCTTCAGTTTTTTCAATCTTTGTTGAACGGCTCAAAAAACCCAAATAACTCCCAAATCTCATTTTTAATTCCATATTAATCCAATTAAACATTGGTAACATCCATGGGGGTTGGTGGAATTTGAAATTCAAAGGGTGTCTCTAAACTCTATAAATAAGAGCCTATAGCTCACTTGAAAGACACAACTTTTCTATCCACTAGAGCACTTGGCTAGAAACACCTTGCGGCTTGATTATTCCAGAAAGCATTTCCTATAATCTATGAGAGATCCCTTAGTGCTTGAGTTAGGGGAAATAAGCTTTTGGACAAAGGTTTCAAACCTTGTTCAAGTTGGTGATCCCCAGCACTCTTCACTTTGGTTGTGTGAGTAAGAGTGTCTTATTATTTTGTTCTTGTTCTTATTTTCTTCTATTGTTTTTCTTCTTACAATCTTGTTATATTTACTTGTATCTTTGCTTAAGAGTTGTAATCTCATCTACATATTTCTTTTTACTACCTCAAGTTTATTTGTATCTTTTGTCAAAAGTTGTATTTTCTATTTCAATTCTCTTCTTCTTCTTTCTCTATATTTATTTGTATTTTCAGTTATAGAGTTGTAACACTCTTTTTAATCAATCATTATTTATTTGTAATATTATTGCATAGAGTTGTATTTTTTTACCATTTCCATTGAGGCAAATACTATTTTTCATAACATTCAAAAGCTTATCCCTTGTTTGTTTCAATGGAAGGTGAGACCATCAAGATAATGAATCAAGACCTAGTGAGGTTGGATAGGTTTGATGGGTCCAATTTCACTAGGTGGCAAGATAAGGTGAGATTCCTTTTGACCACTCTCAAAATCACCTACTTTCTAGAATCCACTCTAGAACCTCTCCCAACGCCATCCAACAAGGACGCTCCCAAGGAGGTGGAGAAAAGAAGGAAGAGGGAGGAGGACAATCTTCTTTGTAGGGGTCATATCCTCAACGCCCTTTCCGATAGGCTCTATGACCTCTACACCGAGACCAAATCGACCAAGGAGATATGGGATGCACTTGAGACAAAGTTCAAGGCGGAAGAGGAAGGTACCAAATTTTTTTTGATATCTCAATACTTTGATTTCAAATTTTTTGGTGATAAACCTATTCTTCCTCAAATTCATGAATTGCAAATAATTGTTAACAAATTGAAAGTGTTAAAGATTGAGCTTCCCGAGGCCTTTCAAGTTGGTGCTATAGTGGCTAAATTACCACCAACTTGGAAGAGCTATATGAAAAGAATCCTTCATAAAAATGAGGATTATTCTTTGGAGGAAATCCAAAAAACATATTTGAATCGAGGAGGAATCGATATGTAGAGATAAACTTGTGGAGGGGTCTAATGGAGAGACTTCCAAAGCATATGTAGTGTCACAACCAAAACATCCCAAAAACAAAGGGAAAAAGGGTAACGAGAAACCTTTGGGTCCAAAAACAAACCCAAACAAGTTTAAGGGAAATAAAGGTCCTTGCTTTGTGTGTGGGAAAAAGGGTCACTATGATAGAGAATGTAGGCATAGAAAAGACCAACAAGGACCTAAGGTGAACGCAACTCAAGAGGAAAACATAGTTTCTACCCTTAGCGAGGTGAATGCGGTCCAAGGCAAGGTGAAAGGGTGGTGGTATGATACATGTGCCACCGTCCATGTCACCTATGACAAATCATTGTTCAAGACCTTTGAAGAGTCAAAGGGCAACTATGAGATTCAAATGGGCAATGAGGGAAAATCCAAGGTACTTGGCAAAGGTACCATTGAAGTCTTTTTCACCTCCGGCAAGAAAGTTACATTAGTGAATGTACTTTATGTTCCCGAAATGAGTAGAAACTTGGTAAGTGGTGATTTGCTTGGCACGCCCGGCATTAAAGCTGTTTTTGAGTCCGGTAAACTTATACTTACCAAATCAAATGTATTTTTGGGAAAGGGATACTCTTGTGAGGGTATGGTTAAATTGTGCACCAATGATGTAACTTTCAATGTTATCAATAAAAATGCTAATTCCGCCTATATTGTTGAGTATGATTCTTTTTTTTTTTTTTTTGTGGCATCTTAGACTATCGCATATAGGATTTTCAACCATGAAAAGAGTAGTAAAATGTGGTATGATTACATGCAATATTAAAAACTATGGTAAATTTGAAACATGTGATAAGGCAAAAATGATTAAGAAACCATTTCCTAGTGTAGAAAGATCATCTAATTTACTAGATTTAATCCATAGTGATCTTTTTGAATTAAATTGTGTTTTAACTAAGGGTGGTAAAAGGTATTTTCTTACTTTTATAGATGATTTTAGTAGATCTACCTATGTGTTTCTTCTAAAGCATAAAGATGAAACTTTTGATGCTTTTAAATTGTATAAATTAGAAGTCGAAAATCAACTAAATAAAAAGATTAAGGTGCTAAGAAGTGATAGAGGAGGAGAGTACTTCTCTAATGAATTCAATACATTTTGTGAAGAAAATGGTATAATTCATGAGTGCACTGCACCTTATACACCACAACACAATGGTGTTGCCGAAAGGAAAAATAGGACTTATCTAGAGATGATAAATTCTATGTTGGTGTTTTCTAAGTTGAACTTCAACTTATGCAGTGAAGCACTTTTAATCGCTTGTCACATTCTCAATCAAATATCGATGAAGAAAAATGAGATATCTCCATATGAGTTATGGAAAGGAAGAAAACCCAACATATGGTACTTCAAAGTGTGGGGTTGTCTTGCATATTGCAAGAAAAATGAACCTAATAGAACAAGGTTAGGTTCAAGAGCCATAAAGTGTGCTTTTGTTGGTTATGCCAACAATAGTAAAGCTCTAATATTGTGATTGAATCTAGAGAAGTTGAATTTTTTGAGAATATGTTATGTGACAACAATTCTCAAGCTTCAACTTCTCTAAAGGAGAATTTATTATATGAGAACGATTCTCAAGCTTCTACATCCAAAGTTGATTCTCAAGAGGAGAATTCTCAAAAAGATGTAAAGCAATCCTTTGAACCTAGAAGAAGTCAAAGGCTTAAAAATCATACAAGTCTAGTAATGGATAAGATAGATTCTCAACGAATTTCATTCTGCATGGTAGAAAGAAATAGAGAGGAAGTCATTAGGAAAATTCCTATTGTACTTCTCGTCAAGGATGATCCTAAGACTTATAGAGAAGCTATGCAATCGAGAGATAGTGCATTTTGGAAAGAAGCCATCAATGATGAGATGGATTCCATTCTTTCCAACAACACTTGGGAATTGGTAGATCTCCCACCGAGGTCTAAGCCAATTGGATGTAAGTGGGTATTTAGGAGAAAATACGGAGAAAATACCACACTGACGGCACTATCCAAACCTTTAAAGCTAGATTAGTAGCTAAAGGATTTAGGCAAAATGAGGGTATCGATCATTTTGATACCTATGCGCCTGTTGCAAGAACAACTTCTATAAGAATTTTGTTCGCTTTAGCTTCTATACACAACTTGTATGTTCATCAAATGGATGTCAAAACGACATTTCTTAATGGTTACCTCAATGAGGAGGTCTATATGGAACAACCCGAAGGGTTTGTCCTACCAAAATATGAACATAAAGTATGTAGACTTGTAAAATCCTTATATGGATTGAAACAAGCTCCTAAGCAATGGCATGAGAAATTTGATCAAGCCATCATGTCTAATGGGTTTAGACATAACAATGGAGACAAGTGTTTGTATTCCAAAACTTGTAAGGGATATGTGATCATTGTTTGCTTATATGTGGATGACATGCTTATTCTAAGTAATAGCATGAAAGGGATAGAAGAAACGAAGAGGTTTCTATCATCAACCTTCAAGATGAAAGATCTTGGAGAAGTAAAGAAATATAGTGGGGGTTTTGTGTTAGGGCAAGCCCACTATGTTGAGAAAGTATTGAACAAATTTAACCATCTCAAGGTTAAAGATGCCAATACTCCATTCGATCATAGTGTAAAACTAGAGAAGAATGAAGGAAAAGCGGTGGCTCAATTGGAGTACGCTAGTGCTATAGGGAGTCTAATGTATGCTGCCCAATGTACTAGACCTGATATAACATTTGCAGTAAGTAAACTTAGTAGGTTTACAAGTAATCCAAGTGTGGATCACTGGAAGGCTATTGGAAGAGTCCTAGGTTATCTCAAGAAAACCAAAGGACTAAGCCTTCACTACTCCAAATTTCCTTCGATCTTAGAAGGATATACAGATGCAAGTTGGATATCCAATCTTGGGGACAACTTGTCCACAACTGGTTGGGTATTTACACTTTGTGGAGGTGCAATTTCTTGGGGTTCCAAGAAACAAACCTGTATATCTCATTCCACTTTGGAAGCAGAGTTTATAGCTCTAGCTGCTACCGGCAACGAGGCCGAATGGATAAGGGATTTGTTGTTAGAGATTCCCCTACTCAAAGAGAATGTATCTACTATATCGATACATTTTGATAGCCAAGCAACATTGGCTAGAGCATACAGCTGCGTGTAAATGGGAAGTCTAGACATATTAGTCTAAGACATGGATATGTAAGAGAATTGATTCAAAGATTAGTCATCTCAATAATGAGAACAAGTGAAAATCTGGCGGATCCTTTCACTAAGCCACTAACGAGAGATTTAGTGGCTGCATCATCTTGAGGGATGGGACTTAAACTCCCTAAAGAGATTCACGATTGATGGTAACCTATCTTAACACTAGTTATTCAACTAGTGTTAGGTTCAATAGGTAACAACAAGTCAATCAAGTGAATATTAGTTGTACTCAAAACATGTCCCATCTGAGATATTGAGTACTTGTGTGTTACCAAAGTTGAGGGTTAAAACCGAAAGGTTTTTTAATAGAATTCAGTCTCGTGAAGACAAGTATTTTTGGTAACAACATATTGTAAGAATTCTACCTATATGGACCTAGAGGTGGTGCCGCCTCTCATGAGAATTGGGAGTATTCTCAAGAACGTCCATGAATGGAAAGTGCACATGGCCATTAACGGTGCAAAGCGAGACATAGAGGTCTCAAGTGAACATCGTAAAGGTGTGTGTTATCACCGATTTGTTATCATGAAAAGATGGTTCAATGCCTAGTGCAACTAAATTTTCGACAAATTTTGTGATAATTACACTATAGTAAAGTTCAAGTTGAAAAACACTTTTCTTTATGCACTAATGCAATGACTCCTATAAGAGAGAGTTCTTATTTAATCAAGTGGGGGATATGTTATATTTTAAAATATAATGATTGATTAAATAAGTGTTACAATAGATAACTAATTAATCTAGTGGGGGAATGTTATATTATAACATAATGTAATATTATATTATATTATAATACAATGTTTTAGATTAAATAAATGTGACAAAGAGTGTCACATTTTGTAACATATAATAGAGAGTTACAATATTTAGATATATGAGATATATCCAAATAATGTAACATATTTGGTGTTACAAATTTGTAACTTCCAAATATTACCCTTTATTGTGTAAATTTGGTGTTACACAATATTGAGATGAATTTTATAAAGCCATTTGAGAAATGGTTGTTAGAGATATGATTTTAATCCCAATAATATGTTTTGGGGGTTACAAAATCATTTGGGAGGGTTTGGAACCGTTTGGAAAAACAGCACAAAATTTTGTGCTGAAAATTGTCAGTGGATGCGGCCACTGAATGTTGGTGGCTGCGGCCAGTGGGACAGAGAGTAGTGGCTGCGGACACTAATGTCTCTGGTCGTGGCCACAGGCCAAAATTGACCATTTTTTCAGTTTTTTCAATCTTTGTTGAACGGCTCAAAAAACCCAAATAACTCCTAAATCTCATTTTTAATTCCATATTAATCCAATTAAACATTGGTAACAGCCATGGGGGTTAGTGGAATTTGAAACTCAAAGGGTGTCTCTAAACTCTATAAATAAGAGCCTATAGCTCACTTGAAAGACACAACTTTTCTATCCACTAGAGCACTTGGCTAGAAAAACCTTGAGGCTTGATTATTCCATAAAGCATTTCCTATAATCTGTGAGAGATCCCTTAGTGCTTGAGTTTGGGGAAATAAGCTTTTGGACAAAGGTTTCAAACCTTGTTCAAGTTGGTGATCCCCAACACTCTTCACTTTGGTTGTGTGAGTAAGAGTATCTTATTATTTTGTTCTTGTTCTTATTTTCTTCTATTGTTTTTCTTCTTATCATTCTTGTTATATTTACTTGTATCTTTGCTTAAGAGTTGTAATCTCATCTACATCTTTCTTTTTACTACCTCAAGTTTATTTGTATTATTTGTCAAAAGTTGTATTTTCTATTTCAATCCTCTTCTTCTTCTTTCTCTATATTTATTTGTATTTTTAGTTATAGAGTTGTAACACTCTTTTTAATCAATCATTATTTATTTGTAATATTATTGCATAGAGTTGTATTTTCTTACCATTTCCATTGAGGCAAATACTATTTTTCATAACACCGGGGGGTATGAGCTCTTCAATTTCTTCCTTCAAATGGGTGCATTCTGTTGTGGTATGGCTGATGTCCTTGTGATACTGACAGTATTTGCTAGGGTCCCTCTTGGACCGATCTTTTCTCATCAGCGGGGGCCTCTTGAAGGGAACCCGACCTTCATTCGTGAGATAGATATGTTCTCTGGTGTCCGTCAGGTTTGTATAGAAGGTGTAAGTCGCTTCCCTGGGGTCACTCCCGCGTTTGGGCCTCCTCTGGTGGTCATCTCTCGGCCCATCGTATGCCCTCTTCTTTTTCATCCCATTCGATCCTTCATGGGTTGAGAGCTTAACATGGGATTCGTTTTTTCCCGCCTTTAAGTTCTCATGGCCATCCTTGACACGAATGTACTTTTGTGCCCTTTCGTAGAAGTCATCTAGTCGGTGACTTCCCTTTTGAGCATGTTGTCCCAAAGCTTGCTACGTGGGCGCACTCCCGCCGTAATTGCCATCTTGAGTTCTCCCCTGGTCAGGCTTCCCACCTTGGCCGCCTCCATGTTGAACCTATGAATATAGATTTTTAAACTTTCTCCTTCACCTTGCTTTATGTTAGCGAGACTAGTGCCCGACATTGTGTAATCCCGCACGACATGATGTTGTTGGAGAAACTCGTCGGAAAACTGCTGCCATGACCTAATGGTCCCCGGCCTCAGCCTCTTAAACCATTTGTAAGCAGGCCCTTTCAGCGTGACAGCAAAACAATGACACCTCGCTCTGCTATTGATCCCTCTCAGCTTCATTAAGTCATTGAAGGCGTCCAAGTGGTACTTGGGGTCCGAGTTACCCTCGTATGCGGTCATATGGAGTTCTTTAAAGTTGTCCGAGAGTCGCTCCAATTGGATTTCTTGCGTGAAAGGTGACTTGTAGTCAAATTCTTCATCGTTAATGTGCCCCCTGACACCGTGACAATCTTGCTCCAAAGGCTCCTCATCTCTGTGTCTAGCTCTTGTCGCCTCTTATGTAAGGAGTCCCTTATCTTAGTGGGATTGCCCTTTCTTTTTTCTCCGTCCTTCGGAGGGACCACAAGGGGCATCGTCCTCGCTCCCGACCTCATCCCATTGAGATTTTCTCTTAGGTCAGGCATCGTTTCCTTAGAGGTGACTTCGGCCTTCTTCCTAAGACCATCATTGATCCTCCGTCTTTGCTCCTAGGGATATCTCGTCGGTCTAGGTCCGTCATGGTATTTTTTCTGGGGGTGTTGCTGGTGGAGAGTAGGGTCCTCCCATCGTCCATGTGGACAGCGGTTTCCCCTCTTTCTTGCTCTTTCTCCTTGTGCTTCGGAATGGGTAGGCTCGAATTTCCTTGCAAAAGGTCATTTAAGACCTCCTGCATGTTCTTTAGCGTGACTTCCAACTTTTGGTTTTTCTTGTACAACTCGCAAATTTCGTCCACATAGAAGCGAGTATTCAAGCTAGAACTCACTGAATGCACATGGAGACTTTTTCATGGCCTCCGCGTCAAGGGACCCGAGTCTCAGTGGCCGGAGTGGAGTGCCACCGGGAGTCGGGGACGTGGAGGCGTTGGTGGCTCTGGGTGACCTCCGTTGGGCCGGATAGCTGGGGATGATGCTTCCTTCTCCTCCATTGGTGGAGGACATTCCTCCAGCATGTCCCTCGACTTAGGTGGAGGGGGTTCCTTCCAGAGGCCCTCAGCTGTTCTCCGTCCAAGCGAACCTCAACATCTTGTAGCTGACGTAGGCGTTTCGAATGCCTTGGCATTTCTCCCTTTCTGAAGGTGATGAAAGAATGTTGGCTTGACACTCGTTCTTCCCACAGACGGCGCCAAACTATTGACCAGTAAGAACTCGTCAACGACATAAGGTTAGTAAACTCCAATGGTATTGTAAAATATATCTTTGAAGAAGATGGAAAGAACTTGAAGAGCATACAGGAAGATCTACTATGGAGAAAAGATCATATATTCATTAATTATCTGTGCATACAAAGAATTTTCCAACCCCTTAACCTGAGGGGTCGAAGCCTATTATAGGTGGGCTCTATTGGTCGTTGATACAAGAGGGTCTCAGGGGATAGGGACGTACGCAGGTACATTGCCAGGGTAGTGGCTCTGGACATCATGGTGTCGACTATGACATTGCCAAGGTAGTGGTTCAGGACATCGTGTTGTCGACTCTGACACATGGTCGAGGGTGCTCAGGTAGTGCCTCCACTACTTGTCTCATACAGGCATCAGGGTCACGCCCCTGTCCTCCTCATGATCGTACATCCTGTACCCGTACACGTACGGGTACCTTATACCTGATGGTTATTCTCACATCTCTAAGGAACCACTTGGCCTTGTTCATTAAGATGTTTGTGGACCTTTGAATGTACAAGTCAATGGTGGTTTTGAGTATTTCGTCACTTTCATTGACGATTACTCTAGATACGCATGTCTTTACCTAATGCATAGGAAATCATAAACATTTTCAAAGTTTCAGGAATTCCTAGCAATGGCTCAGAACCAATTAGGTAAAACGTTAAAGATATTGCAATCTGATAGGGGTGGAGAATATTTGGATATGCAGTTCCAAGATCATTCAACTGAACTTGGGATTTTATCACAACTTACTGCCCCAGGTACTCTGCAACAAAATGGTGTAGCGGAACGCCAGAACAGAAATTTATTGGAAATGGTTAGATGCATGCTTAGTTACTCAACTCTACCAACTTCATTCTAGGGACATGCAATTGAAACCGCGAACGACATTCTCAATGTCGTGTCATCTAAATCAATCCCCAAAACACCTTTAGAACGCTGGAATGGTCGTGAACCTAGTTTATGCCATTATAGAATCTGGGGGTGTCCCACTCACGTCCTGAGGAAAAAGGACGGAAAGTTAGAACTATGAACTGAATTTTGCATGTTTATTGGCTATCCTAAAGGTACTCGAGGTGGACTTTTCTATAGTCATTCATAAAAGAAAGTGTTTACTTCTACAAATGCTACTTTTCTGGAAAATGACTATGTCCAGAACTTTAAACCTCACACCAAAGTAGTTTTAGAGGAGATGGTTAAACAATTGACTCCAACCAATGTTCCATCATCATCAACGCGAGTTGATGATGAAATTCCCACTCTTCATGTCCAATCGACGCAAGTCAATTTAAATGAAGAAAATACCACTATTCCTGAGCAAACAGTTACTGAGCCTCGTAGTGGGAGGGTTTCTAGGAACCCAGTACGCTATGGTTTGGATGGGGAAACAAATATGGTTGTTGTTGATGATGATTCGTTGTCTTTCAAACAGGCAATGGCTAGCCCTGAAAATGAACTATGGCTCGAAGCCGTAAAACAGGAAATGGAGTCCATGTACTCAAATTCTGTCTGGGATCTTGTGGAATCACCTAGTGACTTTAGGGCCATTGGGTGCAAGTGGATCTACAAGAAGAACTGAGGTGTTGATAAAAATATCAAAACTTATAAAGCTCGATTAGTGGCAAAGGGCAAGAGAAGGCGTGGACTATGAGGAAACTTTTAGTCTGGTAGCCATGCCCAAGTTCATTCGCATCCTCCTATCCATAGCAGCCGCTCTCGACTATGAGATCTGGAAAATGGACGTCAAGACAAATTTTCTTAATGGGAAGCTTGACGAAGTCATTTATATGAATCAGCCAGAAAGATTTAAAGTAGCTAGACAAGAAGGAAAAGTTTGCAAGTTGAATAGGTCCATTTATGGACTTAAGTAAGCTTCACGTTCCTGGAATCTTAGGTTTGATGAAATAATCAAAACTTATGGCTTTGAACAAAATATTGACGAGTCATATGTTTACAAACTGAAGGCAAATCAAATAGTGGTATTCCTTGTTCTTTATGTAGATGATATCTTACTCATTGGAAACAATGTTAAGAAATTGTTAGATGTGAAGAATTGGCTTAACACTCAATTCCAAATGAAGGATTTGGGTGAAGCAAGTTATGTTCTAGGTATCCAGATCATTAGGGATAGAAAGAACAAACTCTTATCTCTATCTCAATCAGCTTACATAGATAAAGTGCTTGAATGTTTCTCAATGAAAAATTCCAAGAAATGACGTTTACCGTCCCGCCACGGAATTCATCTTTCAAAGAAGCAAACTCCCCAGACTCCTGAAGAGGAAGATGTAATGAGAAAATTTCCTTACGCATCTGCAGTTGGAAGTCTGATGTATGCTATGTTGTGTACTAGACCAGATATCTGTTATGCAGTGGGAGTAGTGAGCAGGTATCAGTCAAACCTAGTACCAGAACATTGGATAACAGTTAAGCATATCCTGAAGTATTTAAGGTGGACTAGGGATTATATGTTAGTCTACAAGGGTGGTGTTTTGAACCATGTAGGCTACACCAATTCAGATTTTCAGACTGATGTCGATGACAGGAAGTCTACTTCTGGAATGGTGTTTACTCTTGAGGTGGAGATGTGATATGGAGAAGCGTAAAGTAGCCTGTGATCTCAGATTCCATCATGGAGACTAAATACATAGCTACGTCAGAAGCAGCTAAGGAAATAGTCTGGCTAAAGAAGTTATATTCAGATCTTCGTGTTATTTCAGAAATGGATAAGTTGCTTGTGTTGTTTTGTGACAACACATGAGCGATAGCCAACTCGAAAGAACCTCAAAGTCACAAGAGGAGTAAGCATATAGGAATGAAGTATCACATAATTCGAGAATATGTGGCCAGGGGAGATGTGAAGGTTATGAAGATTGCATCTGAAGACAATCTTGTAGATCTGTTTACAAAGATACTACCAGAAGCTACATTTGATAGCACATAAAGAAAATGGGATTAGTAGAATTAAGGCATTAGTTTCAATTAGTGCAAGTGGGAGTTTGTTGGGGTTTCATGCCCTAATTAAAATCCAATTTCTTTGTAATCTCATTTTATTATCAATAAGAGAATAGATATCATTTTTTGACTTGGTCAATCACTTTGCTCACATGTTTTATTTTCATGATTATTTGTTTAATATAAACTTTTATTAAATCCCGAGCATATAACTAATCATATTTATAGTGACGTAATCACAGTGGAATATAAATAAGATTATATGTTCAAAATAAGTTAGTCCTAAGATTTACACTGACTTACCAATCTACGATATGATCTACTTACACATTGTAGTGTTATGTTCTTTCCAGAACATTAGCAAAGTAGATAAGATCGGTTGTATTTGTTACATTAGACTGGACCGATATTAATAGTAGATAGGATAAGTAAACATACCGTTATTATCTATTCTAGTCATATCATATAGTTGACCATAGGTCAATTAAATTTCAATCTTGAGTGGTTAGTATTCTAACTGATTGTATTATTTGAGCTCTTTGACTTGTTCGTTACCAGCTTACCCTATGAACTAGCCCATACTTACATCTTAGGAACTCGATACTATAATTGAGTGGGAGTGTTAATCATAGATATGAAAATCTATAGCTTCTGATGAAGAAGTGAAATGATGGTTTCCTTTTAGTTTGGTTCAAGGTGCTAAATGATAGAGATCTTGTTTCAATAATAAATATTAGTTTACTGAAATATCATTTACAATGAACTAAGTGTTTTAAGGATAAAATACAATGAGGGGTATGACAGTATTTTAGTTCCATCTCATTGTAGACTGTCTATTGAGGATTGCGTGACAATTATGGTTGTAACAATGGATAATTAATAATGTATCTATATTGCTTATAGAGCGTTCTATGAATTCAAGAGTGCAATTCTGTGTCTTTAGTGGAGTCACGAGGAATTAATAAGTTTGTAAATTCATTTGTTAAATTTATGATAATTTATTGGAGCTTGATTTTATAGGCCCATGGTCCCCACTATGTCTTGGATAAAATCATATAGATAGTCTCAATTAATTGATTTAATTATCATAGTTGACCAGGTCAATTTTGGATAGTTTCACAGAGTTATGTAATTTAGAGAAGAAAAGAGAAATTAGGGCAAATTTATTAATTAAGATAAATTGGTGACTAAATTAATAAATAAGTTTAAATCAAGGTTCAAATTATAAATAATTAATTTGATAAAGGATTTAAATAATTATTTAACTAATTAAATCAATAGAAAATAATACAAGTCTTGATTTTAAGTCCAATGAGCGTATAATTAAATGGGAAATTTGACGAGCCTAAAACCCATGATAATTTTGACCTAGGACTAATAATTGGCTATTATTTTATTGATTTTTTTAGTTAAATAAGTAACCTAATTGAGCCTATAAAAGGAATGCTAAGTGAGAGTTAAAAACAGATGTTTTGAGATTACAAAAAGACTATCTGACAGAAAATCAGAAGATCTACTCTTGATGCTCTAGGTTTTAGATTCTCTCTACAACATAAGTCCTTTTCTAAGCCTCAATATTCTTTTCTCTTCTTATCTTTGTATCTATCTCATGTATTGAGAATTTTTCACTCTATTCTAGGTGATTCTAAGGATACTTTGGAAGACTATGAAGAAATTGAAGATCAGTTCAGATTCTTGGTGATACCCTGCGACAAAAAGGATACAAGGGTTAGAGAAACTGAAGGAAGGACTCATTCATTTCGTTGTGTATAATGTAAGTGTTCTTATCATTATTTATGTTTGAATTCAATTTTAGAAACATATTCTAGGTTGTCTCATATTAATTTGTTTAATATAAGATTTACATGAAAATAAACAAGAACCCGTATAAGTTTTCCCAACATAGAATCCTTCTCGAGCTCTGAGGCCTAGGCCCTAAAAAAGAAAAAAATCGGGCTTCCTAAAATTGGCCTAGTGCCGTGGCACACCCCTGAAGGGTCACGACGTGCCCCCAAAAAAGAGAGTCAAGACCTTTACTTACCTAGACACAGTCCACTCAATGCCACAGCGCTTAGGCGATTCAGAGAACCATCCTAGACCCTGAGTTCACGCGGGCTGCGGCGCTCTAGGAACAGCGTTGCGACGCAACCTCGCAAACCCATAAATTCTGGGTTTTTCCTGTGTTTTTCCCCGAGTCAAAATTCTCCTAAATTCCTCCCAAAGTTGCACCAAGGTCCTAAACGAGTCTAGGACTCGCAATAACACATCATAAGCAACATAAATACCCCAAAAACCAAACCAAATCCTTACCAAAACTCAAAACCAATGCTAAAGTTTAAACCTCAACCAAAAAATTAAACCATAAAATAATTTCCCTAAAAAACCAGAGCACAAATCTTACCTTAACTAAGATTTATGACCTCAAGCTGCCTCTTAATCCAAATCCTAGCTCCAAGCCCTTAATTCCCAAGCAAGTCTTCTTTAAAAATCAAAAACTCCCCAAACACTTCAAGGGAGAGAGAGAGAGAGGAGGAGGAGGTGGCTGAGTTTTGTTTTGTTATGATTTTTCCCTAGTTTCTACAGAAATCTAGTGACTAAGTACTTCCTTGGCATGAAAAGACTAAATTGCCCCTAGCCCAAACACTTGTTCTATAATGCCCGCAAGGGCAAAATCGTCTTTTGCCACCATTTTCCCGCTAAACCTCAAATTTTATTTAAAATTCCCAATTAATCTCACTAATCTTCCAAACACTAATATTTCCCCCCAATTATAACTCATACTCTAATATCCCCCATAATTCACCAAATTACTAAAATACTCCTTGGCTCACCCCGAGCTGGTTATGAGTCCTTGTTGTGACTTTTCCGCCAAATTGCAAACTAGGATCACCTCATGCCACACATCCCAAATATATCCACATGATAATGTGGTCTCACTCACAAAGCATATATAATTACAATTATACCCTCTACGGGTCAAAATTACGAAAATACATTTTCCCACCAAAACGGGCCCACAATCACATTTAATACACATAAGCATGCATAAATAGTCATTTTATAATAAAACTCATATATTTCACATAATCACACATGTATTCAATTAAATTCACATATAAATTCATTTATGCCCTCCCGGCATGCTAATCAAGCACTAAGCCTTATTAGCAAATTTGGGACGTTACATATGTCCTCCCGAGATTGCCCACAAGAGTTGTTATACACGTACAAGCATTTAAGTCATCTCGTAGATCTGGTTGACTTAGGTGGAAACCACTGTCCTCGGGATATCCTACCTCGATCTCCCCGTCGGACTCGATGCTTTCGTTGTTAACTGAGATGTTGAAGCCTTGCTCTCAGTTAACAGAGACATTCCTTCGGTTGGCCCCTTGGCCGGGGGTTCTGCAAGGCTAGCAAGGTGCTAGAGGGGGGGGGGGGGGGGGGAACCACCTCCAGGCCTAGCGCGGTCCGTCTCAGCTCCACGGGTACTGGCGGCCTGGCGATGTCCTCGTACACCTTTCCCTTTATTCTTGCTTACTGGCTTCAAGGCCTTATTGTGTTCGGGGGCTCGATGAGCCTTATTTTGCCCCGGAGCAGGGTTGTCATTGATTTTTCCCTTGCCACGATCTTGCGGTGCAGGTGGGGGTCTAGCTCCAGCTGGGTGCGTAGGTGGCACACCAGTTGGCGGATCTTGTGCCACATCAGTGGGGTGCTCGGGAGGCACACATGTTGCATTAATAGGTGGCACTCCAGCTGGGTGCATGGGTGGCACCCAGCTGGTTGCCTAGACGGTACTTCGCCATGTGGGTCCACTCGCAGCCATTGGGCCACTAGAGTGGCCCTCATGGCATTAACCATCTCATGTAGAGCGACAATATTTCCCTCATGGGAATCGATTTTTTGTTGTTGGGTGGCCACCTGGTCGCGAAGCACCACCACTTCTGGTGGGTTCTCCACTTCCATAGGCTGAGGATAATCCTCCTCATAATATTCATCATCGCCACCGTCGTCTACGCCGTCGTAATCAGCATTTTTGTCGTAATCCTTCTGTCTGGGAGGTCTTGTGGAGGTGGACAGCGGGTTTCTCCTCCCCCAGCTCCGGTGGGAGGAGCTACATCCCTGGAGCATTCTGTCTAGTGGTCACCATGGTCATTTTCTTCAGGCTCTCAATGAAAGCACTAAAATGTTGACCGTCTTTTTCGCTATCAACCTAATCTAAGAACTTGACAGAAAATAGAAGAAAATAACAGAGATGTTTTACATGGTTCAGGCTATAAAAGAGCCCTAGTCCACGAGTCTTTGATATTAGTGAGTTTGAAGCTTGTTGGCTCTAGTGGAGTCTCGGACATCGTATATATTGCTTTGAGTTTACAATGTTTAACTAGCCAAAGTTCTGAACCCTTTACAAGAAGATATCACAGCCCTATTTGTCAGACGATCTTCTGATGGGCCACAGCTACAATGATTGACACATGGCAGCTACTCCATATCCGAGAACAAGAATCCTAGACCTGAGGGATTGGTGAATGAAGAACGCGAGAGGACCAACTGAATGGTCCTCAGGGCGTGACCTTACTTGGAGACATCTGTGCCTCAAGGACATACCTCGGGGCATGGCCTTTTCCGAGGACACCTGCATCTGGCTAGATCATAGTATTGAGGTGAATTTTACACTCCGAGGAGTTCCACGCGAGCTGTAGGAAACCTCATTAGTGCTCAATGAGCATAATTACTCATCTAATGACAATCACGTGTCCTATGGTAAAAACACAACAGTATGGAACCCATATATTTCATTCTCAATCTTGTGAATAAAAAAAATAGATAAGTAAACAAAAGACACATTCGCTAATCCCATATGTATACACACCATATATGTGTGAGACTCAAATTTGTAATAAATTATCTTTTTGTGGTGTCAAGGTCGAAAGAGATTTGTTATTATACTTAGTCCTTGTTCAATATTGTTTTGTGTGGCGTGATTGAAGTAGCCATCAAACTTTGTACTTCGGCCATTTCGATACTTAATTTGTGAGCTTTCATTTTTCTCAATATTAGCTTGTCACATCTTAAAAAAAATTGGGACTTTAAATATGACTTTATGGGCTTGCTTTTGTATTCTTTATATTTGGGTTTTCAAACTGGGCATTGGACTTTTGCTCTTATGTCCACTAATCACCACCGTTCAGACCTCTAGATTGAGCTTCAACCTTTGTTCCCCTTAGTTATCACTATTTTTATCCCTTAGATTGAGCTTAATTTTCTTGTTGTTGATATTATATTAGTATAATGATTTTTTTTCTAAACTTTCTTTATAAGTAATTAAGGTATTTTGGATTTTTTTTTTTTTTGCTCTTCAATAAATTATGTTTGTCAACTTTATTATAGTATTTTAGAATATTGAAAATGTGTACGCAACACTATTTAAAGCATAACCAATAAAAATATGATATGAAGGCTTAAAACTAATTTTCATTAATTTGATTTAGTAAATGAACTTTAGTTAAACACCCATAAGGTACTACAGTTAGAATAAACCATTTTCACACTTACACGTTCATTTCTCTTTTATTACATAGCAAGCATCTACAAAGCTTCCCCTACCGTACATGTTAGTTGGCAACCCAAAACTACACATTAGGGTCCTTTTTTTTTTTTTTTTTTTTGACAATTCTATTTTATTCTAGGGGTAAAAAGATTGTAGCTTTGTCAGTTATATCATATTAATGATAAACAAATGAGCTCACATATTCACAACTCCTATTAGATCTCAATTTGATATATTATTATTATTTCCAATTGATTTTTAACCTCATTTTTATTTAATTTTTAAAATTTTAGAGCCTTATCTTTTATTTTCAATAATTACACCTTATAGCCATATCAGAATGAAGAAACTTAATAAGTATGATTCTCTTGGTACATTTTTAAAAGAAGAGTTTTTGGTAGCGATAATATTTAATATTTTTACACTGCTATGATTTTACACCCAATTTTTTTTTTTTTTTTTGCATTGAATATACCAAGGCCACTGAAAGTATCTCTACGATCCTGTCCATTTGTTAACACTCTTAATATTTTTATATAGTTGAGGTGTCATTGTAATATAATTATATGAAATTAAAAATTATATTTTTATAATTAATATCAAATAAAATATTTTAAATTATAAAACAAAAAAATAACCTAAAAATAGTTTTGATGAATTAAAAATAAAAAATTAAACAACTGTTTTATTCTTCCTCTCTATTGCTTCCCTGCCCCGATCGTCCCTCCCTCTCCCTTTTCCCTTCTCTTTCTTTTCTTCTTCTTTTTGGTTCCCTCAATTTCTCTTGCATCAGTCGACCCAGATCGGACTTGGTGTAGCAGCTGTTGGCGACAAACCTAGACTATCGACCTAGGTGAGCCCAGATTGGACCCAGGTTGAAGTTGTCAGTGGTAGGTCTAGGGCTTGGGGCTTCAGCAAGGTCAGCACTCGGAATGGGCTAAGGAGAACGATGATGTTTGGAATAGGCTGGACTGAGCAAAGATGGTGGTTGGGCTAAGGAACGACATGTGAGTATGGGTGGTGCTTTGATCATATCTTTATTCAATAGTTTGCTTGGTTTATGTTGGATTTTGAGTTGAAAGGGAGATTGAGATATTGTCTAGATTTTAGATTGTTGGTTTATTAGGAACTGATATATACACAAAGATATATAGAGAGATTTAATGCATTTGTAGCTCTGTATATTGTGTTTGGCAGGCTAGAAAATGAGGGAAAGTGAGAGAAAGTATGATTTTCAGAAAACGAAAAATGTGCTTGGATAGTGGAAAAGTGAAGATAATTTTAATTTAATTAATAAATTAAAATGTGGTTTTATGCTTTGTTTTGCGTAATTATAAATTTAAATGTATGTTATATAATATAAAATATTTTATTATATTTTTAATTATTTTTTAAAAAATATTAAAACCATAAAAGAAAATACCGATTAAACCGATCACAAGAATACCAGCTACAGTACCTATTATCCAAAGAGGAATCCTTCCAGTAGTATCAGCCATTTGTCCTACGTTAAACCAGGTAGAATCCTTTATGAAATGAGTGGGGTAGCCGAACGGCCTGTATGCCTAATCTATGTAGAGTGGGCGCCCTATTCAGCAATACGGGATATTTTAATTATTTTTTAAAAATATTAAAATTTTAATTTCAAATAATTACGTGGCAATTACATGTATGATGTGTAAGGCCACGAACAATATTAACAGAGTTAACAGGTGAGTAATAATAGTGAGACAAGTGGCTTTGGATATATTTACCACAAAAAAAAAAAATTTATGTGTAAAAGCATAACAATGTAAAAATATTAGATATTTTTGCCATAAAAAAATTGAGAATTTGAGAGTTTCATAATTCAATTATCAACAATGAAATATTAGTCTTTTATACAACAATGATTATCAATAAGATCAAAGATCAAGAATTAAATATGAGTATGATCAATTATATAATATACATTGATATTTTAAAGAATGAATAAAATCAATTGAATAATGATCAACATTAGAGAATATGTATAATTACACAAATAAAATAAACTATGATCAAAGTTAGAAAATAGAAAAACACATTAATATAATTTATATATTAAAACACAAATAAGTGATTAGAAGGTTCAACTAAATTACATAATTTTTCCCTAATTCTCTATTTCAATCCTCTAGGAGATTGTTTGAGGTTCTACACCGTGGAAACGAGATTGAGATGACAAGCCTGTAAGGGCAAGTTTGGTACAATTGTAGCTTATGCAATAATGAGTTGTAGTTGTGTTGTAGGAAAAATCAACTGAAGCAAAAAATTGTTAAGTATTTGGTAAATTATCACTTAGAAGTGTTGTATATTGTAAAAAATATATTTGACGGTTTGGTAAATTATATAGTTCATTTGCTAATAAATATAAAAAGACTAAATCAGACATAGTTATCCCCAAAATTTTGTTCAATGACGTAGCAATGGGCTGGACAAATAGTAGGGCATGGTCAATAAATGACACATTAATAATCAATAAATGTGTTATTTAAATAGGTGAAAATGTTGAGAATTGACCTTTGGAGTTGTGATATTCTTGGTCAGGAATAAGTTTAGCCGACCGGTGGTGTGCCATGCCTAACTAGTGGTGTGATTTTCCATGCCTGACCGGAGGCGTGCCATGCCCAACCAATGGTGTGATTTGCCATGCCCGACCAAATGTGTGTTTTGTCTATGCCGACCAGAGGTGTGCTTTGCCTATGCCGACCAGAGATGAGTTTGCCTATGCCAACCAGAGATAAGTTTGCCTATGCCAACTGGTGGTGTGTTTGGCGTTGTCTTGGCCGACCAGTTACTTTAGGGATGGATTTGGTTCTAAGAAGTTGCCATCTAAGTGACTCTTCAATAAAGCCTCAGTGATGGCTTCAACCCAAAACATTCGCAACTGCAGCAGGAATATCTCAAACATTCCGGAATAATAGCTATATTGTTATAATTTGAATTTGTTTATTATTCATTAATTAAAGTTGTGAAATAACCAAGGACCTCGTCAAAGCGGGATATTTATCATGTATGATCCATGAGCCTATAAATAAATGGCTCATGACATCATTTGGGGGGTCTGATCTTTGTTAGACTGAAAGAACTCTTGAGTTTTGAGACTTTGGGACTGTTACTTGGGGCATTCTTGTGGCATTTTCTGAGAGAGCTTAGAGAGAGAAAGCTTGTATTCTCTAGAGAGAGAAACTCTGTATTTTTCTACTTACACTTAAAAAACTCAGTTGGCTCAGGTTCATCTGATCTTAAGTGTAGGATACATATATCACAACTCCAAGTGGATTAGGCTATTACCAACAAATTGGGGTTGAACCACTATAAAAATTACTTGTGTTATTTACTTTCTACTCAAGGTTATTGTCGTTTTTGCGTCTACTGGCAGTTGGCCAAAATCATGGTCAACATTTTTGGTGCTTTCATTGAGAGCCTGAATAGAAGAAATACACTGCTACCCTACCAATATGGCTCCCAAGAATACCAATATAGCCTCCAAAAAGCCAAGTACGTCAAAAGAGCCTACTAGAGCAGAAGGTTCTGGACCTCAGAACCCTGAGACTGAGCCCAGGGTCTTTCTCGAGGAGTCCACTCCAGAAGTTGAACAACTCTAGGAAGCAATAGGCGCTTTCCAAGAGGAGATGATGCAATTCAATGCTCGGCAGGAGTCTTTCACTGAAGAGATGGCCAGGCAGAGAGCTGTGTTAGAACAGGAAAGGCGTGATATGGAGGCCAGAAGCGAAGAGATCAGACAACGACAAGAGGAAGTTCACTGGAGACATCATGAAGCAGCACTTGCTCTAGAAGCGGCTACCCAATTGGGCCAAGCCAATGCTCAAGCCACGGCACGAGCAGCCTGACCAGAGTCGAAGCAATCAGACTGGTTGGGTAGATGACATAGTCCGCTCTAGAACTGCATCAACACAAAGGGAGAACTCTAAAATCCTGTCTAGAAGTCACCGGTCGGAAACCTCCCGATCAGAGAGTTACCGGTCGGATAGTAAGCACACTCCACCTAGAAACAACCAAACCAAAGCTCCTCGAGATAAAAAAACTCCTAGCTACAAAGATGGACATGGTCGAGATGAGGGGGACAGTCATCAGACCAACCGGTCAAGAGAAAAAGAAAAGGAAGGCACTGACTAGCAAGGAGGAAAAGACTGCCCGGGACGTAGCAAGAAGCCTCGACTACATCCTGCCCAGCAGCGTAGTGGGAGAGAGCAGGTCCCGCGTAGTAAGCCCTCTGAAAAATCAAAGAGTACGGTGTTCGATCGGCTAGGAGAACATGCTTCCCGGAAGGACCTAAGGGACGTTGTTACCAACAAGAGGAGGATCATCCCGGTCGAAGGGCAAGATACGAACTGCCTTGCTAGTCAAATAGAAATACTTGACGACTGTGCTCCATATGGAAATGCCCGACTAGGAGGTCAAAACCTTGGAGCCTCATCAGTTGCTCTAGCCATCCAAGCCCAGCTTGACGTGCTAACAGCTGTGGTGCAGGGTTTATCAAAACGACCTTTCGAAATGGATGTTGTAGAGCACAGGAGTGGCAATCCATTTTGTGCCCAGATTAGAGCAGCCTAGCCGCCAGCAAAATATAAAGCACCGGTGCTGTCGGTATATATAGAAAAGGTGGATCCCATCAAACATGTTGGGAAATTTGAGACCAGATGGAACTGCTCGGGGTAAGTGACGATTATCGGTGTAGAGTTTTCCCGACTACATTTTCAGATACTACCCAGGAGTGGTATTGAATGTTTAAGCCGAATTCCATTACCTCTTGGGAAACATTCAGGAATGAGTTTTGTAGACAATTCAGTGTTGCTCAGACTCCACCAGTTTATGCCAACCACTTGGCAGATATCAAACAAGGAAATGATGAATCTTTAAAGAATTATATACAGAGATTCATGAGAGAGGCCAGTAGAGTAACTGACGAAGGAGACGAGGGGAAGATGGTTTCCATATCCTCTGGAATCACTTACCAGAGCCCTTTGTGGGATAGTATACATAGAAATCCAATTTCAACACTTCAATAATTTCTTGACCGAGCGGACAAGTATATGAAATTGGATGATGCAATTGAGAAAGAGGAGAATGGCATAAACAATCTGGGCGGATCGACTGGCCCTCCTAAGAATGGTGGAAACGGTCAGAATGGTGGAAAGAAACGTAGGAATAATGGGTCTAACCGCCATGAATAAAAGAAGGCTAAGTCCAGTTCAAATGAAAATCCAACCAAGTATGAGCCTCAGTTCAGTAATTACACCACTCTCTTGGCTAGCCGGGCAAAAATATATCTTGCTAGTCATGAAGAGGTTCCCTACAAGAAACCTCCACCCATCAGGAAAGAGATGAGTAAGAGAGACATGAATAAGTTTTGTGGTTTCCATGGAGATTATGGTCATGACACGAATGAATGCAATCACCTCAAAGACGAGATATAATTTCTTCTCCGGTCGGACCAGTTGAAAAAGTACTGGGCAGAGACACCCCAAGGAGAAGGAGGCAGCAACAATCCTAGGTTCAAACGATAGAGATCTCCACCCTTGCAACCCGATCCTGTGGACTTTACCTTAGACACTATATGTGGAGGTCCACGCACAAAGGGAGAGGTATGCCCGAACACTTCGACATGATCTGGAGTGCTAGGATCAGATTGGGTGAGTGGAGCACGATCAGAAACCACTGGAATGGCGAGCATCTGAGGATATATTATCACTAAATACCACTTTCAGAGTGGTAGCTTAATTTCAAGTTGTTTAACTTGTCATTTCAGTTTGGTTTATGAGCTGGTTATTTGCTGACCAGTCATCTATTTTTGAACAACTTTTGTTGTTTACGACTAGTTATTAGACACATTTTGTCATTTTTTTTAATTTACGAGTAATAAAAGAGACTACACGCAGCGTGGTCGATTCTTGCTACAAATGTGCATGTGTGTTAATTATCCGAACAATGTTCAATTGGTCAGTAAAATTGGACAGTGTTCAACTGGTCGATACGTTCAAGCAGTGTTCAACTACTCGAATATTTTCCATATATTCTATGTGTTTCACGAGTAATTAACTGCTCGAGCAGATTCGGTCAAGTAGCAAGTTGTTGACCGCGTTTTTGGCCAACGACGTGTAGACGTCAAAAATGATAAAAACCTTCAAGAGAAATAAACGACACTGACGATTTTTATAGTGGTTCAGCCCCAATGTGTTGGTAATAGCCTAATCCACTTAGAGTTGTGATTATAGATCTACACTCAAGATCAGATGAACGTGAGTCAACTGAGTTTCTTTAGTGCAGATTACAAGAATACAAGAATTCTCTCAAATACAAGTACTCTCTCTCTCTAGAAAATTAGAATTCGAATCAAAAGTTCCAAAAGTCCTCTTTATGATGCCATAAGCCTTGTATTTATAGGCTCAGGATCGTACAGATGGTATCCCCCCATAATCGGGATATTTTGTTATTCTCATTATATTTAATTTACAATAATATTCATAATATAACAATATACTATATTCGTGGGATAAACTGAGAGATTCCCGCACAAGCCAAGACCGATTCTTGTTGAAGCCGTTTCTGGGATCTTTTGCGTAGCCCTACTCTGTCTAGTCGATCCATATCACATTCAGGCTGGTCGGGAAAACTTTCATTGGGCAAACACGCACCTAACTGGGCAGACATGCACTTAACTGGGCAGACATGCACTTGACTAGGCAGACATGCACTTGACTGGGCAGGCATGCACTTGGCTGTGCAGACATGCTCTTGGCTGGGTAGACATGCACTTGACTGGGCTAACATGCACTTGGCTGGTCGGACATGGTCATGACTGGTCGGACATGGTCATGACTGGTCGGCCAAGGTCATGCCTGGGCAGACAAACACATGATTGTTCGGACATGGTCATGCCTGGGCAGACAAACACATGACTAGTCGGACATGGTCATGCCTGAGCAGACAAACACATGACTAGTCGGACATGGTCATGCCTGGGCAGACAAATATGTGATTGGCCAGTAAAAAATTCTTCACTGGTCTATCGAGTCACTCCTAAGCCTGATCACCCAACAATTCCTTGCCATTTGTCATTTCTATTGCCACGTCATCGAACTCCAATTTTTGGGGATAACACAAGTGACCAAGGATCTTTCAACCCTCGATCACTTGGGGGGCACATGGGATATACTGGTATATAATTTAACACAAGCAATAAGAGCACGAGTTAGGATTTTTGTTTTTAGGCTGACTTGTAAAATTTTGAAGTCAAAAAAGGCCATTAAGCTAACTTGTTTGACAAAGCTTAAGTAACTTGGAATTTTTCAAAATTTCAAGTTAGAAGCAGATATTCGTGTGAAAATAAACATTATGCTCATAAAAATGTTAGAGCAATAAGAGTGTGAGAAAGTAAGTGTATGGACTTATGAAATGTCTAGAATTTCTAAGTTAGAAAACTAAGTACTCATGCGAAAATATAAGACATACATCAGAGTGACTTTACTATTCACAAAAAACTTATAATGTTTTAAGTCTAAAAAGGCTTATAATGTTTCAAGTTAGCAAAGAAAAGTAAAGTATAAATGTCAACAGCTCGGCCTTACGAGAAAAATATCAAAGCTGCTAAGCAGCAGTTGTCTTCACAAAAGTATAAGAAAAAAGAGAGTACACTACTAGCCAGATACAATGTTTAGTTGGTTAGGTGTAAAGTTTTCCTGGTCGGGAGAACAGATACAACTTCCCTGGTCGGCTGAGCATGTTTCACTGGTTGAGTAAGAAACTTTATTGATGGATAGGAAGCTCTCAGGTCGGCTAAGAGTGTTTACTGGTTGGGTAAACTTGTCCCTGACTGGTTAACACCACCGTCAACATCCAGGACCTCCTCTGGTCGGTCCTTCTTGAGTCTTCTCCTTCAGCTGGTTGGTCAATGTCTTATTGTCCTAGACTTGCTTGTTGTTCTCATCAACCAACTCCTTCAACGGTCTATCTCAGTCAGCAATTGTTTTCTCAGCCTGCTCAGTTTTTTCTTGGAGATCTTTTTTAGACTCTTAATCTTTGCCTGGGCTTCCGTCAATTGATCATTCAAGACCTTGACCAGCTCCTTATATTCTACTGCTCGGCGTTGAGCATGACTAACAGTGATGAGTCCCTGGAGTAAACCAAACAGAAAATGAATGAAAAACAAAAAATATATACACTACTCTGCGAAAATAATTTCTTTGAGAAGAGAAATCAATTTTTCCCAAAGAAAGACATTTACAGGAGTAATAATACTTTAGAGAGATTCAAACAAGTTGTTTTAAGTGCCGAATGGTGTTCGAGGGATAAGGCTTAGGCGTGTGTCTAAGGGGTTGTGCAATGCCCCCGAGTGGCTGTGCTGCATGCCTGAGGGGCTAGAAGAGCCGCGTGTCCGAGCAATTCAGGGGGCACGCCGAGGGGGGTATGCATCCGAGGGGATGCCTGTTTGAGGAGCTGGCGCATCCGAAGAGCTGCGCACCTGCTAGGCTGGGTGTCCGAATAGCTGGCCATCCGAGGTGCTTCGTGTCCGAGCGACTGGAGCGGCTGCTGTCTGAGGAGTCGCGTGTCGAGGAGCCGAGCATGCCGAGGGGCTGCTGTCCGAAGAGCTTACATGTCCCGAGCAGATGGGAGAATTCCCTAGGAGCTGGGGCGTGTCCAAGCAGGAGTGGTGTCCGAAGAGATGGGAGTGTGTCTGAGAAGTTGCTGGCTGGGCATCCAAGGAGCAGTGTAGCCGTGCATCTGAGGAGTTGCTGGGCTGGGCATCCAAGGAGTTGGTGTATCCGAGTGGCAGCGTGCCCGAATAGTCGTGCATTCGAGGAGTTGCTGGGCTGGGCATCCGACGAGCTGGTGCGTCTGAGGAGCAGCGTGTTCGAATAGTTGTGCACCCAAGGAGCTGCTGGGCTGGGCGTTCGAGGAGTTGGTGCATCTGAGAGGATAGCATGCCTGAGGAGTGGTGTCCTAGGAGCAAGGGCATGCATCCAGGTAGTCTGATCGGCTAGGAATGGCCAAGGCCACGAGTTTGATGGGCTAAAGGGTAAGGATCATGATGCATAAACATATTTTCTTGATCTTGGACTGTGCAAATAAGATCAAGAAGGGAACTTTAAGGGTTTCAAAAAGTTTCAAGAAAACTTCAAAGTTCATACAAACCCATGAACCCAAAAGTGCGATGGAAGATGGGAAACTCATAACTAACATTTTCATGGACTGTTAAGTTCAATCGTGGGTTTACTTGAAAAGCCGGGAGAATATAGAAGGTCATTTTTGGAATTTTAAGAGACAATAATTATTAAATTTACTGCGGATCCTTGCAAGGAGTTAGAAGAAAAGTTTATCATATGAGAAAATCATATAATAAACTTTGGGGGCAAATGTTATCCCCAAAATTTTGTTCAATGACGTGGAAATCAGATGGACAAGTGGTAGGGCATGGTCAATAAATGACACATTAATAGTCAATAAATGTGTTATTTAAAGATGTGAAAAGGTTGAGAATTGACCTTTGGAGTTGTGATATTCCTGGTCAGGAATAAGTTTAGCCAACCAGTGGTGTGCCATGCCCGACCAGTAGTGTGATTTTCCATGCCCTACCGGTGGTGTGTCATGCCTGACCAGTGATGTGATTATCCATGCCTGACTAGAGGTGTGCTTTGTCTATGCCGACCAGAGGTGTGCTTTGCCTATGCCGACCAGAGGTGAGCTTGCCTATGCTGACCGGTTGTGTGTTTGGCGTTGTCTTGGCCGACCAGTTACTTCGGGGATGGATTTGGTTCTAAGCCTCAGTGACAGCTTCAACCCGAATCATTCGTAACTGCCACGGGAATATCTCAAACATCTCGGAATAATAGCTATATTGTTGTAATTTGAATTTGTTTATTATTCATTAATTAAAGTTGTTGAAATAACCAAGGACCCCGTCAAAGCGGGATATTTCTCATGTACGATCCATGAGCCTATAAATAAATGGCTCATGGCATCATTTGGGGGGTCTGATCTTTGTTAGACTGAAAGAACTCTTGAGTTTTAAGACTTTGGGACTGTTACTTGGGGCATTTTCTGAGAGAGCTTAGAGAGAGAAAGCTTGTATTCTCTAGAGAGAGAAATTCTGTATTTTTCTACTTACACTTAAGAAACTCAGTTGGCTCAGGTTCATCTGATCTTAAGTGTAGGATACATATATCACAACTCCAAGTGGATTAGGCTATTACCAACAAATTGGGGCTGAATCACTATAAAAATTACTTGTGTTATTTACTTTCTATTCAAAGTTATTGTCGTTTTTGTGTCTACTCGCAGTTGGCCAAAATCGTGGTCAACAGACATCATTATAATATTAATTTATTTTAAATTTCTAACATAAATGCAAACACATTTATATTTTTATTTTAATTTAAGTATTGAATTTTTAAAAAAAGAATGAAAATTATTGTTTTTAAAACATATCAAAATTATTTTCTTTTCTCAAAATAAAATATATAATGAAAAAGATTAGTAAAATAGTTAAGAAATAAAAAATCTTTAAAAAAATTAATATAAATATTATACTTGTTTTAACATGTTAAATTTATTTTATTTTAAAAAAAAATATAAAATTAAATTAAATCTATATGTTTATATAAAGAATAGCTTAAAGGCATGAGGTGGCATCCTACATTTCTCCGATCCACCTTTTAAAATTTGTGAGAGTTTTAACTTAATTTATTTAATATATATTCTACATTATCAAATTTCCCCTTTTTCAATTGCTTTATTTATTTTTTAGTTTTAATTTATAAAAGTTGTGTAACGGTTTAAACTCATTCTTTAATATATAATATACACATTTGATTTAAAATTACCAATACATATCGTATATATACCAATCCATTAATTTCATATATTATATATCTATATATTTTGACTCTTCACTATCATTTTACATCCTCGCCACACTAATAATACCACCAATATCATACTATATGTATGTGTGTGTGAGCTCAAAACTTCACTGGTACAAAGTTATGTCTTAGTGTCATCGTTTCTTTTTGATCACGTGAGATTGGGAAGAAGCCAAAGAAAGCCAAACAATTAGTTAAGTTATGTTTACTGGTTAAGGTATATATATCAAACCATATATTTATCTTTTGATAATATGTCATATAAAATATTGGTATACATATGTTTAGAGTTTTGTTAGTTTACTTTAATTTGTTTGGTAACTATTTTTTTCTCATATTTGTACTCAGTAGTTTGGTGTTATCTTATTTTGTAACATTCAAATTTATATATATATATATATGTGTGTGTGTGTGAAGATTAAGAAGTTAGAAGTAAACCATAACTTTGTTTTCACTCTCAATATATTTTCCATGTGTTTTGTTTGGTTAGTTATGTTTTTACTCTTGAGGTGTTTTCCAATCATTTGCGACTTTGCTGACAAAGCCATCTATGCTATGTAACGCTCTGCATAATCAAGACCGTTACAATATTTGTTTATAAAGGTGCAAGACTTGCTAATCAAGTCATTTAGTTGAAAATGTGTCATTAAAACTGTGGATGCCAAAAAGCCACCAACGAAAAAAGGGTTGGTCTCTTATTGAAATAAATGGCTAAGGGTCACTTAGTCAGCCCATTGGGATCGCAACTATGGGTCTCACAAGACCATAATCTAAGAAACACTCCTATGTCACGAGACCCTCAAGGGTGATGTCGCGAGGGCCAAGTCGCGTCCCGAGGCCAAGGTGCGAGGCCGTGTCGCAAGGGCCTCAAGGGCTTGATTCGTATGCCCATTTCGCGAGGCGCCCCCAGCCTCGTACAACCATCTTGCAAACTGCCTGCCCTCGCACCTCGGCCCCTCGCATCGCAGTTGTCCCTCGCACCTCGGCCCCTTGCGCAGCGAGCCTTCCCTCGCGCCTCGGCCCCTCGCGCAGCGAGCCTACCCTCGCACATCGGCCCCTCGCATCGTGGCTGTCCTTCGCGCCTTGGCCCCTCGCGCAGCGAGCCTTCCCTTGCGCCTTGGCCCTTCACGCATCCATCTCGCGAGGCACCCCTACCTCGTACGTCCATCTCGCGATGTGCACCAGCCTCGTACATCCGTCTCACACACTGCGGGCCTCGCCCAGCATTCTTGCGAGGAGCCCCAACCTCGTACGTCCGTCTTGCGAACCACGAGCCTCGCACAGTTCTTGTGAGGCCGTGTTGCGAGGGCCTCATGTGCCAGACCTGTATGCCCATCTCGCGAGGCACCCCCACCTTATGCACTACGATCATGCCGCTTGCAAGGCATCCGCGCCTGGTGCAACCAAAGGACAGTGGGCCTCGTGCCTAAATATCGTCGAGGAGCTACGGGACTCACGTAGAGCAGAGAAGACACCATTATGGATGAGACTCTGGCTATGCAAGGCCCGACACCCCTCTATGCATCAAGGAGACCCAAGCTACCCAATTGAAGAATCCATAAGTCATTCAACACTTAGCCAAAGATAATGAAACATGGAGCAATGGTGTGTCTTGGACATGTAAGAACTACCATCAGGTATAGGGTGCACGTACGAGCACATGATGTACAACCATGTGGAGGACAGAGGTGTGACTCTGACATCCGTAGCATACATGTAGTGGTGGTACAAATTAGAGGACAGAGGCGTGACTTTGACATCCGTAGCATACATGTAGTGGTGGTAAAAATTAGTACAAGGAGTGGAGGCACGACTTGCACGCCTCTGACCATATACCAGAGCCAACATCACAGCCTCCTGCACCACTACATCTAGTGCCACCATCCTGACAATGTACTTATGTATAATTTTGTCCCTCGAGACCACAATGTATCAAGAGCCATTAGAGCTCCACTATAAATAGACCTTCATCCTTCAAGCAAGGGGGTTGGGAAAATTCATTGTATACTTAGGCTATTAAGCAATATACGAATATTAACTCCATTGTTGATCTGTTTTTATATTTCCTTAAGTCTATTCTAAGTTCATATCTAGCTATCTCCATACTGACCTTTGATATTTCTGACCTAACATCGTTGATGAGTTCTCACCGTCAATAGTTTGGCTCTGTCTGTGGGAAGGACGACTATCAAGCTGTCGTTCTTCCATCAACTTTGGCAAGAAAAAATTCCTAGGCATTCAAAACATCTATGGGGATCTCATGATGCTGAGATCCACCTTGACGAAGGCCAACCGAAAGCCTCCAGAAGAGACCCTCCGCCGTCTGAGAATGGAGACATGCCGGCGGAACATTCAACCCCTAGAGAGGAGGAGGCAACACTCCCAGTAGTCCAACCTAGGGGAGGTCATCGTGAACCATCTACGACTCGTATGGGTGGCCTGAGTACGCACCCTCCTCCTCAACCACCGATTGCACCATGCTCCAGCCAACGGGACCCATGCTCCTCTTTGCACAGGCCTGACGACAGTTTGTGGTTGCACTCTGAGTCCCAGCTCCAGGGCTCGCTTTTACGAAAATAAGATACGCGAGTTGCACATAAAAAATAGAAGGCTAGAAGCTGCAATAGAGAACATGCAGGAGGCGTTTAATGACCCGCTGCAAGGAAGGTCAGGCATACCCCTTCCCCAGCGTAGGAGAGAAAAGCATGCGCGAGGAGAAACCACCATACCCGTGGACGGTGACAAAACGCGGCTCTCCACTTGTTATACCCCTCACTCAGAACGCGAGGAATATTATACACGAGTGGCGAAGCCTGGCGCGAACCCCACCTACGGGAGGTGCGGACCCAAGATTACCCCCACAAAAGCCTCACCTGACTTAAGGGGGAAGTTTAACCAGAGAGGGTCTGGGGTAAAAACCACACCCCCTGCAGCTCCCCCGAGGGACACAACCAAAGCAAGGGTTCAGTTTGAGAACCCGCAAGATTCCTTAAGCGAGAAGAAGGAACTAGACACTGAAATGTGAAGCCCTCAAGGCAAGATTATCACTACACCTGGGGGGCACAGAGATGATGAAGAATTTGACCATGATTCACCCTTCACAAGGGAGATCCAGGCTGAGCAACTCCCCACCAGCTTCAGAGAGCCTTGCATGGCTCC
Source organism: Humulus lupulus (assembly GCF_963169125.1). Classification (NCBI taxonomy): domain Eukaryota; kingdom Viridiplantae; phylum Streptophyta; class Magnoliopsida; order Rosales; family Cannabaceae; genus Humulus; species Humulus lupulus. The sequence goes on from NC_084801.1 coordinate 146,193,218, forward strand.
GTACGAGGGCATTACGAATCCAAAGTATCACTTAGACTCCTTCAATAACTTGATGAGGTTAAGGGGAGTCAACAGCAGAGCAAAGTGCTATTGCTTTGTCGTTACACTTAAAGGAGTTGCGTACAAGTGGTTCAAGAGGTTAAGGCCAGGAACCATCAAGTTGTGGGAGCAATTTTCTGACGAATTTATTCAACAACACCGTGCAGTCTGTGATTATGTTCTGCCAATTTCTAGCCTTGCTAACATAAAACAAGACAAGAATGAAAGTCTGAAGAGCTGTATCCATAGGTTCAATATGGAAGCAACAAAGTTGGGATGTTCAACTAGAGAGGAGCTCAAGATGGCTATTACGGCCGGAGTTCGACCAGGAAGCAGGTTATGGGGTAACATGCTCAAGAGAGAAGTTACAAACTTAGATGACTTCATCGAAAGAGCACAGAAGTATATACGTGTGGAAGAGGGCCATAAGAACTTGCATGTGGAGGAAAGTGAACCTTCCTCCGATCACCCTTCTACCAATACGTCTGAAGATTTCGTGTAAAAGAGAACGTCGTGATAGAGGAGTCGCTGATCAAGTTGAAAAAGGCTTCAAAGAAGAAGCTAGCAGGATTCATCAAATCATCGCAATTGGCCCCCATAAAGATTCAAAGCAGACACCTAGCCTCACGAATCCCAATAGGTGCTTGCCCAAGTGTGAAATAGGCATCTTGTCTTGCGACATACATATATATAAAAGTATTTATAATACACACATGTGAGAGCAGTGAACATTATGAGACAACATTTGAATCTATAAGGACTAGTTACCCTTATAGAATTCGAAAAAGTCCAAAGGTCTCTCAAAAGTGACCTCATCATGAACAAACCCATCATGTAAAGGGACCACGTCGCAGAAGACGAAAGGGGAACCCAAAGAGATACTTAAGTCTAGATCGACTGAGTCGCCTTACTAAGGGAAAAAGGCCTTGAAAATAGGTGTTCGCAAGGTTTCACAAGGACCATCTCCCTACAAGGGTCTCGACTCGAGGAAAGATCACTTCAAAAACGATAAAAGGGTCTCAAAGAAGATGTTTATGAAAAGGGTCTCAAAGAAGACGCTTATGACAAGGGTCTCAAAGAAGATGCTTGCGAAAAGGGTCTCGAAGAAGACACTCGTGAATAGGGTCGCACAGAAGACACTTGCAAAAAGGGTCTCGAAGAAGACGCTTGCAAAAATAGTACTATGCATAATGACGAGAAGGACGCTTCTCGCACAAAATAAAACGTGCGCGCAAAGATATATAAAAGGATAGCGAGAACCCAAAGGGTCAACATATCCTTACGAGTAATTAAGGTGCACCAACAAACACGAATCACACGCAGTAGAGGGGTCCCAAGGGGAACCCTTTTCAAAATAAAGATATTGACCATGAGGACTTACGAGGATCCTTCACAAAAAAAAAAAAGGCTTGTCAAAGTCCTGGAATAAGGAAAACAAGGCGGCGAGACACCTCACACCTTTCAAGAGGATCTCGCATAGCAAGGGCACCCTCCCTCGGCAAGACTACCCTCAACTTTACAAGTCGATCGGGCTCCATTCCTTTATTTGACATCTGTATAAATGCCACCTTCAGACATAAATGAAGAATGAAGTCACATAAACACAAAATAAGGTTAAGAGGCATCGCACGGAGGGCGCTCGCATAGCGAGACCAACTATAGCCTAGTGCTTCCAAACACTCTTGTCTAAATGTTTAACGTGCCCTTAAGCCTTATATAAGCCTTATCCTTGGAAGGAAGGTCGATGAAGGCCCCGGGATGTTAACGGATGAATCACGAAGAAAAGGAGGCAAGCCTCACCCTGTGAGAGGGTCCCGTTGTGCGAGACCATCTCGCTTAGCAAGGTCTTCATCGCCCAATAGTGCTAAATGACATCCTTCACTGCTTTATAGGCCTCCGAGAATAATGCAAGCATCGCACTCATGAAAAATAAGTATAAACATCATAATAAGTCTACAAGAATGCCTAAAGACCTCCTCATAGACTGGGGGGCAAGTATGGATGCCAAAAATCCACCAAGGAAAAAAGGGTCAGTCCCTTATTGAAATAAATGGCTAAGGGTCACTTAGTCAGTCCATTGGGGTCACACCTATGGGTCTCACAAGACCATAATCTACGAAACACTCCCATGTCGTGAGACCCTCAAGGGTGATGTCGCGAGGGCCAAGTCGCGTCGCGAGGCCAGGGTGCAAGGACGTGTCGCGAGGGCCTCAAGGGCATGATCTGTATGCCCATTTCGCAAGGCGCCCCTAGCCTCGTACAACCATCTCGTAAACTGCCTGCCCTCGCGCCTCGGCCCCTCACATCGTGGTTGTCCCTCGCGCCTCGGCCCCTCGCATCGTGGTTGTCCCTCGCGCCTCAGCCCCTCGCGCAGCGTGCCCTTCGCGCAGTGAGCCTTTCGCGCAGCGAACCTTCCCTCGCGCCTTGGCGCCTCGCACATCCATCTCACGAGGCGCACCAACCTCGTACATCCGTCTCGCACACTGCGGGCCTCGCGCAGCGCGAGGAGCCCCAACCTCGTACGTCCATCTTGCGAACCACGGGCCTCGCGCAGTTCTTGCGAGGCTGTGTCGCGAGGGCCTCATGTGCCCCACCCGTATGCCCATCTCTCGAGGCACCCCCACCTTATGCACTACGATCATGCCGCTTGCAAGGCATCCGCGCCTAGTGCAACCAAAGGACGATGGGCCTCGTGCCTAAATATCATCGAGGAGCTACAGGAATCATGTAGAGCAGAGAAGACACCATTATGGATGAGACTCTGGCTATGCAAGGCCCGACACCCCTCTATGCATCAAGGAGACCCAAACTACGAAATCCATAAGTCATTCAACACTTAGCCAAAGATAATGAAACTTGGAGCAATGGTGTGTCTTGGACATGTAAGAACTACCATCAGGTATAGGGTGCATGTACAAGCATAGGATGTACGACCATGTGGAGGACAGAGGCGTGACTCTGACATCCGTAGCATACATGTAGTGGTGGTACGAATTAGTACAAGGAGTGGAGGCACTACTTGCACGCCTCTGACCATATACCAAAGCCAACATCACAGCCTCATGCACCACTACGTCTGGTGCCACAGTCCTGACAATATACTTACGTATAATTTTGTCCCCCGGGACCACAATGTATCAAGAGCTCCACTATAAATAGACCTTCACCCTTCCAGCAAGGGGGTTGGGAAAATTCATTCTATACTCAAGCTATTAAGCAATATGCGAATGTTGACTCCATTGTTGATCTGTGTTTATTTTTCCTTAAATCTATTCTAAGTTCACATCTAGCTATCTCCATACTAACCTTTGAGTTTTCCGACCTAACATCGTTGAAGAGTTCTCAACGTCAACAAAAGCCATTGTTGAACTATGGTTAAAAGATTTTGGTCATAAAAGATAAATTTCATTTCAATAAGCATTTAATACACGGGATCCCAAAAATAGGGTTAAATAACAGTTTACAAAATTTCCAAAGGTTATGTACAACCACAAGTCACTCTAATGGAAAAATAGGCATTTTAGGGTCTCCTGTCCCTGTATCATCCCTCGGTCGTGGCGGCTGAGCAGCCGACTATGTACATTCTGCCCCCAAAGCTCTCCAAATCAGGGTTGGTCCAGCTTACCCTTGCCTTTACCTGCACCATGTAGTACCCGTGAGCCAAGGCCCAGCAAGAAAACCATAAACAGAACATAACCAATAACAGTAATCAAACAATTCATAAATCATTAATCAAATACTCTGCAGACCACACAATTCATAAATCATTAATCAAATACTCTACAGACCACATCGTTCACATAATCAGCGATATCAATCAACAAACCAACAATCTATCATCCAGATAATTAACATGCCACAATCATCAGATTAACAACAGTAAACATATCATACAATATCCAGGGTCGATGCCCTTAGGCCGCACCCTCTGTTTATCCCACTGACTCCGGCTCACTTAGGCCGAGCTCGGTGATTATATAATTAACCTCAGCTACCAGTGGCCGAGCCGCATCCTGTGCGCAAATATTAATTCTGATACTCTTAGGTCGTTTATTTCATGCTCACATGGCATAATACCATCATACAACATTGCATACAAGTATAGGGAACTCTTAGTCCCAACATAGCCACACAACCGGGTGCAATTTTCTTACCTTTTATTCCGAGCGAAGAAGGTGAACTAGTTTTGAGCATGATCCCTAGCCTCGAGCCTTGGCGACAAACCTAGTCACAAGAGTCATTGATATCTATCAACTTCCAATTAGAAATAAAATACATAGGGAACAAAACTAGCCTCCGAGACCTCAAATTCTACTAAATCGGGTAGTAGAAATTGTCCCAAGCCCCTAGGTTCGAATCCTCGAGCCCTAACAACACTAAGAACTGCTCTAAGCTTAAAACTCCCAGGTGGGTCATGACTTAACTTAGCAAGTCGCGACTTGCCCTAAGTCAGAGAGCAGCCTCCCAAGGAAAAAGGGGAGGCGGGTCGCGACTTGGCCAAGCAAGTCGCGGCGCGCCCCCAAGTCAGAGAGCTCCCATGGCCAGAAGGGCCACACGCGCTGCGGCGCCCCCAGGCTGGGTCACGACGCGCTCTGCGAACCCAGGAAAACTTGGGTTTCCTCCTCTTTTCCCAGCCGAGAACATTCAAGCTTTGCCAAGAAATTTGCCCCTCAATTCCACACTAAACCAGCCATGAATTTAGACCCATAATCACATATTTTCACCCTATAATTCTCAACAATATAAACAAAAACCAGCACTTCAAATCAGCCACAATAATTCTAGTAATAACGACTGAAATTTCCTACTCAAACCATCAGCCAAATTCATCACTCAACCTATACTCAAACTCAAAAATCAACCTAACCTACTCAAACTCAAAAATCAACCTAACCTACTCAACCACAAAACATAGAAATTAAAGCCAAATTCTTACCTTAATTTACAGCCTAATTCCCAGCTGAATTTCCTCCAAATCCCAACTTAGTTCCTCTTTAATTCCTTCTATTTTTTTTGAAAATTCCCCAGCCCAAGGCTAGCTTAAACTTCAATGAGGGATAGTGAGAGTGAGAGAAAATGAGAGGGGATGGGAGAGATAGAGCTGAGACTTTATCCTTCTTTCTTTCCTAGATTACTCTAAAACCTTCTCTGCTTTTGTCTTAATAAAAAGGCTGAGCATATCATTTATTAACAAAAAGACCATTTTACCCCTCCCAACAAAACTAACCTTTAACTTAAATTAAGGGTATAACAATCATTTGTTCCCAATTCCCACTAATTTCTCAAGTGTTCATAATATTTACCACTCAAACCCCATCATCCAATTAATCATCAATTATTTACCCAAAGTCTAATAATCTCCAATATATCTCCTAAATTCCGAAAAATACTCCTAGGCTCCCCCGAGCAGGGTATAAATCTCTGCCGTGACTATTCCGCCAAACCGCTCACTAGGACCGTCTCGAGCCACAAGCTGCAAATATATTCACATAATAATGTGGTCTCAACAATTTATCACAAATAATCACATTTATGCCCTCAACGGGCCAAAAATTACAAATATGCCCCTATAAGCTAAACAAGGCCCACATGCATATTAATACTCATAAGCATGCATTTCACATACCCATGTCATCATATAAGCATGCTTATCACATAATCATGCATTAAGTCATTTAAATCACACATAAACCAATTATGCCCTCCCGGCACGCTAATCAAGAATTTTGGGTCGTTACATACCCTTGGAGTTATGGTATGTATATTAAAACATATTTATTTTATTTTTGAATGATATGTTGAATTTGATTACCTACTTTTATTTTAATATTAAAATATAATTGTTAAGAGTTTTGACATATTTTTGTTATGTGATATTGTAGGAACAAAATTATGTGGATTTTGAAATATGATGAAGCTTGTGATGATGAAGATTGCAGTATAAGATATATTAATTTGACTTTTATTTATGGACTTTTATTTTGTTTATGTTGATGTTGAAGAACTTTTTGGACCATTGTTGTCATGAAAAATTATGTTATAGATTATTATGTTTGTTGTTTGAACTAGTTTTATTAGTTTTCTTTTATTCTTTTTCATACTTAAATTTTATTTATTTTTTTAAAATATGGTGGGTACCCGATGAGTATCCTTCCTTTGTCATAAAATCTCCGCCGCCATTTAGATGAGTATGATGCATGAGTAAGTATGGGGTGGGGGAGCAATCTCTGTCCCAATTACATCCCTACCTCTCAAGTTTCCATATTTGATATAAATATATATTATAATTAACTAATTAGACTCCAATACTTGGACACAAATTAGCTAATTATACATGGACGAAATACACTTTTGAATTTTGGATAGGTAATCTATTTCTGGTGGTTGTAATAGTTAGGAGAAACTTTTAACAGTTACAAAAATTTAGGGATACAATTTTGTAGTACAAATAGTTTGGGGAGAAAAAATACTACTTACTCTAAAATATAATAGAGTTTCGATAAAATTTTGATACAATAATTTTTTATATTTTATAGAAGTGTTAGAGAGAGTGATCAAATTTGTTATTTTATACTTATTAATATTTTATTTTTATTGTCAAATACCATTAAATAAAATATAAAAATTCTTTAGATTTAGATCATTTAAAAAAAAAATATTAACGACCGCACAAAGAATGGTCCTATTATCTAGTTTCAACTATAATAATCTAAATTTTTTTAAAAAGGGTTTAATATAAAATATTAAATAAAACAAACTAAAAATATCAACAGTAGATGTGGATGGTTATATAAAAAATAAAAATAAACAAGGCTTTGTTAAAATAAAAACACACCTCCTGCACTGCACGGATATGACCTGCAAGTAGGGCTGCACATGGGTTGGGTTGGCCGGGTTGAGGACATTTGAATGAGCTAACCCAACTACATCGGTCTAGAGAATCATAACCCATTCAAAATATTTTTATTGTATAACCCAACCCTACTATTTACATTGTGGGTTGAGTTGGATTGGATTATACATAATTTTTAAATATTAAAAGTTTAAAATTCCTATGAAGTTTAATTTTCAAAATCAATAATTCTTATCAGAATGTTGAAAAAAGATGATCAAATTAAAACATAAAACAAGAAAATGAAGTCTTGGTGGTTAAAATCTAACCACCCAAAATATTACAATCATCCAAACATAAGTTCTAAAGTTATTACAATCATCCATAACATTAAAAGATAAATAGACTCTTCCATAATACAAATTAGACTAACTAGATAGTGAATAGATTAAAAAAAGTTCAACCAAAATAATTTTTTTTTGAATCCATCAATCAACAATAACAGTCTTGGTCTTCTCCTTTGATGTTGTCTTGGCCTTGGGTTTGTTGTCTTCTACAATGAAAACACATAAGTTAAATATTTTACTGAAAAATAAATAAGTATAAAACAAATAACACTATTATCAAATCAGTTTATTTACCTTCTTCAAGAAACACATAAGATTGTATTTCATCCAAATACTTCAATGATTGAATCCCTTCATGACTCTCCTTCAACCAACTTTGAGGGCATACTAGTGCCTCCACTATTTTTGGACTCAAAGAACTCTTAAATGAGTCCAAAATACGTCCACTAGTACTAAAAGCAGACTCAAAAGCCATAGTAGACACATTGATAGCAAGAACATCTTTAGCAATCATAGATAAAATCTTATACCTATTAGAATTATCCTTCCACCAAAGTAGGATATCAAATGAGGAAGTCATTGGATTGACTGGTTCTTCGCCCAAGTATCTGTCAACATCATTCATTTTCTCAGTCATAAACATTTGTTGTTGTTGCAAATAATTTTCCAATAATCTCCTCCAATGAGTTTCTTTTCCATCACTCTTTAGTGGTGAGTCACTTTTGCTAACCTGAAAAGAAAATACAAACAACTCAACAAACAATAACATATTAAAAGCAATAAAAATAAATAAAAAAGAAATCAGCAACTAACCTTATCACCATCACTCTCACCCTCAACAATATAACAATTGTACAACCATTGAAGAATTTGTTCCACAATACGCGCGGGCGGCGCGCACTCGCATGGGCAGCCATGCCAAATTTTTCCAAAAATTTTTTTTGAGCAATTTTTCAAACCAAAACCATTTTCTATTTAATTTTTAACATGTTTTACACAAAATAAATCATATTTAAAATTTAATAGCATAGAAAACACAACAAAACAACCTAAAAATTGTTAATAATCACATAAAATCAATATGCTTCATAAAACACATGAAAAATCATCCAATTATTCAAACACATCAAATAATCAAATTTTTAACATATTCATGCATGAAAATAAAGATTACCAAAGGCTCTGATACCAGTTATTGGGAAAAACTTATACATGATCTTTATTTATTTTCATGTAGATCTAATATTAAACAAATGTTATGAGATAACCTAGAACATATTTCTAAAATTGAATTCAAAGAGAAACAATGATAAGAATACTTACAGTATACTCAGCGTAATGAATGAGTCATTCCTTCAGTTTCTCTAACCCTTTTATCCTTTCTGTCGCAGAGTATTACAAGAAACTGAACCGATCTTCTATAATCTTCACAGTCTTCCAAAGTATCTTAAAATCAACTAGACTAGAGTGGGCAATTCTCAACACATGAGATAGATACAGAGAAAAGAATAGAAAATAACAAAGAGGCTTAGAAAATGACTTGTGTTTAGAGAGAATCTAAAACCTATCAGAAAATCTGACTTCTGAACATATGTTTAGACTTCTCTCTAAGCACTCCTTTTATAGACTCAATTAGGCCATTTAATTTAATTTTAAAAAATCAATAAAATAATAGCCAATTAATATCCCTAAGTCGAAATTATCATGGGCTTTAGGCCCGTGAAATTTCTTATTTGATTATAAGCTCATTGGACTTAAAATCAAGGCATGTATTATTTTCTATTGATTTAATTAATTAAATAATTATTTAAATCCTTTATCAAATTAATTATTTATAATTTTATCCTTGATTTAAAATTATTTATTAATTTAGATACCAATTTATGTTCATTAATAAATCTGCCCTAATTTTTCTTTTCTTCTCAAAATTACATAACTGTGTGAAACTATCCAAAATTGACCTGGTCAACTTTGATAATTCTAATTTATAATTAAATCAATTAATTGAGACTATCTAGATGATTTTATCCAAGGTACAATGGGGACCATGGGCCTATGAAATCAAGCTCCAATAAGTTATCATAAATCTAACAAATAAATTTACTAACTTATTAATTCCTCATGACTCCACTAAAGACTCAAAATTGCACTCTTGAATTCATAGAACGCTCTATAACAAATATAGATTCACTATTAATTATCTATTGTTACAACCATAATTGTCACTCGATCACTTATAGACGATCTACAATGAGATAGGACTAAAATATTGTTTTACCCCTCATTGTATTTTATCCTTAAAACACTTAGTCCCTTGTAAATGATATTTCAGTAAACTAATTTAATTACTGAAATGAGATCTCTATCGTTTAACACCTTGAACCAAACTAAAAGGAAACCATCGTTTCACTTCTTCATCAGAAGCTATAGATGTTCATATCTATCATTAACACTCCCACTCAATTATACGACCGAGTTCCCAAGATGTAAGTATGGGCTAGTCCGTAGGGTAAGCTAGTAATGAACAAGTTACAGAACTCAAATAATACAATTAGTTAGAGTACTAACCACTTAGAATAGAGATTGAATTGACCTATGGTCAACTATATGATATGACTAGAATAGATAATAACGGTATGTTTACTTATTTTATCAACTGTCAATATCGGTCCTGTTTGATGTAACAAATACATTCGATCTTATCTACTTTGCTAATGTTCTGGAAAGAACATAATACTACAATGTGTAAGCAGATCATATCGTAGATTGACAAGTCAGTGTAAATCCTGTGCACTGACTAATCTTAGGACTTACTTCTTTTGAACATATAATCATATTTATATTCCACTGTGATTACGTCACTATAAATATGATTAGCTATATGCTTAAGAGTTAATAGAAGTTTATATTAAACAAATAATCATGAAAATAAAACATGTGAGCAAAGTGATTGACCAAGTCAAAAAATGATTTCTATTCTTTTATTGATAATAAAATGAGATTACAAATAAATTGAGTTTTAATTAAGGCATAAAACCCCAACAGTGTTTTCAAGAAATATAAAAATATAAATCTACAAGTATAATTGATGTTAGAAACTACATAATAAATAAATGTTAAAAACTGGTTCAACATAATGTTAGAGAATATATTTTATTTCAATGGAAATGGTAAGAAATATTACAACTCTATGCAAAAAAATACAATGGACAAGATGATTGATTAAAAAGAGTGTTACAACTCTATAACTAAAAATACAAACAAACAAAGAAAAGGAAGAAGAAGGAGGAGAAGAAGAGAATGGTGAAACATACAACTCTAAACAAAAGTTTACAAGTAAAGGGAAGGTGTTTGAAACAAAAGAAAAGAAGATTACAACTCTAAACAAAAGTTACAAGTAAATAGAAAATGAAAATAAGAAGAAAAGCAATAGAGAAAAAATGTAAGAACAAAACAATAGTAAGCTCTCACTTACACAACCTAAGTGAAGAGGGTTGAGGATCACCAACTTGAACAAGGTTTAAAACCTTTGTCCAAAAGCTTATTTCCCCCTAACTCAAGTACTAAGGGATCTCTCACAGATTTTTGGAAATGCTTTCTTGGATAATCAAGCCTCAAGGTGTATTTTCCAGGAAAGTGCTTTGTGGATGGAAAATGGTGTGCCTTACAAGTGAGCATTAGGCTCCTATTTATAGAGTTTGAGATACCCCTTTGAATTTCAAATTCTACCAACCCCTATGGTTGTTACCAATGTTTAATTGGATGTTTATGGAATTAAAATGGAGATTGGGGAGTTATTTGGGATGTTATAACCGTTCAATTTGGAAAAAACTGAAAAATCATATAGGTTGTCAGCCTCACTAGCCGCGGCTAGGACTTTTCAATGGCCGCGGCCACTGGCTTCTATCCCCCAGGTCGCGGCCACAGGCCATTTTTAGCACAAAAAAAGTCATTTTTCCAAAATGTCCAAAATCCTTTCCCACGTGATTTTGTAACCTCCAAACACCTATTGGGAGTTAAAAACATGTCTCCAACAGCCATATTTCATCATGGCTTTGTGAAATCCAATCCCAAATGTGTAACATATAATATACACTGATTTTGTAACTCCAAAATATGTCACATTTGGGCACACACATGTGTCCAATTTTGTGACTCTCAATAATATGTTACAAGGTGTGACAAATCACTTTTTGTCACATTATTTAATATAATATTATATTTTATGAAATAATATAACACATAAAGCATTAGAATCATACTTCATTGCAATGTTCGAGGGAGCCTAAAAAAAATTCGTAGTAATGCATTTTCCTCCAAATTTGGTGTAGTGGTAAATTGGAGTAGTCAATAAAAAGATATGTATAGATATCCTTTGACTTAAAAGTTGAAAAAAAATGGGATTTACGGATTAGTCGAGCCTTTTGTCTTTTTAATTTTAATGTCTGAAAAATCTTGTTTGGCAATTTCAATCTTTCATAAGCATAACTTATTTTGTTAAAACTAATATTTTGTGTGGGCTTATAAATCTTTTTTGTTGTCTTTTGGAATTTTTTGCACTTGATTTATGATTGGAGTTGGGCAATAAGTATTTCTATTGTCAAAATTAAAAAATAAATTAACTCACCAAGAACAAAAGATGCTTTGACAGAAAGAACAACAAAAAAAAACACCGTATTTCGAACAGGAAGATACCAATTCTTACACTCTTTACCTTTCTTCAACCTCTCATCCTCAGTCAAGAATGAAGAAACCATAGTAACAATCTGCATTTACCACAAAAAATTATAACAATCACGCTAAAATTATTAATGTATACAAATGAATCATCTCAATCTCCAACTCCCTTTTAGGTCCAAGATAACAGAAGTCGGACCATCGTAGAAAACTACTCTCACTTTCAAAACTTTAAAATTCTTCACATTTTTAGTTTATTGAAGAAAAATGAACTACAAAATAATTTGTAATAATAATGTTTTAAAATTTCTTTTATAAAATAGGAAATTTTTAAAACCCTATAACCTTCAATGTAAATTTATAAACCTAATTGATATCTAAGAAGTTTGAATAATTTCAAATTTTACAATGGGAGAAAAAAATGATAATTTGTATGTAAAAATAAAGAAATCACATGAATGATTGAAAATCTTGCAAGAAACACTATGAAAAATCTAGAGTTTTTTCATAAAACATTTTTAAAAAAAATTGTTCTTGTGAGATTTTACTAGACAAGTTTTTCAAGAGAAATAAGATTTAATCATTTTTTTGAATTGCAAATCCTACATGACAAATAAAACTAAGTTGGAATTCTTTTTTTAAAAAAAAAAGATCTTGGAATTTTTTTGAAAGTGAGTCTAGTTTTCTACGACGGTCCGACTTCCGGTATCTTGGACCTAAAATGGAGTTGGAGACTGAGGTAATTCATTTGTATATATTAATAATTTTAGTATGACCGTTATAATTTTTTTTTTGGTAAATGCAAATTGTTACTATGGTTTCTTCATTCTTGACCGAGGATGAGAGGTTGAAGAAGGGTAAAGAGTGTAAGAATTGGTATCTTCCTGCTCGAAATATGGGGAGTTTTTTGTTGTTTTTCTTTTTTGTCAAAACATATTTCATGTTTGTAAAGTTAATTTTTTTTTTAATTATGACAATAGAAATACTTACTACCCGACTCCTACTCCAATTTACCACTACATCAAATTTGGAGGAAAATGCATTACTACGAAAGATTTATGGGCTCCCTCGAACATTGCAATGAAGTATATTTCTAATGGTTTATGTTGAATATATTTTTAAGCATCTATTTATTATGTAATTTCTAACAACAATTATACTTGTAGATTTATATTCATATATTGCTTGTAAGACACTTCATTCTTGCACGGGTGATACTTAAAGAAAAAAAAGTAGAAGTTTGGGACTCACTTGCCGATGAAAAGAATCCTATATTACAATCATCTAAGATTGTTGATATTGTAAGTTTTTATTGGTTGAATATATTACTTTTTTATAAATTTTAAATTTATAAATTCTGATGTTAGAGTGCAAATGCAGCTACGCAATCTAGATTTGTTATTGGAGAATCAGATCAAAAGGAAACCTGGTAGTTTCAACTTTGCTAGTTTTTTTATAGTTCGTGGTAGAAATGTCCCTAGACAACAAAATTTGTACAATTGTGGAGTCTTTGTCATATTATTTATGATGAATAGTTGTAAGCTCGACTCGCGGTCTTTTGTGGTAAGTAGATTTCATACTAAGTTTGTTTTTTTTTTTAAATTTTGTTCTTATCATACTATACTTGATTTTTTTTTCACTATTGTAGTTCGACTCTAATGAAGAAAGGTGTCACATAGCTTCGTGGATTGCATGCTCAAATTTCAACAAGAATAGAGCAAAATTATTGAAAGATGTTCAAGAGTTCATTTCAAGCAGAGGAATATAGTACTAGGGAAAATGATCTTTGCCCTAATTTTGTTATTCTCAATCAAGCTGTGTAAAAGAAAGAAATTTTTATTATTATTTATCAATTTTGAGAAATTAGAAGATGATCAATATTTGGGAGAATTTGAATAGTTTATTTCTGAATTAATTATTTATTAACAAGATTAAAACACACTTTAAATTTTATCATTTTCACAATCAGCGTTAATGTTTATTGGAAGTTTCAAATGGTAGTTGTAGACATTAATATCATATTTATTAAATAAAAACTATTATGTAAATGTTAATTTCGAATTTATTAATTAATATATCAACCAATTAAAATTTTGAGCATAATGTTAGGAAATTGGAATGGATTTATGGAGACATGCATTTAATGAAATTAGTTGACATGATCTTAATTGTACACATTTTTTATGAGAAATGATTAATAACTCAACCAAACATAAATAGAGCATGATATTAGGGTATTGGAATGGATTTATGAATACATGCATTTAATGCAATTAGGTGGCATTTTCTAAATTAATTGCTCACGTTTTTTAAGTGAAATTTTAATAAAAAATATATATATATTTTTTACACAAACTAACTCAACCAAACCTTTTTATCTATAAAAAAATTAAATATATTTCGAAATTGTGTTTTAAATTTAAATTAAAAATCAATGCATAGTAACTAAACTAGTTAATACCAACCTAACCATTTAGAATTTAATGGTATAATTATGCATAATCAACCTAACCAATAACAAAATTATTGTGTTATTTTTGGGAATTGAAATATGTTCATTTTATGTTTTAAGAAGTGTAACTAATCATAATTTTGAGCATGATTTTTGGGATATGGAATAGCCCATCAATTGCTATATTTTCCATAATTATTACCCATCTTATTTATTAATTTAACCAAAACAATTCAGGTATTGGTTCAAAATGGAATTTAGTTTTTTTTTTAAATGGATATTTTAAATGTCATAATTTCGAAATTATGTGGTTTTTAACACTATTTATAAATCATTTTATCTTATATACACTGATATCATTTGTAGGCAAATATAAACTTTGTTTTTAGGTAGAGTTTGAAATCATTTTATAATTTTAAGAATGTGTCCATTTACTCAATATTATGATGACTTAGGAGAGAAAGAAGTTAAAGAGATTGTGTTGCTTGCTACACATTTGATTGATCATGTTGGAGTGAGTTTTGGATCCGACAATCGCGAAGCATTATTTGAGAAAATGAAGAAACTATTCGAAGAGGAACAAACAAAAGTTGATGAGCACTTGAAAAATATGGATGTGCTCTTGAGAATGATGGAAAAGTTGAAGAGAACATAAGGAAATTGTTTGTTTGTCTATCTAATATTGTACTTTGTAGATTTTTATTTTTATGTTTGATTGAACTAATGAAATTTTACTTTTTATTATATAATGGTTTAATTTACAACACTCATAAGATCCTTGTAAACATAAAATATAAATAGCTTTCATATAATTCTTAGTACAAAAAAAGCTTGATGCATATATATAGAGACAATCATGCATCACAAATTGCACCAATAAGATTATTAATAGCATCTTCCAAATCCAAAAGCTTGATGCGAGTTTCAAATTTTAATCCTTTATCGAGACAATCATGCATATGTTTAGTTCTTCTACGCAAGTCTTTTGCTTTCATGAGAATGTTATAGAAACTTTTTGAGTTTGGAAAGGTTTTGGTAGAAGAAGGGATGTTATCTACCTGGCCATCATCGTTTCGTTCAAGCTCCTTATAATATTCATCCGAATCTGTACATATTGTTGGTGAACCGTTGATATTTTTAATTAACTGGACAACATCTATTTCCCCGTCAAGCCTTCCGAAAACTCCATATCGAGTAATGCTTGAGGCCATTTTCCGAGTACATGAAAATGTTGTTCTTCCTTAACTTGATCGATTGTATTGCTACTTTCGCCTTCAACAACAATGTCTTTGTCTGGTTCACGCGAGATAATGTCTTCATATTCAACCTCATTCTCTGCATCTTTGACTTCATAGTTGGATTCACTTTTTGTTTCATGATTGCCACTATCTTCATCAACCCTTCTAGGCTCCATAGTAATCTTCATCTTGGAAATTATACTAATTTTTGTGTTATATTTAAAATTTGATGAGAAGAATAAAAAACATTTATGATAGGTGGTTAGGAATATGAATAACTCCCTTTTAAAATGTTATACAAAATTATTAAAAAGACACTTGTTCAACTTCCAACCATTGTATTTTTCGAAATGGGAAGAATGGGAAGTGAATATGTATATTTTTAATAATTATGTATAATTTTCATTAATTAATTTAAAAAAATACAATGGTAAATTGAACAATTGCTTTTGTTTAATGGGAAGTTGAACAAGTGTCTTTCAAAAACTATGTATACTTTTTATTAAATAATTTTGAAAAAATACATTGGTAAATTGGAAGTTGAATATGTATCTTTTTATTAATTATGTATAGTTTTTATTAAATAATTTCGAAAAAAATACAATGGTAAATTGAATTGTTTCTTTAATGGGAAATTGAACAGGAGTCTTTTCAATAATTATGTACAAATTTTTAAATTAATTTCAAAATAATAGAAAATTAAATTTGAACAAATGTGTTTGTTCAATGGGAAGTTGAACAAGTGTCTTTTTAATAATTATGTGTAACATTTTTTTAAAAATGAATTAAATAAAAATCAAAATATAAAATAATATTAAATTAATATGGCAAAAATTAATGTAAATTTGTTTAAAATTTATTATGAAATTCAAAATTAATATTTTTTAATTGAAAACTTGTCTTTTGAATAATTCATAGAGCGTAATAAATGTATACAAATATTGAATTAATTTTGATTCTATGTCTAGGTTCTTTCAACATAATAAATGTTATTTAATTATATTTTGAAAATATATAATTATTAACTTTTTTAATTGGTGTTGTGAAGATGAATAGGTGTCTTGATAAATTAAACATGTGATGTAACAAATGTGTAGAAATTTGTGAGAATAAATTCATTTTTTGAAAACACAATTTTTTTAAATTTATATTGAAAAATTCGAAAAAATAATAGGGAATCTCAATAGGTGTTACTCATATTAATTTGATAAGATACCATCATTATTAACTACACTATTGAATGATAAGTTTTAAAATTATTTATAAATAATCTATTACATGTATTAGTATTACATGAAAAACAAAGTTGAGAAAGAGAAGGAAAAATGAAAGACATGAACAAAAAGGATAAAGGGAAGCAGAAAATGGAAGACCTGAAGAAAAATGGGAAAATGAAGCAAAAGAATGAGGGGTGTACTACAGATGATGTATCTCACACGTCGGAGGAACCAAAGTGTTTGGAAACCATTGTTCCAAAAAAAAAAGATGTCCAACAACTTATAATACAATTCGAAAATAGGAGGTACGATATAAACACTCGTCTTCTTTGCATTAGTAGTAAAATAAATACCATTCAACAACTCTTGTTGTCAGGAAGCATCTCTACTAATCTTAACTGTGTTCCGGCCCATGAGCTCCAAATAATCCAAACTGAAACCTGTCAATGGGCAGCGAAACCTACGATTGAGGGTGGTCGTAGATCAGATGGGAGCATACAAGAAAGAGAGTCATTTTGTAATCTTATCAAATCGGTGTTAAAACAGTCGCTTTTTCAGAAGGCTCATCCATGCTCTAGAAAAGGAAGATTACTACATGAGGATTGAACTCGTCAAGCTTGAACGCGATATTACTTTTCAAAAGTGGTGCTTGAAAAATTGGATCAAAGGTTGAAGACTGTTGTCTCTTTTTACAATTTTTATTTAAATGATTGTACTCTCTCTTTTTTTGTTAGATGTATGTTGAATTTAACATATTATTATGAAATAGAAATTTGATTTTTTTTAATGGTTATAAATATTGTTATTTTGTAATATGTATATTTCTTTTTTATCTTTATATTTCGTTATAAAAAATATAATAAAAAATTAGTGGGTTTTGTCGAAAGTTTAAAAAGTGATTACTTTTTTTATATAATTTTTTAATATAAATAATGACAATTTTTCGAAAATATTGTTAAAAAATACTAAATTATACATGTTAATAGACTTAATAAATAAAAAAAATAAGAATATGAGTAGTCAATGACATTTATGGATTTATTTGTATTTATTACAATTAATATTTTTATTTGGTAAACTAATTAATTATAATAATAATAATAATATTTGTAGTATTTCAAAAATGGCAAATACTTAGCATAATTGACTCCTTGTATTTCCCATCAGTCATTATTATTCCTGTTGACGCGGTTCTTCGGCAATAGGGAATTAAGAGAAGAAGAGAAAGGGATTAGTGCTGAATATAGAACCGTCGCAGATACAGAGTCTTAAAGAATGAACTAGGTGACTCAAGACACGTTTTTTAAGTGGTTCGAAGGTTAAAATCCCTCTACTCCACTAGTCAATATTATTGATATATTCTGGGTATTTGGTTACAAAGCCTATATCTCTTCAGATACTATTTTTCCCAACCCCTATCAACTCCCAGGTTCTCCATATTTATAGGAGAAGGCACCTGGAAGTTGGTAAGGAGGTCATCCCGTGACCTTATTATTTGTCATATCAACTCTGTGACATTCATGATTAATTCCTAAACCTGACACATAAGTATGGTCAAATCGATAGGTAAGGAGATAATGGGCCGCACGGCCCAACCCAGCCGTGGATATCTGAACACGCACGTTCCTGCTGCGTGTCCGAGAAGTCAAGGAGATATCAGACACGTGATGTCAGATATATGCACGTTTATCTTGCGTGTGTTGACTTTACAGAGGGTCAGAGCTCCATACATAGCTCGTGCCATGATCTGCTCCCTTGACCCGACCTTCGGCCTTCGGATTCCTTCACCCAGTCCTGGGCGACCTTGGCGAGTCCTCAGGGATAGCTCGAGCTAATAAGATACGACCTCAAAACGGGAGCTCCGGTCTTGGGGATGTTAATGGGCTAATCGTGATTAGTCCGCAGCTCGGCCTGCTAATCAGCCCGTGGGAAAACCAGGGCGTACATCTGCCCCCCAAGCTCCTGCTCGTGGTACATGATGTCGTATATAAGACCACAGTAGGGGCTTTTAGACTTCCCCATAAACTCTTCGCATTCCACTCTTTATGCAGGCGTCTGATACGTGGAACGTTGTGGGTGGTGACGGTACGTCTTACGAGAACCGCATTTAATGGCCTAGCCTATGCCCAGCCGTCGTTTCGTATTTCGAGTGGAAGGCCTCGGATCCCTCACCAGGGCCACCCAAGAGCCTTCTACACGTGATCCTTCACGTATATGAAAAGGGGGTGGCCACCCTACGCACGAGCCACCCTTTCATTCAAAATTTTCCAAATCTCCTTTTTTCTTCCTTCTCCATATTTCAGAAGAACGAAACCCTCAACCTTGTTGCCGCCATTTTCATCGTTCACGAAGCTTAGGCGCACGGATTCCTCCGAAGCTTTGGAAGCTACTACACCGACGAAGCTCCTACCAACGCAACACCCTCGTCTACCTCCCAGCCATACACTGTAAGTTTCCCGACCTTGTTCATTTTGAAAACATGCTACTGTAGCTTAGGAATTTTTTTTTACTGTAGCCGCATGCAAGGGTTTTCTGGGTTGTGTGGATATGGAGGGTGACAGCCCTTTTTAGGTTAGGGCACATTTGTTGTAAGAAATCGCTTTAGAGTATGGGTTTCAGGGTGCTTTTTCTGGACAAATTTATGGGTAGGAGTTTTGGGAATTTTTGGGTGCAAAATCGGGTAGCTTAGGGAACACGCCTCATAAGCAGTTTTGTAATTTTCTGCCTATTGGAACTTTCCCCCAAGGCAAATTCTATTCTAAATCCCCTGACACGCGAATTCTGAGTAATCTGGGATCTGTTGGGAGCATACGCGCGTGTTCACTGAACCGCGTGGTTCCACTCTCCACGAGCTGGGCTTACCTTAGCTCGTGCAAATAATAACTGCTTCTCCCTCCTGCTTGGGTCGCCTTTTCTAAAGTGTTTTCTTTTGTTCGCTAGGCGACCAGATGGCTCCAAAAAAGAACCTCCCTCAGAAGAACGTTGGAAGCTCGGCCTCCCAGTAGGAAAAAGGAAAGGCGGTGATGCCTAGCTCCCCGATCCCCCGCTTCGGGCCGGCCGTGGAGAAGGAGGTCGAGGTGGCCCCCGATGCATTCTTTGAGGCGGAGAGAATCGTCTCAAAGGTAACCGACCAGGCGAAGATCAACAAACTCTTCCTCACTCACAACATTCCACTGGGGAAAGCCTCCGTCATAGCCCGACCTGCCGCGGATGGCGAGCGAAGCTGCACGCCGCTCGATGAATCGTTCGCGGCCTGGAGCGGTGAACACTTCAAGGCAGGGGCCTTCCTTCCCCTGGATCAGTACTTCGCTGATTTCCTAAACTACATGGGGTTGGCCCCTTTTCAGCTCCCCCCCAACTCCTACCGTCTGCTGGCAGGGTTGAGGTATTTATTCAAGAAGCAGGAGTGGGAGGTCCCTACTCCGGCTGATATTTTGTATTTCTTTTGCCTCAAAGCCAGCCCGGATCAGCGGGGGCGAGGTGACGGGTTTTACTATTTAACCCGTTTTCCCAATACGGCGGCGGTGATCGAGCTGCCCAGCCACCCAAATGACTTCAAGGATCAGTTCTTCATGTCAACTGGGTTCCGGAACTGCGACCACCACTATTTCAATCGTCCTCGTAAGTAATCCCCGATCTTAGCTCGCCTTTTAAGTGTTATTTTATTTTAGCTCCTCCCGTATTCCATTCTGATTCCAGCCAATCCTGCAGCCATCTACGTGAGGACCGAAAAGTCTGTGACCCTCGGGGGCCAATATGAAACACTGGTGGGCTTGCCCCCCAGTGAGAAGGACTATCGCGTGCTCGTGACAGACGAGATGATAGTGTTCTGCAAACTGATCTTCCCAAACCAGACCCTGAACCTGAAGAGGCCCCGGGGGCCACCCCCAGCCCGCGAAAACAGACCTATCATCGTGGAGGAGGTCGCGGTATAGGAAGACGAGGAGGATGAGACGCCCGAAGTTCCGCTCGTGAGGAACAGGAAGAGGACCTTGGAGGTCGCCCAGAGGACGGGCGAGGAGAGGGTCCGATCTGGAGCAGCCGCGGGTCCTCTAGCCAAGGTAACCCTTACTTGTTTAAGAGTCTAGATAGGGCCACTGCAGACCCCCGGCTGGTTAGGTTCAATCCTAGGAAGATCGCCCATCGTCACCGAAGGGATCCGGACCTGAACACACTCCTGCTCCATTGTGTTGACCGGCTCGTGCTGGATCACCAAGAGAGCCGGCCTAAGGGTACCGTAGTAGTAGATAACACCCTAGCTTTTAAGTCGATCTTATTCGAGGAGTATGGGACCAACCTACGCACATGGCCATCACTCCAGAGGGGTAACTATGCTCCGGGGCTTAGGCAGTATGTAGAAGAGTCTAGCCCTGAGTCAGAATCGGACCTAGAACCTGTGCCAGTTCGCGAAATAATCGTCTTAGGTTCTTCCAGCTCGGGGGGTAGGGCTCCCTCAGTATTCATATGCTCTTTTAGCTTTAACCCTTTGTCTTTATCTTTGTATGATTGCTAACTTGTAATAACCATGTATATTTTTCTTTTTGTTTGACAGAAGAGATGTCTCAGCCCGAGGATAGCTTGCGGGGCATAGTCTTCGGGGGGAACCCCTCAGCCGGGCCAAGAACGAAAAGGCTCCGGGGTTCCAAGAGCTCTGCCGGGGTCTCCACTAAATCTCCTGCAAAGGAGAAGGAGAAAGCCCCGCCAGCCCAAAACGCGGGAGCGATTCTTCTTGCTGCCGGAGCAGGCCAAATGCCTCCGCCACCTCAGCGAACTCCAACCGTCACCCAGGACGCAGGGATGGAGCTCGGGACTCCGCCTGTGGTGGCCTCCGATGTACGCATCCCGGTCAATCCCCAGGACCTGGAGAAGATCCCGGAGGTCTTTCGGGGAACGGTGTACGAATCGGCGAGCTACGCCGTTAACCATATCTACAAGTTCACCGAGAAGGAACTCCGGACTATTGAGACCATGAGCCCGGTTGACGTCATGGATTCTTCCATGAGCATGACCCTAACGGTAAGCTGCCCTATTCTTTTAAAGCTTTTACCATTACACTTTGCCTAATTTTTTTCTGAGTCAGTTTATCTTTCCTTCCTCGCAGGGTGTCGTCGCCCTTCACCGAAGCATCATCAGGGCCAGGACTTAGCTCGGTGACATGAGGACCGAGCACCAGGCCACCCTTCAGGAGGTTAAGGCGGCCAAGGATGCCTTGGCGACCTCGAAGGGCGAGTTGGAGAGGGCCCAGGTCGACCTGGAGAAGACCCGTTCAAGGGTCCAGGAGCTCGAGACATCCCTTGCCACCTCGCAGGCGGACCTAGAGGCAGCGAGGACAGAAGTCCAGGCCGTCCAGGCCGCCCTGGAGGAAGAGAAGACCATCTCGGAGCAGTCCATGCAGGATCTGTTCTACCACTGTTGGCTCCATAATCCGGAGGCTGACTTCTCTTTCATGCCACCGAATTTCTGGGCGCGCTTGTTGGTGAAGTTCCAAGCTCGCTTCGACAATGAGGCGCCACCTTTGGAGACTGGGGAAGCCTCTAGTGCGGCGGAGCAAGATGAAACGGCGACCTCCAAAGGGCCGACTGACGGAGCTTAGGGCGCTCTTCTCTTTTTCTCTTTTTATATTTTGAAGTATTTTTTGTAACTTTTGCATGAGGTGTCCTTACCTCGAGACAATTTGCCTTGCGCTTTTAACTCTTTTTTTTTTTGATAAACTTAGCTCGAGTTAATTTTTATCCATATCTTGAACTCTTTAAGAAGAACAATAAATAGATTTAAATTAACTTCCAAGTTTTATGACCTAGTTAAAACCAGGAACTTATTTTGAAAACTTAGTTCGTGTTAACTTTTATCCATATCTCGAGTCCTTTAAGAAGAACCACAATCAATAAATTTAAGTTAACTTCTAAGTTTTACGACCTAGTTAAAACCAGGAACTTATTTTGAAAACTTAGTTCGTGTTAACTTTTATCCATATCTCGAGTCCTTTAAGAAGAACCACGATCAATAAATTTAAGTTAACTTCTAAGTTTTACGACCTAGTTAAAACCAGGAACTTATTTTGAAAACTTAGTTCGTGTTAACTTTTATCCATATCTCGAGTCCTTTAAGAAGAACCACGATCAATAAATTTAAGTTAACTTCTAAGTTTTCCGACCTAGTTAAAACCAGGATAGGACTTAGTTGGCGTTAACCCTTATCCGTGTCTCGAGCTCTTTAAGAAAAGCAACGATCCATAGATAAAAATCAACATCTAAGTCATTAAGGAGACCTGGTTATATCCTGGTACCATATGCCCCCCAAGTAACTGGGAAAGGGTCTTTCGTGGTTACTTTAAGATTACAATTGCAAATGTGCGTAAAAAGCTGATTTTTATTAATATATAGAAAGTGGCCTTCCAGGCCTTACAAGTGGATCATTGATAATATTTCTTTAAGTGGATGGCGTTCCAGGTCCGTGGTATAGTTCCTCCATCAAGTCGTGCTAACTTATAAGTTCCTTCCTTGATGATTTCGATGACCTGGTATGGTCCTTCCCAGTTCGGTCCCAAGACTCCATCCTTGGGATCTTTCCCGGCCAGGAAAACTCTCCTTAGGACCAGTCGCCAACGTTAAAGGTGCGCCTTTTGACTTTAGAGTTGAAGTAGCGAGTGATCTTCTGCTGATAATGGGCGAGCTGGAGTTGCAAATCCTCTCGCCTTTCATCAATTAGATCGAGGGAATGGCACAGGAGCTCATGGTTCCGATCTTGGTCGTAAGACTGGACTCTAAGTGACAGAACCTCAACTTCCACGGGGAGGACTGCTTCACTCCCAAAGGTTAGGGAGAAAGGAGTATGACCCGTAGGAGTCCGATGCGAGGTCCGGTATGCCCATAGGACCTGGGAGAGCTGTTCTGGCCAGACCCCCTTTGCCTCATCTAATCTCTTCTTGAGGCTCGCCTTTAGAGTCTTGTTGACAGCCTCGACCTGGCCGTTCGCCTGAGGATAGGCCACGGAGGAGAAGCTTTTTACAATCCCGTGCCTTTCACAAAACTCGGTGAACAGGTCGCTATCGAACTGAGTGCCGTTGTCGGAGACGATTTTCTTCGGTAGACCGAATCGACAGATGATGCTTTTAACTACGAAGTCGAGTACCTTCTTCGATGTTATTATTGCCAACGGCTCTGCCTCGACCCACTTAGTGAAGTAGTCTATGGCTACCATGGCGTAACGGACTCCGCCCTTGCCAGTGGGCAGAGCGCCCACTAGGTCTATTCCCCAAACAGCAAACGGCCAAGGGGCCGAGATCATTCTCAGCTCGACTGGAGGAGCTCGGGCAACTGCAGCGAATCGCTGGCATTTGTTGCACTTCTTCACGTATGAGATCGCGTCTTTGGACAGAATTGGCCAGTAATAACCTTGCCTGAGAACCTTTAAGGCCAGGCTTTGCCCCCCAGTGTGGTCTCCGCAGAATCCTTCGTGAATTTCCTGTAGGATGGCCTTCGCCTCACCTGGAAGAATGCATCGGAGGAGAGGTAGGGAGTGCCCACGTCGGTACAATAACCCATCAACTATTGTATATCTAGGGACTTGATATAGGACTCGCCGCGCGTCGTTACGTCCTTCAGGCAGCTTGCCCTCGACGAGATATTCAAGAATGGGGGTCATCCAGGTCGGTCGAGCATCAATCATCTCGACCTCTGCCCGATCTCCGTCTATACTTGGTTTTTCCAAGAATTCTATTGGCACCAACCCCAGAGTCTCCGTCTCTCCCGAGGTGGCGAGTTTGGCAAGGGCATCCGCATTGGCGTTCTGTTCTCGAGGTATCTGTTTGATCGATCCTCGCTCAAATGCGGACAGCTCGGCTTTTACCTTTGCCAAATAGGCGGCCATCTTGGGTCCCCGTGCCTGATATTCGCCCAGAACCTAGTTTACCACATTCTGGGAGTCACTGAAGCACTGGACGGAGCTCGCTTTTAACTCATTGGCTATCCTCAACCCGGCTAACAAAGCTTCGTATTCCGCCTCGTTGTTGGAGGCCTTGAACCCGAACCTTAGCGCCGAGTGGAACCTATGTCCCTCGGGGGAGATCAGAATGATTCAGGCCCCGGAACCATTCTCGTTGGATGAACCATCCACAAAGATCTTCCACAACGATTCGGGTGAGGTGAGCTGAGATGAGCCTTCTAATGGATCCTCCTGGAATCCCGTGCACTCTGCCACGAAGTCGGCCAAGGCCTGACTTTTTATGGAAGTTCGTGGAGTATAGAAAATCTCGAACTGACTGAGTTTGACCGCCCACTTTAACAAACGTCCCGATGCTTCAGGTTTTTGCAAAACCTGCCTTAGAGGCTGATCGGTCATGACGTGTACCGAGTGGGACTGGAAGTACGGTCTGAGCTTTCGTGAGGCCGTGATTAGGCAGAACGCCAATTTTTCCATCAGTGGGTACTGTGATTCTGCTTCGAGGAGTCTCTTGCTGATGTAATAAACTGGCTTCTGAACTTGGTCTTCCTCTCGTACTAGTACGGCGCTGGCCGCGCCCTTAGTGACGGCCAGGTAGAGGAAGAGAGACTCTCCTGCCTTGGGCTTGGATAGCACAGGTGGTTCGGCCAGATGTGCCTTCAGGTCGAGGAATGCGCTTTCGCACTCTACTGTCCATTCAAACTTCTTGTTTCCCCGGAGCAGGTTGTAGAAGGGCAAACATTTATCGGTTGACTTTGAAATGAACCGGTTGAGTGCTGCTACCCTTCCTGTGAGGCCTTGGACATCTTTCCGCGACCTGGGGGAAGGAAGCTCGAGCAATGACCTGATCTTGTCGGGGTTTGCCTCGATTCCTCGGGTATTAACTATGAACCCCAGGAATTTCCCGGACGCGACACCAAAAGTGCACTTCTGGGGATTGAGCCTCATTTCGTATTTCCGTAGTATTTTAAAACATTCTTCCAGGTCGGAAACATGGTTGTCGGCAGTCTTTGACTTGACGAGCATGTCATCAACATATACTTCCATGTTCTTTCCGATCTGGTCCGCGAACATTCTGTTCACTAGCCTTTGGTAGGTAGCTCCGGCGTTCTTCAGACCGAACGGCATGACCTTGTAGCAATAGAAATTAGTCGGGGTCATGAAGCTAGTGTGTTCCTGATCCGCCGGATTCATCGCGATCTGGTTGTAGCCTGAGTACGCGTCCATAAAGGACATGAGCTCGTGCCCCGCCGTGGCATCCACCAGCTGGTCGATCCTTGGCAATGGAAAACAATCCTTGGGGCAGGCCTTATTCAGATCGGAGAAGTCAATGCAAGTCCGCCATTTCCCGTTGGGCTTCGGAACTAGCATGGGATTGGCGACCCAAATTGGAAATTTGGCCTCCCGGATAAAGCCACATTTTTTGAGTCGGGCTACCTCTTCTTCTAGGGCTTCAGCTCGGGTTGTCCCTAAACGCCTTTGCTTTTGAGACTTGGCAGGAACGCTTTTGTCCAGATGGAGCGTGTGCATGATGACACTCGGGCTAATTCCTACCATGTCCTCGTGGGACCAGGCAAATACATCTAAATTAGCCCGGAGAAACGTAACCAGCTCCGTCTTCCTCTTGCTACAGAGGTTTTTCCCGAGCTTGACCATCCGTGATGGAATTTGCGGATCGAGGTTCACCTCCTCGAGCTCCTCAATGGCCTGGAGCCCGGATCTGTCTTCGCCTACTCGGGGGTCAATGTCCTCACTCAAGGCGACCTTTTCCTCTTCGGCGCTCTGAGGTTTTTCAATCTCAGGATCCAATAAGGGTCCCTGAGATTCCTCTTTGCCCTGAATGGCCATTGCCAGCTGCCCGGGTTTAGATTTTCCCTTCATGGAAATGCTGTAGCATTCCCTGGCAGTGAGCTGATCGCCCTTGATAGTACAGATTCTGATCGAGGTAGGGAACTTCATGGCGAGGTGTCGAATGGAAGTGATAGCCTCGAAGGCTATGAGGGTAGGCCGGCCTAAAATGGCGTTGTAGGCAGCGGAGCAGTCAATAACCACGAACTCAAGTAGCTTGGAGACTGTTCGAGATTCTTCTCCTAGGGTGATCACTAGCTCGATCGTCCCTATCGCTGCCGACCCTTCTCCCGAAAAGCCATACAACATCATGGAGGTCGCCTTTAGCTCGGCGACAGTCAATCCCATCTTTTCTAAAGTGGATCGGAATAGGAGATTTACCGAGCTTCCATTGTCCACCAACACTCTCCTTACTCTCCGATTGGCGAGTTGGACTGCTACGACCAAGGGATCATTATGAGGGAACTGGACATGACCTGCGTCTTCCTCCGTAAAAGTGATCGGTTGCTTTTCTAACCGCTGCTGTTTTGACTGACGCTGCTCCGGGACGAACTGCGTTCCGTTGTGGGTCTTTAATTCATTCACATATCTCTTCTGGGCGCCTCTGCTCGTTCCAGCCATGTGCGGTCCTCCAAAGATGGTGGATATCTCTCCTTCGATCACGGGAGGAGGGACGTCCTGATCTACACGAGGCCCGGGCTGACTGGCTTGGACTTCTGGAGCGGGTCGACCCGCTGGGACCCTGTTTCGTGAGTATTGCGCCAAGGGGCCTGCTCGGATGAGAGTCTCGATCTCATCTTTTAGATGCCTGCAATCGTCGGTATTGTGGCCGACGTCGTTGTGAAAACAGCAGAATTTGGAAGTGTCTCTCTTTCCCTTGTGGTGTTTCAATGGTTCCGGCCTCTTCCAGGGGACCCGAGTAGAGTTGGCCAGGAAGATACTTTCCCTAGACTGGGTGAGCTCGGTATACGCTGTGAACACGGGCTTGAACTTATCCACAGACTTATTCTTCTTTTGACCGTGCTGACTGTTTTCACCATTCCCCTTTCTTTTGCCACCACCGGGCTGGTTGTTCTGCGCGACGTCGGGGGTCGCCATCACGATCTCCGTCCTCGTTCCAGTGGGCTTCTCGGGAACCTGGCTGGTCCTCGCAGCTGAAGCTTCAACTTCTTCCAAGTTTATCCACTCTTGGGCTCTGTTAAGGAATTCGTTAACCGAGCTGACTCCCTTCCTCTGAATGTCTTTCCACAGGTCTCCCCCGACCAGGATTCTGGTTCTCATGGACATGAGCTTGGAGCTATCATCTGCGTCCCTGGCTTGAGCAGCGACATTTGCGAATCTGCTCAAGTAGGCTTTCAGCGTCTCACCGGGCTGCTGCCTTACGTTGGCTAGGGAGTCGGCCTGAACACGGGCGGCCTGAACACGGGCGGCCTGAGAGGCGCGGAACGCCCTTTTGAAATCAGTAGAGAAGGTCTTCCAGGAGCTGATTGACTGTCTTTTACTCTGCTTAAACCACTGCCTGGCAGGTCCAGTCAGTGTGGAAGGGAAGATCAAGCAACGCAGCTCCGGACCGATGTTATGGGCCATCATTAGGGTGTTGAACATCCCCAAATGATCCGACGGATCTCCGTCCCCGTTGAACTTTGACAAGTGAGGCATACGAAAACTAGATGGGTATGCCGTCGCTGCTATGTTGGGGGCGAAGAGTTCCATCTCGTCTCCCGAATCATATTCGTCTTTTTCTTTTTCTGATAGGAGTTTCCTCATCAGTTCCTCCATCTGAGTTAGGCGCTCGAGGGTTTGGTCCTAAGATCCTGGGTCATTCCGGGGCTGCTCAACAGCTTCGGACCCATTGTACATATTAGGTGGGTTATTGCCCCTTCTATCTTGAGATAGGTTATTTGGGACATTCCCTCCGTTATGTACTTCGGATCGGACCCCCCCCCCCCCCCCGAGCGAGCCTGGCTACCATCTCTAGCTCGGTCCTCTCGAAGGTCGTCTCCCTGGGCGGTCCGGTGGCTTTGTGCCGAACTTAGCCGCTGGCGTAGGTCTCCTCCAGAGAGATCACTCCGGTGACTGCTGATCCAATGACTCCTGCCGGATAGGCTTGGAGTCCGCCTTTGGTGGTGAGGACTTGAGATTTCTTCGGGCGCCCTGCTACGCCGGGAAGGTCCCGCTGATGGTGGGTTTCTCCTACTACTTCCGTAAGCTGGGATGTCTCGGACGGGCCGAGGAGGAGACGAATATCTGATCGGAGATGGAGGATGCCTGACTGGAGAAGCGATCCTGGTTCCTTCTGGACGGATCAAATTTGGTGGGGGCCTTTCGGCCCTGCCAACTTGCTGGTCCCGAGCCGGGCGATCTGGACGAGGTGCAGGACGTTCTTCGGGGACGGGCTGACGTCGTGGGCCCTCCCCGGATCTCCTCCGGGAACTTCCTCGAGCTCTTCTGGGCGTCCTCGAGGATGGTTGAGAGCTAGGAGTCGACATCTTAACCGAACAGCTGTATTGCTGTTGTCCGGTCCCAGACATTCCCCTGAAGCTGGCCTCTCGATGGTGTGATGAAGGGGTGGAGTTGGCTGCCGGAAGTCTTCCGAACGGCTATGCCTGGACCGATTACCCCGGCGAGACTTTGGAGCCTCACCTTGCCTCTCTCCAATGTTAACGTTGGTTGTGAGAGGGGGTAGACGGGCCAGAATATCCTGGATTTGCTGACCGGCTGCTGCTAATTGGCTCCTCAGTTGAGCATTCTCCATCTCCACCGCAGTATAATACACATGGGTTCGGATTAGGTGGCCGAGGCGCCGAACTACCTGTATCGTCCTGGCCCGCCGGCTGCTTTCCTGGCCTCTGTTGGACTTCAGGAATTTGTTCGTCAGGGATGGCAATATGATGAGCCTCCTGCCCATCATGCTGCTCTGTTTCGTTGCCATGCCTGGACCGAGTGGTCAACATAGTTGGATGTTTGCAGCAGCACTAATCGAACTTGCTTTCAATGAAAGCACCAAACTGTTGACGCAGTTCTTCGGCAACAGGTAATTAAGAGAAGAAGAGAAAGGGATTAGTGCTGAATATAGAACCGTCGCAGATACAGAGTCTTAAAGAATGAACTAGGTGACTCAAGACACGTTTTTTAAGTGGTTCGAAGGTTAAAATCCCTCTACTCCACTAGTCAATATTATTGATATATTCTGGGTATTTGGTTACAAAGCCTATATCTCTTCAGATACTATTTTTCCCAACCCCTATCAACTCCCAAGTTCTCCATATTTATAGGAGAAGGCACCTGGAAGTTGGTAAGGAGGTCATCCCGTGACCTTATTATTTGTCATATCAACTCTGTGACATTCATGATTAATTCCTAAACCTGACACATAAGTATGGTCAAATCGATAGGTAAGGAGATAATGGGCCGCACGGCCCAACCCAGCCGTGGATATCTGAACACGCACGTTCCTGCTGCGTGTCCGAGAAGTCAGGGAGATATCGGACACGTGATGTCAGATATATGCACGCTTATCTTGCGTGTGTTGACTTTACAGAGGGTTAGAGCTCCATACATAGCTCGTGCCACGATCTGCTCCCTTGACCCGACCTTCGGCCTTCGGATTCCTTCACCCAGTCCTGGGCGACCTTGGCGAGTCCTCAGGGATAGCTCAAGCTAATAAGATACGACCTCAAAACGGGAGCTTCGGTCTTGGGGATGTTAATGGACTAATCGTGATTAGTCCGCACCTCGGCCTGCTAATCAGCCCGTGGGAAAACCAGGGCGTACAATTCCTCATGTTTTATCTTCTTTATTATTACTTCATTATATATATGTGGCTAGAACATTTTTTTTTATCATCATAAAGATTGTTCATCATAGAGAGAAAATGGACAAAAACAAGATAGAGGAGATCATTCTTACTAGATCACTTTCGAAATTCAAAGAAAAATTCGTAAGTGGAGAGTTGTACAGTTTCATGGAAGAGATTAAGATACGCCTCAATATATCACTTGAAGAAAGAATTACAATGAGAAAGGCAATGATGGATCAAGCATTTAGAGAATGGAGTGGAGAAAGCCCTAAAGTACGTGAAATTCGACACATTCATAATGAATTATTCCAAAAGTTCATCGATGCTTCTGAGCAGGAGTACTTGTATTGGACGACTCAAATGTATGATGTTAAACGTGAAATTGTATATCATGAAATGTTGTTGGATGCTTTCAAGAACATTTAGGGATTGTCTATTTTGTCTACAAAAATTAGAGTGTTTGCTCATCTATATTGAATTAAGAATTTTATTCTTGTTAATGGAAATTTGATCTTTTTTTAATAATTATTATTGTTAGCAATTTACATATCAATTTTTTTTCTTGTAGCAATATATTTAAAAAATGAACAAAGCCATTTATCCTATAAAATGTATTTCGAAAATGACTAATTTTTTACTAAGATATATTTCGAAAATGATATATTTTAAAAAAATCCTTAGTTTAAATTTAAAGTAAATATTATTAATTATTCCGGAGTAGTTGACTCCTCGTCTTGCTCATCACTCATTATTATTCCCGATGTCTTCTCTTACTTATTAATTATTTGTGTAGAAAAACAATGTTGAATACAAATTCTTTATATATATATGTGTGACTAGGCAACCCTACTTCATCACTAAGGTTGTCCATTTAGGTACCAAAAAAATAGAAAGAAAATGGACAACGAGATGATAGAGGAAATAATTCTTACTAGATCACTTTCGAAATGCAAAGAAAAATACTTAAGTGGAGAGTTGTACAATTTCGTGGAACAAATTAAGTTGCGCCTCATGAGATCATTCGAAGAAAGAAGTATAGTGAGAACCGTCTTCATCGATCAAGCATTTGGAGAATGGAGTGGAGAAAGCACTAAAGTACGTAAGATTAGAGAAATTCAGAATGAATTAGCACAAACGTTCGTCGATGCTTCTGAGAAGGAGGACTTGTATTGGAGGCGTCTAATGTATGATGTTGAACGCGAAATAGTATATCATGAAACTTTGTTGAACTGTTTCATGAATATGTAGGAATATTCATACTTTGTTTTAAAATATTATATAATGATTTCTCGGTTATGAATTGAAAGTTAATTTTTATGGTTATTTTTTATAATTAAAACTTTGCAAGTTCATTTAAAAATAATAAAATTTGATATTATTTTACTATAAAAAATAAAACAAAATTATTATGCATGATTTAAGTATAGTGGTGATAATAAAATTTGCATTTAATATTGATTTTTCTTTTTAAAAAACCGAAAAATCATGTTGTTTATTATTATTTCAATATATATTGATGATAAAATCAAATCTTTCTACTCCCCATATTTATCCCACTTTCCCAAAAAATTATAAATGTATATTTTAAAATGTAGTTGAACAATTGCCTTTACAATAAAGTCATAATAATTTTATTATAATTTAAAACTTAAACTTTGTATTGGAAGTTAAACTAGTAATTAAATACATTTATAAAAAGGTGTGTGGTATACAATTTTTATGAGAATTTCGAAATTTATTAAATTGGATAAATGAATTTTTTTTTTAATTTCTAATTATTTTTTTCATCTAGTTAGGTTATAAAAACTCTTTATATATGTAGGTCAAGAATTTACAAAGATAACCTAAAAAATAGAGAAACATAATAAAAAAATGGAGTACATCAACGATATGGAGAAAGAGAATGAAAACAAGGTATCAAGACTATCGATAAAGAGAATCAAAACAAAGATATGGTCAACGATATGGAGAAAGAGAAGCAAAAAATGACTGATATTATTATTTTTGAGGAAGGTAAGCAAAAAATGGACGACAGCAACGATGTACAGAAAGATAAGCCAAAAATTGAAGACATTGATCATATAGCAAAAGGGAAGCGAAAATGGGCAGATGTTACGGATGAGGAAAAAGAACAAGGAAAAAAAATTGGTAGACGTGAAGGATATGGAACTAGACGATGTGTTCCTCAATAAAGTTGTTGAATTACTATATGATAATACAACTATTAATCTTAAAGAGCTCATCACATCGGTAGATATAAAAAAGAAGAAGGATGAAATCAATCAACTCTTGGTTCTTCTCTAAACCAGAAAGACTAAACTTGGGTCTCTCTTTTCATCTCGATGCATCTCAAGTCGCCTATGGAGTCCTGAGGCACGCAAGATGCAACTTTCTCAACATATCATCATTCAGAAATTCATCCATGCTGTAGAGAAGGAAGAACACTTTTGGCTCCAAGAACTCTTGAAGATTGTTCATGATGAAAATAAAGATAATAGTCTACTCAAATTTTGAAAAATGTTATTTCTTATTAAATTTTTTATTTTGACAATATTAGTTTTCTTCTCTTTGTAATTTGTCTTCTATGAATTTTATTTTATGAATTTTAGTTTCTCTACAACATTCTTCAATTTATTTGTTTGCAATGTTCTTCAACACATGAACATTATAAATTGTTACGATAAGTAAATGGCAAAATGTTAAGAGTAACTTATGATAATAATTTCTCACTAAACCATAATATATTTTAAGTAACTATAATTATTTAATAATAATAATTTTCAGAAATTATAATTAATCTAAAATTTAGTAATTTATTTAATATTTTTTTAGAATTTGAAAACTTTTAAAATTAATAAAAAATTACATAAAATAACTATAATTATTTATTAATATTAATTATTGAAATGTATATTAAATATAAAATATAGTAATTTATTTGATATATCTTTGTAGATCTCGAAAACTATAAAAATTATTAAAAACTAAAATGTTACGTAATACCCAAACACACATCCCACAACTATAATAAATACTAAAACACACATGCCACAACTATAATTCTTGGATATGTAAAATGTCTTCTCGAAATTATCAATTTATATTTAATCACTGTAATAATAGTAATGAAAAATGCTATAAAATCTATAATAAAAGCCTATCTTAATTACTTTTATTTTTTTAAAAAAAAAACAAATATATATTTTTGTGTGCCTTTTGTTTTTTTTTAATCTGAGAGTCCAAAATATTATTAGGAAATATTCCTTGATCATTTTGAGGATGTTTTAACTTTCATCTGGTGGCATTTTTTTCCAATTCTGCATTCAACTCTGATATAACTTTCATAGCCTTTTGAAATGCTTCTCGCGATCTTGTAGCAATGTACGACGTGATAGTAGTTTGTGTGGTTACACCACCGTACCTAGAATTTTCAATAACTTCAGGATGAGGACACTTTCTTTCATTACCTTGAGTTAACAGTTGAACTTCTTTAGCATCTTTTAGCCAACGTCTATTTACCAAACAAATTGGCAAACTTCTTCTCTCCAAATTCTTCAATGAAATAAAAATATGTCTACATGGAATTCCTTTTGTCTCAAGAGAATAGCAATCACATCGCACATATCCCCATCATTGGAGATTAACACTTTGCGCTTTAATCCAGAACCAATATATTTTTTCACCAAACAAAGAGTGTAACCTGCTATCTTATCATCCTTTTGGACAATATAATTATCGCCACGCCGTATCTCCTTTCTTATCCTTGTAAAAATTTCCCTTGTGAAAATTGAAGAAATTTCATCCTCCACACACGGCATAGTTGTCTGGTTCAAAACCGGTTCAGTCAAATTAATTTTGTAGTATTCTTTCATCTTGTTGTAACCTAACATAGATAAAGCATGGTCAAAGTGTCGTATAAACATCCACAATGGTATTTTATTTTGCAAATCTCTTTTCAAGAATGCATTCATAGATTCGCATCTACCGGTAGCAGTAGCTCCACCAAAATAAATACCATGAAGAAAAGTATCTGCCCACTGCTTTCTTGTGCCATATTGTGCTTCCACCCATGCATTTCCTGTCAATCTATATTTATTCACAGTCACTTTCCAATTATCCTCCCATTCTTCCTCCTTGTAATACCTATATTTTTGTAAAAAAGAAAAATATAAATGTTTTCATATTATAATTGAGAGAATAACATAAAACACCATTTAATTTATTACCTGAAAATAAATTTTTTCAATTCTTGATGGAATGATATATTGTGTACATGGTGCATTGCATTTTTTAGTATGTGCCACGAGCAAATACGATGTGGAACACCAGGCATAATATTATCCAGTGCTTTGTTCATTGCTTTGCAACCGTCCGTTAAAACTGCTGACGGCATCTTACCACCCATGCACTCTAAAAATGTTTCCAATACCCAATCATATGTGGTCGAAGTCTCATTATCAAGAAGTGCAGCTCCAAACACACACATTTTGTCATGATTATTAGACCCAAGTAGTATTACTAATGGCTTTCCATACCTGTTGAACAAAAAATTAATATGATATTTGATATTTTACTAAGAAATCGATATAAGGTAAAAAAAAATTAAAAAATACCTATTGGTTTTGTAAGTAGAATCAAAAGCCAAACAATCACCAAATAATTGGTAATCAACCTAGGAAGTCCCGTCAGACTAGAATAAAATTTTCAATCTATTTTCTTTATCTACATCATACTTGTAGAAAAACATGTTGTCCGGCCCTTTTTTTGCTTCGAGATAACCCATTGCTGTGGACGTGTCACAATCATCCTAAGTTGAATATTTTTTACAGATTCCCTTGTACAAGTCATCTTTGATACATCCCACATTTTCCCAACCATCATGAACTTCTACCATGTAATTCCAAATTTGGGATGTCTTAATTCTGGCTCTCTTCATTGACATAACTTGTTCACTCATCTCGTCCCTAAATATTCTATGAGATCTAAGAAATGGTTTTTCACGAAAGAAGGCAAACTTATGGTTGTGGTGGTTATTAAAACACTTAGTAATCCAGTAGTTAGTTTCCCTATTTAAATTTATTCTAAACTCTGCATTACAACTCGTTCTTGTTAGAGCACGAGCTTCTTTACATCTATTATCAAGATTACAATATTTTTGTTCTCTAAAACCTTCGTTTGAACACACCCAACTTCTAATGTGTAAAATACCTTTTTTGTCCTCCCTTTTCAGTTTTTTTCTAACACTAAACCCCATCATTTTCGCATACAAAAAATAAAAAGATTCTGCTTGTTCAATACTTACAAACTCCTTCAAAGTCTGAAAACTGAATATGTTCTGGTTCTTTGTCAATATCCAAAAATTGAAGCAAGCTCCTCCATTGCGCAATATCAGGTTTGGTCAATTCTTCGTTAATGCCACATTCAACATTGTCTTCTGGTACATCTTCATCATTTGTCTCTTCCAAACGTGTTCCCCCAACAGGGTCTACTTCATGTTCAGAAGATAAGGATTTTGTATCTTCTTGTTCAACTTCCAAACCATTTTCGTAACTAGTCATTTCTCCAGCCTATTCTTTCTGATTTTTTTTTTCAAATGATGTGTAGCACTATTCAATATTTTTTATATTTAAACTGATAATTTTATTAAAATTGCATCAATTAATATAATTAGTGGGATGATTGAAAAGTTTATGCTTATAAATTTTGAAATTATAATAGCATTAATTAATATAATTAGTGGGGTGGTTGAAAAGTTGATACTTACAAATTTCGAAATTATAATAGCATTTAATATAATTTTGCAATTTTGAAAATATGTATAAATCCAATAATATTTCAAAATTTTCATTATAATCTTCGAAATTTTCATTAAAATTTTTGAAATTAGGGTTTAGATAACCACAGTTGTGCACCATTAATTTTTTTTTTTTTTAATGTTAGGATATAGATAGTTAGTTAGACTCTTTGAATATGAAGATGTGCATTTAATATTTAACATATTTTAAATAATTAATTCTCCAAAATAGTAATTAGTGTAAGCCCTAATTAATGTATAATAATATAATTGTTATAATTTTTTAAAAAAAATACTAAATCATTTTTGAAACCATTGTGTTTTGATGGGAAGTTGAAAAGTTGTAATTTTAATAATTATATATAATTTTTGGCATAATAATAGGTAATTTCGAAAATATGTGTAGGTTCTATGAACATTTGCTTTGTAATTAAAATTACCAGAATGTTTAACCAATAGAACTACGCTTAAATTTTTAGAAATTTTAATAACATTTAATATAATTAGTGGGGTGGTTGAAAAGTTAATGCTTATAAATTTCGAAATTATAATAGCATTAATTAATATCATTAGTGGGGTGGTTGAAAAGTTGATACTTACAAATTTCAAAATTATAATAGCATTTAATATAATTTTGAAATTTCGAAAATATGTATAAATCCAATAATATTTCGAAATTTTCATTATAATTTTCGAAATTAGGGTTCAGATAACAACAATTGTGCAATATTAATTTTTTTTATTTAATGCTAGGATATAGATAGTTGGTTAGAGTATTTGAATATGAAGATGTGCATTTAATATTTAACATATATTCAATAATTAATTGTTCAAAATAGTAATTAGTGTAAACCTTAATTAACGTATAATAATATAATTGTTATAATTTTCAAAATTTTCATTACAAATTTCGAAATTAGGGTTTAGAGAACCACAATTGTGCAATACTAATGTTTTTTTATTTAATGCTAGGATATAGATAGTTGATTAGAGTCTTTGAATATGAAGATGTGCATTTAATATTTAACATATATTCAATAATTAATTGTTCAAAATAGTAATTAGTGTAAACCCTAATTAATGTGTAATAATATAATTGTTATAATTTTCAAAATTTTCATTACAAATTTCGAAATTAGGGTTTAGAGAACCACAATTGTGCAATATTAATTTTTTATTTATTTTAATGCTAGGTTATAGATAGTTGATTTGAGTATTTAAATATGAAGATGTGCATTTAATATAATTAGTGGGGTGGTTGAAAATTTGAAAGTATTATATTATATTTAAACATGATAAAAATTAATAGGATTTAGATAATAACAATTAAAAATTAATAAAAAATAGAGAATATCATAAATTAATATGGGAAGTTGAACAATTTACATCCATAATAATTATCTTTGATGTACAAAATTATAACTTTCAAAATATTATTGGATTTTTTTTTTTTTTGCATTACAATAGGGTATTTCGAAAATATGTATAGGTTCTATGAACCTTTGCCTTTTAATGTGAACATGTCATTTAATAATTGTAGATAAAGTTGTGTTGATAGAATAAATGTGGATTAATTCATTTTTAAATATATAACTATTATATTTATTTTTATTATTTTATTGGGAAGATGAATATGTATCTTTCAAATGAATAAGGCTTTCTAATTAAACATGCAATGTTTTGTTATATAAATATTGAAATTCAAATGTTCCCGCGTTTTCGAAATTATATGTAAAAATTATAAATAAAATTCGGATTATTAGTATATAATAGGATTTAATACATGTTGAAATTTGTGTAACAAATATAAAAATGATTTTTTAAAACTATCTCAAATCGACACATTGGACAAAATTTACTAGTTTGTAGCCACTGAACAATACATTTTTCATGATATGTGTGTGTGCAAGGTAACTTTGTAGCTTCCAAACCAACATGAACATTCTCAAAGCAAATAGAACATACAATTTGTTCATCTTTAATCAAAACTTTCTCCAATCTTTCAATGGATTGCTCGCTTGCCGCCACGAAATTAATAGTCATATTATCCATATAATCCTCACTATCAACATCACCATCAATGCCAGAATCATGTTGTGGAGGAAGATCATAAACAAAAACATGAACATCCACTTTTACACAGAAATTAAAATCCTCTTCGTTCCACATATTTCGAGTGTAATCAATAATTTTATCTGAAAGAAAAAATATAGAAGGATGGAGATAAGCCTCACCGAGCATCTCGTCAATGATAACTTTGGCATGATTATTTTCATTGGCCATCAATGTTTGTCTTGAAAGAAATACAATAGTATCGCTACAAACAGAGTCTTCCATGCTGTTATCGACCATCCAATTTGTAAAATTTGGTTCGCTACTAGTTAGTGGATGTCGTGAAAATTTTGCGAAGAGGTGAATAACAAAGAAAGAATCAGAACCTTCCCCTAGTATGATGGTGTTATCAATATCACCTGTTACTATTTGGTAGTATGGATCACCTATAATTTCGGGAGGAGCCATAATCTGGGACTAGAATGGTTACTTTTCCGTTATAACTATAAGCAAAAGATGAGATATGTAGAGAATATAAGAGGAGGAAATCTATAAAATATATAGAATCAACTTGTGTGTTCACATAAAATAGAGAGAATAAAAGACATCAATGAAGTTGTTGTGTTTTAAAAAAAATATTATAGGTACAATTAATAACATTGGTTGAAATATGTTACATGATAAAAACATAGGGAAGATAAAAAGTGGTCACTCGGTGAGATGGATAAGCTACCAATCTTAATTTCCATTAACATGGTTTTTTTTTTTAGATTTAAGAAAGGTAACCGAATTTTTTTTAATTTATTTATTTTATTAATAAATTTAAATTAATATTATATTTTGGTTGTTTCATTAAATTCTCAAAATTTATTTAGTTTTTAAGAAAAAATAATTAAATTTTTTAATATCTTCCAATCATAAAATTAGAAAGTTTTATCTTATAAAATTTGTACTTAATTTTAATTATTTTAAATTCATTTAATTAAAAAATTATGGTAATTGTATTAAATAGCATAAATTATTATTGTTATTTTTTTCTGTTTTTTAAAATAAAAAGGCCAACCGTACGTGTACATGCACAAAAAAATTAGTTTTGGTTGAGGGTAATTAATCTATGGTTAGTTTCGTTTTTTAGGGAATCTTGGATTGAAATTTTGATATTCATATAATATCATAGAGTCTCGGATAGTTGTACAATATATTTTTAGTTGATACAATTGAGAATTTAGAAGGGGATTCGATCCCGAAAAATTATTACTAGATAACATTGCACTAAGTAGACCTAATTAGGACATAATGAACTGTTCCAACGTACACTAGTAAACCAATACTATCGCTAAGTTCTCATATAGTTGTCATTCTGAGTAAGATAGAGTAGTGAATTTAGAAGGGGATCTGATCCCGAAAAATACTACTAGATAACATTGCACTAAGATATAGTTGTGAAATAAGAAAGGCATCCGATCCCGAAAAATTATGACTAGATAACATTGCACTAAGCAGACCTAATTATGACATAATGAACCGTTCCAACGTACACTAGTAAACCAATACTACCGCTAGGGTCTCATATAGTTGTCATGATGAGTAAGATAGAGTAGTGAATTTAGAAGGGGATCCGATCCTGAAAAATACTACTAGATAACATTGCACTAAGATATAGTAGTGAATTTAGAAGGGGATCCGATCCCGAAAAATTATTACTAGATAACATTGCACTAAGCAGACCTAATTATGACATAATGAATCGTTCCAACGTACACTAGTAAACCAATACTACCGCTAGGGTCTCATATAGTTGTCATGTTGAGTAAGATAGAGTAGTGAATTTAGAAGGGGATCCGATCCCAGAAAAATATTACTAGATAACATTGCACTAAGATATGGTAGTGAATTTAGAAGGGCAACCAATCCCGAAAAATTATGACTAGATAACATTGCACTAAGCAGACCTAATTATGACATAATGAACCGTTCCAACGTACACTAGTAAACCAATACTACCGCTAGGGTCTCATATAGTTGTCATGCTGAGTAAGACAGAGTATTGAATTTAGAAGGGGATCTGATCCCGAAAAATACTACTAGATAACATTGCACTAAGATATAGTAGTGAATTTAGAAGGGCATCTGATCCCGAAAAATTATGACTAGATAACATTGCACTAAGCAGACCTAATTATGACATAATGAACCGTTCCAACATATACTAGTAAACCAATACTACCACTAGGGTCTCATATAGTTGTCATTCTAAGTAAGATAGAGTAGGAATTTAGAAGGGGATCCGATCCCAGAAAAATATTACTAGATAACATTGAACTAAGATATAGTAGTGAATTTAGAAGGGCATCCGATCCCGAAAAATTATGACTAGATTACATTGCACTAAGCAGACCTAATTATGACATAATGAATCGTTCCAACGTACACTAGTAAACCAATACTACCGCTAGGGTCTCAAATAGTTGTCATGCTGAGTAAGATAGAGTAGTGAATTTAGAAGGGGATCCGATCCTGAAAAATACTACTAGATAACATTGCACTAAGATATAGTAGTGAATTTAGAAGGGCATCCGATCTCGAAAAATTATGACTAGATAACATTGCACTAAGCAGACCTAATTATGACATAATGAACCGTTCCAACGTACATTAGTAAACCAATACTACCACTAGGGTCTCATATAGTTGTCATACTAAGTAAGATAGAGTAGTGAATTTAGAAGGGGATCCGATCTCGGAAAAAATATTACTAGATAACATTGCACTAAGATATAGTAGTGAATTTAGAAGGGCATCCGATCCCGAAAAATTATTACTAGATAACATTGCACTAAGCAGACCTAATTATGACATAATAAACCGTTTCAATGTACACTAGTAAACCAATACTACCACTAGGGTCTCATATAGTTGTCATGCTGAGTAAGATAGAGTAGTGAATTTAGAAGGGGATCTGATCCCGAAAAATACTACTAGATAACATTGCACTAAGATATAGTAGTGAATTTAGAAGGGCATCCGATCCCGAAAAATTATGACTAGATAACATTGCACTAAGCTGACCTAATTATAGCATAATGAATCGTTCCAATGTACACTAGTAAACCAATACTACCGCTAGGGTCTCATATAGTTGTCATGCTGAGTAAGATAGAGTAGTGAATTTAGAAGGGGATCCAATCCCGGAAAAATATTACTAGATAACATTGCACTAAGATATAGTTGTGAATTTAGAATTGCATCCGATCCCGAAAAATTATTACTAGATAACATTGCACTAAGCATACCTATTTATGACATAATGAACCATTCCAACGTACACTAGTAAACCAATACTACCACTAGGGTCTCATAAAGTTGTCATTCTATGTAAGATAGAGTAGTGAA
Organism: Humulus lupulus; assembly: GCF_963169125.1. NCBI lineage: Eukaryota > Viridiplantae > Streptophyta > Magnoliopsida > Rosales > Cannabaceae > Humulus > Humulus lupulus. The sequence continues at coordinate 146,234,847 of NC_084801.1, forward strand.
TTTAGAAGGGGATCCGATCCCGGAAAAATATTACTAGATAACATTGCACTAAGATATAGTAGTGAATTTAGAAAGGCATCCGATCCCAAAAAATAATTACTAGATAATGTTGCACTAAGCAGACTTAATTATGACATAATGAATCGTTCCAACGTACACTAGTAAACCAATACTACCGCTACGGTCTCTTATAGTTGTCATGCTGAGTAAGATAGAGTAATGAATTTAGAAGGGGATTCGATCCCGAAAAATACTACTAGATAACATTGCACTAAGATATAGAAGGGGATCCGATCCTAAAAAGTTATTACTAGATAACATTGCACTATGCAGACCTAATTATGACATAATGAACCGTTCCAACGTACACTAGTCACCGAGATAACCTATACTATATGTAATAATATACAGTGCATTATATTTTTTTCAACTTGTGCTTACATTTTTCTTATTTTTTTATTTTTCATATTTTAAACAATACATATAAATAATAATTTTTTTAAATATTTAAATAAATAATATTAATATATATATATATAACTTGTTCAAATAAGAGACTTTTTCATTAAAAAAAAGTCATTATTTTTTAAAAATAATGATGAAAATAATATAAAATAAGCTTTTTGAAATTAACAAAAAAAAATTTAAATAATGTCAATAATTTTTTTTGAGAAGAAGTGTTAGAAATGAATATAAAATTAATTTTTTTGTTTAATTAATGGAGTGTCTTTATATATTATTAAAAAAATTCTCATTATTAATAAAATCAAATCAATACTATATATTAATGATTTATTAAATTCTTGATTTTTTTTTAGTTTAGGATAAGAATTAATTAATTTTGTAAATATCTATCAATAATAAAATTATTCAATTTCACCTTATCAAATTTTTATTTAATTTCATTTTTTTAAATTCATTAAATAAAAAAATTGTGGTATTTGTATTAAGTGCCTTAAATTATTAATGCTATTTTCTATTTATTTTTTAATGCATTTAATTGGTCAATTTTGTAATTAAAATTATAGTTGCTGAAATTAATGGGTGATTTTTATTAAAAATTTAATATTAAATTATAAAAATTGGTAGTAGCCGAAATTAATTGATAAATGATTCAAAAAGACAATATTAAATTAAATGTTGCTACATGATTACTAATTACATTTGGGAAGTAACAACATATTAATTATTTATTCATTAAATTAAGAAAGTGTGGTTCTTGCATTAAATGACATAGTTTAATATTATTATTATTTTTTCGATTTTTGAATTTTTATTTTTTTGTTTTTTGTTAAATGCATTTAATTTGTTAAATTGCTTATTAAAATATAGGTGGCCGAAATTAATGGGTCTCTTTTATAAAATAGAAATAATATTTAATTAATGTGAATGCATGATTAGTGTTTACATTGGGAAGTTACCACATATTAATTATTTATTCTTTCAATAATATTTTATTATTTATTTTAAAGAAATCCAAAATATCTTATTAAGAATGTGAAATGTTGCATTGTTTCTTCATAACACACACTATAAATATATTCCCATACAACCCAAACCGATTGTCCTATTTTTTTTTATAAAAAAAATCAAGTTTTACAAACATTCAACTACCATGTCTATCATCAACATATCAGATTCAACCTATTCAGAGAATGAAGATAACTCTTCACCCTTTGATTCTAAAGATGATGAAGTAAATTCTCCATTGAAAAAGATCAAGGTTGAGAAGTTTGACAATGATGCAAAGTCTCATTTGAAGAATATCAAGATTGAGAAGTTTAGCGGTGGTGAGAAAGATGTGAATCCACTTGATGCTCAACTAGAGTACAATCCAAATGTAATATATTTCGATATTATGTTCCAAAAATTTAATGAAAATATTAGTCGTCTACTTGAATTGAAGAACAACATGGATGAATTTGTTCGATAGATGACAAGATGCACTTTTGCGATGCAAACTCTGCATGAATCAGTGGCCAACTATTTTGATGCAGAGAGGAAAAAAAACGAGGTGTGGGAGAAATATTTGAAGGAGAAGGAGAAGAAGATAACAAAGAAGAATGGCAATTTCTAAAATGCTTCAAGTGTTTTTTTTGTTTTGTTTTAAATTTATTGTTTCTATGTGTTTCCTTAGGTCTTACTATAATATTTTATTCTATTATGTTTTAATTTTTTTTATGGACATTTTCTTATGAGGATTTGTTATGAAAAGAAACTTTTATTTCTTTTTGGGTCTTAAGATAAAATCTTATTATTATTAATTTATTAATAATGTTAATAATTTTGTTGGAGTGAAATTGTCCAAATTTTTTTTTTAAATTAATGCCGAAATTGTATATTAATTTTCGGTTTTCAATGTAAAATTTTAATTAAAAATTAACAATTTACCATTAAGCAATCTCTAAATTAATGGATTTTATAAATTACCTAACCAATTATATTAAATGAATAAGATTCCTTATTGGGCAATATAGGACTAATGAATAAATATCTAATTTCAAAACAGCAGAATTTGATTTTCCCAAGAGAATACAAAGAGATGCTACTTTTAAAAAATCAAAAGAGTTTTTTAATGCTAGCTGATTTTTTTTTAATTAAAACATGTAGAAAATAATGATTTTAAAAAAAATTCAATTAAAAAATATATTTTCAAGGTGAAGAATATCAATAGTTATTGGTTATGATGTAATATTATCAATAAATGCTCATTTATTGATAATAGAAAATTTGAAAAGTTGTATTGTTTTGTAGTTTATGGAAAAAATAAAATTAATTAAGTTAACATTTTTTGGGAAAAAATGAAGAGTTGTATTGATTCATTTTACCTATAATCAAAGTAGTTTGGCATAAATAAAAAAAAAAAATTCTTTTTAAATTTGTATTTTATACTGTAATATGGAAATATTTATTCCTTATTTTTGTTTTGATGTTCTATTATTGTTAGAAAAACCAATAGTCAACCATTATTTTAGGGAACATAAAAAATCATTAATTAGTTGTGATTTCCAATATAAGATTTAAATAATAAAATCTCAAATTTGAAATAATAATTTCGAAATTAAAATTTGATACATTAAAGAAATTAAAAAAATATATTTCAATTAGTTCATTGGAAATTACATATACTTGCACCAAATAATATTTAAAATGCTACATTGGAAATTAAACAAACTTATTTCGATCAACAATATAAAAATACAAAAGTAAACCAAATTACTACTCCACATCTCCCTATTTATTGATTACATTGCTACTATCAATGATATCTTGATTATGGTCTTCAGATATTTGAGATGCTTCACATAGTTGCTGTACAAAACAATAAATAAATAAATAAATAAAATTAGATAAACATATACCAATCATATAATGTTTCATACTGTAAAATTATGAAATTAATTAAGATATACCAACCAGACGACGACGAAGTTGATGGATAATATTATTTGAACCATTTAATCTATCTCTAGATTCAAGGATCTTTGTAACCAAAATATTTTGCAAACCAACAACCATTGTGAGCAAAGCATTTACTTTTGCCATCCCAACCTGTAAAAAATAAACTAATATAAAATTTCAAAAATAATTATAATAATAATAATAAAAAAAAATAATACATACACATTTTACATGGTCTGGAATTTGAAGGTTCCCTTTGTTTACATCTGATGATATATTAATGGTCATTGCATCACCATCTTCATCAGGTATGACAAAACTCCACGGTGGGATAGGAACATCACGGCCTACCTCATCTACACATACATGGTTTTCGTATTCCTAATTTTTAAATAGAAAAAATATTTTAGAAAAATATAATCGAAGTGTTCTAACATAAACATAAAATGAGATCTCAATCATAGACACATATAAAGATATGAAGATATTACCTTACAAAAAGAACAATAAGACTCACTATGAAGACAATGCCGAGTTCTACTTTCGAACATTGAAGATGACGACTCCAAACTTTTCATAGGAGATCTATACCGACGAGCGCGATCTAAAAGCAATTTTGACCTGATTCGATTAGGAGACAATGAGTTATCATAAAAAATTTGTCTCTTCTTTCCAACCCTTCCTTCTAAATCCTTAGATCTACTTCTTTTATTCTTCACCCCCTTCCCCTCTACTCCCATGCGTTTTCTCTCTCTCCCCCTCTATTTTTTCCCCACACGTTTTTTTTTCTTCTTTCTCTCCTTCACATGCTCACGAAATCATGGTGCAATTCTGATTTTTTTATGTATATTTTTTTACTTTGAATGAAGAAGAAGAAGGAGAAGAAGAAGAAGAAGAAGAATAGAGAGTTTAAGCAATGAGATATATAAATTAATTCAACTTTTAAACCCTAATTTTTTTGCATTTATTATGAAACCCTAATTTTTAAAATTTTAAATTAATTCAAAACTTGAAAAGAGAGCTTACCTCTTATTGGTTGGAATCACCATTCCTAATGACCAAAAACAAAGCCAATTTCAAAATTAATGCAAAAAAAAAAGAAAGAATCTTTACTTGTTGGTAACTTATTGGTAACTTGATGTACCAAGTCACCTACATGCCATGTCAGCATATTTGCACATTTATCTAGGTACCCATGTGTGGGTAATACCCATTGAGAACTTTTCCATACATATAAATATGTGTTATTGGCCTTTCTCTCTTATAATATATAGATATTTACTCAACTCGAATAGCAGGAATTCAAAACATGAATTTTGCTTCTTTTTCCTAAAAAAAATGTGTGTTCACCAAAACCTTGTGGGTGGAATTGTCCCAAAAATAGTGCTAATTATTTTTTTTCTATTGATTATGAAATCATGCAATGAGAAGATAAGCTTTTGACACATATCTTTAATTTGGCTAGTTTGTTTTAGTTTTACAAAGATTTCACTACTCTAGTCGAGGTATACAATATGCCTATATTTTTCTTGGCTAGTTCAGTGGTGAGGGTGATGTAATGCCCTACTACCCAGGGACTGTTACTTTGTGTATTTTAAATAGTGCTAAACTCGTTAAACGAGTCATTTGGCCATAATCATGTAACTAAATGTGATTAACAGTTTAGGGTTAAAATGTTTGGTCAAGGATACAAACGTTTCACTAAAATGTTTACTGTATACATTGGGATCCCAAAATACATTTAAAAGTTAATTACAATAAAAGATTTACAACCATCCGACCTAAGCGGCAAAATAGGGTTTAACCCTAGTTCCTCTTTAAACCCTCAACTGCGGTGGTCGAGCAGCCGTATATGTACACATCGTCACCTAAGCTCTCCAACTCAAGGATGGTCCAACTTTCTTTTACCTTTACCTGCACCACATAGCACCCATGAGTCGAGGCTCAATAAGAAAACTCATGCATATGCTCATAAGCAGATAATAACGTGTCACCAAATCATAATAAGCATGTCTAGCAGTAATAATCCTATTCATGCATGCAGGCAAGTACAAATAAATGATTATGGAGTCATGCGCCCTGAGTAGATGATTGTTAAGTCAATCTAGGGTCTTGCGCCCTGAATGGATGAATATTAAGTCAATCTGGGGTCCTGCGCCCTGAATAGATGACTATTAAGTCTCTTTGGGGTCCTGCACCCTGAATAGATGACTAATAAGTCTCTCTGGGGTCCTCCTTTCTAAATAGATGATTAATAAGTCCATCTGGGGTCTTGCACCATGAATAGATGACTAATAAGTCTCTCTGGGGTCTTGCGCTCTGAATAGATGACTAATAAGTCTCTCTGGGGTCCTGTGCCCTAAGCCATGTGACGTTCTAGTCACCTAAGCCTTTTAGCCCTGGTTCTGAGTAACTAGCTTAGACTAGCCAAGCGCTTTAGTTTTCTTCAACCAATAGGTCGATCAAGCATTTAATGATCTTGTTGATTAGATCTAATCATTTTAGCACGCGTTCAATACGCTATTGCCGCTCTTGACTCATAAGTCAATTCCATACAACCAGTGCTCAGTACTATTGCCGATCATGACTGATAATTCAGAGCTTCACGACCAATACTAAAAACCATTGTCGTTTCTGACTAATAAGTCAGTGCCATTCACAAGTAAGCAATGCTGCCAATCATTTACAATGCAACCAATATCCATATATAGAGCACTCAACATGCCTCATCAATAATCATGTATGTCACATACTGGGTGCAGTTTTCTTTCCTTTGGTCCAAGCACAGGTTACCAATAAATGACCCTCAAGCATGATCTTGTTTCCAAGCCCCTAGCAACAACCTAGTCACGACCATAATACAGAATCCCATTTAAACGAGTAAATAAATACTTCTAGACCAAATCCTAGCCTCCGAGATGTCGAATCCTACCAAACCGGGTAGTAGGATCGATCCCTAGCCTTTAGAGTTAAGTTCCCACAACTCCCACAACTAAAAACCAAACTTGGGAAAAACTGCACAGGCGGGCCACGACTTGACCCTGGGGGTCGCAACGCGCCTCCCTGATAGAGAGCCCTCTGCCTAGGCTTCAAGGTGCGGGCCGTGACTTGGCCCTCTAGAGTCGCGGCATGCCCCCCAGGCAAAGCCCTCCTAGTTTTGGGTTCACCCAGGCCGCGACTTGATAGAACAAGGTCACGACCCAACCTCGAACTCAGCCATTTCCTACGTTTTATCCCATTTAAAATCCTCCAAAAACCTATCCAAAAATATCCAAATCCAAAATACAAAGTTCCCAAACATCCTAATTTCCCAAAACCATGAAAACCCAAGTCCCAATCAAATCAAAAACTCATCAAAACGTAAAAATCCAATCAAGGCTTAAAAACTCAATGTTTAATGCCCAAATCGTGACAACCACTAAGCGGTGGTTGTAGTATAATCGGGCGGTCGATCCACAATGAGGTAAGCTAAAATCAAAATATTAGTAGAAAATAACACAAAAAGTTAGTAACAAGAAATAAATAAAAAATGGAAATGAAAAGAGATATGAGATATGAGATTTTTGTGTTGTCTTTTTTATGAAATGATAAAATGAGATAAGTGAAATAAATGTAAGATGTAATCAAGAGTTGAGAAATGGAAATGTTTCAAGAATCATCCATATGCTTGTTTAGTTACTTGATTTACAAAAATACACAAGTAAATAGTTCACATCCCAACATTTACTTGGAAAATCTAACATTAATGTCCATATTCTTTTCTAACAAAAGTCCATTTGAGTTATAAAGTTCTTTACTTTAAAATCACAATGTTAATCTTATGAAAAATCTAAAAATGACAAAATACCCAAGGGCAATAATGCAATAGAAGATTAGGCATAAAATTATGTATCAATATTAGTTTTACTAATTAGAAGCACATAGAAAGAGCATGAATAATCCTATATACTATTAGCATGAGTAAATAAAGATAACAAAATAGAGATGGAGATGAAAGAACATAAATAACTCCAATATATTACATTAAGAACATAGTAAATCAAAGTAGCAAAATAACATCACTAGCATATGGAATCATCCCTAACTGTCCTAGGAAGATTAGGCCATTATGCTCATGATTCTCACAAAATTCTAAGAAGAAAATATGAGAAGAAAGTGAGTAAAAATTTTGCTATAGTTTCTTTACTCAAAAAAATTACATGTTAATTGTGAAGAAATAGTCCCTATTTATAGAGGGAGAAAAGGACTAAGAAGAAATTAAACAACAACATGGGGTTTACAAAATAAATATGAAATATTAATAATAAAATATGATTTTGAAAAATCAAACCTTATTATGAATATTAACCTAGCTATTTTGGTGTATGGTCATTTTTTCCTTTTCTAAAATACCACAAAAACATGAGCTTTAAAGCTCAAAATAGCAATGTGCATGGCCCAAGGTGCATAAAAGGTTGGGCTGGTGGCAGAAGAGGGTTTTGACCCATTCCAAGCTAATGGGGAGGCGCCACATAGGTGCTGGTTGGGAGAGAAAATGGTCGGATGGGTTCTGGGTTGTGTTGGGCCGCTGGGCTTGCTGAAAGGAGACTTGGCTTTGTTGGGTCACTGCTGAAGAAGGCAAGGATGGGCCATTGGAGGCTGGGAAGGGAGCTACGGGCCTGGGCCTGCGTTGGGAAAGCTGAAGCTTGGGCGTATGGCTGAAGGATTACATTGGATTGGGGAGAAGGCTGGGTCAAGGAACCGGGTCAAGGCAGAAGGAGACCAGGAGGCTCACAGACAGGTGGCAGGCGAGGAGCTGCTTTGGGACGCGTGGCGCGTTGTGAGCACGCCAGCTGGCGTGCTGAGGGAGGAGGAGAACGGCTGGGCCTTTGGTTTGGGCCAAATTCCTCAAAAATGCCACTTTCTTCATTTTCTTTTTCAGTTTTAACCATTCTTTGTTATCTCTTTTTATTAATGTCCAAATGCAATCTATTTCCTAAAAATTAAACACAAATTAAATTTAAAATTAATATTTTCAATTATAAAATATATTACAATTAATTTATGAAATATTAATTAAAACATAATTTATTTTACACTTAAAACCAATGAATTTGCATTTTTGAGCACTAATCACTCAAAAACTTAAAGCTTGGATTACCACTGCTTCAGTCGTTTCCCAATTAAATCCTCCGGCTAATAAGCTTCTAATATTCCCTAGAATCGTTATGTCTCCATCCTTGCCTGAATCTGAGTCCTAAAACTCGAGTTTCCTTCGAAAAATAAGAACGGTGTCAAAAAGAGAACGGGAGAGAGAGAGAGAGAGAGAGAGAGAGAGAGCGAGAGAGAGAGAGAGAGAACGTTCTTTTTTTTTTTAATTTCTGACAGGTTACTTCGAGCTTAAGCAACCTCAAGCAAACCCTAATGCTCGGGGTCCCAAAAACGCCCCTGGGGTAAAATAGTCAAAATTCCATGAATTCCCTCCTGATTTCACTAACTCCTAATATAACATCAAATCATCATTCCCATTACCTGATATCTCGGTAATGTGTTAAATACCGTGTATACCCCTTGACTCACTCCGAGTCAAGTATAGGTCCCGTTGTGACTTTCCCACTAGCTTGCTCCCTAGGATCATCTCGTGCTGATTAACCCAAACATACTCACATAGTAATGTAGTACCACACACATACCACATATATGCCAAATATACTCATAACGGGCCAAATTATGAAAATCGTCCAATTAAACAAAAATGGGTCCACATGCATATTTAATACACTTAAATATGCATATCAAGTCATATTATAATATTACTCACATAATCACATAATAATACACATAAATATCTTATAGTCACATAATTCCATAATTTTCCATCTTGACCCCCTAATCAAGGCCCTAAGCCTTATTAGGAAATTTTGAACGTTACAAGTGAGATCTAATAAAGGCGGATGTCTCAGGTTTGAATCAAGACCTCTTTGTTATTTGTTTCTTAAGAGCACCATACTAGGAAACAAAATAAACAATATAATATATAGCTTGTAGAGTGGTATGTATATATATATATACATACCACTCTACAAGCTATATATTATATGTATATGTAAGTGGTATTTTTAATGGAGATGAGATAAAGACTCCAACTCCCAAACGCAAGCATTTGGACTGTGCGCTCTTACATTGAATTTTTTGTTAATCTAAGAAATTAAATAGAAAAGTTAGATATATTTGTATATATATTTTGTTGTAAAATATATATATGAATAATTATATATATGAATATATAAATGTATATATACTTACAATAGAAAAGTTAGATATTTGTGAATGCTCTATATATATAAATATATAAATATTTTTTATGCAAGAATTTAGATCTTTCATTAATTCATGGATGAATTTTCTGTTATATATATATGTGTGTAAATGTAGATAAAGACTTCAAGTCTCAAAGGAAAGCATTCCAAGTCTAAGTTCTTATATCGATTCATTCATGTCTCATTTATTTATTTGATTCCTAACTTATTTTGTGTTTTCTCTATTATGTGTGTATTTGTGTTATTTTGTTGTAAAATCAAATCTTTGAAATGTGTAAGTTGTTCTTGTCCATTGTGCAATTGTGGTTGTGTTTGCTTCCTGTTGCTATTGTTATTTAGCTTACCCTATATATTTCTTTTTGGTTGATTTTATTAAAACAGAAATACTTCAAGAGTTCGTTATTGTGCTATTGATGATTTTTGGTTTGTGAAGGACAGAAACAAGAGATATTCTCATCATTATAACTCTGTATTTATATTATGCTTAATGTTATAATCAATTTTTTTATTTTAATTTAGTATCTTGTTTTTTTTTATTGAATTAGTATTTTAATAACTATTTGTATTTTTTTAAAATAAATTGAGTAATGATGCCATACCAGTTCATTAATGAATTTCATATGTCCACTCTCCATCTCACTCATTACAGCTCTGCTTCTTCTCTTCTACAACTTTTCTCTTCGGCTGCTCAGCCTCAAAGATGGCTGCTAGTATGAAAAAGAAATATGACAAATATTGGGGCAATTCAGACAACATCAATCATTTGTTGTTTTTGGCTGTTGTGCTTGATCCAATGTATAAGTTGAAGTATTGTTTTGAGACAGTTTATGATGCTGAAAATTAAAAATGTGCAAATTTATTATTTATAATTAAAGCCAAAAATATCAGATTTGTTTTATCATTTAAAATTATTTTTTTAAATAAAATATTTTGTTAGTTGAGATTTAAATAGACTAGCAACTTAATTTTAAATATTTTAATATATTAAAAAATTAGAATTAAGATATCAGATATTTAAGATATTTTCTTTTAAATTCTTAATATTTTTATTAAATCTTTATTTGAAAATATAAATATCTTTTTATTCTATAGTTTTTAATATTTAAATTATTTGAAATTTGAATATTGTTAGTTAGATATTTTTAAGGATATTTGAATTTGATTAACTCTTTTGAGATATTTTAGAGTTGTTATAACTATTAATATTTTATTTATTTTAAAAATTGTTAAAATATTAGATAATAGTTGTAACAACACAAGATATTTTTTGAAAAACAATTAAGATATTGTTTTTAAAATTGGTTAAATTTTGAAAAATATCATTTTTTCCAACCAATTAAAAAAATATTTTTTTAATAAATGAGATTTAAATTAACTTTGGTTAATTGTTGATAAATCCTATTTAAATTAAATTAATATTTTTTTTTCAAATTAACCTAAAACCAAGTTGATTGTTGATAAATGAAATTTAAATAAACTATTATTAATTGTTGATAAATTTCATTTAAATTGACTAATTTTTTGTAAAAATTTAATCAATTTGAATTTTTTGATGAATTCTAGAAAATTAATTGTTGTATTTTTGCATAAATTCATAGAATTGCTCATATAGTAACATAATTAGGTCCATCCAATTATAACATGTATGTTTGCACTATATGTGGTATTTTTGCAATTGGGCTTAGATGCATATAGTGACATATATGTTTGTTAGATATATGAAATTTGCCAAATAAAATATTCATAAAATGATAGGTTTTATTTTGGCCCATTAGAAAATGTAAAGTTTAAATTCCTCTCTTGTGGGTGATTCCACTTGTGAAGACCTATTTGCTTTGCATGACTATAGTGGGCCAAATCAATTAATAACAATTAATAAAATGAAGGTTTAAATTTCTGTCTTTTGGACCTTGTATGGAAGATTGAAGGCCTTTGTAGTGGGAACGATATACTGGACTCAACCCTCCTCCATACAAGCCCAATTGTTAAGGCTCATTTACTTGAGTTGGACTTAATTGTTTAGGTTCATTATATTAGTTAAACCTAAATATTGATTAGCAACAAATTAATTGAATTTGTTTCAATGCGACACTTTAGAATTAATAGGAAATTATAGGACCTTGGTTTTAAAAATTCAAATCTTACAATTTTTTGGAGAACCAGTCATTAATTTTTTAAAAATAATAAAAATACTATTTTTTAATTTTATAATGAGCTTATTTTAAGATTTTCATTCGATCTCCACTGTTGGTTTAACATAGTCAATAGCTTAATAGGACCTTGAGGCACTTTGATTCATCCCCCTGCGGAAGGTGTTCATTAGCTATTTTGACAAGGTTAGATTTCGAAAGATAGATAATTATAGGTCAAATTATACTAGACTCACCCCTACGGTGACTACTAGGACTAAATCTACGATTATCGAAACCGTGGGTCTAGCTCATAAAATAAGAGATTTTTTTTTTTTGATCGAATAGTAGGTTGTTAATAGTGGTATCCATTATTAAATGAGTTTACAAATCTATTTAACTAGTGGTATTTTTTACTCTCGCCAACTGGGACAAGGATATCATAGATTAGTTAAAAACCTAAAGAAATAGAGATATGATTGTTTTTGGTATTTTTTCTCATATTTTACATATTTTTGGTATATGTTGTGCTATTTTTTGAAATTTTGTGAATAGAAGTTTTATTGAGCAAAAGTGATTGATTTCTATTTTATTAATAATTTGTAGTTTTAAGTTAAGTAGTGTCTGTGTCTACTCCCATCCTTTCTCAACTTTCGATGGAGAAACTCACTGGAGAAAACTTCCTTAATTGGAAGTAGAATATCAACATAGAGTTGATTGATGACAACTCTGAGTTCGCCATGATTGAGGAATCCCCAGAATAATCACCATGTCCGCACATTCATGATGGCACCGTAAATGCTTGGATAGCACCATTTTCGCACTTTCGTGATGACACCGTGAATGCTCGAATGGCACCGTGTCTGCACGTTCATGATCAACTCAAATTCTTGAGCCTATGATGGGTGAACCTAGTAAAGGAGGAGAAAATAAGACTACTACTGTTGCTGCTGATCCAACTAAGATTGAAGCTAACCAAGCTTCATCTTTGAAAGCTGGAAACAAGAGGAAAGATGGACAAAACAACAACCCCAAGCCTGCAAAGATGAGTGCACAACCAAATGCACAGACGCGTAAGGGGATAAATAAGAAAAACAAGAAAGGTAAAGATAAGTGCTTTCACTGCAAAGAGAATGGGCATTGGAAATGAGATTGCCCCATGTTTCTAGCAGCTAAAAACAAAGGTAATGATTATAGTTCATTTATCTTAGAAACATGTGTTTTAGAGAATTATAAATTCGTTTTGATTATTGATTCTGGATGTACTTACCATGTTTACAACCCTTTGCAGCTTCCTAAATCGTGGGAGGAAGTGAACGAAGGTGGCTCAAAGCTTAAAGTTGGAAACATAGCGTTTATTAAGGTCCAAGCTAGAGGAATGGCTCGTCTGAAGTTTGGAAATATACTTAATTTTAAAAGATGTATTTTTTATTCTGGATTTTAGTAGAAATTTAATTTCCGTTTCCATGTTGCAATCAGAACAATTTGTTATGACTTTCACAAGTTCGCTATGGTTTCTAGAGCCTCGTCGTAGTGGGAGGGTTTCTAGTAACCCAGTTCGCTATGGTTTGGATGGTGAAACCAATATAGTTGTTGGTGACACTAGTGAGGATGATCCATTGTCTTTCAAACAGGTAATGGCTAGCCATGAAATAGGAAATGGAGTCCATGTACTCAAATTCTGTCTAGGTTCTTGTGGAAGCACCTAGTGACTTTAGGGCCATTGGGTGCAAGTGGATCTAAAAGAAGAAACGAGGTGTTGATGGAAAAATCAAGACTTATAAAGCTTGATTAGTGACAAAGGGCTATACCCAAAGAGAAGGCGTGGACTATGAGGAAAATTTTAGTCCGATAGCCATGCTCAAGTCCATTCGCATCCTCCTATCCATAGATGCTGCTCTCGACTATGAGATCTGGAAAATGGACGTCAAGACAACTTTTCTTAATGGAAAGCTTGACGAAGTCATTTATATGGATCAACCAGAAAGATTTAAAGTAGTTGGACAAGAAGGAAAAGTTTGCAAGTTGATGTAGAGTACAAGAACTTTACTTAGCTAGTTAGATAATAATAGTTGTAGTATTTTTATGACTGTGGATTTTAGGTTCAAGCCGGGATTTAGTTGGACACTCGTAGTAACACTTGTAGATTTTCTAAGTTTAACCTATAGTTTAAGAATGTTAATTATAACCTAAGGTTTGATTAATATGATTGATTATGGAGATGGTAATTATTATACTATAAGGTTTAGATAGACCCAATAAGATATTAACACTTGTCATGTGTATGTTTAATGAGATATTAAGTATTTTTGAGGAATAAGTTTATTAAGAGTAATATTTGAACATCCTAGGGTCTGCTAGCAGCTTTGAAATCGTTAAAGGACTTAGTCAATGTTGTTTACTCAATTCAAATTAGGCTGAAAAAGTGTAATTACGTGTATAATATTTCAACGTATGCCGATATATCGCAGTTCTAGGGGCGATATATCGCCATACGGGGATACGAAAAATACGTAGCTTCGCACGACCACCTCGACGAGCCTCGGGAGCATTAGTACAGGCGATATATCGGCTGTGGTGCAAGATTTTTGAACCATTTTGAAACCGAGCTCATTTTAATCCTTAACCTCTTGATAAGTCCAGAATCATTCTGACCGAGTCTTCAGCCTCTGCTGAACTATTATTCAAATATTTTTCAATTAAAAAGCCATTATTTTATTCAAGTTAAATGAAGATCTTTTCATTCTTGAACTCTACAAATAGGACCTAGTACCCAGCCATTTCTTCATTCATCAAGCTGAGTTCAGAGCCTACAAGCTGCTATGATTACTTTAGAGTGTTAAACACTTCGGTTGGGGTTATAAGATTAATCATTATAAGCTTAATAAACACTTGGGAAGTAAGGTTTATAGTATATTTTGGTTCGAGGTGTAGTTCGGTCATAGAAGCATTCAAGGTATTCCTAATTCTAGTTCATTTATGTATTGTTTCCTTAAGTTCTTATAGTTTTTCTACTCAAATCCTAACTCGTATTCTCTATTCTTGGTTAGGCATCTAAGATCTTGAACGTAAGATTCTTGTTGGTAAGTATCATTTCGATGGTGTAGTTATTCTTTTCATCTCTATTCCTTAGAATACTCACCTCTCTATTATGGTTTTTAGGAGTGTTCCAAAATCCCGACTTTGTTCTCATCATCCCGGTATATTGGTAAGGAAAATAGGATAATTTTATATGCTTATATGTTATGTTGATATGTTATGATAAGTTATGCTATAATATGTTATGTTATGTTTTCTTATGTTTCATGGTTATGATTTACCCTACCTCAGATATTAGACAGGGGACGTAGATGGGTTATCATAAACCTACCATGTGATCTAACCTACCTCAGATATTAGAAAGGGGAAGTAGATGGTTTGTCACATGTTTTAATGGCCATTAATAGTATAGTCTTATATGGTGTACGTCTTTATAGATATATGTTTATAGTTTATAGTCTATGTGTATGTACAAGTTTCATGCTTGTAGTAGATTTTCCTTGCTGGGCATTAGGCTCATTCCTTTATGTTTTATATGTGCAGGAAAATAGATTGGCAGCAGAGAAGGTTCTTGGCAGCTTGGGGATGTGTATTGAGGCAAGATGGAAACGGTGGATTGAGCGTTTGATTCGAGGATGAAGTTTTTAAGTCTTTAGTTATGTTTTCTATGTATTATTTTTTTTCCGCACTTAATTTTGTAACCAATTTATTTAAGTTATGTTTTGTTTTATTTTCAAAACAATGGGATCCCATACTCTACTTATGAATTTATGTATTTTTGAACCTTTACTTTACAGTTTTAAATAAAGTTATGGTTATTTCATATGTACGTTTTTCTTAAGATTAGTATAGTAGTTTCTAATGGTCCAAGTTTAGAATAGTTGGGTCGTTACAGTTGAATAGGTCCATTTATGGACTTAAGCAAGATTCTCATTCCTGGAATCTTAGGTTTGATGAAATAATCAAAACCTATGGCTTTGAACAACATATTGATGAGCCTTGTGTTTACCAACTGAAGGTAAATCAAATAGTGGTATTCTTGGTTCTTTATGTAGATGATATCTTACTCATTGGAAACAATGTTAAGAAATTATCAGATGTGAAGAATTGGCTGAGCACTCAATTCCAAATAAAGGATTTGGGTGAAGCAAGTTATGTTCTAGTTATCCAGATCATTAGGGATAGAAAGAACAAACTCTTAGCTTTATCTCAAGCAGGTTACATAGATATAGTGCTTGAACATTTCTCAATGACAAATTCCAAGAAAGGACATTTACCGTCCCACCATGGAATTCATCTTTCAAAGAAGCAGTCTCCCCAGACTCCTGAAAAGGAAGATGCAATGAGAAAAGTTCCTTTCCCATCTGCAGTTGGAAGTCTGATGTATGCCAGATGTCTGTTATGGAGTGGGAGTAGTGAGCATGTTTCAGTCAAACCCAGGATCGGAACATTGGATAGCAGTTAAGCATATCCTGAAGTATTTAAGGTGGACTAGGGATTATATGTTAGTCTACAAGGGTGGTGTTTTGAACCCTGTAGGCTACACTGATTCAGATTTTCAGACTGATGTCGATGACAGGAAGTCTACTTCTGGAATGGTGTTTACTCTTGGGGGTGGAGCTGTGATATGGAGAAGAGTAAAGTAGTATACAATCTCAAATTCCACCGTCAAGGCTAAGTACATAGCCGCGTCAGAAGTAGCTAAGGAAATAGTCTGGCTAAAGAAGTTTTATTCGGATCTTTGTGTTATTCTAGAAATGGATAAACCGCTTGTGTTGTTTTGTAACAATACAGGAGCGATCGCCAGCTTGAAAGAACCTCGTAATCACAAGAGGAGTAAGCATATAGAAAGGAAGTATCACATTATTCGAGAATATGTGTCCACGGGAGATGCAAAGGTTATGAAGATTGCAACTGAAGACATTCTTGCAGATCCGTTTACAAAGACACTACCAGAAGCTACATTTGATAAGCATATCAAGGAAATGGGATTAGTATAATAAAAGTATTAGTTTCAATTAGTGCAAGTGGGATTTTGTTGGGGTTTTATGACCTAATTAAAACTCAATTTCTTTGTAATCTTATTTTATTATCAATAAAATAATAGAAATCATTTTTTGACTTGGTCAATCACTTTGCTCACATGTTTTATTTTCATGATTATTTGTTTAATATAAACTTATATTAAATCTCGAACATATAGCTAATCATATTTATAGTGACGTAATCACGATGGAATATAAATATGATTATATGTTCAAAATAAGTTAGTCCTAAGATTAGTCAGTGCACAGGATTTACACTGACTTGCCAATCTACGATATAATCTACTTACACATTGTAGTGTTATGTTCTTTCCAGAACATTAGCAAAGTAGATAAGATCGAATATATTTTTTACATCAGACAGGACCGATATTGACAGTTGATGGATAAGTAAACATACCGTTATTATCTATTCTAGTCATAACATATAGTTGACCATAGGTCAATTCAATCTCAATTCTTAGTGGTTAGTATTCTAGCTGATTGTATTATTTGAGTTCTTTGACTTGTTCGTTACCAGCTTACCCTACAGACTAGCCCATACTTACATCTTGGGAACTAGGTGGTATAATTGAGTGGGAGTGTTAATCATAGATATGAACATCTATAGCTTCTGATGAAGAAGTGAAACGATGGTTTCCTTTTAGTTTGGTTCAAGATGTTAAATGATAGAGATCTCATTTCAGTAATTAAATTAGTTTACTGAAATATCATTTACAAGGAACTAAGTGTTTTAAGGATAAAATACAATGAGTGGTAAAACTGTATTTTAGTCCCATCTCATTGTAGACTGTCTATAGAGGATCGAGTGACAATTATGGTTGTAACAATGAATAATTAATAGCGTATCTATATTTGTTATAGAGCGTTCTATGAATTCAAGAGTGCAATTTCGAGTCTTTAGTGGTGTCATGAGGAATTAATAAGTTAGTAAATTTATTTGTTAGATTTATGATAACTTATTGGAGCTTGATTTCATAGGCCCATGGTTCCCATTGTACCTTGGATAAAATCATCTAGATAGTCTCAATTAATTGATTTAATTATCAATTAGAATTATCAAAGTTGACAAGGTCAATTTTGGATAGTTTCACAAAGTTATGTAATTTTGAGAAGAAAAGAGAAATTATGACAGATTTATTAATTAAGATAAATTGGTATCTAAATTAATAAATAAGTTTAAATCAAGGATCAAATTATAAATAATTAATTTGATAATGGATTTAATTAATTAAATCAATAGAAAATAATACAGGCTTTGATTTTAAGTCCAATGGGCTTATGATCAAATAGGAAATTTCACGGGCCTAAAGCCCGTGATAATTTCGACCTAGGGCTGTTAATTAGCTATTATTTTATTAGTCCGTGATAATTTTGACCTAGGGCTGTTAATTGGCTATTATTTTATTTATTTTTTAATTAAATTAAATGGCCTAATTGAGTCTATAAAAGGAGTGCTTAGAGAGAAGTCTAAACATAAGTTCAGAAGTCAGATTTTCTGATAGGTTTTAGATTCTCTCTAAACACAAGTCCTTTTCTAAGCCTCTTTGTTATTTTCTATTCTTCTCTCTATATCTATCTCATGTGTCGAGAATTTCCCACTCTAGTCTAGTTGATTCTAAGGATAATTTGGAAGACTGTGAAGATTATAGAAGATCGGTTTAGTTTCTTGGTAATACTCTGCGACAGAAAGGATACAAGGGTTAGAGAACCTGAAGGAATGACTCATTCATTCTGCTGCGTATACTGTAAGTATTCTTATCATTGTTTCTCTTTGAATTCAATTTTAGAAACATGTTCTTGGTTATCTCATATTAATTTGTTTAATATTAGATCTACATGAAAATAAATAAAGATCATGTATAAGTTTTTCCCAACAAACACTTCATTCTTGCACGAGTGATACTGAAAGAAAAAAAGTAAAAGTTTGGGACTCACTTGACAATGAAAAGAATCATATTATTTTTTTTATAAATTTTAAATTTATAAATTCTTAAGTTTGAGTGCAAATGTAGCTACACAATCTAGATTTGTTCTTGGAGAATTAGATCAAAATGAAATCTGGTAGGTTCAACTTTGCTAGTTTTTGTATAATTCATGGGAGAAATGTTCCTAGACAACAAAATTTGTATGATTGTTGAGTCTTTGTCATATTTTTTGTGATTAATAGTTGTAACCTCGACTCGCGGTCTTTTGTGGTAAGTAGATTTCATACTAAGTTTTTTTATTTTTTATTTTGTTCTTAGTATACTATACTTGAGTAAAAATAAATTCTCTATTGTAGTTCGACTGTAATGAAGAAAGATGTCACATAGGTTCGTGGATTGCATGCTCAAATTTCAACAAGAATAGAGCAAAATTATTGAAAGATGTTCGAGAGTTCATTTCAAACAGAGGAATATAGTACTAGAGACATGGATCTTTACTTCATCTTATGAAGTAGCTTTTGTTATTCTCAATCAAGTTGTGTAAAAGATATAAATTTTTATTATTATTTCTCATTTTTGATAAATTAGAAAATGATCAATATTTGAGAGAATTTGAATAGTTTACTTCTGAATTACTTATTTATTAACAAGATTAAAAACACACTTTAAATTTTATCATTTTCACAATCAGTGTTAATGTAACACTCTAAACTCCACGGATCGTTACGGTGTGCCTTGTAAACTATGCTAAACTCGCTAATCGAGTCATTTGGCCAAAATCGTGTAACTAAGTATGATTAGCGGTTTAGAGATTAAGAATTTTGGTTAAGATATAACGTTTCATTATAACGTTTATTAAATACATTGGGATCCCAAAAAAATATAATTTAAAGGTCTATTACAAGAAAATATTTACAACTAGCCAATCTAAGCGGAAAAACAGGGTTTAACCCTAGTTCCTCTTTCAACCCTCAGCCGTGGGGGTCGAGCAGTCGCATATGCACACATCGCCACCTAACCTTTCCAACTCAAGGATGGTCCAACTTTCTTTCGCCTTTACCTGCACCACATAGCACCCGTGAGCCGAAGCCCAGCAAGAAAACTCAATATGCTCATGAATAGTAATTACATGTCATCAAATCATAAGGCACATGCCTATAAAATATAGCCTTATTCAAGCAGGAAAATAAGTTCAAACAATGAACGAGTGACTGATCAACAGTTCACTAACAGGGGGTCTGTACCTTTAAACGAGTGACTAATCATCAAGTCACTATCAAGGGGCCAGTACCTCTAAACAAGTGACTAATTACCAAGTCAATAACAGGGGGTCAGTACCTTTAAATGAGTGACTAATCATCAAGTCACTATCATGGGATTCCGCTCCCTCAGCCATGTGACAAAACAGTCACCTAGACCTTTGGCCCTGACTTTGAGTAACTAGTCTTAGACTAGACAAGCGCTTATAATTTTCTTCGACCTTCGGGTCGGTCCAGCATTAATACCCAATATGAGTCATTCAATGCTGATATCAATTAGATCTAATCTTTTATCAGCTCTGCGTCCTCGACGCTTATGTCGTTTCTGACTCTCAGGTCAGTAATACGCGACCAGTGCCGATCCTGAACAGTTGGTGCCACAGACAAGCAAGCAATGCTATCAAACATATATCATATGTCAAATATCCGAATATAGGGAATTTAGCATGCTCACTTAACAACTGCTAGCATAATTAGGACCATGCATAAACACAGAGGCTCAAGCTCTGAACAATATTGTATTCAATATTCATAACATGCCCTAACCACATGTTTCTCGTGCAACACATGCATCACATTTAATCACTTGACATGCCTCAACAATAACCATGCATGTCACATTTAAGCATCCAACATGCATCGAGAATAACCATGCATGTCACATATACATAGGGTGTAGTTTTCTTACCTCTGATTCGAGCGAGAATGAATAAAAGAACGACCCTTGAGAACGTCCAACCTTTAAGTTCCTTAACGGTCACCTAGTCATAACCAAATACGGGACACCATCAATAAAAAGAATAACAAAGGTTCTTGAACCAAGATCTAGCCTCCGGGACATCAATCCCCACTAATTCGGGTAGTAGGAACAATCCCGAGGCCTAAAACCAAGTTCCGGAGGTCAAAACACTCAAACGGG
The DNA here is from genome assembly GCF_963169125.1 of Humulus lupulus. Lineage (NCBI taxonomy): Eukaryota > Viridiplantae > Streptophyta > Magnoliopsida > Rosales > Cannabaceae > Humulus > Humulus lupulus. Next base: position 146,255,867 of record NC_084801.1, read on the forward strand.
CTCAAAACTACCCAAGAGCCGTGACCCTAGCATCATGAGCTGTGGCCCCCAGCCACAACAGGAGCGAGGGCCGTGGCGCCCCTCACTCAGGGCTGTGGCGCCCAGCAAGGTCAAAATGCCTCCACCTGCTTTTTCGAGCTAGGGCCGCGGCCCCCCACCCAGAACCAGCCATGAACCCGATTTTCTTCATCCCAAACCTTCCAAAAACATACCTAAATAGTTCCAAATCCAAAAATCAAAGTTCCTAAACTCCCCAATGATAAAAAACCATCAAATCCCGAGGCTCAAACGAACCAAAAACTCATCGATTCAAAAAACCCAATTATAAGCTTAGAAACTCTAAAAACTCAAAACTTAAAACTTAGATTACCTTTGATTGGGTTGTTTCTCATTAAATCCTTTGGTCAAGAAGCTTCTATTCTTTCCTAGGATTGCTATGCCTCGATCCTCGCTTGATTCCGACTCCTAGAACTAAAGATTTCTTCGAAAATGCATCGAATGGTAAAATGAACTACGGGAAGAGAGAAATGGTTTTCTAACGTACGGTTCTATCTGACAAGCTACTTCAAGCTTAAGTAACCTCAAATAAAACCTAGTGCTCGGGGTCTCGAAAACACTCCCGGGGGCAAAATAGTCAAAACCTCTAGAATTTCCTCCTGTTCTTACTAACTCCCAATTTATCACCAAATATTGATGCCTATTACTAAATATTCCAATAAATGACTCCGTTATGAAAAAACCGTTTATTCACAATATAAGACCGTCTCATGTCGAATAGCTCGAATATATCTCCATAATAATGGGATCTCATCCATAACTCACAATATGTACCAAAATACACAAATATGCCCTCAACGGGCCAAATTATCAAAACACCCCAATAATCAAATGTGGACCCACAAGCATGCATTTAACATCATATTATAATATAATTAACAAAAACATGCATATAATCATTTAATGGCATAATTAAACAGTTATGGCCTTCCTGGCCTACTAATCCAGCCATTAAACCGCATCAGGGATTTTGGGGCATTACAACTATCCCCTCCTTATAGAAATTTCGTCCTCGAAATTTATCTAAACCACTCGGAATATAAATTCCGCTCAACTGGTTCTAGTTTCCCAGGTCATTCCCTCGACCTCACTGTTTCTGCAACATACCTTAACCCAAGGTACAACTTTGTTCCTTAGAACCTTATTCTTTCTGTCTCACATCTAGACTGGCTATTTCTTATAGGATAACTTAGCCTCAAATCCCTTGATTCTCATAACTCAACTCATGAGTTTCTTTTAACCCATGTCCTCAGCATGGAAATACATAATACACTGTGTACAACTGACAGTGCCAAAGATAAGCTCGACCCAAAGTCAACCTAACTAGTCCTATTTAGGACTCAAACTGTTAAAATAAGCTAGGGCTCAACTTGCCTTCAACTCCTTATCCCCTTGCATGGTGATACTTTTAAGGAAGTTACAACCTTCTACCTGGAACTCTATGTTCCTGCTTTTTAATTCAGTAACACTTTTCCATTTACTTTGAGAAGTGAGAATCCAAGCTCTAACCTCTAATAATCTCAATGGTCCCCTGAACTACCCCAGGATCTAGATATATTATCTCATCCTTCTCATTCCAATGAATTGGTGATAAACATTCTCTATCATACCTTATCTCATAAGGTACCTTTCCAACCCTGGATAACTATATTTCGTTCCCTCTCTGATTTACCATCAGTCTGAGAATAATAAATTGTACTGAATCCCATCGATATACTTATCGCCTTTTTTAACCCTTCCAAAACTTGGAAGTCGCAATAAAGTCTCCATCTGATAAGATATACCTTGAATTTCATGAAGGCACACTACCTCTCTCACATAGAGATTTGATTACTAATCAGCTGCACTATTCATCCCTTGCTGATAAAGATGAACTCAGTTGAAACACTGGTCCATAATGACCCAATGCCAATTTATGTTGACCCACTAACCTGGGCAATCCCACCACGAAACCTATCGCGATGCTTTCTTATTTCCATTATAAAATACTCAGAGGCTGTAATTGCCCCACTGATTCCTAATATTCTGTCTTAACCTGCTAACAAGTTAAGAACTCTACCACGTATCCCATTATGTCCCTCTCCACCTCAAGCCATTAATATTAAACTTTCAAATTCTAGAACACTGTCATGATGCCTGAATGAAGAGAAAACAAGAGTATCACGAGATTTATCCAGAATCTCCCAAGTAATCCCAGTGTCCATCGGATCCCAAATCCGATCCCTATATCACAATAAATTCATGCCTAATGTTATATTATTTTATAATATAATGTAATATTATATTATATTATATTATATTATAATATAATGTTTTAGATTAAATTAATGTGACAAAGAGTGTCACATATTGTAACCTATAATAGAGAGTTACAATATTTAGATATATGAGATATATCCAAATAATGTAACATATTTGGTGTTACAAATTTGTAACTTCCAAATATTACCCTTTATTGTGTAAATTTGATGTTACACAATATTGAGATGAATTTCATAAAGCCATTTGAGAAATGGCTGTTAGAGATATGATTGTATCCCCAATAATGTGTTTTGGGGGTTACAAAATCATTTGGGAGGGTTTGGAACCGTTTGGAAAAACAACACAATTTTAAGTGCTGAAAATGGTCAGTGGCCGCGGCCATAATGTTTCTGGCCGCGGCCACAGGCCAAAAACTGACCTATTTTTCAGTTTTTTCAATCTTTGTTGAACGGCTAAAAAAACTCAAATAACTCCCAAATCTCATTTTTAATTCCATATTAATCCAATTAAACATTGGTAACAACCATGGGGGTTGGTGGAATTTGAAATTCAAAGGGTGTCTCTAAACTCTATAAATAGGAGCCTATAGCTCACTTACAAGAGACAACATTTCTATCCATTAGAGCACTTGGCTAGAAACACCTTGAGGCTTGATAATTCCATAAAGCATTTCCTATAATCTGAGAGAGATCCCTTAGTGCTTGAGTTAGGGGGAAATAAGCTTTTGGACAAAGGTTTCAAACCTTGTTCAAGTTGGTGATCCCCAACACTCTTCACTTTGGTAGTGTGAGTGAGAGTTGTTTATCTTTTGTTTCTTGTTCCTTTCTTTCATTCTATTGCTTTTCATCTTTATATTGTTCTTCTCTATTTACTTGTATTTCTTGTTTAAGATTTGTAATCTTTTCTTTTCTTTTGTTTCAAACACTTTACTTTATTTGTAACCTTTTGCTTAGAGTTGTATTTTACTATTCTCTTCTTCCTCTTCTTCTTTTGTTCATTTGTATTTTCAGTTATAGAGTTGTAACACTTTATTTAATCAATCATTCTCTGTTGTAATTTTTTGCATAGAGTTGTAATTATTCTTACCCATTTCCATTGAGGCAATCTATTTTTTCCTAACACCTAAAGCTGTACAACTCTTAGCTAAACCAGCTAAGACTTTCCACTCAATCTTTCTTATCCATGGTTCACTTAATCATCTTTCCTTCTAATCCTTATTGAAATAATAATCTCAAACATAAAACTAACCACTTGGCCCACCAGAAACTCTACTCTAGTTCTGGTCTGATACTTTAACTGTAACGCCCTACTACCTTAGAGCCGTTACTAAGTGAGTTTAAAATGTGCAATTAACTCGCTAATCAAGGTTTTAAGACAAAAGTGTAATTAAGTCATAATCAGAGTCATAAACTTGAGAATAAACCCTTCATTGAAAAATTATAAAACGTTTAACATTTGGGATCCCAAAACATTGTTTAGTAATATTTACAACTCAAAATATAACCAGAGTCGACTAAACGACAAAATTTAGGTTTAGTACATTCATTCCCCAAAAGCACCCCTGGCCGTGGCAGCCAGGCAGACCAGACATGTACGCGTCGCTCGTCATGCTCACCATACTCAAGGTTGATCAACTTTCCCCTTGCCTTTACCTACACCATAGAGCACACGTGAGCTGAAGCCCAGCAAGAAAACCCTCACAAGCAGATAATATATGCACATCAAACACTTAACACAAAATCAATCCTTCATTAGGCTATACACATACGGCCATGCCGTCCCATGCGCTTTACAAGGCCCTGGGTACATAGTCTATACCGTAAGGATATCCCAGGTATCCCTTGGGGTCTCGCCCTGGAAACTCGCACTCTGCGTGCTAAACGCTGCTCCCGGCCCCTTGCTATTCTCGGCCTTCGTCGTTCCCGGCCATCGCTGTTCCATCATTTATATACACACATAATATAACTAAACAGACACTTAAACACATAAAAATGCAATCAAAGGGCCACGCCCTACAACACAGTTATATAGGGCCGAGCCCTGCAACTTAATCATATAGGGCCGAGCCCTGCAACACAAGCTCTATGGGAATAGTATTTTTCTTACCTGTGTCCTGAGCTTTCCAAGCACCGATGTCCCAAGAACAACTCCCTAATCCGAGCCTCGCCGATACCCTAGTCACACCGTGTTAACAATATCCACCCATCAAGTTCTTATCCATTAAATAGCTTTGGGGCATAATTCTAATCCCCGGGATGTTGAATTCTATCAATCTGGGTGATAAAATCTGTCCCGAGCCTTAACTATTGAATTCCTAAGCCTAAAACCTCTTAAAAACCCAAAGATGCACTAAGCGTCGCAGCCCTAGGGACTCATGCCGCAGCCCTTAGCTCAACCTGAGGCCCTGCCTCAAAATAGCCCACACGCGCCGCGACCCTTCCTGAAGGGCGCCGCGGCGCACCTCCATTTCCAAGCGCCCCAAGTTCTAACGGGTCGCAGCTCAGTAAGAACAGAGTCGCAGCCCGACCCCTCGAGCCCAAAAAAACCCACCATTTTCTCTACCAAAATCAAGCCAAATACCCCTTAAATCCATCTAACAACCTTGTTTATTTATCCCAGAAGTTCTACTATGATTCCAGCAGTGAAACCTAACAAACTCTAGCTTTAAAATTCATCAAACCCCAAAATTCAATCTCAAACTTTAGAACCTCAAGATAACCAGAAACTCAGCCAAATAGTCACAGAATTCAATGGTTAGAATCACAATTAAAGATTTACCTTATCCCTGCTTGAATCCGCAGATTGATACTGAGCAATTTCCAAATTAGAAGCTCAAATCCTAGCTTGATTTGCAGAATTCCCCTTAGTAAAACTTAGAGAAAATAAAGGGAGAGAAGGGAGAATGCTTGGGTCGATTTAGTGTATTCTGCATGCTTCTTATGTTTTGTTTTATTTAACTTAGTCTCTAAGGTTACCTCAAGGCTCGGGGTACCAAAAACGTCCCCAAGGGCGAAATGGTAAATATCCCCAATATTCCCTCCTAGGCGTTCTAACCTCAAATATATCTCCAAATATTTATTTCCATAACCCGATAACCCCATAAAATGTCTAATACCCAAAATACCCCTTGACTCGCCCCGAGTCGGATTTTCGACCCCGTTGTGACTTTCTAGCTAACCGCTCCCTAACTCGGGTCATGCAACAAAAATATATCACAATTATCATATTTACACCCTCAACGGGCTAAAATTACAATCATGCCCCTAATAAACAGACTGGGCCCACATGCATATTTAATTCACCTAAACATGCATCACTAGTCACATATTCACACAAATTCACATGTTATAACAATAATTCACTTATTGCCATCCAGGCATGTTAATCAAGGCCCTAAGCCTTATTAGCAAATTTGGGTCGTTACATTAACCAACATATTGCATAGGCAATCACTTCTCTCTGTCACTGAGGTGTCATAACCACCTACTAACTGATTATGATCTGCAAGAAGACTCATAACTCTTTCCCAAGGCACCTATAATATCTTTACCACCCAAGGAAACTCCTGCCCCTAAGGCGTTCCTTTACCTTGGCAAATCTCTGCAGAGAAAACACCACAATACCATCATCCAAGACGATCACAAATCCCATTCAAATAAACCTTTGAATGCTTTATTCATCTGATTCATCAAGACAACTTAACATTAGTCACACTTTCAAATCATAGCTCAGCACTCCCAGTGCCCTTATCTGATATAAAACATTCTTCTACTTATCCTTCTCCTTGATCTCTAGCTGGTAATAACCAGATCCAAGATCCACCGTAGAGAATTCCATCTTACTCAATAACTGAATCCCTTGGGTCTTACAATTTTGATGAACCCTTCAAAACAGTGCCCTAAGACCTGTTTCCATTTCTGGCACCAATCCATTTACCATCCTATTCTTTTCACATAAAGGAAACACTGGCAGATCCCCTGGAAGCACATCCCGAAACTCACAGACTAGTCCAATCTATTCTGATCTAGCTAGCACAATCTAAGTGGTATCCACCACACTAGCTAAGAGTTCTATGCCTCCCCCTGCAATAAAACTCTAGCTCTCAATACAGACGTCATAAGCATATAGAATCCATGCACAGTGCCAACTGCCACTAGTCTTTTCGCTCTCAAGCTCAAGAGTTACTATTCTTTTCTTGCCATTTAACATTGCCCCATACCTACTTAACCAATCCATATCCCAGATCATACCAAAGCCAGTCATAACTAGCTTCATCAAAACCACTGCTGAGTCCTTTTTATTATAACCCTACTCATCTCTTAAGTCACCAATATAGTATCACTTTCCCATCACAACATGACCATGTGATCTGCATATCATCTTTATGCTTCTCTATATGCAACAAACAAGGGAACCGCATGGCACCAAAACCAATCAGCATAACTTAAAAATCAAACCTAGAAAACTAACCTGCCACCCTTGAGGAAATAGTCTCAGTCTCAAATTCTGACTGCATCGGAATGAACACTCGAGCTGGGGTCGAGCTGTCCATCCCCTTTTGCTCATCCTTCCTTCGCATTGGGCAATCCTTCTTATGATGTCCAAACATTTTACATGAGAAACATGCCCTTGCTCAGCATTCTCATAGATGAAGCCTCTTACACCGAGCGCATACTAGATATGTCTTCCGGCTTTCCTTCTTACTTGCTCCAATGAGTGGAGGTACCACTATCTGAGCTCCGTGCTCTCTGACACTCTTCTGCTCAATCTAATTTCCTACGCTCTTAACAGCAAGAGCTTTCCCTACCACCTGAGCATAGGTAGAGATTTCATGCACTGGGGAAACTCTAATGCCTTGAACTATTATGGGATTCAACCCCTGAATAAACCTTTCATTCCGAGCTACATCTGTGGGTACCATGTCAAAAGCAAACTTGGCCAACCCATCAAATCTGTTAACATACTCGGTTACTGTTGCATTATCTTGAACGAGATTCAGAAACTCATTCATCTTAGCAATCTTGGCTACGTCACAATAATACTTTTCATTTAACAGCTGCCTAAATTCTTTCCAGTCCATCACAGTTGTGCCTCGTGTCTGGGATACTACTTCCCACCACGTCCGGGCATCATCCCGCAGTACACATGTAGCATAGATCACCCTATCGTGACCCACCAGTCCCATACTATCAAGAATGGAACTGATCATGCCCATCCATTGCTCAACTCTGAATGGATCTAGGCCTCCCTCGAAGACTGGAAGGCAGTACTCTTGGAATCTTCCACAGATAAATTCCCATCTATTCTCAACCCTAGGCTGAGCCAAAGCTGGTGCCACTCCTGGCACAACAAAGGAAGAGGTGCTCCCCAACAAATTCTACTGTTGCTCCAAACACCTAATCTCTTCCTCATGCCTCTGCAACCTTGATTGCAAATCTGTGAACATCTGCTGAAAATTCATAGGAGCAGATGAAGAACTGAAACCCTGGCTGTAACTCCTAGCCTCCGTGTAACCACCACCAGGCCTCATTATTTTCCTTGACTATAAACCTTTTAATTGAATCTGCAGTCAATAACTTGACCCATTAATCATAATGAGCATATCAAGAACTTTCCCCATGGGAAAAATCTTTCCACACCACATTTACAAACCATTTGCAGTGCTAAAAAAAACACACCCATGGCATTCATACATCAATCATAATCCCTGCTCTTCCAACATTCACACCACGCCTCCAACTCCAGCATGCAATTATCACAATTATATATTCGAGGGGCAGGTAATCATATGATCGCATTCATATATATATATATATTCACGGAGCATATAATCATATAGTCAAGAGCCAGGCTCTATCAGAATCTCATGCTCCCTAATACAATGTGCAGGTAAAGCATTTACATTCTATGTAAGCAGTTAAGCACATAACTACAGAAATAGTTACCATTCCCTGAGTGAAGTTATCTTCAGTGACGAGTGTACATGCCCAGCTTGTCTTCAGGAACCATAAAACTTGGCAAGCTCTGATACCAAGTGGTAACGCCCTAAACTCTAGGGATCGTTACGGTGTGCCTTATAAACTGTGCTAAACTCACTAATCGAGTCATTTGGACAAAATTGTGTCACTAAGTATGATTAGCAGTTTAGGGATTTAAAATTTTGGTTAAGATATAAAGTTTCATTAGAAAGTTTAATATATACATTGGGATCCCAAAAAATATAATTTAAAGGTCTATTACAAGAAAATATTTACAACTAGTCGATCTAAGCGGCAAAACAGGGTTTAACCCTAGTTCCTCTTTCAACCCTCGGCCGTGGTAGTCGAGTAGCCGCATATGTGCACATCGCCACTTAAGCTCTCCAACTCAAGGATGGTCCAGCTTTCTTTTGCCTTTACCTGCACCACATAGCACTCGTGAGCCGAAGCCCAGTAAGAAAACTCAATATGCTCATGAGCAGTAATTACATGTCATCAAATCATAAGGCACATGCCTATAAAATATAGCCTTATTCAAGCAGGAAAATAAGTTTAAACAATGAACGAGTGACTAATCAACAAGTCACTAACAGGGGGTCTGTACCTTTAAATAAGTGACTAATCATCAAGTCACTATCAGGGGGTCAGTACCTTTAAACGAGTGACTAATCACCAAGTCACCAACAGGGGGTCACTACCTTTAAACGAGTGACTAATCATCAAGTCACTATCATGGGATTCCGCTCCCTCAGCCATGTGACAAAACAGTCACCTAGACCTTTGGCCCTGGCTCTGAGTAACTAGTCTTAGACTAGACAAGCGCTTATAATTTTCTTCGACCTTCGGGTCGGTCCAGCATTAATACCCCATATGAGTCATTCAATGCCGTTTCTGACTCTTAGGTCAGTAATACGCGACCAGTGCCGATCCTGAATAGTTTGTGCCACACACAAGCAAGCAATGCTACCAAACATATATCATATGTCAAATATCTAAATATAGGGCATTCAGCATGCTTACTTAACAACTGCTAGCATAATTAGGACCATGCATAAACATAGAGGCTCAAGCTCTGAACAATCTCGTATTCAATATTCATAACATGCCCTAACCACATGTTTCTCGTGCAACACATGCATCACATTTAATCACTTGACATGCCTCAACAATAACCATGCATGTCACATTTAAGCATCCAACATGCATCGAGAATAACCATGCATGTCACATATACACAGGGTGTAGTTTTCTTACCTCTGATTCGAGCGAGAATAATAAAAGAACGACCCTTGAGAATGACCAACCTTTAAGTTCCTTAACGATCACCTAGTCATAACCAAATATGGGACACCATAAATAAAAAGAATAACAAAGGTTCCCGAAACAAGATCTAGCCTCCGGGACATCAATCCCCACTAATCCGAGTAGTAGGAACAATCCTGAGACCTAAAACTAAGTTCTCGAGGTCAAAACACTCAAACGGGCTCAAAACTACCCAAGAGTCGTGGCAGTAGCATCATGAGCCACGACCCCCAGCCACAATAGGAGCAAGGGCCGTGGCGCCCCTCACTCAGGGCCGCGGCGCCCAACAAGGCCAAATGCCTCCACCTGCTTCTTCGAGCTAGGGCCGCGGCCCCCAACCTAGAACCAGCCATGAACCCAATTTTCTTCATCCCAAACCTTCCAAAAACATACCTAAACACTTCCAAATCCAAACATCAAAGTTCCCAAACTCCCCAATGATCCAAAACCATCAAATCTCGAGGCTCAAACAAACCAAAACCTCAACGATTCACAAAACCCAATTCTATGCTTAGAAACTCTAAAAACTCAAAACTTAAAACTTAGATTACCTTTGATTGGGTTGTTTATTTTTAAATCCTTCGATCAAGAAGCATCTAATATTTCCTAGGATCGCTATGCCTCAATCCTCGCTTGATTCCGACTCCTAGAACTTAAGATTTCTTCGAAAATGCCACGAACGGTAAAATGAACTAACGGGAAGAGAGAAAGGGTTTTCTAACGTACGGTTCTATCTGACAAGCTACTTCAAGATTAAGTAACCTCAAATAAAACCTAGTGCTCGGGGTCCCGAAAACACTCTCGGGGGAAAAATAGTCAAAACCTCCAGAATTTCCCCTGATCTTACTAACTCCCAATTTATCACCAAATATTGATTCCCATTACTCAATATTCCAATAAATGACCCCATTATGACAAAACCGCTAATTCACAATATAAGACCGTCTCATGCCGAATAGCTCGAATATATCTCCATAATAATGGGATCTCACCCATAACTCACAATATGTACCAAAATACACAAATATGCCCTAAATGGGCCAAATTATTATAACACCCCAATAATCAAATGTGGACCCACATGCATGCATTTAACATCATATTATAATATAATTCACAAAAACATGCATATAATCATTTAATGGCATAATTAAACAGTTATGGCCCTCCCGGCCTACTAATCCAGCCATTAAACCGCATCAGGGATTTCGGGGAATACAGTTAATGTTTATTGGAAGTTTAAAACGTTAGTTGTTGTAATGCCCTGAAATCCCTAATGCGGTTTAATGGCTGGATTAGTAGGCCGAGAGGGCCATAATTGTTTAATTATACCATTAAATGATTATATGCATGTTTATGTGAATTATATTATAATATGGTGTTAAATGCATGCATGTGGGTCCACATTTAATTATTAGGGCATTTTGATAATTTGGTCCGTTGAGGGCATATTTGTGTATTTTGGTGCATATTATGATTTATGGATGAGATCCCATTATTATGGGGATATATTCGAGCTATTCAGCATGAGACGGTCTTATTTTACGAATTAGCGGTTTTGTCATAACGGGGTCAATTATTGGGATATTGGATAATGAGAATGATTATTTGATGATAAATTGGGAGTTATTGAGATCAGGAGGAAATTTTGGGAGTTTTGACTATTATGTCCCCAGGGGTGTTTTTGAGACCCCGGGCATTAGGTTTTATTTGAGGTTACTTAAGCTTGAAGTAGTTCGTCAGAAAGAAACCGTTCGTTAAAACCTTTCTCTCTCTCTTCCCGTTAGTTCCTTTTACCGTTTGTGGCAATTTCAAAGAAATCTTGAGTTCTAGGAGTCAGAATCAAGCGAGGATCGAGGCATAGCGATCCTAGGAAAGATTAAAAGCTTCTTGACCGAAGGATTTAACAGAAAACAACCCAATCAAAGGTAATCTAAGTTTTAAGTTTTGAGTTTCTAGAGTTTCTAAGCTTTGAATTGTATTTTGTGAATCGATGAGTTTTTGGTTCATTTGAGTTTAGAGATTTGATGATTTTGGATCATCGGGATGTTTGGGAACTTTGATTTTTGGATTTGGAAGTGTTTAGGTATGTTTTTGGAAGGTTTAAAATGAAGAAAATTGAGGTTATGGCAGGTCCTCGGGTGGGGGTCGCGGCCTTGTTCTTGGGCATCGAATCTCAAGCTCGAAGAAGCAGGAGGAGGACTTTGGGCGTACTGGGCACCGCGGCACTGAGTAGTGGGCGCCGCGACACTTGCTCCTAGTGTGGTTGGGGGCCGCGGCTCAAGGTTCTAGGGTCGCGGCTCATGGAGAGTTTTGAGGCTAAATGGGTGTTTTGACCATGGGAACTTGGTTTTAGGCCTCGGGATTGTTCTTACTACTCGGAATACTGGGATTCGATGTCCCTGAGGCTAGATCTTGGTTCGGGAACCTTTTTTATTCATTTTATTGCTGGTATCCCATATTTGGTTATGACTAGGTGACCGTTAAGGAACTTAAAGGTTGATCGTTCTCAAAGGTCGTTCTTATATTAATTCTCGCTCGAATCAGAGGTAAGAAAACTGCACCCCATATGTGACATGCATGGTTATTCATGAGGCATGTTGAATGTTTAAATGTGGACATGGGTTGATTATTGTATTCTTAGCAAATCTTGCTCACTTGTGCATGGTATTGACTGAATAGTGAGAATTGGCAAAGGTGTCAGTATCAACTATGAAGTTGTGACTCATTAGTCAAGTTCGGCAGTGGTACTAGGCACTGGTCACACAGTGCTGATTCATAATTCAGGAACGGCCTTAGCATGTTGAATGGAAGCCAATAAAGATTAGATCCAATCGACATCTGCATTAAATGACTCAGAAGAGCATTAATGTCGGACCGACCACAAGTTCGATGAATACTATAAGCGCTTGTCTAGCCAAAGGCTAGTTATTTAGAGCCACAGTGACTATTTAGTCACATGGCTGTGGGTGCCGAGCCCCGTGTGACTTACCCTTCAGTCACTCATCTGTTTAAGCTAGTGAGTTACCCATCAGTCACTCATCTGTTAAGCTAGTGAGTTACCCATCAGTCACTCATCTGTTAAGTTAGTGACTTACCCATCAGTCACTCATCTGTTTAAGCTAGTGACTTGCTCATCAGTCACTCATTATGGTTTACCAGAACCTCAAGTGTTAAACCACTCATTTGATTAAGAGCTATAAGCTTCTTCGTGGTTATTGTAAACACAAAGTGATATTCACTCATCTGTTCAGAGCTATAAGCTCTGTATGATTATCATGATCATCATTTGATATTATATGCTTACATTATTGTGTTTTCTTGCTGGGCCTTGGCTCATGGGAGCTATGTGGTGCAGGTAAAGGAAAAGAAAAGCTCACCCAGCCTTGAGTGGAGAGCTTAGGTGGTGTTGTGTACATATGCGACCGCTTGACCACGACGACCAAGGAGTTCTCAGAGGAACGAGGGGGTTTACCCTATTTTTGCCGCTTAGGTCGGCGAGTTTGTAAATTTGAAACTATAATGATCATTTTGAGTTGTAAATAACTTGTAAATGTTTTTATGGGCCCATGAACAGTTTTATGTTTTAAATAAAATATATCATTTCCTTTGATTGGTTTTCCACCTTAACCTATTAATAACACTTAGAAGCACGTTTTTAACGAAAGAACTCAGGTAGTGAGTTAAACTCATGGTTCAACGTTCACCGTAACGGTCTTGGGGTATCCAGGGCATTACAACTTGGTATTAGAGCGTGCCAAGGTTAGGGTTTCTATAGACTGGCTGGGCATGTACACTTACCACTAAAGACAAGCTCGACTCATGGTTTGGTAACTATTTATGTAGTTATATGTTTAACTGGTTAAATATATTATAAATGCTTTACCTGTATGCATGAGACACCATGTGAAACTTGTGCCCTGAATAATGTATCCTCAGAAACTGCGTGCTAAATAGTATTGAAATTGCTGGAACATACTCATCGGTATTGTTCATTGTGGACTATTATTTGATACATGTTAAATGCTAAATGCTATAATCATGTATCCATTTGTATATTTGTATGACTGTGGAATATGATAATTATCTGCTTGTTCTTGGACCGTAAGGTGGCAAGAGGTTTAGTTATCACTACTTGACTGGCCGTATTGACTATTGTTTCAGCAAGGTTTAAGTTGATAAGAATGAATCCAGGATAGACAGATGCTTCAGCTGGCCAAAGTGATCAAGGCCAGAATAATAATAATAATAATCAAGGTCTAGAGAATGACCAGGGACAGATTCCACAGCCAGCTTCTGCAAGCTGGTAGCAGTTAATTATTGATCTGCAGGCTACAGTGTTAAGACAGGGAGAAGAACTCCGCCTCCTGAGACAACAGCAAGAACCTGCAGTGGCCAGTGTATCAGAGGAACCTCTTGTGTCGGTGCCAGCAGCTGAGCAACTGCCTAAGGTTGGTAATAAATGGGAGCCTCTCTATGAAAGGTTCAGGAAGCAGCAACCTCTAGTTTTTGAAGACAGTGCAGATTCTGCCAAAGCAAAGAGTGGATGAGTATGATTATCACCATCCTGGACTTCATGAGGGTAACTGGTAATGTGAGGGTGGCTTGTGCCACTTATATGTTTCGGGAGGATGCCCGAGTTTGGTGGGAGGTTATTACCCAGACCAGAAACGTCAAAGCCCTAAGTTGGGAAGAGTTTCAGACTCTGTTCAATGAGAAATATTATAATGATGCCATCAGGGCGGCAAAGGCTAAGGAGTTCATCAGGCTACTTCAGGGAGGATTGTCAGTCACTGTGTATGCCTTGAAGTTTGATCGTTTGGCAAAGTTTGCCATGGAACTGGTGCCCACTGATGGGACCAGGAGGGAGAGATTTCTTTAGGGGCTATAGCCCAGATTAGCCCGTGATGTTCGTATTACCACTGTGGCTGGGGTTACTAGCTATGCACAGGTGGTTGAGAAGGCATTCATAGCTGAGAGTGCGCAGAACAAGTTCTGGAGAGATAATGTAGCCATAAAGGAATTTAGGAGAACAACTTCTCCTTTTGTGGGTTCAAGTAGGGGTGGAGGCCCCAGTGAGTAGAAGAGGAAGGTTCCTGACACCTTCCCAATTCCAGGTCCTGATAGGCGGCCTCGTGGTATCTCAATGGATCGTCCAGGTGGTAGTGAAGCCTGGAAGACTCGTCCTGAATGCTCTAGATGTAAAAGGTGTCATTTGGGAGAGTGTAGGGAAAAGGCCTGCTACTTGTGTGGAGCAGTATGTCATTTTAAGAAGGATTGCCCTAAGGCAAGAAAAGAAGAACCCATGAAAACAGATAGCTCGGCCCCAGCTCAAGTGTTCGCATTGACACAGGCAGAAGCTGAGGCTTCTCCCTCAGTTGTTTCAGTGGATTTGATAAAGTTGGTTATGACTGACTTCAACATGATATTGGGTATGGATTGGTTGGTAAAGTATGGGGCAACCATTGATTGCAGAAGGAAGATGGTCACCTTTGAGCCTGAAGGTGAGGATCCTTTTGTGTTTGTTGGCACTATGCATGGACCTCGCATACCATTGATTTCTGTATTGAGGGCTAGGGATCTATTGCAAGGAGGTTGTATTGGGTTTTTATCCAGTGTGGTTGACACCACTCAGGTCATGCCAGTGAGACCAGAAGATACCAGGTTAGTCTGTGAATTCCTGGAAGTGTTTCTAGAAGATTTGCCAGGGTTGCCACCGCATAGAGAAATTGAGTTTGTGATAGAACTGGCACCAAGGACGGAGCCAGTGTCTAGATCACCTTACAGAATGGCCCCAGCTGAGTTGAAAGAATTGAAAGTACAGTTACAAGAGCTGTTGGATTTGGGTTTTATCAGACCTAGTTTCTCACCTTGGGGTGCGCTAGTTCTGTTTGTGAAGAAAAAAGATGGTTCTCTGAGGATGTGTATTGATTACAGAGAACTGAATAAGTTGACAATCAAGAACAAGTATCCTTTGCCAAGGATAGATGATCTGTTCGATCAGTTGCAAGGTGAGAAGGTATTCTCAAAGATTGACCTTCTATTTGGTTATCATCATTTAAGGGTCAAGGAGGGAGGCATATCGAAGACTGCTTTTCGTACCAGGTATGGGCATTATGAGTTCTTAGTTATGTCTTTTGGATTGACTAATGCCCCTGCTGCTTTTATGGATTTGATGAACATAGTGTTCAAGGATTATCTGGATTAGTTTGTGATTGTCTTCATCGATGATATCCTGGTATATTCTTAGTCTGAGTCAGAGCATGAGCAGCATTTGAGGTTTGTTCTATAGAGACTGAGGGAACACAGATTGTTTGCAAAATTCAAGAAATATGACTTCTGGTTATCTCAGGTATCCTTTCTTGGGCACATTGTCAGTAAGGAGGGGATTAAGGTAGATCCAACAAAGATTGAAGCGGTCAAAGATTGGCCAAGGCCAAATAATGCTTCTGAGGTTAGAAGTTTCCTTGGATTGGCAGGTTATTATAGGGGCTTTGTGGAAGGGTTCTCAAAGATTGCTACTGCATTGACTGAGCTGACACGCAAGAATCAGAAATTTGTGTGGACAGATAAATGTGAGAACAGCTTCCAGGAACTGAAGCAGAGATTGATTACAGCTCCGATTTTGAGTCTTCCAATAGATCAGGAGAAATTTGTGATTTACTGCGATGCTTCTCATCAGAGTTTGGGCTGTGTTCTGATGTAGTCAGAGAAGGTAATTGCTTATGCTTCATGTCAGCTGAAGGAGTATGAAAAGAGATATCCTATTCATGATTTGGAGTTGGCGGCTGTGGTCTTTGCTTTAAAGATATGGAGGCATTATCTTTATGGGGCGAAGTGTGAGATCTATACAGACCACAAGAGCTTGAAATACTTCTTCACGCAGAAGGACTTGACTATGAGACAAAGGCAGTTAGTAAAAGATTATGACTGTGAGATTTTGTATCATCCAGGAAAAGACAACGTGGTAGCTGATGCTTTAAGCTGGAAGGGTCCGGGGAAGATTCATAGTACGAGGCTGATAACCATAGAGTTAGCAGATGACATGACCAGAGCTGGTATAGAGTTGCTGGTGGGCCAGTTGGCCAATATTTTGCTATAGTCTACACTATTGGAGAGAATCAAGGAGGGTTAGTTGAGTGATCCACAACTGATCGAGATCAGAGAGGGTATTTTGGCTGGAGCATCTAGAGATTATATAGTGTCTGATTTACGCTTGCTGCGATACAAGGGGCAAATATGTGTTTCGTTAGACACTGCTTTGAGATGAGAGATTCTGGATGAATCTCATACTACATCTTACTCTTTGCATCCAGGCACCACAAAGATGTATCAGGATGTGAGATCGTTGTATTGGTGGCCGGGGATGTAGTGGAATATGTGGCTAAGTGCTTGACATGTCAACAGGTCAAGGCTGAGCATCAGAGGCCGACAGGGTTATTGCAGCCTCTGGATATCCCAGAGTGGAAGTGGGAGGACATCACAAAGGATTTCATGGTGGGCTTACCCAAGACTATTGGTCAGCATGACTCTATTTGGGTGATAGTGGATCGCTATACCAAATCAGCTCACTTTTTGCCAGTGAGGGCTACATATACAGTTGATCAGTATGCAGATCTCTATGTGAGAGAGATTGTGCGCCTTCATGGAGCGTCGAGGTCGATTGTGTCAGATCATGACCCCACTTTTACTTCCAAGTTTTGGGGAAGCTTACAGAAGGCCATGGGTACACAGTTGAAGTTCAGTACTGCTTATCATCCTCAGACAGATGGGCAATCTGAGAGGACGATCCAGATATTGGAAGACATGCTGCGAGCATGTGTGCTGGACTTTGGTGGATCTTGGAGTAAGTATCTACCTTTGATAGAGCTTTCCTACAACAACAGTTATCAGTCTACCATTGGAGTTGCACCTTATGAGATGCTGTATGGTAGGAAGTATAGATCTCCCATTCATTGGAATGAGACAGGTGAAAATAGATACTTCGGTCCTGAGGCAGTTCAGAGGACCAGTGAGGCCATTGAGAAGATTAGAACTTGGATGCTCGCTTCTCAAAGTAGACATAAGAGCTATGCAGATCCCAAGCGCAGGATTGTGGAGTTCCAAGTGGGAGACTATGTCTTCCTTAGAGTCTCGCCATGGAAAAGGGTGAGAAGGTTTGGGAAGAAGGGCAAGCTGAGCCCTAGATTTGTAGGTCCATTTGAGATCCTCGAGAGGATTGGTAAGGTAGCTTACAGGTTGGCCTTGCCTCCGGCGTTATCGGCCGTGCATAACGTGTTTCACGTTTCAGCTCTTCGGAAGTATGTATCTGATGTGAACCATATTTTGAGTTATGAAGATCTGGAGCTTGAGGCAGATCTCTCCTTTGAGGAGTAGCCAGTCCAGATACTTGACAAAAAGGACAAGGTCCTCAGGAATAAGACGATACCTTTGGTTAAGGTGTTGTGGAGGAACAGCAAGGTCGAGGAAGCGACCTGGGCGCTGGAGTCAGATATGCAGAGTCAGTATCTCGAGTTGTTCTGGTAAATTTCGAGGATGAAATTTCTGTAAGGAGGGGATAGTTGTAATGTCCCGAAATCCCTAATGTGGTTTAATGGCTGGATTAGTAGGTCGGGAGGGCTATAATTGTTTAATTATGCCATTAAATGATTATATGCATGTTTATGTGAATTATATTATAATATGGTGTTAAATGCATGCATGTGGATCCACATTTGATTATTAGGGCATTTTGATAATTTGGTCTGTTGAGGGCATATTTGTGTATTTTGGTGCATATTGTGATTTATGGATGAGATCCCATTATTATGGGGATATATTCGAGCTATTCGTCATGAGACGGTCTTATTTTACAAATTAGTGGTTTTGTCATAACTCGGTCAATTATTGGGATATTGGATAATGAGAGTGATTATTTGATGATAAATTGGGGATTATTGAGATCAGGAGGAAATTCCGGGAGTTTTGACTATTATGCCCCCGGGGGTGTTTTTGGGACCCCGAGCATTAGGTTTTATTTGAGGCTACTTAAGCCTGAAGTAGTTCGTCAGAAAGAAACCGTACGTTAAAACCTTTCTCTTTCTCTCTTCCCGTTAGTTCCTTTTTCCGTTTGTGGCAATTTTGAAGAAATCTTGAGTTCTAGGAATCGGAATCAAGCGAGGATCGAGGCATAGTGATCCCAGGAAAGAGTAGAAGCTTCTTGACTGAAGGATTTAACGAAAAACAACCCAATCAAAGGTAATCTAATTTTTAAGTTTTGAGTTTCTAATCTTTGAATTGGATTTTGTGAATCGATGAGTTTTTGGTTCATTTGAGCTTAGGGATTTTATGATTTTGGATCATTGGGATGTTTGGGAACTTTGATTTTAGGATTTGGAAGTGTTTAGGTATGTTTTTGGAAGGTTTAAAATGAAGAAAATCGAGGTTATGGCAGGTCCTTGGGTGGGGGCCGCGGCCCTGTTCTTGGGCGTCGTGGCCCAAGCTCGAAGAAGCAGGTGGAGGAGTTTGGGTGTACTGGGAACCACAGCATTGAGTAGTGGGCACCGCGGCCCTTGCTCCTGGTGTGGCTGGGGGTCGCGGCTCATGGAGAGTTTTGAGGCTAAATGGGTGTTTTGACCATGGGAACTTGGTTTTAGGCCTCGGGATTGTTCCTACTACTCGGATTAGTGAGATTTGATGTCCCTGAGGCTAGATCTTGGTTCGGGAACCTTTTTTATTCATTTTATTTATGGTATCCCATATTTGGTTATGACTAGGTGACCGCTAAGGAACTTAAAGGTTGATCGTTCTCAAAGGTCGTTCTTATATTAATTCTCGCTCAAATCAGAGGTAAGAAAACTGCACCCCATATGTGACATGCATGGTTATTCATGAGGCATGTTGAATGTTTAAATGTGGACATGGGTTGATTATTGAATGCTTAGCAAATCTTGCTCACTTGTGCATGGTATTGACTGAATAGTTAGAATTGGCAGAGGTGTCAGTATCAACTGTGAAGTTGTGACTCATTAGTCAAGTTCGGCAGTGGTACTGGGCACTGGTCACACAGTGCTGACTCATAAGTCAGGAGTGACCTTAGCATGTTCAACGGAAGCCAATAAAGATTAGATCTAATCGACATCTGCATTAAATGACTAAGAAGAGCATTAATGTCGGACCGACCACAAGTTCGATGAATACTATAAGCGCTTGTCTAGCCAAAGGCTAGTTATTTAGAGCCACGGTGACTATTTAGTCACATGGCTGTGGGTGCCGAGCCCCGTGTGACTTACCCTTCAGTCACTCATCTGTTTAAGGTGGTGACTTATCCATCAGTCACTCATCTGTTAAGCTAGTGACTTACCCATCAGTCACTCATCTGTTAAGTTAGTGACTTACCCATCTGTAATGACCCAACTATTTC
Source organism: Humulus lupulus (assembly GCF_963169125.1). Lineage (NCBI taxonomy): Eukaryota > Viridiplantae > Streptophyta > Magnoliopsida > Rosales > Cannabaceae > Humulus > Humulus lupulus. The sequence continues at coordinate 146,275,868 of NC_084801.1, forward strand.
TAAGATCTTGGACCATTAGATCTACTATACATAATTACTATTTTGGGAAATATACATAAGAAATAATATAACTAACTTTATTAAATATTGAAATATTGTATCAAATACATAATAATAGAAAATATGGCATGGGTACCCATTGTTTAAAACATAAAACATAATTTTCAACTAAAGAAAATTGTTTACAAAACTAAATGCGGAAAAAACATGATTTAAAAGACTAAAAAAAATAAATAACTTCATCCTCGATCGACACACAGTCCACACATTCCATCCGTCCTCAACACACAAGCCAAGCTACCAAGAATCCTTCCGCCTTCCATATTCATTTTCCTGCATCACACTAAAAATAAAGGAATGAGCCTAATGCCTAGCAAGGAAAACCTACTAAAAACATACATCATATATCATAAGCATAAAACTACATCATATACTATAAAACATAATACTATCTAAAACATACATAATAAATCATAAGCATACACTAAAAACATATGACTATAAAAACGTATATCATATAGGACTACAATATTAATGGCCATTAACTCATTAACATGGCATGTGATAAACCATCTAGGTCCCCTGTCTAATATCTGAGGTAGGTTAGATCACATGGTAGTATATGATAACCCATCTAGGTCCCCTGTCTAATATCTGAGGTAGGGTAAACCATAACTCTAAGCCATGAAAATGATAAAATAATCTTGGGACTTGCTATCTAAGCAAGTCATATGCCCAAGCGACTAAAAACATAATCTTGGGGCTTGTTATCTAAACAAGTCATATGCCCAAGGACTACAAAACATATTATACATATACTTATTATAGCATAAACATATCATAACATAAACTTATCATAACATAAACATAGCATAACATATCATACAAACATACAAGATCTATCCTATTTTCCTTACCAAAATACCGGGATGATGAGAACAAAGTCGGGATTTTGGAACACTCCTAAAAACCATTAATAGAGAGGTGAGTTTTCTAAAAAAAAGAGATGAAGATGAATGAACTAAACCATCGAGAAGATACTTACCAACAAGAATTCTCAAGTTCGAAGAACTTAGATGCCTAACCAAGAATAGAGAAGATTGGGTTAGGAATTGAGTAGAGAAAAACTATAAGAACTAACAATACAGAAAAGGAACTAAGAATAGGAATACCTTTGAAATTGCTATGACCGAACTACACCTCGAAACTGAAATACACTCTATGAACCTTACTTCCCAAGTGTCTAATAAGCTTAGAATGACAAAGCTTATAATCCCAACCCAAGTGTTTATCACTCTATAGTCTCACTAGCACCTAGAAGGCTCTGATCAATGCTTGAAGAGTGAATGAAAAAGCTTGGTGCTAGGTCCTATTTATAGAGTTCTAGGAATAAAAATCTTCTAATTATAATCCAAATTTAAATTTAAATTTAAATTTAAAATAGAATCCTAACTTCTAACTTTCTAAATCCCGTAACTCTAAACTAACCTACAGTAAAATTAACATATCTAGAGCTATAGAACTCCGATTTAGAATATCTTTATACCGTTAGAAAGATAATTAAATTATATACAACTTTTTAGAAATAATATTTTTCGAAATTCATAACATAACTGGGTCAAAAATAGGTCGGAAATTATAGTACTCTAAAGTTACCAAAAATCTATTTAATTATCTAAATCACAAATAAATAAAATATCTAAATCACAAATAAATAAAATTGTGATAAATGTCATGCTCCTAACAAATTCTGGTGAAGACTAAGTCTTATATTTTCCTTATTTTATCATTAAAATAATAATTCCTTAATAATCATACATATGACAAGTGTCATATTCCTATTGGCTCTATCTAAACCTTAGGAATAATCCATGCTCATGACAAATGTCATATTCTTATTAGCTCTATCTAAACCTTAGGTTATAATAATTATCATATTAATAACCAACAATATTAATCAAACCTTATGTTATAATTAATATTCTTAAACTATAGGTTAAACTTATAAAATCCATAACTATTGCTAGGAGTTTCCAACTAAGTCCCGGCTTGAACCAAAATCCACAGTAATGAACATACTATAACTAATACAAGCTATTACTACTACTACTACTATCTAACTAGCTAAGTAAATTCTGGGACTCTACACCATCAGTCACTCATCTATTTAAGCTAGTGACTTGCTCGTCAGTCACTCATTATGGTTTACTAGAACCTCAAGTGTTAAACCACTCATTTGATTAAGAGCTATAAGCTTCTTCGTGGTTATTGCAAACACAAAGTGATATTCACTCATCTGTTCAGAGCTATAAGCTCTGTATGATTATCATGATCATCATTTGATATTATATGCTTGCATTATTGTGTTTTCTTGCTGGGCCTTGGCTCATGGGTACTATGTGGTGCAGGTAAAGGAAAAGAAAAGCTCACCCAGCGTTGAGTGGAGAGCTTAGGTGGTGCTGTGTACATATGTGGCCGCTTGACCACCATGGCCAAGGAATTCTCAGAGGAACTAGGGGGTTTACCCTATTTTTGCCGCTTAGGTCGGCGGGTTTGTAAATTTGAAACTATAATGACCATTTTGAGTTGTAAATAGCTTGTAAACGTTTTTATGGGCCCATGAACAGTTTTATGTTTTAAATAAAATATATCATTTCCTTTGATTGGTTTTTCACCTTAACCAATTAATAACACTTAGAAGCACGTTTTTAACCAAAGAACTCGGGTAGCGAGTTAAATTCACGGTTCAATGTTCACCGTAACGGTCTTGGGGTATCCAGGGCGTTACAGTTGTAGACATTAATATCAAATTTAATAAATAAAAATAAAATTATATATGTTAATTTCGAATTTATTGATTAATATATCAACCAATCAGAATTGGAATATGATGTTAGGGATTGGAATTGATTTATGGAGACATGCATTTAATGAAATTCATTGGCGTGATTTTAACTGTACACGTTTTTTTATGAGATATGATTAATAACTCAATCAATCAAAATTAGAGCATGATGTTAAGGAATTGGAATGGATTTATGGAGACATGCATTTAATGATATTAGTTGGCATGATCTTAATTGTACACATTTTTTATAAGAAATGATTAACATCTTAACCAATCAGAATTAAAGCATGATGTTAGGGTATTGGAATTGATTTATGAATACACACATTTAATGAAATTATTTGGCATTTTTTCAAACTAAATGCACACATGGGTTTTCACGACAATTTTTAACTATCGCTATTGGGCAATGACGACAGTCGACTAACTGTCGTATTTTCCTAAGCCGGCGTAGGGGTAGGTACACCGACAGTTAATAAGTGTTGTCGTTGCTGGCTACGCTGACAGTTAATATGTGTCGCCGTTGCTGGCAACGCCAACAGTTAATAGGTGTCGCCGTTGCTGGCAACGCCGAAAGTTAATAGGTGTCGCCGTATCATTAAATTTTTATATATAAATAATAATTTTTCGATAGATATTCTTTAAAACTTTTAGTTATATTTTTAATAATTGAAGCTTGATATAAATTTAAATAAAAAATTACTCACATAATTAATTATTATTACCATAACTTGTAAAAAAAATTATATTTATCATAATAAAAATTCATATACATAAAACATTTATTCATACAATTGAAAGGTAAATAATACATCAAATCCCCATGAGACTAAATAATTATCAATAAAAATTCATTATAATATTATAAATCCATAAACTTCAAAATATATAATACAACAAATCTCAACACGACAACATAATTATCTTCTCCAAATCACTGCAAACTCTATCATGTTTCTTTTCTCAATATTCTTCCTAATAAATCTAGGCATCCACATTAAAAATCAGTCCTATGATATTCCCTGCACCAATGAATTGAAGACTTCAAATTATAATTAAATAGTATATCTTACTATAATATATTGACAAATGAATGAGAGAACCAAAAATATTCTGCATAGTAAAAATTATTAAATAGAAGAATAAACTTCATTCAAGATAAATACCAAGAAAATTATAAAAGAAGATTTCACAGGAAATTTTTTTGAATAGGAGAAAAAATATGAATGGAACTGTCAACAAAAACCTTGATTTTGACGTCAAAGAAAAAATAAATATGGAGTACAAACAAAAAGCATTAATATTTAAATGAAATTACCTTCTAGATGTAGCTAGGAACATGACCTTCTAAGTAGTTGGTGTGAATTTGCTCTGGTACATTAACCTGAGTTTGTGCTCAGAAGGACTTTAATGAAGTTAATTGTGAAAAAAGCAGTAATAAGTAAACTATACAATCAAGGCTTTCGTGTGTGTACCTCCAACAGCACAGGACCATTATTTTGCACCCAATCTAGCTTCAAATATTTTGTTACATCCAGAACTTTTCAATGCTTGCAGAAGTTTCATATTTTTACCCTGAAATTGTTTTAACCTGCAAAGAGTAAGGGTGAATTAACTAAACAGTAGAAAGATGTGTCAAGTTAAATAAAATCTTGAAACTACATATGGATAACATGATCCTGCTAAATTAACCTATGTTGGTACTCTTTAAGAGCTTCAGTTTTTTAAACAAAAGTTTTCCTTCTCTTGTTTACGACGCCTTTTTTCAGCAGCAAAAACGTGTATGTCTGATATTTGACTGCGCAATGTTTCTTGATAAGAGAAAAAATGAATAACAAGGGCAAATGTGTAACCAAGCCAAATAACTAAGAAACTAACTAGTAATTTTTCATAAGAAAGAAATGCATAATAATAAAAAAATTGAAATATACACAAATAATTATACTGTTTCGAATGGGCAAGTGTTGTTTTATATATTAGATACTTAGATAGAATTTTAATGAAGATCAAATAACTTCATTTCTGCAATAAGGAAGGAGCTAGTATAATATAGTTTTACCTAATACACACAACTTACAATTTTGGCCTTAGGAGGTTCACAAGGAGGCATATTTTCAAGTTTCAATTCAACAGCAACAAGCTCTTTCTTGGCTTTTAAGATTCTTTCATGGCGAGATTCTTCATCTCTCTTCAAGTTTTCCATTGCTTCGTAACTCCCTTGCACTTTCACACCCTATAAACATTTTAATGATTATTGGAGAATATAGAATGCTAAAGAGTAAACACACACACATATTTTCCCTTCTGCTAAACCCTACACTCAGGAAAATTGCTATATAAGTCCATATGAGAAATCAAACCCTAGATTTCATGGCAGCAACCCATGGGCCTAACCTCTCAACTTAGGAAATATAAGCCATTAAACCTACCCAGGATTCTGCCTCCCCCGGAGTAGTGATACACTTTTGGGCATTAACATCAACACGACCAGCTATCTTTTCAACTTTGGCATTAAGATTGCCTTTCTCTTGCTTTTTTATCCTGCAACAGTGTGTTAATAATTAGAGCAAAACCCAAACAAGAAATTTGATTTTAGAAATAAGAAGCAACAAACACACATGACTTCTGACATATTGGCAAGATTGTTACAGTCCCAGAACCTACATCAGGAGGCACATTACTGATAAACAATCCGTATAAGCCCATGCCAAAGATCAACATGACAGTCCCAACAAGATAAACATCTGTGTCATTAGATTACATTATTAGCAAAAGAAGCTCATGATGAGAAAAAGATAAGACCAGAAAGCAAGAGAATGAGACAGTTTTCTGTTCAAATATCAGTCCTCAAATAAACCATTTGGATCAATAGAGTGGCACAATTACATTGTTTTTAGCTCTGTAATAATTAGTTGTAACAAGTCTTGGGAGTTGTAATAGTGAGAAAGAGTGAAAGAAGAGAAGCCAGGGCTGAGAGGGTATTTTCTCAAAAGGGCTTCCAAAGGATACTCTTCTCAGTGTGTTTCTCAAGCTTGTATTGAATGAAATTGTAACTGTGTAATTGATAGTGGAGAAGGAAACAAACATCTTTGCATTTTTTTCTCTGTTATTTCTTTTCTTGTTCATTTGCTTGTGTGTGTGTGTTTTAGTACATAATTGCATACACAATGAGAGAAGGAAAGAACTGTTGAAAAGTTACCAATTTCTTCAACTAGCCACAGAACCATTTGTCCAGTGTGAATCCCTTTAACACAGCTACTCCAATAAACTTTATATGCATCAACAATATAAATGCAACCATGCAAATATTGAATCTAGTCTGAGTATTCATGTACTATATATAGTACCAAATACACTTATGTTCATCACTATAACTTATACTTAAATATAACTAAAATGAATTGAACAATGGCTATGGTATTTCAATAATTTTGTAGAGAAGAGAAATTACATTGAGAAAGCACAAGAGGGAACCATCCAATGAACCTGCAATTGGGAAAAGTCCCAAAAATCGGAAGTAAAAAATCACCTGCCCAACAGCAAAAGAGTCATAATTTTTTTTCATTTTCAACATGGTTCATAACCCATTTGAGTATACTATTTTCTAGTTTTATTTCCAAAGATTCAAGCTTTAATTATGATGACAATCGACTAAAATTTAAACAATTTCATAATTGCCAAACCCAAATCTCAGAATTTCATTTAGTTTCTTCCACATGTAGCAGTGACCCTTCACTACAAAACCTCCAAAAGAACTTAACTTTATACAGTGATTAAAGTTTTGAGCTAGCTAACCCTTTCAATGTTGGATTCAGTGGATCAGAGAAATCAGAGAAGAGGGCTGCTGCTGGAGTTGGTGAAAGCATAATTGAAGCTGGAATTGGGCTGTTTGGGAGAGGAGGAGTGTGAAGAAGCAGAGGATACATGAATGGGGTCAACAATTGAGGTTGATTTTGATTCAGGAGAAGAAGAAGGGCTGAGAGAAGCAGTAATTGGTGAAAAGGTATTCAATAATTAAAGAATTAAAAAAAATTATCGAGTAAATTGAATGCAATATGCAATTTTTTAGCGGAGTCAGGAGAACGACAAGATAGAGCTCTGATTTTTTTGGGGATAAGTACTCATGGCCATTGTTTTAAGCTATCAGGACCACATTACAATATGCACACAAAAACAAATTATAAACACACAAAAGGCACCAGCAATTATGTTATTATAATAATAAGTTACCATCAATTAGAAGCTACATGAACAAGACAAACCAAATTCAAGAAACATATCATGTATAGCTAGATGCATATTACCATATAACATGCACCCAAATGCATATTACCATATATAATACTTGGCTTTTATTGATTTAGTTTTTCTCATTAAAAGGAAAAGAAAATTGTGACTACACTTTGTTCTTGGAAATTTTTACGTACATGGAAATTGAATAGAGTACTGCACAAAAATAATATATTACACTTAGAAAGCAACAAAACCAAAGATAAGAGAAAACTTCACTTCTGAATTAGCTAGCATATATGGAGTTAACAGTTGTTGACCCTCAAATTGGTCAACGACATGGAGTCAGATAAATGATATAAAATGAGATGAAAACAAGAAGAAATTAAGACGAAAAGTAAACGACACAAACAATTTAGAGTGGTTCGGCCCCAATAAGATGGTAATGACCTACGTCCACTTAGTGATCTTATTGATGTAGTATTCCAAGAACAGTGATCAATAAACTAGGGTTCACGAGTTTTGCTAATTCTGAGATAGAGACAATTATGATGGATAACAACACTCTTTTTTCTCTTTGAATCTCTCAGCTCAAGCGTTCTCAAGCCAAATGTTCCAAAATCCAAAATTCCCCTCTCTTGAGCCCTTTGATTCTTATGTATAGGCTCAAGGAGGTCTACCTGGGCCAATGAGCCTTAATTACTTTTAATACATGCGTATCTAAATAATATGGGAAATTACAATTAATGCATAATTACAAGATTACATAACTGAGGGAAATAAATGAATATATGCGACCAGATTGGTCACCCATAAGTATGGTGCTTGATAAGCCGATAATCTTCTGGTCGATGGCCGAGCAGGATACACTTACTTAAAATAGCCACGTGTCTCCCACGTGTAGACCAATCCAGCCACGACATCAGGAAGTCCATTTTTGGGTAAACATTTGCCCCCCAAGTTTATTTTACTGCGACCAGCATAAAGTAAACTTGAACGATCGACCATCTGCTTGACCTGACAAACCTGTCAGAGCCATTAATTCCTTCTAAAAAAAAGGCAACCAATCATGTCATTGCAGTTTCCCAAAAAGTGATTTGACGGCTATCACATTTTTCCATGCCTCGAAAATCATTCTCCACCATTACCTCATTAACCGTGCTTCGACGAATATAAATACCCCCTCATATTTATTTTTTACTTTCCATATTTCCTCAAGAACACTGAAGAACGGAGCATAAAAAACCCAGAAAACTCAGACGACTTTGATAACTCGTGAAATTTCTATCTAGCCACTCGAACCAACATTACAGAAATTTGCATCAATCTTTATCCAAGTAAGTTTCTTTAACTTCTTCATCTCTTAGATGCAATACAATAACTACCTTTTTAGTTTTCTGGTTTGACTTGGATTCTGAGTTCCCGAATGTTCTTGAAAAAATGATTTGGGGTAATCGGGCATGTAGGTATTAACATGATAGGATAAGGAAAAAACACTAAATGTGGCTTAGGAATTGGTTTGGGAGTTAGGATTATTGGTTTAGGGCGTTAAATCGAAGTAAAAATTCAATTTTTAGGCACTTAGAAAAAACGGGGTTTTTCCCGCCCTTTCTCAGAGTCGAAAAGTTTTTCCTAAGCTGTTCACATACTATTTAGTGTTTACGTTAGGATGCTACTGGTCGTATAAAAGCTTAACTTTTATACACGAGCAACGTTATCCCAACGCTTCCACTTTTTTAGTCTATTAGCCGTAGATTCTCATCTCCCCTTCTCTATTCGCAGATTTTCATGCACGACCCGTGGAGAGGTGAGAGGCCGATTGACGACGAATTGCTCGCGTTATTGTTCGAAGATCAAGAACAGTCGTAGCTGCAATTCTCAGAAATTCCCTTTTCTCAACATAACCTCACAAGTAGACCTTCGACCAGCCCAACCAATATGGGTCGCGTAAAATCCATCACACAAAAGAAAAAGAAAACAACCAAACCTTCTGCCAATCAACCTGCTCCTCGGGCTGAAACTCCTTCGACTATCCCTCAACCTGAAAACATTTCTCAACCAGAAATTCAAACAAAAGCCCGACTTCGAGACATCCTTCGACCAGAGATCGAATGGTACATAGCACCTCCTATTATGATTATAACTAGGATGGTAGGGAATTATCTCAAGAAGTACGACCTTCCTGGGATAACCCTCATCAAGCCTTCAATCGACCAGCGGGCAAACCTGCCTGGCGGCGCCTTCAGCGCCTGGTCGATATTTCATATTGAGGCAAGGGCAACCTTGCCTCTACATCCATTTTTCTAGGGAGTGGCCAACTAATTTGAGGTCACTCCCTTTCAAATCACCCCAAATGGATATAGAGTGCTCTCTGCTCTCTATATTCTTTACAGCCACAAGAAGTGGCCAGTTCCTACGCCACATGAGATTAATTATTTGTTCGATCTTAAATCTAACCCTAATAACAACAACACAGGGTTCTTTCATTTCTACCACCAGGAATCTGCTCGCACCTTCCTGAGTGATATTACCCACAAGTCTAACGTGGGAAAGTATTTTCAGGAGTACTTTTTAACACCGAACCTGGTCGCCAACAACCTGGCCTTCACTGAAGGAGGTAAGTCATTTACTTACTAGTCGTTAGATTTCGTTTAGCTTTTCTGCACATTCTTTAGAACTTTGGTGTCATTCAGGTCCATGGCATCGACCAGTCCCCACTCCAGAAATGGAGATACAAGCAGCATCCTTGGCCAGCATGACGGATATTGAAAAAAGTGTCAAAGAGCTGGTCATGGAGAACAATCTAAGGCTGGTTGGCCTTCTGGCACCTCACCAGGATGTGAGGGAATCAACCGCGGGAAGTGCCACTGGGGGAGAAGTTCCCGAGCAACACCAATATGTGTCACAACCCCCGAGGAGGAGGGCAACGGGAGTGACCATCAGGGAATCGTCCAGCACCCTGCGAGCAGTGGCTGTCCCTGCCCAGCATGGGAAGGGCAAGGACAAGCTTCCTGATCACCCTGATCCTATACTTGAATCCTCGGACAAGAATGGTACTGACTTCTCACTCATAGATAGTTTCCCAATTCCTTGTCATTTATTTGACGGGGACGACAACTTTAAATATGCGCCTAGTTTAAATTCAGATTTCTTCAAGGCAGAGAGTGAGTGTAGCAGTAGTACAATAAATAGTGTAGTGACCAGTAGTTGTAGCTCAGGTATTTTACTTATAATTTATTTTCTCTCTGTTTGCTTGTCTTTTTTGCATAAAAACTCACCATGAATGATCGTATACTTCTTTTCTGCAGACATGCCTGCCGAGAAAGCATTCGATTTATACACCAACCCTAGTACCACCACTCCTGCGAGCAGGAAGAAATCGAACAGGCACCAGCCAGGAGAAGGTTGTAGTAACCCATCCGCAAAGAGGGCTCGGAAAGAGGACCCTCCTGCACCAACTCCTTCCAAAGAGACAACTCCCCCTCCAAGCCTTGCCGACCAGACTCCTCCAGCTTCCATCGACTAGAATCCCCTATCTCCTGCCAACCCAAGTCCTGCTGCTCAGCCAGATAAAACTCTGGTCGAGGAAATCCTGAACTCCGCCTGCACTTCGACCAGTGATAGGCTGAAGAGACTGTCTAGACACCGACATAGTTTGGAATCCTTCAGCAACGCTCCTACCATGCCGGTCGACTAGCTCCTTAGCCGCGGGCTGAACGAACTACTCATTGTAAGCCCCTGCTTCCATTGTGGTTTGATTGTTTATCACTCTGATAGATAGTAACAGCCTTTTTACTTTTATTGTCTAATCGCAGGGGATTCTGACCGTGAGTACCAGTTGGCACTGCTTGGAGAAGGTGGTCACCAAGCAGGCTGAAGAGATCAAGGCTCCTGAAGAGAGGCTGGTCGAGCAGCACAAGGTGGTTGAGGCCAAGCATGCTGAAGAGTTGCGAGCAGCTGAGGCTAAGATCTCCAAGCTTGAGGAGGAACTAAAGAACGACTCTGTGGCCAAAATCATTGCCTCCAAAGATAAGTATAAGGAAGCCTCACTGATAAAATACCGAGGAGCCCACAAACTTCAAGCGGGGTTAGAAATCAGCCGCAAAGAGGTTGCCGACCTCAAGGAGAACAATGCTCACAACCTGGAGAAGTACGAGGGAGCAGCATTCCAGTGCTTCTACATGTTCTGGAAGAGCAATACCAAGGTGGACTTCACCTACTAACCAGACCCTATAAGGGAGGCTGAGTTGGCGAAGTGTGTTGCCTGGCTGGAAGAGGAGGAGAGGGCTCAAGGATCCCCTGAGATATCTTTGGCAACAGGCATTGAGGGCGTTAATGAAGATGCTGGGGCCACTGTCGAACAGCAGCCACAAGAGCCTCAGGATCCTTCTTCAATTTTATAAATTTTTACCTGTATTTAATTTAACTTGTAACTTGGGACACACGAACCTCGGTTCGTGATGTCAAGACAATTTACTTTTTTGCTGCACAGGCAGCTTTTACTTTTAATTAACAATTTCATCCGAGCAGAAACTACTTGCTGTGAAAAGGATTTTACTCTTAATATTATAATATTTGCATTATAAAATCTATTCGCATGACCGAACTTAGCATATCACTTTTTTTTATTTAACAAAATTTTGAAAAATACTCTAAGTACCGTAGTATGCTTTCCCTTATTTTGCTTGTGTGTTTACATATACTTGTTGATATGCTTTGCTTGCTTAGTACCTTATATGCCGCCCAAGTGATTGAGGAGCTTAAGGTCCTTGGTCACTTGCCAAGACCAAGACATGTTCGAACATTTCTGCTCGTGATAAATACTTATGAGAATGATAATATAGCAAAACAACACACGTAATGAGCAAATACTTGTAATAAATACAATAATTGGCAAGGATAACTGGTTGCGCACAATTCCTTTTATTTCTCATAATAAGTGGAGAATCATGTCTGTACGAGTGATCAAGAAATGATCTTACACTTATAAGTGATCAGTCACATGACTGACTGGCCCTTGTTCATAAACTTGTAAAAAGTTAAATTAATACAAGTCAATTCTTTAGAAAGAACTGTTTATTGATAATACTTGCGTAGGTGTTATCCATTCCAATAACGAGGAATGAGATCTCCATTTAAGCGAGCAAGTTTATATGTGCGTGATTTAAGGACTTCTTCGATTTGGTATGGCCCTTCCTAGTTAGGTCCAAGCACACCAGCAGCTTGGTCGCGGGTGTTGAGGAAAACTCTTCTAAGTACCAAATCTCCCGCATTAAACTTTTTTCACGTACTTTAGAGTTGAAATACAGGGCAACCTTTTGCTGGTAAGCTGCTACTTGGAGTTGGGCTTGCTCGTGCCTTTCATCGACTAAATCCAGAGATTCCATCAATAACTGACTATTGACATCCTGATCGTATGCAAACCTTTGATGCGATGGCAGATCTAGTTCAACAGGAAACATAGCTTCATACCCATAGTCCAAGGAAAATGGAGTATGGCCTGTTGTTGTTCGATGGGATGTTCTATACGACCAAAGAACTTCGGGCAACTGCTCTGGCCATGCCCCCTTCACTTCTTCAAGCCTTTTCTTCAAAGTATCCTTTATTGTCTTGTTGACAGCCTCCACTTGTCCGTTTGCCTGTGGATGAGCTACTAAAGAAAAACTTTTGATAATGCCATGCCTTTTGCAAAAATCGGTGAACAGATCACTATCGAATTGTGTGCCATTGTCTGAGACAATTTTCCTTAGCAACCCATGGCAACACACAATGTTCTTGACCACAAAATCCAGCACCTTCTTGGTCGTTATGGCTGCGAGTGGCTTAGCTTCGGCCCACTTTGTGAAGTAGTCAACGACAACCACAACATACTTGACGTTTCCATTTCCCATGGGCAAAGACCCAATAAAATCTATTCCCCATACTGCAAATGGCCACAAGTTTTGCATTTGTTTTAGCTCATTAGGGGTTGCTCGCGGTATCTTAGAGAATCTCTGACACTTGTCGCATTTTCGAAAAAAATTCGCACATTTTTCATTCATTGTTGGCCAGAAGTATCCTTGCCTTAGGATCTTTTTTGATAGACTCTACCCCCCAGCATGATCCCCGTAGAAACCTTCATGGACTTCTCGCATTAATTCTTTGGCTTTTTCCTTTGTAACACACCTTAAGAGTGGCATTGAGTACCCCCTTCTGTATAAAATTCCATCGACCAGGATGAACCGAGAATACTGCCTCTAGAGGGCCCTTGCTTTGTTTCTGTCTGTCCGCAGTACTCCATGCGTCAAGTACTCAATGAAGGGTGTCATCCATGTGTTTGCTGCTTGGATGACTAGGGAGGTTTCTTCTGTTTTGATGCTTGGTGCAGATAGCCGTTCAACAGGCACTATATTCAAGGTGTCAGCATCATTTGCACTTGCTAACTTGACCAAAGCATCAGCATTTGAGTTCTGGTCACGAGGTACTTACTGGAGAGTGTATTTTTCAAATTTGCACCAACAAATCCTTTGCTTTGTTTAAATAAGCAACCATCTTTAGACCCCGGGCTTGATATTTTCCAGTGATTTGATTAACAACTAATTGGGAGTCACTATAGATTTCAAGCGACTTTATGTTCATGTCCCTGGCTAATCTTAATCATGCGAGCAGAGCTTCATACTCAGTTTTGTTATTGGATGATGTAAAGTTGAATCTGATTGCACAGTGGAATCGATGTTCTTCAGGCGTAACCAGAATCACACCGGCTCCAGCGTTGTGCACATTAGAATAGCCATCTACAAACAACTTCCAATAGGGAGTTTGTATTTGTGGCTCAAGCTCTTCTATCGGTTCGATGTCCAGAAGCCCAGTGAGTTCCACGACAAAGTCTGCTAGAGCTGTCCCATCACTGCTGCTCGTAGCAAGTGAGAAATATCAAATTGTCCAAGTTCAACTGCCTATTTCAATAATCGACCAATGGCTTCTGGTTTTTGCAGGACTTGCTATAGGGGTTGGTCGGTTAGTACTGCGATGGGGTGAGCTTGGAAGTACGATCGCAGCTTTCTGGAGGCTAGGATCAAGCAGTAGGCTAATTTTTCAATGGGCGGATATCGCAGTTCTTCTCATATTAGCCTTTTGCTTATATAATACACAACTTTTTGCCCATGTTCCTCCTCTCTTACCAGGACAACACTAGCAGCATATTCTGTGACTGCCAAATAGATGAACAAGGTTTCCTTTTCGATCGACTTAGATAAAACTGGTGGTTGCGACATATGAGACTTTAGAGCTTGGAATGCCTGTTTGCACTCCTCCATCCATTCAAATTTTTTATTGCCCCTAAGTAGGTTGAAAAATGGGGCACACTTGTTCGTTGATTTGGAAATAAATCTACTCAAGGCGGCAATCCTCCCAGTTAGGCTTTGAACATCTTTTATCTTTGTTGGCGACTTCATCTCGATCAGGGCCTTGATCTTTTCGGGATTAGCTTCAATGCCTCGTGGGTTCACTATAAATCCCAAGAATTTCCCTGATCCAACTCCGAAGGAACACTTAAGGGGATTCAGCTTCATCTGATACTTATTTAAGACGTTGAAGCACTCTTGCAGGTCCCCGATGTGTTCTTCTGCTTTCTTCGATTTGACCAGCATGTCATCAACATATACTTCCATATTTACACCGATCAACTCTTTGAACATGTAATTGACTAATCGATGGTAAGTTGCACCAGAGTTTTTCAAACCGAAAGGCATTACTATGTAATAGTAAAGTCATGTATCAGTCTGAAAGCTAGTGTGATCCTCATCAGGTGGGTGCATACTGATCTGATTGTATCCAAAATATGCATCCATGAATGATAGGATCTCATGCGCCGAAGTGGCATCAACCAGCTGTTCGATCCTTGGGAGTGGGAAACAATCCTTTGTGCAGGCTTTATTGAGGTTTGTGAAATCCACACATGTTCTCCACTTGCCATTTGGCTTCATAACTAAAATGGGATTAGAGACCCATGATGAATAAAACGCTACCCTGATTAATCCATTCTCCTTCAGCTTCTTTACTTCTTCTTTTAAAGCTTTCGATCTATCTTTGTCAAGCAGCCTTTTTTTCTGTTGCACTGGTGGGAAACATTTATCTATGTTCAGGACATGGCTAATAACTGCTGGGTCAACTCCAACCATATCTTTGTGCGACCAGGCAAAGACCTCCTGGCTCTTCTTCAAAAATTCCACCAGTTTTTGTTGTTGTTGTTGTCTCTAAGTTTTTACCAACTTTCACAACCCTAGTCGGATCTACCTCATCGAGTTAGACCTCCTCGAGGTCCTCAACTAGTCCTCCTTCTTCATCAAAATCCCCAAAGCGAGGATCTAAATCCCTATCCTCACTTTGGGCAACAGCGTATTTGGTGACATGCTCACCTGATTGGGCTTGCATCTCATCGACCAATTGCAACTCTTTTCCAGCTCCTTCCTTTGACCCACCCCTCTTCTCCTTAGTAATCAAGGAATTGTAACATTCCCTTGTTTCTTGCTAGTTTCCCAACACACATCTTATCCCTGCGTCAGTTGGAAACTTCATGGCGAGGTGCCAGACCGAGGTTACAGCTCGTAGGTCGACTAGGATGGGCCTTCCAATTACATCATTGTATGCAGAAGGACAATCAACTACTATAAAAGTGGTGAGTAATGTCTTGTTCGCAGGTGCGGTTCCTACTGTAACTGGAAGCCTAATCGACCCCGTTGGCGCGAGCCCTTCGCCAGAAAAACCATAAATGGTGGTTGCATGGCTTCATATCTTTCACTGACAATTTCATCCTTTCCAGCGAAGACTTGTACAAAATTTTTACTGAGCTCCCTGTGTCCACCAACACTCGCTTAACCATCATATTGGCAATTTGGACATCCACGACCAAAGGGTCCGAATGAGGAAACCAGACATGTTGAGCGTCAAGTTCAAAGAAAGTTATCAGTTCTTCCTCTATTCGAGCTTTTTTGGGAGTTCACCCCTCCACATCAAGCATTTCAATGTCCAGGTCATGGCGTAAGGTTCAGGCGTATCGCTCCCTTGCCTTCCCACTATCTCCTACTAGGTGTGGGCCGCCATAGATGGTTAGCAATGTACCCGCCACAGGAGCTGGCTGTAAAGGGAGCGAGCGTTGGCGTACAGGTGCCTGCTCGTTGCCTCCTTGAGCCTCTCGCTGAGAACCTCCAGTGGCTCATACATATCTCCTCAGGTGTCCTTGTCTGATAAGGAACTCAATTGCATCTTTCAGCTGGCTGCACTCATTGGTGTCATGACCATAGTCGTTGTGAAAACGACAAAACTTGGTTGTATCTCTCTTGGAGATATCTTTCCTTATCGGAGCTGGTCGCTTGTAAGAAACATTGGCGCTGGTCGCCTGGTACACCTCCACTCTACTTTCGACAAGGGTCATGTAATTGGTGAATCTTGGCTCGTACCTGTTACTCTTAGGGCGTTTATTCTCCGACGTCGATGGCTCATTGTTTGCCCTTTTTCCACCATTTTTACCGTTGTTTTTGTCATTGCCATTGGGTTTATCTGACCCTTTGGAGACTTTAGCAGGATCTTCCTTTGGTCCCTTGTCTCCCACAGGCGACTTCCCTTCGTTAGCAATTGCCTCTTCAAGCTTGATGTACCTGTCTGCTCGATCCAAGAATTCTTGGGTACTCTTCACCCCATTCTTCCTTAAACGGTTCCATAGGGGTGAGTGGCGCTGCACTCCAGCAGTAAGTGGCATCATTTTCCTCTCATCGCCAACCATCTTAACTCCAGCTGCTACTCACATGAAATGTTGGACATATTCCTTTAAGGACTCTCCCTCCTTCTGGCGTATCTCGACCAGTTGGTTGGCTTCCGTCGGGTGTACATGACCAGCATAGAATTTCTCGTAGAACTCCTTTACAAACATCTCCCATGAAACTATGCTAGTAGGAGGGAATTTAAAAACCCACTCCTATGTAGTATCGAATAGGGTGGCCGGAAAGATTCTGCAGCGAGCATCATCCAATACCTTCTCGATGTCCATCTGTATCTCGAACTTATTCACATGAGATACTGGATCTCCATATCCATCGAAGTTGGGAAATACTGGCATCTTAAATTTGCTAGGGGTTTCTTCCATTGCTATTCTTTGTATGAATGAAGTGCCTCTTCTCCGATCATACTCGATGTGGGATGTTCAGCTCCCCACCAGCTGCTAGACGGCCTGGTTTAGAGCATCGATCTGGGCTAGTACTGCGTCTGGTATCGCTGGGGCGACTGGTGCCGAAGGAGCGTACTCATCGTGCTTTTCGCGCCTATCG
Organism: Humulus lupulus; assembly: GCF_963169125.1. Taxonomy (NCBI): domain Eukaryota; kingdom Viridiplantae; phylum Streptophyta; class Magnoliopsida; order Rosales; family Cannabaceae; genus Humulus; species Humulus lupulus. The sequence goes on from NC_084801.1 coordinate 146,293,247, forward strand.
TTGAGCACATCCCTCAAGTCGTCATCTCTAAGCCTTTGGTCGCTAGCGCCCAACCAATCAAAGATGTTAGGTTGCCTAGGCTCCCCCCCCCCCCAGCGTTCTGGCTCGCAGGCCTATTTTCTCTTGGTGGGGGGTTCCTTTCTCCACCTCTCTCTCCTTGCCTTCGACCAACATTCCCTCGGCCGGAATCAACTTCTTTGTAGTCGTGTCCATCTTGAAAATGCGATCAGTTATGTCGCGGCCTGCTGATCGCACTGTCACCTCCTCTTGCTGGCATATCCCGAGCGTCATGGGGAGGCTTGCGCTGGTCGGTGGGTCCCCGGGCATTATTATGTCGCGGGGGGGCCTGACCGCAAAGCCTGACTTAGCATGCCTTCTGTTAGCTCGGAGGATTCGGCTCCTCAGCAGTTTGGTGTCTAGGGCTTCGGGGAGGCTGCCCGGCCTTATTCTGCCTTTGATGTTGGGGATTATCTCGACCAGCATGAGAAGGTGGTTGTTGCTCCTGTTGAGCAGCAGGAGGAGTTTGCTCCGTCCTTGGAGGGCTTGCCAGTTGAGGTGGATGACTTGAATTTGGGCCTTGTTGTGGTGGTGCCCTTAGTGGCTGATCTGGTTGAGAAGTTGGTGCAGGTTGTACCCGGGCCAACTGAATGGCTGCTTCCAGGGCAGTAGTGGCATCCCTCTGTCGGTGGTCCATGTCAGCCTGCCGCTCATTCAATTCTTGACGTTGACGGTCAATTTCTCTCTGTTGCAACGCCATTGTCTCAGCCACATTCTCTTGCAACACACTCAGTGTTGTCCTCAAGGTCTCAAAATCCATCTCCTCCTCTTCGAAATCCAATTGTGGTTCATCTTCAGCCACATTTGGTGGAGGAGGCTGAGTGGATGCAGCACCAGAGGTTTCACCCGTCTTTCAGGATGTTTTCGCCATTTGGTTTTTCTGGAAGTCTTGCATTGAGCTCTCAATGAAAGCACCAAAATGTTGACCCTCAAATTAGTCAATGACACGGAGTCATATAAACGATATAAAATGAGATGAAAACAAGAAGAAATTAAGACGAAAAGTAAACGACACAAAAAATTTAGAGTGGTTCGGCCCCAATAAGATGGTAATGAGCTACGTCCACTTAGTGTTCTTATTGATGTAGTATTCCAAGAACAGTGATCAATGAACTAGGGTTCACGAGTTTCGCTAATTCTCATATAGATACAATTGTGATGGATAACAACACTCTTTTTTTCTCTTTGAATCTCTCAGCTCAAGCGTTCTCAAGCCAAATGTTCAAAAATCCAAAAGTCCCCTCTCTTGAGCCCTTTGATTCTTATTTATAGGCTCAAGGAGGTCTACATGGGCCAATGGGCCTTAATTACTTTTAATACATGCGTATCTAAATAATATGAGAAATTACAATTAATGCATAATTACAAGATTACATATCTGAAGGAAATAAATGAATATATGCGACCAGACTGGTCGCCCATAAGTATGATGCTTGATAAGCCAATAATCTTCTGGTCGATGGCCGAGCAAGATACACTTACTTAAAACAGCCACGTGCCTCCCACATGTAGACCAATCCTGCCACGTCATCAAGAAGTCTGTTTTTGGGTAAACAACGGTGTTCATAGAACAGCAAACAAGTGGCCACAGTACTCTAAATTTCAAACATATGATTCCAATTCTATGCGAGGCCAAGAATTCAAGATGAAAAAATTAATATAAAAAGTAACAATTAATTTATAATAGCTAATACAATGCCACTGGAATATAACCATATGGAAAACAACTAAAATTACTAGAATAATGCTATTGAAAATAACCATTAGGTGTAAACAAACTATAACGTGATGGATTGCAGCTTCTAAAATTCATAGAAAACTTACATATACTAAGGAACAATATTGTGTGTTTTCAAAAGTGTAAAGCATTAAAAAAACATAGGAGATCTAATTATGAGACAAGTATATTTGTAGAAAAATTTGCCAATGTTAAGTCAAATCGTCAGCTGCTTTACTATTTACTAAATCATGCAAAAGGTCAATATATATACGAAATGAGAGAGATTGAAACTAATTATTATGATATGCATACATATATCTATTTCTGAATAGCAATATAAAATAGATGTGCAAACACAAAAGCGATGGCTTGAAAAATGAACGGTGATAGTTTGGGTTTCAGATCAAGCATCTGGGTCTAATAACATAAATGAACGGGTTTGGAATAGAAATGGAGCCATCATGAGGGATTACATATGCTCAGCATTAGGGAGAGAAGAGGCATTTATTTTTATTTACTTTTAAAAAATGCCCACAAAAGTTGAAGTCTTTATGGGAGAAAAAGAAAACTTACACTGAAATTCTAATGCCCACAAAAAAGAAGAGGCATTTATTAAACCTTAATTTTTTTTCCAAAACTAGAACTAGTCGACCCAACATAGACTCATAAAATAATTCATAACCAATTGTGTCAGTTCTAATTCCCAATACAGAGACTCATAAAATATATATAAACAATATATATACGTACCAGATATGAACAGGCTCGGCGTTGGGTTTGGGTTCAAGAATGGAGTTGAGTTGAACGCCGGTTTGGGTTCAAGCTATGAGATCATCTCGGCTCGGCTTTATGGGAGAAGAGGCATCTAGGCTCGAATTTAGGGAGGGAAGAGGCATCTGGGCTCGGCTCGGCTTTAGGAGATCAGCTCGTGGTTAGCATCTGGTTCGCTTGGTTTGAGTTGGATTATAGAGGAGATGAGAGGTGTAGGGAGAGAGATTGCAGAGGAGGTTGGCTCAGCGTAGGGAGAGGGATATTGCAGAGGAGAGGAGAGGCATAGGGAGAGAGAACAACTCCTTAAATAACCGAGGTTTGGGTTTGGGTCTCTCCGTTGGGGTTTCTGCGTTTAGGGTTTGGGGGTTTCCGAGTATGGGTCTCTCTATTGGGGTTTCTGTGTTTGAGGTTTGGGGGTTTCCGAGTATGGGTCTGAAAGTGAAGGGAGAGAGAGTATGGTTTCTGTGTGAGACAGAGAGGAAGAATAAGAAGAAGATAGAGAGGGAAATTAATTTTTTTTTTATGGTTTTTTATTTGGTTTCGTGCGAAACAAGAAGGCGTGTCTAAAATATTTTTTTGTAAATATATATTTACATAATTTAGTATTAATTTTTACAATATTTTTCCAATTAATAAAACAACTCTTTTTTAACTAATACAAATTTTATAAATATGTTAAAGAATAATAAATTTAAATTTTGATATAAAAATTATTATAAATACAAAAGTTAATAATATGAAAAATTTAGAAACAAAAAAAATATAATTTTAAAAGTTTTTAATAAATACATCATTTTTATGAATATATATTTACATAATTTAGTTTATTTTTTAAATTATACTATTCATTAATTTTTTTACAATATTTTTCCAATTAATAAAACAACTCTTTTTTTAACTAATACAAGTTTTATAAATATGTTAAAGAATAATATAGTTAATTTTATAAATATGTTAAAGAATAATAAATTTAAGTTTTGATATAAAAAATATTATAAATACAAAAGTTAATAATATAAAAAATTTAGAAAAAAAAAATCTAGTTTTAAAAGTTTTTAATAAGTACATAATTTTTATAAATATATATTTACATAATTTAGTTTATTTTTAAAATTATACTATTCATTAATTATAATTTTATATTTTTTATTTGAATTTTGGTGACATTTTATGACTGTCGGCATTGGACTTTTATTAACTGTCGGTGTTGGGGTCAATAACGACACCTTTTAACTGTCAGCATTGGTCTCGAATTAACTGTCGGCGTTGAGGTCATTAGCGACACATTTTAACTGTCGGCATTGGTCTCGAATTAACTGTCAGTGTTGGGGTCAATAGCGACACATTTTAACTGTCATCATTGGTCTCGAATTAACTGTCGGCGTTGGGGTCAATAGCGACAGTCAAAAGCAACAGTGACAGTTATTAGCTGTCGACGTTGGTCTCTATGCCTACAGTTTTTAACTGTCGGCGTAGAGTCTCGCTAAGCAATTACAACAGTCAACAGAGTTGACTGTCGTGGTTGGGTGTCGGGAAAGCCAGTTTTGTAGTAGTGAAACTAACTCAACCAAAAAATTTTCTGTTAAAAAACTTAAATATATTTCGAAATTTGTTTGAAATTTAAATTAAAAATTGGTAATTAAAAATCAATGCATATTAACTCAATGCTTAATTGTTCAAAATAATAATTAGTGTAAACACTAATTATGCAAATTAATTAAACTTTCCAAATTCTCAAAACTATATTTAATTTTTTTTAAAATAATTATTTTTTGTAGCCGAAATTAGGGTTTAAAAAATAATTTAATAAATTTTAATTTAATGCAAAGATATAGATAGTTGGTTAGGGTCTTTGAATATGAAATGTGCATTTAATATTTAAGATATATTCAATATTTAAAATTTTAAAATAATTATTACTATAAACCCTAATTATGCAAATTAATTGAACTTTCTCAATTCTCAAGACTATATATATATATTTGTAAATTATTCTCTCTAATAAATGTAGTAGCCGAAATATGTGTTTAAAATAATAATTTAATAAATTTTTATTTAATGCTAGGATATAGATTGTTGGTAGAGTCTTTGAATATAAAAATGTGCATTTAATATTTAAGATATATTCAATATTTAATTTTTCAAAATAATAATTAATGTCAACCCCAATTATACAAATTAATTGAACTTTTCCAATTCTCAATACTATATTTAATTATTTTTTAAATTACTCTCTCTAATAAATGTAGTAGCCGAAATATAGGTTTACAAAATTAACTTAATACGTTTTTATTTAATGCTAGGATATAGATAGTTGGTTAGAGTCTTTAAATATGAAAATGTGCATTTAAAATTTAAGATATATTCAATATTTAATTGTTCAAAATAATAATTAGTGTAAACCCTAATTATGCAAATTAATTGAACTTTCCCAATTCTCAATATACTATATTTTTACATTTAAACTGATTATATTAAAATTGGAATGAAGGAATACATTAAATACACGTGAGATGAAAAATCGTCAAAATAATTGAACAGTAGGTCTATACTTACAAATTTCGAAATTATAATAACATTTAATATAATTAGTAGGGTGGTTGAAAAGTTGATACTTACAAATTTTGAAATTATAATGGCATTCAATATAATTTCGAAAATTTGAAAATATGTCTAGGTTCTATGAACCTTTGCCTTATAATTAAATACACATGACATAAAGAGTCACCAGAATGTTTAACCAATAGAACTACACTTAGATTTTTTGAAATTATAATAGCATTTAATATCATTAGTGGGGTGATTGAAAATTTGAAATTATTACATTATATTTAAACATGATAATAGGAGTTACACAATAACATTTATTAATTAATTTCGAAATTCATACAAAAAATGAGAGAATTAAAGAAATTAATTATTGTATAATAATATAATTGTTATAAATTTTTTTTAAAAATGTATTAAATAATTTTCGAAATATATGTGTTTTTATGGGAGGTTGAAAAGTTGTAATTTTAAAAAAATTTCTATAATTTCTTTAATATAAATTTAGAAATATATGTGTGTTTCTTTGAACATTTTCCTTTTTAATTATTCATGTAGTATAATAATTGTATTGATAATCATATTGGAAAATTATGATTAACTTTTTGGCATAAAAATAGGTAATTTCAAAAAATATGTGTAGTTTCTATGAACCTTTGCTTTTTAATTAAACACGCATGACATGAAGAGTCACCATAATATTTAACCAATAAAACTACACTTAAATTTTTTTGAAATTATAATGGCATTTAATATCATTAATGCGGTGGTTGAAAATATAAAATATTGTATTATATTTAAACATGATAGTAAGGATTTAGATAATAAGAATTAATAACAAATAAAAAAAATAAGAGAATTAAGGAAATTAGTATGAGAAGTTGAACAATTTACATCCATAATAATTATCTTTGATGTAAAAAATTATGAATTTCAAAATATTATTGGATTTATTTTATTTTTTGCATTAAAATAGGGTATTTGGAAAATATGTATAGGTTATATGAACATTTGCCTTTTAAATTGAACATGACATTTAATAAGTGTACTTAAAATTGTGTTGGTAGAATAAATGTGGATTAATTCATTTATAAAAATATATAACTATTATATTTATTTTTATTGTTTTATTGGGAAGATGAATATGTGTCTTTCAAATGAATAAATGTCTTTCTAATTAAACATGCAATACTTTATTCTATGAATATTGAAATTCAAATGATAAAAAAAAATTCAAATTCAAATGAATATTGAAATTCTATGAATATTCAAATTCAAATGAATATTGCATGTCTTTAAACATGCAATGCTTTATTCTATGAATATTGCAATGTGTCTTTCCCACATTTTCTAAATTATATTTTAAAATTGTAAATAAAAAAATCGAATTATTAGTATATAATAGTATTTAATATAGGCCGAAATTTGTGTAATAAATATAAAAACATTTTTTTTAAACTATCTCAAATCTACATATTGGGAAAACTTTGCTAGTTTGTAGCCATTGGACAAAACATTTTTCATGATATGTATGTGTGCAAGGTAACTTCGTAGCTTCAAAACCAACATAAACATTCTCAAAGCAAACATAACATATAATTTGATCATCTTTATTCAAAACTTTCTCCAAACTTTCAATGGACTGCTTGCTTGCCGCCTCGAAATTAATAGTCGTATTATCCATATAATCTTCACTATCAACGTCAGCATCAATGTCAGAATCGTGTTGTAGAGGAAGATCATAAATAAAAAGATGAACATCCACTTTTACACAGAAATTAAAATCCTCTTCGTTCCACATCTTTCGAGCGTAATCAATAATTTTATCAGAAAGAAAAAATATAGAAGGATGGAGATGGGTCTTACCTAACATCTCGTCAATGATAACTTTGGCATGATTATTGTCAATGGCCATCAACGTTTGTCGTGAAAGAAATACAATATTATCGCAACAAACAGAGTCTTCCATGTTGTTGTCGACCATCCAATTTATAAAATTTGGTTCCCTACTAGTTAGTGGATGGCGTAAAAATTTTGTGAAAATGTGAATGATAAAGAAAGAATCAAAACCTTCACCTAGTCTAATTGTGTTATTAATATCACCTGTTACTATTTGGTAGTATGGATCACCTAGAGTTTCATGAAGAGCCATAATCCTGGGCTAGAATGATTATTTTTGTGTTATAACCTTAAGCAAAAGATGAGATGTGTAGAGAATATTAGAGGGGGAGATCTATAAAATATATAGGAACAACTTGTGTGTTAAAATAAAATAGAGAGAATAAAATACTCAAATTTATTATTGTGTTTTTTAAAACAAAAAAAGATTATAGGTACAATTGATAACAGTAGTTGAAATATGTTACATGATAAAAACAAGGGAAGATAAATTGTGGTCACTTGGTGACATTGATAATCTACCAATCATAATTTCCATTAATATGATTATTTAATTTAGAATATTATTTTTTAGAATTTAAATAGGCGGTAATTAAATTATAAATTAAATTTTGTTTATTAATAAATTTAAGTTAATATTATATTTTGGTTGTTTTATTAAATTCTCAAAATTTATGTGGTTCTTAATAAAAATTAATTAAATTTTTAAATATCTCTCAATCATAAAATTAGAAAGTTTTACCTTATCAAATTTACGCTTAATTTCAATTTTTTAAATTCATTGAATTAAAAAATTATGCTAATTGTATTCAAATTCGTAAATTATTATTATTTTTTCGTTTTTTAAAATAATAAGGCCAAACGTACGTGTACATGCATAAAAAAAAATAGTTTTAGTTGGGGGTAATTAATCTATAGTTAGTTTCATTTTTGAGGGTAATCTTGGATTGAAATTTTTAGAATCATGTAATGTACATTAAAATTTTATTTGGCAATTTATTTATTTATTTATTTTTTTTAAATTGAGTAAAACTACTTATTTTATAAACAAAATTCTATGTTATGTTAAGAAAAGATATATATTTACCTAACAAGATATACCTAGAGTTACACTTGATATACGTGTTACTTTAGAATGTGATCCGATCCCAATCTCATATTACTAAAAGACATCGAACCAAGTAGACCTAATTATGACATAATGAACTGTTCCATTGTACCATAGTCACCATGATAACCAATACTACCTCTAGAGTCTCAAATAGTTTTCCTATAGAGTAAGATAGAGTTGTGACTTTAGAAGGTGATCCAAACCGATCTTATATTACTAAGTATCGCAGAGTCTTGGATGGTTCTCCTATATGTTTTCAGTTGATACAATAGAGACTTTAAAAGGGGATCCGGTTCCGAACTAATATTACTAGATAATATTGAACCAAGCATGCCTAATTATGACATAATGAACCATTCGATTGTATCCTAGTCAACGAGATAACTAATACTACCACTAGAGTCTCAGATAGTTGCCCTACAGAGTAAGATATAGTATTAAATTTAGAAGGGGATCCGATTTCGAAAAAATATTACTAGATAACATTGTACTAAGCAGACCTAATTATGACATAGTGAATTGTTCCAACATACCCTAGTCATCGTGATAACTAATACTACCGCTAGAGTCTTAAATAGTTATCCTTTAGAGTAAGATAGATTTGTGACTTTAGAATGTTATCCAATCTGATCTTATATTACTAAGTATTGAAGAGTCTTAGATAGTTCTCCTATATGTTTTTAGTTGATACAATAGACACTTTAGAAGAGGATTTGATCTCGAACTAATATTACTAGATAACATTGCACCAAGCATACCTAATTATGACATAATGAACCGTTCCAACATATCCTAGTCAACCAATACTACCGCTAGAGTCTCAGAAAGTTGTCCTATAGAGTAAGACACAATAGTTAATTTAGAAGCAGATCCGATCCCAAAAAATATTACTAGATAACATTGCACTAAGCAGACCTAATTATGACCTAGAGAACCGTTTCAACGTACCCTAGTCACTGTGATAACCAATACTACCGCTAGAGTCTCAAATAGTTATCCTATAGAGTAAGATTGAGTTGTGACTTTAGATGGTGATCCAATCCCGATTTTATATTTCTAAAGATCTTAATTACTAAATAACATTGCACCAAGAATACCTAATTATGACATAAAGAAAAGTTCTCACATCCCTGTAACCTAGAACACCAATAGCATCACAGAGTCTCAGATAGTTGTACTAAAGGTTTTCAGTTGATACAATAGAGACTTTAGATGGGGATCTGGTCCCGAACTAATATTACTAGATAACATTGCACTAAGCATACCTAATTATGAAAAAATGAATCGTTCCAACGTACCCTAGTCAACCAATACTACAACTAGAGTCTTAGATAGTTGTCCTACTGAGTAAGATATAGTGGTGAATTTAGAAGGGGATCTGATCCCAGAAAAATATTACTACATAACATTGTACTATGCAGACCTAATTATTACATGATGAACCGTTACAACGCACACTAGTCACCGAGATGGTTGAAAAGTTAAAATTTTATATTATATTCAAATATGATTATAGGAATTCAATAATAATAATTAATGGTAAATTTCAAAATTGATAAAAAAAATGAAAGGAATAAGGATATTAATAACTTGAAAATAACATTGAAATAACAAATTAACCCTAAAAATTAAGGATCATAATTTTTAAAATTCAAATTTCAAAATGGAGCGAAATAAATTACTTGGTTTTTTTTTCAAAGCTTAATTTACACAATTTTTTAAATTATTGGGAATTACAAGAAGAAATTTGAATTTGTTATTATAAAACTGAATAAAAAATGAGTCAATTAAAGATAATGAGAATATTATAATAGTATTTGATATCATTAATGGGGTAGTTGTAAATTAAAAAATATATAATTGTTGACCCAGATTTTGGTCAACTGACACGGAGTCAGAATATGCTTGATATGAATGAATGTGTTGAAAAGAATCGAATGACAAAAAGCAATAAGAACACGATGTTTTATAGTGGTTCGGCCCCAGGATCTGGTAATGACCTACGTCCACTTAGATTGTTATTGATGTGTGAGTCAAAGGAGTGATCAAAGAACAAGGGTTCAATGAGTTCCACCAACCTCTGAAGAACAATACAATATTTCAAATAGAATTACACAAGTCTCAAGTAATTCGAAAGCCAAAAAGTCCCCTCCCTTGAGCTATCTTTTTCTATTTATAGGCTCAAGGGAGATTACATAATTTAGTTGCCGATATTCTCTCCTAAATAATCGGATACTCAGGAGATTGTGTGAATTAAATTCAGGATTTACAAAGATCTTTACAGTAATATTACATTGTATGCGGAACCATCGACCAGACTGGTCGCAGGTTAGACTGGGCAGCTTACTACTTCTAATACATTTTCTGGTCGATACACTAGCAGAGTTCTTCCAGGTGTCGGCCACGTGTCCAGGGATCACTTGCCACGTCATCAATGCCAATTTTTTGGATAACATTTGCCCCCCAAGTTTATTTATTACGAGCAATAAATAAACTTTTGAGCGAACGACCCTTCGGTAACCCCACCATGCGTGTCAGAACCCTTCGTGTGTTCTTGGAAAAAGTAACCTACTCCCATCTAATCATGAATTTTCGGTTCCCCAGTAATAATTCGACGGCTATTCCGCTTCCCCATACTTCGAAAAATGGAAACTGATGATTACACCTTTTTAATGCCTCAGACAAACTTATATAATATCTCCGAAATCTTCCTTTTCTTTTACGCACGCCACTACTTACTCCAGAAACCCTAAAACCAGAGCTCTCGTCTTCTCCCAGAAACCGTTCTTCTGCACTTTCCAAGTTCATTTTGAAAGCACCTCGACTTCCGAAGACTCTTTACCCTCCTCAACGATCTTCTTTCTGGTAAGTCTTCGAATCTTTATGTTTTATATTTTCGCAATGCATGCTTCTGTATGTTGACTGTTTGAGTTCATCTGTTTCTGGTTTGAGACGCTTGTGAGTAGAATGTCTTGTAGGCAAAAAAAGGGGTTACGAGTTAGTTTAATAGTCAGGATCATACTTTTAGGATGTAAAGTCGAAGTAAAAATTCGATCTTTAGGCTAGTTGGAAAATAGGTTTTTCCCGCCCTAAGGGGAGTTGAAAAAGCTTTTTTGAAAAACTTTTTACTTTCACCCTTTGATCCGTTTCTCAAACTGTTCATGTGGAAAAATTTAGCTTTTAGTTAGAATACTGTTGTATAAAAGCTCGACTTTTATACTCGACCAGCGCCATTCTAAAAAGCCTTTAAAAATTCTTTATCCTCACCTCCCCATTCTTCTATTTGCATACCTTGATGCCAGGTTTGTGGGGAGGCGAACGGCCCATTGACGACGATCTTCTCGCCCAGCTGCTCGAAGGCGAAGAACCCGGCTGACCGAATCCACGAGATTCCCTTCGCACGATCCTCTTTCAGACCTCGTCCTTCTCCATCACAAATGGCTCGTTCCAAATCTCTAGGCAAGAAAAGACCCGAATCCGACAATAGTCCAAACCTTCCTGCCCAGCCTGATTCGCAGGCTAGGGCTCCCTCGACCAGCGGTCGAGACAATCCTGTTCCTGACCCTAACATCCAAATTAGAGCCTGCCCTCGCCATCAGAATCTTCCTGATGTCGAGTGGTATACCTCCCCGACCAGCGTAGTGAACCTTCGGATGGTTGCTAACTATTTCAGGAAGTACCCTCTCACAGGGGTTTCCATTAAAATTCCTGCCGCAGACCAAAGGGCTAACCTCCCCGGAGGTATATATGGAGCCTGGTCTTGGTATCACATAGAGGCAGGGGCTTTCCTCCCTCTACATCCTTTTTATCAGGGGGTGGCTAATTATTTCGACGTCGCCCCTTTCCAAATTACTCCAAACGGATATAGAATGCTAGCCGCACTCTATATCCTGTACAAACTTAAAAAATGGCCAGAACCTACTCCCCACGAGGTCAATTATCTTTTCGACCTTAAATCCAACCCGCAACAATATGGGACGGGTTTCTTCCACTTCTGTCACCAGGGGACAAACCGGACGTTCCTGAGTGACACTACGCACATATCTAACGTGGGGCAGTACAGTAAGGAGTACTTCCTTACTCCGGACATAATCAGCAACAACCTGGCCTTCGCTCGAGGAGGTAAGTGCCGTCTTTGACTGGTCGATACTTTTAATCAAAGAGTCTCCTTTCATTTTTCTCAAACTGTACTTTGTCTTTCAGGCCCATGGTTACGTCCGACCCCAACACCAGACATGGTGTTGAGGTCCAATACATTGGCCAGGATGACAGATGCAGAAAAAAGCGTCAAGTCCCTGGTTACTGATGAAAACCTGAGGCTGTCTGGCCTCCTGGCTCCTCGCCATGAAACAAGAGGATCCGTGGTAGCTGATGCCACTGCCGAGGGGGTTCCCGAGCAGCAACCTCCTACGTCCCCTCGAAGGAGGCCAACGGGGGTTACAATCAGGGAGCCCACGTGCAATCCTTCCGCAGAAAGGCCTTCTGCTCCCCAAGGCAAGGGGAAACAAAAGGCCAAAGAGCCGGTTGTGGACCTGGGGGAATCCTCTGATGAGAACGGTAAAATTATTTTGCTTTTAAATAGCTTGCCAATTCCCTGTCACTTGTTTGACGGGGAGGGCAACTTTACATATACTCCAAATCTAGGGCCAGACTTCTTCGTGCCAGATAGTGAGTGTGTGACTAATAGAGTCAATAGTATAGCGACCAGTAGTTGTAGCTCGGGTATTAACTTTGTGACCTTCTTTTCCGTTTGAATAAAGAGTTTTCATCTGCCTTTATTTTTACCCTCTGCATGTTTTTACTTGTGTGCAGATATGGCCACTCCCAACGTCTTCGACTTATACCAGGCTGAGGAGGAAGAGGAAGTTCCTCAGCTTTGGTGAAAGTTGTCACGGAGACACAACGGCGAGACGAGCCAGGGACCTGCCAAAAGGAGTCGAACAGAAGACCCTCCTAGGGGCGTGCCAACTGGGAAAACTTCTGCTCATCCCCCGGCCCTTGCTGAGAAGGAGACTCCCCCTGCTCCAATGAACCCTCCTCCGGCTGCGCCCAGCAGGGAACAAGACAAGCGGGAAGAAACTCTTAGGGCCAAACTCTCGAGTCGTGCCGTACGAGCAGCCAAAGACCGTATTGCGCACATCGGGAAGAACGACCGCGTCAAGGATGCAATGGTTGAGGCAGAGAGTATGACGGTCGACCTAATTCTGAACAGGACCCTGAACGAAATAGCCAGCGTAAGTGCTTCTTTATCTTTTTGGCCTTAGTCTTTTAGTCTTTGCCACATGTTCTAATTTTATCCTCTGCCCTCAGGCTTTGCTATCTGCCACTACTGCTCATACCCGCACCCAAGCCACCATCGAACAGGCTCGGGCAAAGGCTATCGAGAGGCACCAGGTGAAAGCAGCCGAGGAACTTTCGGCTACAAAGGCCAGGCATGCAAAGGAGTTGGAGGCGATGGCTCAGCAGAGGGATGCCACGGTGACAAAGCTATCGGAGGCTGAGGCTTCAAAGGCTGCTATAAGGAAGCAGAGGAAGGAGTATCAGGAGGCCAGCCGAGTCCAGTATCGCGAACGCAACAGACTGGAAGAGGAGCATAAGTCCAAGGATGAGGCCATTGCTACTCTTGAGGGCAAAGTAAAGCAGCTGGAGCTTGACAACTCCAAGAATCTGGAAAGATATAAGAGGACGACGCTCCAGTGTTTTTATAACTTCTGGAAACACAATCAGGGTGCCGACTTCAGCTATCTTTCAGAAGATGTCAGGACTGCTGAGCTGGCTCGCTGTACTGCTCAATTGGCTGAAGAGGAGGCAAGAGCAAGGATCCCTGCTTCCCCAAGCCTTGCTGGTACAGAAGAAGAAAGAGCCGCTGAGGACACGACCAATCAGAATGCTGATAAAGACCCTCCTGCTCTCAATGCCTCTTGAGCTTTTTTATTATTTTTCCTTTCTTTTGATTATACGACCCACGGGTCGTGATGTAAAGACAATATCTTTTTTGAATTTGCTGCACGGGCAACAAACCTTTTCTTTTATTTGAACAGTTACATCCAAGCAATGATGCTTGCGATGTAAAAGATTACATCATGATGCTATAACATTTTCATTTATTATAACATTTGTTCGTATGACCGAACTTAGCATAGTACTTTGGCTTGATTTAACAAAATATAAATTTTGAAAAATACTCTAAGTACTTTAGCATGCTTTCACTCATTTTGTTCATGTGTTTACATACCTCATGGTACGCTTTGCTATCGATGTGCCTTATATGCCCCCCAAGTGATCGAGGAGCTTTAGGTCCTTGGTCACTTGCCTTGACCACGACCTGTTCGAACATTTCTGCTCGGGTGAAAAAATAATACTTGTAATACAGCAAAACAACACACGTAATGAACAAATACTTGTAAATATAAATTTACAAAAGTTGGCAAGAATGACTGGCTGCGCACAGTCCCTTATAATCTCGTATTAAAAATTGACTAAACATGTCTTTACGAGTGATTCTAAAATAGAATCTTACATATACGAGTGATTAGCCATACAACGTGGCTAACCCTCTTTGCTAAACTTGTAAAAAGAAAAAAAATTAATACAAGCCAGTCCTTTAAAAAGGACTGTTCACTGATAGTACTTGCGCAGGTGTTCTCCATTCCAATAATGTGGAACGAGATCTCCGTTTAAGCGTGCAAGTTTGTAGGTGCCCCGATGAAGGACTTCTTCAATCTGGTAAGGTCCTTCCCAATTAGGTCCGAGTACTCTAGTAGTGGGGTCGCAGGTGTTTAAGAAAACTCGTCGCAGCACCAAGTCTCCGACGTTGAATTTTCTTTCTTTAACTTTGGAGTTAAAGTACCGGGCGAATTTTTGTTGGTACGCAGCAACCCGGAGTTGGGCTTTCTCCCGTATCTCGTCAATCGAGTCTAGGGATTCCATCATTAGTTGGTTGTTCTGGTCCTGGTCGTATGTTAGGCATCAATGTGAGGGGGGATCTAATTCGACAGGCAACATCGCCTCATATCCGTAGGCTAAGGAAAATGGGGTATGTCCTGTCGCTGTTCAGTGAGACGTTCTATACGATCAGAGGACTTCAGGCAGCTGCTCTGGCCACGCTCCCTTAGCTTCTTCAAGCCTCTTCTTCAGGGTATCTTTAAGAGTTTTATTCACGGCATCGACCTGCCCATTCGCTTGGGGGTGCGCAACTGAAGAAAAGCTTTTAATAACTCCATGTCTTTCGCAGAAATCGATGAATAAGTCGCTGTCAAATTGGGTTCCATTGTCTGAAACTATCTTTCTAGGCAAACCATATCGACAAACAATGTTCTTGATAACAAAGTCAAGAACTTTCTTGGTCGTGATGGTAGCGAGCGGTTCAGCTTCGGACCATTTGGTGAAGTAATCGACTGCCACGACTGCGTACTTTACTCCGCCTTTCCCTATAGGTAGGGATCCAATCAAATCTATCCCCCATACTGCAAAAGGCCATGGGCTTTGCATCTGTTTTAATTCATTTGGAGCTGCTCGTGGAATCTTGGAGAACCTTTGACATTTATCGCATCTTCATACAAACTCCATCGAATCCTCGTTCATAGTTGACCAGAAGTAGCCTTGCCTTAGAATCTTCTTTGCCAAACTCTGCCCCCCAGCGTGATCCCCACAGAAGCCTTCATGCACCTCTTTCATGAGTTCCTTAGCTTTTTCTGGTGTAACGCATCTGAGTAGTGGCAAGGAATATCCTCTCCGGTACATAACACCATCGACCAGTATGTACCTAGCAGCTCGCCTTTGTAGAGTTCTGGCTTTGTTTCTATCTGTTGGTAGCGTACAGTTTGTCAGATACTCCAAATAAGGTGCCATCCATGTATCCTCCATTCGAATCTCCATACTGGATTCGACCGCTTGTATGCTTGGCTTACTCAGTCTTTCCACTGGCACAATGTTCAAGGTGTCAGCATCTTTCGCGCTTGCAAGTTTCGCTAAGGCGTCTGCGTTTGAATTCTGATCCCGCGAAATTTGCTGAAGGGTATACTCCGTGAACTGGGCCAGCAAGTCTTTTGTTTTATTCAAGTAGGCCACCATTTTTAAGCCTCGCGCTTGATATTCTCCTAGAACTTGATTCACCACCAGCTGTGAATCACTGTAAATATCAAGCGTCTTTATGCTCATATCTTTCGCCATCCTCAACCCAGCGAGGAGTGCTTCGTATTCGCTTCAGTATTTGACGTGGTGAAGTCGAACCTAATAGCGCAGTGAAATCGATGCCCTTCCGACATTATCAATATCACTCCCGCTCCTGCGTGGGATTCGTTAGACGACCCATCCGTGAATAACTTCCACGAAGGAGCTTTCTCTTGAGGCTCAGGCGCACTAGGCTGTTTGCACTGCTCGCTGTCTGGGAGTTCGGTGAACTCTGCAATAAGGTCGGCCAAGACTTGTCCCTTGACTACTGCTCGCGGTGAATAAGTTATATCGAACTGCCCCAGTTCGACTGCCCATTTTAATAATCGTCCAGCCGCTTCTGGTTTTTGGAGGACTTGCCGAAGGGGCTGGTCAGTTAGAACTGTAATAGGATGGGCTTGAAAGTAGGGGCGTAACTTTCTAGAGGCCAGGATTAGGCAATATGCTAACCTCTCGATTGGTGGATATCTCAATTCTGCCCCGATCAGTCTCTTGCTGACATAGTAGACTGCTTTTTGTACGCCTTTTTCCTCTCGCGCTAGTACCGCGCTAGCAGCAACTTCAGTAATCGCCAGGTAAATAAACAAAGTTTCTCCTTCTATCGGCTTTGATAAGATGGGAGGTTGTGCCATATGGGCTTTCAAGGCTTGCTCGCAGTCTCCTGTCCATTCAAACTTCTTATTTCCCCTAAGTAGATTGAAAAAAGGGACGCACTTGTCTGTTGATTTCGAAATAAATCTACTTAGGGATGCGATTCTCCCGGTTAAACTTTGTACATCTTTGATCCTTTCTGGCGACTTCATATCGATCAGGGCTTTTATCTTGTCGGGGTTGGCCTCAATTCCTCTTGAATTTACAATAAACCCCAAAATCTTCCCTGATCCAACACCGAAGGAACATTTAAGGGGATTTAACTTCATTTGGTATTTGTTCAATACATCAAAGCACTCTTGTAAATCCCTTACATGTCCTTCTCCCTTTTTAGACTTCACCAGCATGTCGTCCACATATACCTCCATGTTTACTCCGATCATCTCCTTAAACATGTGGTTGACTAGCCGTTGGTAAGTCGCACCTGCGTTTTTCAGTCCGAAGGGCATTACTTTGTAACAGTATAAGCCCGTGTCGGTCCGAAAGCTGGTGTGATCCTCGTCGGGGGGATGCATGCTAATCTGGTTGTAGCCCGAATATGCATCCATGAACGAGAGGATCTCGTGCCCTGCAGTTGCATCGACCAGCTGGTCGATTCTTGGGAGTGGGAAGCAGTCTTTTGGGCAGGCTTTATTGAGGTCTGTAAAATCCACGCAGGTCCGCCACTTGCCGTTAAGCTTGGGAACCAGCACTGGATTGGAGACCCACGATGGATAAAATGCCACCCTGATGAACCCATTCTCCTTTAGTCTTTCAACTTCTTCTTTTAAGGCTCTCGATCTATCCTTATCGAGCAACCTTCTCTTTTGTTGCACGGGTGGAAAGGTCTTGTCTATATTCAGGGCATGGCTGATAACTGCAGGATCTATCCCAGCCATGTCTTTATGCGACCAGGCAAAAACCTCCTGGTTCTTTCGCAAAAATTCCACCATTGCGTGCTTCGTGGTAGGCTCTAAGTTTTTCCCAACCTTCATGACTCTGGTCGGGTCTTTTTCGTCGAGTTGGACCTCCTCCAGGTCCTCGACGGGTCCAACGTTTTCTTCAAAATCCCCAAAGCGAGGATCTAAGTCTCTATCCTCACTTTGGGCAACACCCTATTTGGTGACTTCATCACCGGATTGGGCTTGTGTATCAACAGTCATCTGTAACCTATCTGAGGTAGTGCTCTTCGGCGTTCCATTCTTCGCCTTTGTGATTGAGGCGTTGTAGCACTCCCTGGCTTCTCTCTGGTTCCCCAACATGCGTCCTACCCCCGTGTCTGTTGGGAACTTCATGGCCAAGTGCCACATAGAGATGACGGCCCGTAGATCAACCAGTATAGGCCTTCCAATGACGGCATTGTACGCCGAAGGACAATCGACCACTACAAAAGTGGCGAGTAATGTCCTTGTTGCAGGTGCTGTACCCGTCGTCACTGGAAGTTTGATCAATCCGGCGGGGGCGAGTCCTTCTCCAGAGAAGCCGTATATCGTTTGGTTGCAGGGCTCCAAGTCCTTAACGGATAATTTCATGCGTTCCAGTGTAGATTTATACAGGATATTGACTGAACTTCCTGTATCGACCAGCACTCTCTTCACCCTCATGTTGGCCATCTGGATGTCCACGACCAGCGGATCGGAATGCGGTAAACAGACATGTTGTGCATCGTTGTCAGAGAAGGTTATTTCACCTTCCTCTGCCCGAGCCTTTTTTGGTGCACGGTCCTCCACAGTTATCATATCGATGTTCTAGTCGTGGCGCAGAGTCCGAGCATATTGTTCCCTGGCCTTTCCGCTATTTCCCGCGAGGTGTGGGCCTCCACAGATGGTTAAGAGTGTGCCAGTCACGGGGGCAGGCTGTAAGGGTGGCGAGTGTTGGCGCGTGGGCGCCTGCTCGTTGCTACCCGGAGCTTCTCGTTGGGAATTTCCCGAGGCCCGTACGTATCTTCTCAAGTGTCCTTGTCTAATAAGGAACTCGATTTCGTCTTTCAACTGGTTGCATTCATTGGTGTCATGTCCGTAGTCGTTATGATAACGACAGAACTTGGTAGTGTCTCTCTTCGAAATATCCTTTCAAATGGGGCCAGGTTTTTTGTAAGGCACACTAGAACTTGTGGCCTGATAAACCTCTCCCCGAGACTCAACGAGGGTAGTGTAGTTAGTGAACCGAGGTTCATAACGATTACCCTTGGCTCGTTTATTATCGGAGGTGGAAGGCTCGTTATACAGCCGTTTTCCACCATTCTTGCCATTGCCGTTGCCATTCCCGTTGCCTTTTCCATTGCCATTAGGTTTGGATCCATTGGCGGCTTTGGCGGGTTCGGAAGCCTTCTTATCCTTGCCTGAGGGCTTTCCATCGTCGGCAATGGCTTCTTCGAGCTTGATGTAGCGATCAGCCTGGTCCAAAAATTCCTGGGTAGTTCTCACTCCTTCCTTTCAGAGACTTTTCCAAAGGGGAGAACGACGTTTAACCCCTGCGGTTATGGCCATCATTTTGCCTTCGTCCCCCACCATTTTCGCTCTAGCCGCCGCTCGCATAAAGCGCTGGATGTAGTCCTTCACTGATTCTCCATCCTGCTGGCGAATTTCAACCAACTGGTTTGCTTCGGTCGGATGCACACGACCTGCATAGAACTGTCCGTAAAACTCCCTTACGAACATTTCCCAGGAAACTATGCTTGCGAGAGGGAACTTAAAAAACCATTCCTGCGCGGCTTCAGAAGGTGTTGCAGGGAAGATCCTGCACTGAGCGTCTTCAGACACTTTCTGAATGTCCATTTGTATCTCAAATTTATTGACATGAGATACTGGGTCTCCGTACCCATCAAAATTTGGAAGTGTAGGCATTTTGAACTTCCTTGGAGTTTCTGCATTAGCTATCCTCTGTATGAAAGGAGTGCCTTTCCTCCTATCGTGGTCAATATACGATGTCCTTCCCCCAACCAGCTGCTGCACTGCTTGGTTGAGGGCATCTATTTGGGCCTGTACAGCGGTAGGAATCGCTGTGGCCTCTGTTGCTGGGGGGACGTTCTCGCCATGCCGCTCGCGGAGATCGTTGAGTACGTCACGCAAATCCTCGTCTCTTCTCCGCTGCTCGCTACCCCCGAGCCGGTTAAAGACATTATTTTGCTTGGGCTGCCCCCCAGCGTCCCGTCTATTGGGTTGGTCATCTTGAGGTACCTGGCTCCTGCCTTTACCTCTTTCTTCATTCCTTCGGCCAGCATTTCCCTTGCCTGAGTCGGCCTCATTATATCCATGGCCATCTCTGAACCTTGATTGGCTATGGTGGGATTGACTGTTCCCTCGATTTCCGTCCCTGGCTGAAACGTCCCGAACGTTAGAGGGCGGCCTACACTGGTCGTGGTGTCCCCGTGCATTATCATGCCGTGGGGGACCCCGGACCGCAGAGCCTAACTCTGAGTCCCTCCTGTTACCAGGGGGATACTGACCTATGTTCGGTAGGTTTGGCTCATCGCCCCTACAGCGTCTAGGACTACATGGCTGATGCTCGGCCCTATTCTGCCTCTGTTACGGGGGATTGCCGCGACCAGCTTAGGATGGTGGCTGCGCCTCAGGGTCCAGTGGGACATCGTCATGGGGCACCTGAGGCTGCTCGGGCCTTTGCGGACTCAAAGGTTGGATTGGTGGGCTAGGATTAGGACCCATCTGGGGTGGCCCATTGACAGGTTGGTCAGGCTGCGAAACAGGTGTGCCCTGATTCCTTGCCAGTTGCAAGGCCGCCTCGAGGGCTGCCATGGCCTCGCTCTGGCGGTGGTCCATCTCCGCCTGCTTGTCGCTTAATTCCGCGCGCTGCCGTTCAATCTCCTGCTGCTGCCGCGCCACAACTTCAGCAGCAATCTCTTGACTAGCTTTCAGAATAGCCAGCTCTTCCTACAACGCCCCCAGGTACTCTTCAGCGTTGCATCATCCATATCTTCCTCCTCAAAATCCAGATGTGGCTCATCCTCCGCCACGCTCGCAGGGGGAGGAGGAGGTGGGTTTGATGGCGCAGCAGCGGCCGCCTGTCCAGCTTTCCTTCCAGTTTTCGCCATTAGTTTTCTCAAGAATGATAAATCAATCTCTCAATGAAAGCACCAGAATGTTGACCCAGATTTTGGTCAACTGACACGGAGTCAGAATATGCTTGATATGAATGAATGTGTTGAAAAGAATCGAATGACAAAAAGCAATAAGAACACGATGTTTTATAGTGGTTCGGCCCCAGGATCTGGTAATGACCTACGTCCACTTAGATTGTTATTTATGTGTGAGTCAAAGGAGTGATCAAAGAACAAGGGTTCAATGAGTTCCACCAACCTCTGAAGAACAATACAATATTTCAAATAGAATTACACAAGTCTCAAGTAATTCGAAAGCCAAAAAGTCCCCTCCCTTGAGCTATCCTTTTCTATTTATAGGCTCAAGGGAGATTACATGATTTAGTTGCCGATATTCTCTCCTAAATAATCGGATACTTAGGAGATTGTGTGAATTAAATTCAGGATTTACAAAGATCTTTACAGTAATATTACATTGTATGCGGAACCATCGACCAGACTAGTCGCAGGTCAGATTGGGCAGCTTACTGCTTCTAATACGTTTTCTGGTCGATACACTAGCAGAGCTCTTCCAGGTGTCGGCCATGTGTCCAGGGATCACTTGCCACGTCATCAATGCCAATTTTTTGGATAACAATAATATATTTAAAAATGACAATAGTAATTGGAAACAAAATTAATACTTGAACTGAGCTCTTGTCACTGAGATCACCAATCATAACCCTAGAGATCACAAATTCAAATAATACGGGAAAATAGATTCAAATATTAGTTACATAAATATCTTAGGATATTTCACAATATCTCGTGAAATCCGAATCACTTAATGTTGACCCTTGTTTTGGTCAACTGACACGGAGTCAAAAAGCTTGATGTGGATAGATGTGTTGGAATGAATATAATGACAAAAATAGTAAAGAACACAAGAAATTATAGTGGTTTGGCCCCAAGAACTGGTAATGACCTACGTCCATTTAAGCTATTATTGATATGAGATCTCAAAAGGGTGATCAAAGAACTAGGGTTCTCCGAGTTTCACAAACCTGAGAGAGATAAACAGTATAATCGTAATACAATAGCCCTAATTCTCTCGTAAGTATGTAATTTTAATTAAGCAAAAGCCAAAAGTCCAAAAGTCCCTCCCTTGAGCTATCTTTCTCTATTTATAGGCTCAAGGAGGATTACATGAATTTGTTACAGATATTCTTTCCTAATTAATCGGATAATCACGAATCATTGGAGATAATCTCGGAATTGATTATGATCTCTACAAGATTATCTTGAAATATGCGGAATGTACGACCATGCTGGTCGTGAGAAAAATTCAATTGCCGCACCTGTAATGTCTTACTGGTCGATACTCTAACAGAACTCTGCCAGGTGTCAGCCACATGTTCAAAATCGCCTACCACGTCATCCGTGCCTGTTTTTTTGGATAACATTTGCCCCCAATGTTATTTATTACAACCAACAATAAATAAACTTTAAGGAAACGACCCTTCGATTACCCCACCAGATCTGTCAGAGGAGTTCATGCATCCTTAGGAAAAGTAACCTACCCCTGTCCAATCACAGCTTTTCGGTTCCCAAGTAACCTATTGACGACTATCACCCTTCCCCATGCTTCGAAAAGAGGAAACTGATGATTACTTCCTCTTTCATGCCACGGACAAAAAATATATATAGCCTTCTCATAGTCTTCTTTTCCTTTTTACGCAAGTTATTTCTCCTTCAAGAAACCCTAAAATCAGAACCTTCATACTCTCTGAAGACCATCTCTCAGTGTTTCAAGAACCAGCCGTCCGTTCGTCTTCACTTGAAGCTCTTCCAAATCTCCACGATCCTTGCTTTGGTAAGTTTCAAAATCTTTATGCTATTTTATTTTTGCCGTGCATGCCTCTGTGGGTTAACTGTTAAGTTCTGGTGTTGTCTGTGTTTCTGGGTTGAGATGCATGAACGTAGGGGTTTTATCGGGTGATAGTAGATAGGATGATGTTTCTTTGCCATTTAGAAGTTACGAGTTAGTTTGATAGCTGAGATCATAAATTTAGGACGTAAAACCGAAGTAAAAATTCGATTTTTATGCTAGTTGAAAAACTGAGTTTTTCCCGCCCTTAAAGGAGTTGAAAAAGATTTTTCAAAAACTTTTTATTTTCACTTTTTTATCTGTTTTTCAAACTGTTCGTGTGAAAAAATTAGTTTTTTTTTAGAATGCTGTTGTATAAAAGTTTGACTTTTATACACGACCAGCGTTATTCTAAAAAACTTTCTAGATTCTTCATCCTCACCTCCCCATTTTTCTGTTCACAGACTTTAATGCCAGATTTGTGTGGAGGTGAGCGGCCAATCGACGACAATCTTCTAGCACAACTGCTCGAAGGCAAAGAACAGCCGGCCCATCACATTCATGAGATTCCATTTTCAAGAGTTTCTTCTTCCATACCTCAACCATCACCAACTCAAATGGCCCACTCTAAATCTTCAAGAAAAAAGAAACCAAACCCTGAAAACAATCCAAATCCTCCTGCCCAGCCTTATTCGCAGGCTAGGGTTCCCTCGACTAGTGGTCAAGAAAACATTGCCCCTAACCCTCGCATTCAAGTTAAGGCTCGCCCTCGACATTCAAACCTTCCTGATGTCAAGTGGTATCTTTCTCCCACCAGCCAAGTGACTCCCCGGATGCTTGCCAATTACCTTTGGAAGTATCCTCTCACCGGGGTCAATCTCAAGATCTCTGGTCGAGGTACCACATAGAGGCGGGGGCTACCATTCCTCTACATCCGTTCTATCACGGGGTGGCAAACTACTTCGGTGTTGCCCCCTTCCAAATTACTCCAAATGGATATAGAATGCTTGTTGCACTCTATATCCTTTACAAACTCAAAAAATGGCCAGAGCCCACTCCCCATGAGGTCAACTTCCTTTTTGACCTTAAGTCCAACCCTCAACAGTACGGGACAGGCTTTTTTCACTTTTGTCACCAAGAAACAAACCGCACGTTCCTGAGTGACACTACCCATATCTCCAATGTGGGAAAATACAATCAGGAGTATTTCCTCATGCCAGACATGACTACAAACAACTTGGCCTTCGCTCGAGGAGGTAAATGTCCTTTTCCACTGGTCGCTACTTTTCTTAACAAATTCCTTTGTACTTCTCTAAAGTATCTTGTGCCTTTCAGGACCATGGTTACGCTCGAACCCAACACCTGACATGGTGTTGAGGTCCAACACATTGGCCAGGATGGTTAACGCTGAAAAAAGCATTAAGTCTCTGGTCACTGATGAAAACCTGAGGCTGTCTGGCCTCCTGACTCCTCGTCAGGAAATGAGGGAACCCGTTGTGGCAGACGCCACTGCCGAGGGGCATCCTGAGCAGCAACCCCCAGCGTCTCCTCCTCGAAGGAGACCAACTAGGGTTACGATCAGGGAACCAACTGGTGCCCCTGAAGCAGAAAGGCCTTCTGCCCCTCAAGGGAAGGGGAAACAAAAGGCAGCAGAAGTTGTCGTAGACTTGGATGAGTCTTCAGACAAAAATGGTACTATTATTTCGCTTTTAAATAGCTTGCCAATTCCCTATCACTTATTTGATGGGGACGGCAATTTTACGTATACTCCAAATCTAGGGCCAGACTTCTTCGTTCCAGAGAGTGTGTGTATGACTAGTAGAGTCAGTAGTGTAGCGACAAGTAGTAGTAGCTCGGGTATTGGACTTTGTCATTTTCCTTACTTCTTTTCTGATGTACCGTCATTTGTCATCTAATTTTGTCTTACTATTTGCATGCTTATCTTTTTCTGTAGAAATGGCCTCCCCCAATGTTTTCGACTTATACCAGACTCAGGAGGAGGAGGAGTTTCCCCTGGTCCGACGGAAGAAGTCGGCCAGGAGACACGACGATGAATCTAGCCAAACACCCTCGGCCAAGAAGGGTCGAGCAGCTGATCCTTCCAAGGATAGACCCTCTGGCCAACCTTCTGCTCAACCACCTGCTCCTGTTGAGAAGGAGGTCCCGCCTGCCGCCACAAACCCTTCGCCTGCGGCTAAAAAAGAACAGGCCCAGCAAGTCGAACTTCCTGGGGCCAGACTCTCGAGCCGTTCCCTGTGATCAACTAAAGATCGCCTTGCTCATATCCTGAAGCATGACCGTTGCAGGGAGGCAATGGCTGAGGCTAAGAACATGGGGGTCGATCAGATCCTCAACAGGGCTCTTAACGAAGTGACCAGTGTAAGTACTCTTTCTCTTTTTGTGATCTTGATTTTTATTTTTCCTTCTTGTAATATAGCCTAACTCTTACTCTTTGACTGTAGGCCATGCTGGCAATGACTGCGACTCATAGTCATGCTAGCGCTAGCATTAAGCAGTCTCGGGCGAAGGTCATCAAGGAGCTTCAGGCCGCAGAGGCTAGGCATGCTGGGGAGTTGGAGGTGGTCACCCAGCAAAAGGATGCTTTGGTGGCAGAACTGGCAGAGAAGCAAGCTTCTCAGGAAACTCTCAGGAAGCCGAGGGATGACTACCTGGAATCCAGCCGAATCCAATGGCGTGAAGTCAAGAAACTTAGGGAGGAGCATCTCGCTAGGGACGCGACCATTGTTGTTCTCAAAAGCTAGGTGGAATAGCTTAAGCTCACCAATGCCAAGGACCTGGAGAGGTATAAGAACGCGACACTTCAGTGTTTCTACGATTTTTGGAAACACAACCAAAGTGCCGATTTCAATTACCTCTCAGAAGACGCTAGGAAGGCCGAGCTAGCCCACTGCACTGCTCGGTTAGCTGCCGAAGAGAGAGCTAGGGTCCCTGCTTCCCCAAGCATTCAGCCAGCCGCCGAAGTGGAGGGAGGAGAAGCTGGAGGGGACGTGGTCGATCAAAATGCTCCAACGGATCCTCCTGCTCCTCAAGCTTCTTAGATTTTTTTGTTCTTTTATTTTTCCTTAATTACACGACCTACAGGTCATGATGTAAAGACTATGATTTTTCTTTGGTTTTGCTGCATAAGCAGCTTATTTTACTTTTACATTTGAACAATTACATCCAAGTTGTACTGCTTGCGGTGTAAAAGAATTCCTTTGATATTATAATATTTCTGCTTTATTATAACATCTGTTCACATGACCGAACTTAGCATAGTACTTTGGCTTGATTTAACAAAATATAAATTTTGAAAAATACTCTAAGTACCGTAGCATGCTTTCACTTATTTTGTTCATGTGTTTACATACCTCTTGGTATGCTTTGCTATCGATGTACCTTATATGCCCCCCAAGTGACTGAGGAGCTTTAGGTCCTTGGTCACTTTCCTTGACCACGACCTGTACGAACATTACTGCTCGGTAAAAAAATGCAACACTTGTAATACAACAAAACAACACACGTAATGAACAAATACTTGTAAATTTTTTTTACAAAGGTTGGCAAGAATGACTGGCTGCGCACAGTCCCTTATAATTCTCGTATTAAAATGGACTAAACATGTCTTTACGAGTGATCTTTTAAAAATATCTTAGACTTATAAGCGATCAGTCATACAACATGACTGACCCTTTTTCAAAACTTGTAAAAAGTAAAAATTAATACAAGCCAATCCTTTAAGAAGGACTGTTTATTGATAATACTTGCACAGGTGTTCTCCATTCCAATAGCACGGAACGAGATCTCCATTTAAGCATGCAAGTTTGTATGTGCCTGGGTGAAGGACTTCTTCAATCTGGTAAGGTCCTTCCCAGTTTGGTCCGAGTACTCCAGCAGCTGGGTCGCGGGTGTTTAAGCGAAGTACTAGGTCTCCGGCGCTGAACTTTCTTTCTTTTACTTTTGAGTTAAAATACCGGGCGACGTTTTGCTGGTACGCAGCTACTCGCAATTGGGCTTTTTCTCGTTTATCCTTAAGCGAGTCTAGGGACTCCATCAACAGTTGGCTATTCTGGTCTTGGTCGTATGTGATTCTTCGATGTGAGGACGGATCTAACTCTACTGGCAACATGGCTTCATACCTGTATGCTAAGGAAAATGGGGTATGACCTGTTGCTGTTCGATGAGAAGTTCTATACAACCAAAGTACTTCGGGCAGCTGTTCCAGCCATGCTCCTTTAGCTTCTTTGAGCCTTTTCTTCAGGGTATCCTTAAGTGTTTTATTCACTGCTTTGACTTTCCCATTTGCTTGTGGATGCGCGACTGAAGAAAATCTTTTGACGATTCCATGCCTTTTGCAAAAGTCTGTAAATAGGTCACTGTCAAACTGGGTGCCGTTGTCTGAGACAATCTTTCGAGGCAATCCATATCGGCAAACAATGTTCTTGATGACAAAGTCAAGAACTTTCTTTGTCGTTATGGTAGCGAGTGGCTCAGCTTCGGCCCATTTAGTGAAGTAGTCGACTGCTACAACTGCGTATTTTACTCCACCCTTTCCCATTGGCAAGGATCCAATTAAATCGATACCCCATACTGCGAAGGGCCATGGACTTTGCAATTGCTTTAACTCGTTGGGAGCTGCGCGTGGGATCTTGGAAAATCTCTGACACTTATCGCATTTTCGCACAAACTCCATTGAGTCTTCGCTCATAGTCGCCCAGAAATAACCCTGCCTCAGAATCTTTTTCGAAAAGCTCTGCCCCCCAGCGTGATCCCCACAGAAGCCTTCATGTACTTCCCTCATCAGCTCTTTAGCTTTTTCTGGTGTAATACATCTGAGCAGTGGCATGGAGTATCCTCTTCGGTATAGAATACCATCGACCAATATGTACCTAGCAGCCTGTCTCTGAAGAGTCCTGGCTTTGTTTCTATCTGCTGGTAGTACACCATTCGTGAGATACTCCAAGTACGGTGCCATCCATGTATCTTCTATCCGAATTTCCATACTGGTTTCATCTTCTCGTATGCTCGGCTCGCGTTGTCGTTCCACTGGCACTATATTTAAAGTGTCAGCGTCTTTTGCACTCGCGAGTTTGGCTAAGGCATCTGCGTTTGAATTCTGATCCCGAGGTATTTGCTAGAGGGTATACTTCTTGAATTGCGCCAACAGATCTTTGGTTTTGTTCAGGTAGGCCACCATTTTCAGGCCACGTGCTTGATACTCCCCTAAGACCTGATTCACTACTAGCTGTGAATCACTGTAAATATCCAACACTTTTATACTCATGTCTTTGGCCAACCTTAGTCCAGCGAGTAGTGCTTCATATTCGGCCTCATTGTTTGATGCGGTGAAATCGAACCTAATAGCGCAGTGAAATCGATGCCCTTCTGGCGTTATCAATATCACTCCGGCTCCTGCGTGAGATTCGTTGGACGATCCATCCGTGAATAACTTCCACGAAGGAGCTTCGACTTGGGGCCCAGGCGCACTAGGTTTTTCGCACTGCTCGTTATCTGGGAGCTCAGTGAACTCAACGATAAGATCAGCCAAGACTTGTCCTTTTACTGCTGCTCGCGGTGAATATGTGATATCGAACTGCCCGAGTTCGACTGCCCATTTTAACAAGCGTCCAGCCGCTTCCGATTTTTGTAGAACTTGCCGAAGGGGCTAGTCAGTTAAGACTGTGATGGGATGGGCTTGGAAGTAAGGACTTAACTTCCTTGAGGCCAAAATTAAGCAATAAGCTAATCTTTCGATGGGAGGATACCTCAATTCAGCCCCGATTAACCTCTTGCTAACATAATAAACCGCCTTTTGTACGCCTTCTTCTTCTCGTACTAGTACCGCACTAGCAGCATATTCGGTGATCGTTAGGTAAATGAACAAAGTTTCTCCATCTATAGGCTTTGATAAAACAGGAGGCTGTGCCATGTGGGCTTTTAAGGCTTGGAAAGCCTGTTCGTAGTCTCCAGTCCACTCGAACTTTTTGTTGCCTCTAAGCAGATTAAAGAAAGGGACGCACTTGATTGTCGACTTTGAAATAAATCTACTGAGTGCGGCAATCCTTCCATTTAAACTTTTCACATCCTTTATTTTCACTGGCGATTTCATGTCGATCAGGGCTTTAATATTTTCGGGGTTCACCTCAATTCCTTTTGAATTAACAATGAACTCCAAAAATTTCCCTGATCCTACTCTGAAGGAACACTTGAGAGGATTTAACTTCATCTGATATTTGTTTAAAATAGTGAAACACTCCTGTAAATCCTTCACATGTCCTTCTGCCTTTTTTGACTTTACCAGCATGTCGTCCACGTACACCTCCATGTTTACTCCGATCAACTCCTTAAACATGTGGTTAACCAATCGCTGGTAAGTCGCACCAACGTTTTTCATTCCGAAGGGCATTACTTTATAACAGTATAACCCTGTATCGGTCTGAAAGCTAGTGTGATCCTCGTCAGGGGGATGCATACCGATCTGATTGTATCCCGAGTATGCATCCATGAAAGAGAGGATCTCATGTTCTGCAGTTGCATCGACCAGCTATTCGATCCTTGGGAGTGGGAAGCAATCTTTCGGGCAAGCTTTATTAAGGTCTACGAAATCCACACAGGTTCGCCATTTGCCGTTAGGCTTGGGAACCAGTACTGTATTAGAGACCCACGATGGATAAAACGCCACCTAGATGACCCCATTCTCCTTTAGTCTTTCAACTTCCTCTTTTAAGGCTTTCGATCTATCCTTATCGAGCAGCCTTCTTTTTTGTTGCACCGGTGGATAACTCTTGTCAACGTTCAGGACATGGCTGATAACTCCAGGATCTATCCCAGCCATGTCTTTATGTGACCAGGCAAAAACTTCCTGGTTCTTTCTCAAAAATTCCACCAGTGCGCGCTTCGTTGTTGCTTCTAAATTTTTCCCGACCTTTACACCTCTGGTCGAGTCTTTTTCATCAAGTTGGACCTCTTCAAGGTCCTCGACGGGTCCAACATCTTCCTCAAAATCCCCAAAGCGAGGATCTAAATCTCTATCCTCACTTTGGGCAACACCCTATTTGGTGACTCCATCACCGGATTGGGCTTGTGTATCAATGGCCATCTGCAACCTCTCTGGGGGAGTGCTCTTCAACATTCCTTTCTTTGCCTTCGTGATCGAGGCATTGTAGCACTCCCTTGCTTCTCTCTGATTCCCCAACACGCGTCCTACCCCTGCGTCTGTTGGAAATTTCATGGCCAGGTGCCATACTGAGGTGACGGCCCGAAGATCAACCTGTATGGGCCTTCCGATTACAGCATTGTACGCCGAAGGACAATCGAATACTATGAAAGTAGCGAGTAATGTCCTGGTAGCAGGCGCTGTACCTACTGTTACCGGAAGTCTGATTGACCTCGTTGGGGCGAGTCCTTCACCAGAGAAGTCGTAAATTGTTTGGTTGCAGGGCTCTAAGTCCTTGACGGACAACTTCATGCGTTCCAGCGAAGATTTGTACAAGATGTTTACCGAACTTCCTATATCAACTAGTACTCTCTTCACCAGCATGTTGGCGATTTGAACATCCACGACTAGCGGATCGGAATGTGGGAACCAGACATGCTGGGCATCGCTATCAGAGAAGGTTATTTCACCATCCTCTGATCGAGCCTTCTTTGATGCCCTGTCCTCCACAGTCATCATCTCGATGTCCTGGTCGTGGCGTAGGGTCCGAGCATATCATTCCCTCGCCTTTCTGCTGCTTCCCGCGAGGTGCGGGCCTCCACAGATGGTGAGTAAAGTACCAGCTACGGGGTCAGGCTGCGAAGGTGGCAAGCGTTGGCGTGCGGACGCCTGCTCGTTGCCACCTAGAGCCTCTCCTTAGGAAGTTCCCGAGTCCCGTACATATCTCCTTAAGTGTCCTTGTTTGATAAGGAACTCGATTTCATCCTTTAGCTGGTTGCATTCGTTTGTATCGTGTCCGTAGTCGTTATGATAACGACAGAACTTTATTGTATCTCTCTTCGAAATATCCTTCCGAATGGGAGCGGGTCTTTTGTAAGGCACACTAGAACTCGTGGCCTGATACACCTCTCCCCGAGACTCGATAAGGGCAGTGTAGTTAGTGAACTACGGTTCATAACGATTGCCCTTAGCGCGTTTATTTTCAGAGGTGGAAGGCTCATTATGCGGCCGCTTCCCCCCATTTTTTCCATTGCCATTGTCATTCCTGTTGCCTTTGCCGTTTCCGTTGGGTTTTGACCCATTGGAAGCTTTGGCGGGCTCGGCAGTCCCCTTATCCTTGCCTGGGGGCTTTCCTTCGCTGGCGATGCCATCCTCTAGCATGATGTACCCATCAGCTCGATCCAAAAATTCTTGAGTAGTCTTAACTCCATGCTTTCTGAGGCTACTCCACAAAGGCGTGTGACGCCTAACTCCCGCAGTTAGGGCCATCATCTTGCCTTCATCTCCCACTGTTTTGGCCCCGGTCGCTGCTCGCATGAATCGCTGGACGTAATCCTTCAGTGGCTCTCCTTCTTGCTGGCGTATCTCCACCAGCTGGTTCGCCTCAATTGGGTGCACACGACCCGCATAGAATTGTCCGTAAAATTCCTTTACAAACATCTCCCAAGAAACAATACTTGCAGGAGGGAATTTGAAAAACCACTCCAGCGTAGCATCAGAAAGTGTTGCAGGAAAGATCCTACACCGAGCGTCTTCGGACACTTTCTGAATGTCCATCTGTATCTCAAACTTGTTGACATGAGATACCGGGTCACCATACCCGTAAAAGTTCGGAAGCGTGGGCATCTTAAACTTGCTGGGAGTTTCTGCCATGGCTATCCTCTAAACGAAAGGAGTACCGCTTCTCCTGTCGTACTCGATATGAGACGTTCTTCCCCCGACCAGCTGTTGTACTGCCTGGTTCAGGGCATCTATCTGGGCTTGCACGGCGTCAGGAATCGCCATGGCCTCTGCTGCTAGGGGAATGTACTCATCATGTCGTTCCCGGTGGTCGTTGAGTACATCTCTTAAGTCTTCGTCTCTTTGCTGTTGCTCGCTTGCTCCAAGCCAGTTAAAGACATTATTTTGTCTGGGCTGCCCCCCAGCGTTACGTTTCTCGGGTTGGTCCTCCCTAGGTGGTGGGCTTCTGCCCCCACCTCTCTCTTCATTTCTCCGACTAGCATTTCCTCATTGTACCCATGGCCATCTCTGAATCTCGATTGGCTATGGTGGGATCGACTGTCCCCTCGATTGCCCCCTCGGGCTGGAACTTCTCGAGCGTTAGAGGGTGGCCTGCGTTGGTCGGTAGGTCCCCGTGCATTATCATGCCGTGGGGGGCCCCGGACCGCAGAGCTTATCTCTGAGTTCCTTCTGTTGCCAGAAGGACGCTGCCCCCTGCTCGGTGGGTTTGGCTGTAACGACCCAAATTTCCTAATAAGGTTTAGGACCTTGATTAGGAGGTCGGGAGGGCCATAATTGATTTACTGTGTTATTATATGATTATATGCATGATTATGTGGGTCATATTACTATATGATGATAAAGGCATGCATGGGGCTATATACTCTGCTGTGAGGGTATTTTGGTAATTTGGCTCATTGAGAGCGTAATTGTGTACTTGTGTGTATATTGGGAGGCTAACGTTGAGACCACATTATTATGTGGATATATCTGTGATCTGTGACTCGAGACGATCCTAGTGAGCAGATTAGCGAAAAGTCATGGTGGGGATTTATACCCGGCTCGGGGTGAGCGTGGGGGTATAAATGGGAATTTAGTGAGCATACTGGAGTCTATTTTGATATCGAGAAATATTATTGGTGATTAATTAGGTGTTGGGTAGTAAGCGGTACATATTAGAGACATTCGAGGAGTTAGCAAGAATTGGGGTGAAATGACTTAAATGCCCTTAAGTGGACTAAATGGTTTAGAATTAATAAGGAGGGCATTTTGGTCAATTGGCTTTTTAAAGATAGATACTATTGAGGCTTTATGTTAGTGGAGGTGGTAGAATGTAACAGAAGTCTGAAGAGAAGGAAAAAGAAATGAAAAGAAAGGAAGGGAAAACAGAGTAGTTTTCTTAGAGTCGGTTTGTGGTTCTCTCACCACTTTTTCTGGGGTTTTCTTGGAGCAACGCTCAGAGGAGAGCTGGGTTAGGCTAAGCATCAAGAATCCTAAGCTAGGATTGGAGAAGTGGCAGAGGATTAGCATGAACACCCTAACACTTGAGGTAAGGTTCTATAGAGTTCTTCAGTTTTTGGTTTTGGTTCTGAAT
This sequence comes from Humulus lupulus, assembly GCF_963169125.1. Lineage (NCBI taxonomy): Eukaryota > Viridiplantae > Streptophyta > Magnoliopsida > Rosales > Cannabaceae > Humulus > Humulus lupulus. The sequence goes on from NC_084801.1 coordinate 146,326,307, forward strand.
TATGGTGCTTAAGTTGAATCTGATGGGGACTTTAGGGAATTCAGGCCAAAGGGTGAGGAAAATCAAGCTAGGGAGTTGTATAGGCTGTCTTAAAATCGAAACTCCATTAAAGGTATGAATACTAAGCCTCTAACTCTGATGTTTTGACTGGTTTTGCTGAGTTTCTGAGCTTAGGGACAACTATGGTGAATTTTGGGATTAGAGATGCATGTGATTGGGTTTTGAGTTTTTGGGGTGCTTGGGATGAGTGGAGTATGTTTATAAGGTTGGTTTTGAGGTTGGCAAAGGTTTGGAGAAGTTTTGGTTGAGTTTGGTTTGAGGAAATCGCAGGAAGAGAAATTTGGAGTTGGCCTGCCTGTGACTAGCGCTACAGCACTAGCCTTTGGGCGCTGTAGCGCTAGGCCATGTATGCTGAGGGGGTTTTGCTTCTGTTTGTAGCACTGTAGCGCCCTCCTAAGAGAGCTGTAGCACTGCCCTGTTTTCATAAAGGGATTTTAGGGTTATTTACAAGGGTTTTTGACCAAGGGTTTGGGGTTTGGTTCCACCACCTTGTTTGGTGGAACTAGAACTTCTCGGGGGCTCGGGATTGGTCCCAGGGCTAGGTTTTGGACTTGAGGTTTGATGATGACTTTGACCTATGATTGTGTTTAGGTGAGCGCTAGGGCTCGAGAGGGATCGTGCTCAAGGAGTCAAGTGATCAAAGCTAGCAAATCGAAAGGTAAGAAAGCTGCACCTGAATATGTGGTTAGGTTGGGACTAAGTGTTCCCTATGTATGTATGCATTGTTATGTGGATGTGATTAACCATGTGGACACGATGGGACTAAGAGCTCCCTATATTTGTATATCATGTCATGAGATGGTATTATTATGCCATGGGACATGCGATAGCCGGCCTAAGAATGTCGGAATCAATATTTGCGCACTGAGGCGCGGCTCGGCCACTGGTAGCTGAGGCAGCTTATTTATCACTGAGCTCGGTTAAGCTGGCCGGAGTCAGTGAGTATTACATTGGGGGCAGCCCAAGAGAGCCGAAGACAGTGTGTTAAATGGAGGGTGCGACTAAGGGCGCTAACCCTGAATATCGTTTGATGATGTGATAAACTGTTGATTATGATCGTGAATATTGTGTTATAAACATGGTTTGTTGACTGTTTGGATGACAAACTGTTATTCTGTTGTGTTATCACTGATTGGATAAATGTTATGAAATGCTGAATTCCTGGTTGTGCATTGTGAAAATATTTGATAAATGATGTTGATCTTGCTATGTTATCATGCTTTCTTGCTGGGTCTCGGCTCACGGGTGCTACGTGGTGCAGGTAAAGGCAAGGGTAGGCTGAATCAACCATGAATTGGAGAGCTCTGAGGGCGAGGTGTACATTGTCAGCTGCTCGACCGCCACGGTCGAGGAATTGTACAGGGACGGAAACCTAAAATGTATATTTTGCCATTAGAGTGGCTTGAATTATTTGTAACTCTTGGAATTTGTTGTAACTAAGACGTCTAAATCCTGTTTTGAGTTTCCATGTATTAAACTGTCATTTTCAATGAAAATAGCCTGTTTGTGACCAAAATCTTTTATTCCTAATCTGTTGATGACATTGAATTCACACTTTGTTTAAATGACTTGATTAGCAAGTCTTGCACTATTTTAAACACACAGTGTAACGGTCTTGGTTATCCAGGGCGTTACAACTTGGTATTAGAGCCGTCTGGGTTTATGGGTTCCTGAAGATTAGCTAGACATGTACACTTGCCGCTAAAGACAAGCTCGACTCAAGGGTTTGTAGTGGAAAACATGAAATTGTATGCTTGAGTGCTTGAATAAAATATGAGTGTATTAATTGGCATGATTAATAGGGAGCATGAGATACTGATAGGGCCTGGCCCTTAACTGTTGTGTGATGATATTAAGGCATGCTGATTAGCATTGCTCTTGCATGTGGATGAATACATGGATAATGATGATATATGGATTGTGGATTATTATATTTTTAAATTGAACTTGTATGTTATACCTGTTTATTGGCATGGAGGGCATAATAGGTATGAACGCATTTAGTAATAAAGAAATTTGATAATTTATGCATAATATGGATGTTTGATATGCTTTATGTGTGTTTGATTGTTATGATTATTTGGATCTGCCCTTGAGATGGTTTTGGGTATAAACGTCAGGGCTGAGAAGTCTAGTCGGTGAAGACAGATTAATTCAGGGTGTATGTATTGAGAATGGTTAATTGGACTCAGTTTTGGGTTTTGGTAAGGATAGAGGATGATAGTTGGGGGTTGGAATCCTCCACCTACCCTTGAGATTCGCAGCAGATGTTTGCTGATATATGAGTCAGGCTGTGAGGTCTGATAGAATGGATTGGATGGATGAAAAAGGCAGGTTACTGAGGAGGAACAGACAAGAATTATTGTACGGAAGTATTATCCTCTAGTTTCGAGGAAGGTTTGGGTTTGTTCAGGAACCAATTAATGAATGGGCATGGCTAATCCCGTTCTTAGTGATATGAGAAGGATAAATTGGGACAGAGTAGCCGTACTAGGCATTTGTGGTAACAGGATGTCGAAAGTGGCAAGATAGCGGTAATATATATTGTCGAGTTTGGTGGATTGGTCGATCCACTTTGGGTTATGGTACAAATGGATGTAGCTGGAGACGATAAGTCATTTGTGGGTTAAACTCTGAGATGGTTGTCTGTGCTTGGGCAGTTGAGAGAGGGCCTCATTATCTAAGATGAGAAGGATACAGACGATGATATTTTCGTTTGTGGAAATTTAGTAAGTGTGGCTACTCAGTGATCGTAAGAATGAGAACCTTTGGTGGTTTTATGGCTCCTGGTTTGGACGGGGAAGATTGGGATATTTTACTCATTTAGAGCCCAAGGTTAGCTTCTCAGAAGTGACCAGTGGATTGGATAGCCTTTGCTTTGGTTGGGAAAAAGAGCTTAAAGGACTTGGTGCTGTGTGTCTATTAGGAAGGACTCAGATGAGTATTTGTTGAGGGAAGTTAATGTGTTACATAAGGGACAACCCTGGATAGTCATGAGCATCTCTTGAAGTATATCGATTAGACTGAATGGAAATTAAACTAGTCAGTAAGGATGTAGGTGAGAATGCAGCTTCCGAGCACAGCTTGGAACTTGGGTATGGAAGGAGTTGGTATCAGGGACGCAATGAGGGATGATATTAGGTTGGCTTAAGGAATTATTGAGTCACCTGGAAAAGTATGCGACTTATAAGTGTATTGGGCAGAATATTGTGTCGTGGGACTCGTGGATATTGCCTGCTAGGGATGAAGAGTTTAAATGCCTCGTTACAAGACCAGATGATGTCTTCAGCCATGTTTGGAGGAGGAGGCGGTTGAGATGGTGCAGCGCCAGCTGTCTGCCCAATTTTCTTTGTTGTTTTCACCATTACTATTTCAACGATTTCGTATCAAACTCTCAATGAAAGCACCACAATGTTGACCCTTGTTTTGTTCAACTGACACGGAGTCAAAAAGCTTGATGTGGATAGATGTGTTGGAATGAATATAATGACAAAAACAGTAAAGAACACAAGAAATTATAGTGGTTCGACCCCAAGAACTGGTAATGACCTACGTACACTTAAGCTATTATTGATATGAGATCTCAAAGGGGTGATCAAAGAACTAGGGTTCTCTGAGTTTCACAAACCTGAGAGAGATAAACAGTATAATCGTAATACAATAGCCTTAATTCTCTTGTAAGTATGTAATTTTAATTAAGAAAAAGCCAAAAGTCCAAAAGTTCCTCCCTTGAGCTATCTTTCTCTATTTATAGGCTCAAGGAGGATTACATGAATTTGTTACAGATATTCTCTCCTAATTAATCGGATAATCATGAATCATTGGAGATAATCTCGGAATTGATTATGATCTCTACAAGATTATCTTGAAATATGCGGAATGTACGACCATGCTAGTCGTGAGAAAAATTCAACTGCCGTACCTGTAATGTCTTCCTGGTCGATACTCTAACAGAACTCTACCAGGTGTCAGCCACGTGTTCAAAATCGCCTGCCACGTCACCCGTGCCTATTTTTTGGATAACACTTAAGTTAAGTGACTTGTCGTTCAAGTAGATCCATCTTTGAGCAGCTTCATGAGATGTTACCAGCCTGCTTCTCTTCGAGTAGAACACTTGATTAGTTTTCAATCTTGGACAAAGAAAGTTGCAGTGTCTTGCACTGATAAAGCCTACTCGAGCAACTATCTTATCTCGACCAGCTCTCAGAATTTGATGTCGTTTACTGCTGCGTGCCCTCTTCAATAGTCAAGTCACCATGTCCAAATTTTGGTTAAACAAAAAGGATTTTATATTTTGGCATTGTTATGCAAAAATTACAATTATTTGAGAATAAATGAATGGATTGACGGAGCTCTTGTCACTGAGATCAATAATTGAACCATTAGTATCTTAGATAGTTGATTGTTCGTGTAACGCCCTGGTTACCCCAGAACAGTTACAGTGAACGGTGAACGGTGAACCGGAAATTTGACCCGCTACCCGAGCCCTTTGGTTAAAAACGTGATCTAAGTGTTATTATCAGGTTAAGGTGGAAAACCAGTAAAAAGGAAAGGGTACATTTCATTAAGTAAATAAACTGCTCATGAGCCTTTCAAAATGTTTACAAGTAATTTGTAATACAAAAGAGTCGCTACAGTTCCAAATTTACAAACTCCGCCGGCCTAAGCGGCAAAAATAGGGTAAACCCCTAGTCCCTCTGAGAACTCCTTGACCGTGGTGGTCAAGCGGCCCTGTATGTACATCACATCGCCCAAGCTCTCCACTCAAAGTTGGCCAAGCTTTTCCTTTCCTTTACCTGCACCACATAGCACCCATGAGCCAAGGCCCAGCAAGAAAACACAATAAAATATGATATAATATCAACAATGATCATAACAATCATCCAGGACTATCAGCCTAGCAAATAGGTGACAATATCCAACAGTCACAATAACGAGCAGCGCTCCCTCTAGCCATGTGACGATAGGATCACCAGGGCTTAACTGATAAGTGATTCTCTCATAAATTGATCAGGACAGGTGTATGGTGATTAGTCACCAACATAACCTTCCTCACGACTCTGGAGTCGTACTATGGACAACGCCCCTTAGCCACGTGACTAACGGTCACCGGGGTCGTACACCTTGGCTATAGACATCTGGTCGTAGACCAGGCAAGCGCTTATAAGTTCTTCGACCTTAGGGTCGGTCCCGCATTAATGCCATAGAGCCATTCAATGCGTGATCATCGACTTCAGAGTCGGTTCCTGACTAGTCAGTGTCTTAAACAGGTAATCAGCATTCATTAGCATTTAATATGCAATCCATGTTCACATATATCAACCAACACGCTTCAATATCAAACCATGCATGTCATATACCTGTACAGGGTGCAACTGTATCCATACACTGTTTTCTTACCTCAAGTTCGAGCGAGAAGTATGATAAAGACGACCCCTGAGAACGATCGGTCTTTTAGTTCCTTAGCGGTTACCTAATCACAACCAATTATAACCTCCATTAATGAGAATCCACAATAATAGGGTCTTAACCTAAGCACCACCCTCGGGACCTCAAAACATGCCCACACGGTGAGTAGATTCGATCCCGGGCCTTAAGGATTGAAACCCCAAGTCAAAAACCCTTAAAAACACTCAAAACAGGGTTTGGAAGGAACAGGGTAGCGCTACAGCACTCAACCCCTAGCGCCACAGCGCTCTACACAAAACCGCCCAAGTGCCTGAAAGCCTCCTGAGGAGTGCTATAGCGCCCTAGGGTGGGCGCTGTAACGCTACCTCCAGGCCCAAACACCCCTGAACCGACCTTCTTCAACTTCTTCGATTCTAACTCGATTTCCAAGATTCCAAAGCCTATTCTTGATGCCAAATAAACCCAAAAACCATCCCAACACACCCCAAACATCACAAGCATGGGAACCCTAACCAAAACTCCCAACAAAAACCATGAATTCATCCTAGTAATCTCAGCTGCAAATCAAACCAAAACAGAGCAAACCAGAGAAAACCATGGTTAGAAACTTACCCAAAGCTCGGCTTATGATGGTCTTCAATGGTGGAACACACTCCCAAACTCCCAAGGCTTGCTTCCTAAGCTTGAATCCTCAAAATTGGTTCAAAAACCACAAAGAACAGTGAGGAGAAGAAGGTACGGGAGAACTCTAAAGTATACTCTGTTTTCCACCACTTTCCTTCAGTCATCAAGTGTTATATCTATCCTAGGGGTGAAATGTCCATTTTACCCCTAGGTCAATTAATACTTTCTAAAGGCTCCCAAGGGCATTTTTGGTACTTCCCTCCTATCTCGTTAATCATAATTAACGCTCTCCAATTCCCGCTATTCTCAAAAATCATAAACACCAATAATTCACCTCCCGTTACCCTTTATCACCTGGTAACGCTCTAATCATCAAAATCACCCCGAGACTCAACCCAAGTCCCGACACTTAAACCTGTTGTGACTAAACCGCTAATCAATAATCTACGATCGTCTCATGTCGAACAGCTCGAACAAACCCACATCATAATGTGGTCTCAACATATATCACCGACATGCATACAATTAACATTATATTATAATATAATTCTCATAAACATACATAAACACATTAAATGGCATAATTAAGCAATTATGGCCCTCCCGACCTACAAATCCAGCCGTTAAACCACATTAGGGAATCTGGGGCATTACAGTTCGAGTGAAAGGGTCAGAATGAAAACTCCAGTAAGTCATATTACTAAGATTTTATATATCATCATATTCTTGCACAAAATAGACCTATTGGTAAAATAAATCATTCGATTGAGGTCTTGTCGACATGATCACTAGTAATACCATTAGTGACTCAGAGAATTTATCTATATTGGTGAAAGGCTGACGTAGTGACTTTGGTAAGTCATATAACTTGAATTTGAAATTGAGGCATCATCTTGCATGAAATAAACCTATTAGAGACAAAATAAACTATTCAATCAAGATCTTATTACCGAGATCACCAATCATACCACCAGTGACTTGTAGAGTTAACCTGGGGGTGAAAGGGTTAACATAGTGACTTTTGTGAGTCATAATTGTAACACACCAAACTTTTGGAACCTCTAATATTTAATGTTATGTTTATTTTATCCCAAGTAATATTATTGGGGTTGAAAATTTGAAGCATTATATTATAATTATCTTTAATATAAATTTTGAAATATATGTGTGTTTCTTTGAACAAAGTTGTCTTTTTAGTTATTTATGTAGTGTAATAAATATATTGATAATCCTATTTGAAAAACAAAATAATTAAATTTTTGGCATAAAAGTAGGAAATTTTTAAAATATGTCTAGGTTCTATGAACCTTTGCCTTTTAATTAAACACACATGACATGAAGAGACACCATAATGTTTACCCAATAGAACTACATTTAATTTTTTTGAAATTATAATATCATTTAATATCATTAGTGGGGTGGTTGAAAATTTGAAGTATTATATTATATTTAAACATAATAATAGGAATTACACAATAACATTTATTAATTAATTTAGAAATTCATACAAAAAAAATGAGAGAATTAATGAAATTAATTATTGTATAATAATATAATTGTTATAAATTTTTTTAAAAATTATTAAATAGTTTTTCGAAAATCCATATCGAGAAAAAATATTGGAATTAATTAATCATGGAAAAAATCTATTTTGGGCTTAATATTAATATTATTAATTTGATAAATAATAATTTGGTAATATTCTTAGAAAATACCAAAATCTGGAGAAATTAAGCTTAATAAGTACAATTGTGGAATTTCTTTAATTTAATTAAATTCCAAATATTAGGTTAATTATTAAAAGTATTTAGATACATTTGAATAATTTAGTGTCACACTTAGATGTGATAAAGTAGGTAAATATCACTTTTGATAAGTGGTTTTAGGTTTTCAGATTTAAAAAGAGAGAGGTAGTTGAGGAAATTGGAGCACATGAGGCTAGACATTGTGAGAGTCACTGAGAGAGTTTGAAGTGGGGACCAAGTTTTGGAAAATGTGGTTATGCTCTAATATAGTTTTCATTTGCAGAGTCTAGAACCAAAAAGCTATTATCTTTCTCTCTCTTCTCTTCTTTTCTCTTTGTCGAACCAAAAATCTATTTTTTTTTCTTCATTTTTTCTTACAACTCCAAGCTTCCATAATCACCTCCATGAATGCGTAAGGGAATAGGGTCTCTATAGAAGCTTTTGTTTGGAGATCTAGTACATGCATATTGATTTTGTTATCCCCAAAAATTGGAGATCGATGACGTGACAATAGAAGTGACAAGTGGCAGTGCATGGTCCGTAAACGACACATTAATAGTCAATAAATATATTGGCTCCTCAGAGTTGTGATAAAGTGATCTGGCATAGGAGTGACCCGGTAGACCAATGAAGAATTTTGACTGGCCAGTCAAGTGTCATAACCGACTAGGCATGACCTTGTTCGACCAGTCATATGATTTTCTGCCCATGCATGACCTTGTTTGCCCAGTCATGACCATGTCCGACCAGTCATAACCATGTTCGACCAGTCATGACCTGTCTGCCCAGCCAAGTGCATGTCTGCCCAGTGAAGGTTTGGCCGACCAGACTGAATGTGATATGGATCGACTAGATAGAGCAGAATTATGTCAAGATTCCCAGAAACGACTTCAACAAGAATCGGTCTTGGCATACGCAGGAATCTCTCAATTTATTCCACAAATTTAGTGTATTGTTATATTTTGAATATTATTGTAATTTTAATATAATGAGAATAATAAAATATCCCGATTATGGGGGATATCATCTGTACGATCCTGAGCCTATAAATACAAGGCTTATGGCATCATAAAGAGGACTTTGGAACTTTTGATTCGAATTCTTATTTTCTAGAGAGAGAGAGTACTTGTATTTGAGAGAATTCTTGTATTCTTGTAATCTGCACTGAAGAAACTCAGTTGAATCAGGTTCATCTGATCTTGAGTGCAGACCTATAATCATAACTCTAAGTGGATTAGGCTATTACCAACACATTGGGGCTGAACCACTATAAAAATCGTCTGTGTCGTTCATTTCTCTTGAAGGTTTTTATCGTTTATGACGTCTACACGTCGTTGGCCAAAAACGCGGTCAACATTTTGGTGCTTTCATTGAGAGCCTAAAGAGAAAGACAGACGATCCCTGAAGTATTATGGCGCCTAAGAACACCAATGCGGCCTCCAAGAAGACAGGCTCCTCTAAAGAGCCTGCTAGATCAGATGGTCCTGGCCCACAAGACCATGAGACTAAGCCTAGGGTCATGCTTGAGGACGTGACTCCAGAAGTCGAAGAACTCCAGGAAACCATGGGGGCCTTCCAGGAGGAGATGGCACATTTCCACGCCAGACAAGAGGCGTTCGCTGAAGAGATGGCCAGGCAGAAAGCCGCGTTAGAGCAGCAAAGGCGTGATATGGAGGCCAGGAGCGAAAAGCTCAGACAACAACAGGAGGAGGTCAACCAGAGACATCATGAAGCAGCACTTGCTCTAGAAGCGGCTACCCAATTGGCCCAAGCCAATGCTCAAGCTGCAGCACAAGAAGCCACCCAGGGAGCAAGAAATAATAACGTTGGTCGGAGGACCACTGAAAGAGCCGATTCTCGAGGACCGGGCAGAAGCAGGAGTAACCCCCCTGGTCGGGAAGATGATGGGGACCGATCCAGAACTGCCTTGACGCAAAGGGAGCACTCTAGAACCCCCTGCAGGAGCCACCGATCAGATACTTCTAGATCAGGAAGTCACCGGTCGGGCAGTAAAAAGACCGCACCCAGGCAGGATCAGACCAAGACTCCTCGAGAGAAGAGGACTTCACAATTCAAAGATGGGCATGGTCGTGATGAGGCTGATAGTCATCACACCGATCAGTCAAAGGAAAAGGAGGGCAATGACCAACAAGGAGGAAAAGACTGCTCAGGACGTACTGAAAGGCCTCCACTACACCCCGGCCAGCAGCGTAGTGGGAAAGAGCAAGTCCCGCGTAGTAAGCCCTCTGGGAAATCGAAGAGTACGGTGTTCGATCGAGCAGGAGAGCATGCTTCCAGGAAGGATCTAAGGGATGTTATCACCAACAAGAGGAGGACCGTCCCGGTCGAAGGGCAAAATCTAGACCACCCTGCCAGTCAAGTAGAAATACTTGACGACGGCGCGCCAGATGGTAATGCCCGACCAGGCGGTCAAGATCTTGGAACTTCATCAGTTGCACCAGCCATCCAAGCCCAGCTGGATGTACTAGTAGCTGCAGTGCAAGGTTTGTCAAAACGACCTTCCGGGATAGATGCGATAGACCACCAGAGTGGCAACCCATTTTGTGCCCGGATTAGAGCAGCCCAGCCACCGGAAAAATATAAAGCACCGATTCTGCCAGTATATACAGAAAAGGCAGATCCCATCAGACATATTGGGAAGTTCGAGGACCAGATGGAATTGCTAAGTGACGATTATCGGTGTAGAGTTTTCCCAACTACATTGTCGGATACTGCCCAGGAATGGTATTGGAAGTTTAAGCCAAACTCCATTACCTCTTGGGAAGCATTCAGGAAGGAGTTTTGCAGACAATTCAACACTGCCCGGACTCCACCAGTTTATGCCAACCACTTGGCAGATATCAAACAAGGAAAAGATGAGTCTCTAAAGAACTATATACAGAGATTCATGAGAGAAGCCAATAGAGCAACTGCTGTAGGAGACGAGGGGAAGATGGTTGCCATATCTGCTGGGATAACTTATCGGAGCCCTTTGTGGGACAGTATACATAGAAATCCAATTTCAACACTTCAACAATTTCTTGACCGGGCGGATAAGTATATGAAATTGGACGATGCAATAGAGAAAGAGGAGAATGGCATAAATAATCCGGGTGGATCAATTGACTCTGGTGGAAGGAAATGTGGAAATAACGGGTCTGACCACCATGAGGAAAAGAAAGCAAAGTTGAATTCAAGTGAAAAGCCAACCAAGTATGAGCCTCAATTCACTAACTACACCACTCTCTCGGCTAGCCGAGCGGAAATATATCTTGCTAGTCATGAGGAGGTTCCCTATAAGAAACCTCCACCCATCAGGAAAGAGATGAGGAAGAGAGACATGAATAAGTTTTGTCGTTTCCATGGAGATTATGGTCACGACACGAATGAATGAAATCACCTCAAGGACGAGATAGAATTTCTTCTCCGGTCGGGAAAGTTGAGGAAGTATCGGGCAGAGACCCCCCAAGGAGAAGGAGGTAGCAGCAATCCTGGTTTCAAGCGAAAAAGATCTCCACCCTTGCAGCCCGGACCTATGGACTTTACCTTAGATACTATATGTGGAGGTCCACACTTGGTTGAGGAAAGTAACGAAGCAAAGGAGAAGTATGCTGAGCAGGAGTGCTAGGATCAGAAACCACTGGAGTGGCGAGCATCGAAGGATATATTATTTCTAAATACCTCTTTCAGAGTGGTAGCTTGATTTCGAGTTGTTTGACTTGTTATTTAAGTTTGGTTTATGAGTTAGTTATTTGCTAACCAGTCATTTTATTTTTGAACAATTTTGGTTGTTTAAGACTCGTTATTAGACATGTTTTGTCCTTTTTAATTTACGAGTAATAAAAGAGACTACGCGCAGCATGGTCGATTCTTGCTACAAATATGCATGTGTGTTAGTTATCCAAGCAGTGTTCAACTGGTCGGTAAAATCGGACAGTGTTCAACTGGTCGATACGTTCAAGCAGTGTTCAACTGCTCAAATATTTTCCATATAGTCTATGTGTTTCACGAGTAATTAACTGCTCGAACAGATTCGGTCAAGTAGCAAGTGACTAAGGATCTTTCAACCCTTGATCACCTGGGGGGCACATGGGGTATACTGGTATATAATTTAACACAGGCAATAAGAGCACGAGTTAATATATCTATTTTTAGGCTGACTTGTAAATTTTCGAAGTCCAAAAAGGCCATTAAGCTAACTTGTTTGACAAAGCTTAAGTAACTTGGAATTTTTTAAAATTTCAAGTTAGGAGCAGATATTCGTGTGACAGTAAACATTATGCTCATAAAATGTTAGAGCAATAAGAGTGTGAGAAAGTATACTAAGTATGGACTTATGAAATGTCTAGAATTTCTAAGTTAGAAAACTAAGTACTCATGCGAAAATATAAGGCATACATCAGAGTGACTTTACTATTCACAAAAAACTTATAACTTTTTAAGTCTAAAAAGACTTAGAATGTTTTAAGTTAACAAAGAAAAGTAAAGTATAAATGCCAACAGCTCGGTTGTACGAGAAAAATATCAAAGCTGCTAAGCAACAATTGTCTTCACAACAAAAAAGAGAACTGCTGGCAAAGTACATAGTCTAGTTGATCAGGTGCAACGTTTACCTGGTCGGGAGGGATACAACTTCCCTGGTCAGCTGAGCATGTATCACTGGTCGGGTAGGAAACTCTATTGTTGAGCATGACTAACAACGAAGAGTCGCTACTTGGAGGAGTATCGCTCGATTGCGGGATGAAAGTATCAGAATGCGTGTGGTTATCACCTCCCCTATAGTCGAAGCGATTCCTCTACAAAAAATAAAAATGGGGAGGTGAGTAACCATACAAATATAATTCAATAGAGCAGTGTTTATTTTTCTACTTAGAAAAAATTTATCTAAGAAGAAAAATTTTAGCATTCATGGGAAAAAATAAATTTAGTGCCTAAAAGTGCCTAAAAAGTGACCCATGTCCGTGGTGTGTCCGAGGGGCACGCTGAAGGTGCTCGACCAGCAGAACTTGTGTCCGAGGGGATGCGTCTGGGTGCCGAGCTGCTGCCGTGCCTGTCCGAGCGGATGCTGCGTGCCATCTGAGCTACTGCCGCACCTAGGTCCGAGGAGATGCGCGCCTGCTGTCCAAGGAGTCGCGTGTGGTGTCCGCTCGGAGCTGTGCGCCTGGTCCGAGGAGATGCGTGCCTGGGGTCCGAGGAGCTGCGCCTCATCCGAGTTGTGTGCCTGGTCCGAGGAGCTGCACACCTTGTGTCCGAGGAGCTGAGGGATCTAGTTCGAGCATCTCAAGCATCCGAGGGTGCGTGTCCGAGGTGCCGAGGGCCCTAGTCCGAGCCCATGCTTAGGCATCCGATCGGACTAGAATTTCTGAACAATTCCAAGAACAATGGCCAATCGACCATACCCCAACATACCATAAACCCATTCCGAAAAGCAAAGCCCTAAATTCCATCTAGCACAAACACCATTTCTCATCCAAAACACATACTGCAACAAGATCAAAAAATAGAATTTGAAGAAATCAAAAGGCAAGTTCAGTCGTGGGTTTACGTGAAAGTTATCGACCGGATAGGAGCTTTTGAATGACCTCAAGAACATTTTGCTAGAAGAAAAGTTTATCATACAAGAAAATCGTATAATAAACTTGGGGGGCAAATGTTATCTCCAAAAATTGGAGATCGATGACGTGGCAATAGAAGTGACAAGTGGCAGTGCATGGTCCATAAACGACACATTAATAGTCAATAAATATATTGGCTCCTCAGAGTTGTGATAAAGTGATGTGGCTTAGGAGTGACCCAGTAGACCAATGAAGAATTTTGACTGGCCAGTCAAGTGTCATGACCGACCAGGCATGACCTTGTCCGACCAGTCATATGATTGTCTGCCCAGGCATGAACTTGTCTGCCCAGGCATGACCTTGTCTGCCCAGTCATGACCATGTCTGACCAGTCATAACCTGTCTGCCCAGTCAAGTGCATGTCTGCCCAGTTAAATGCGTATCTGCCCAGTGAAGGTTTGGCCGACCAGACGGAATGTGATATGGATCGACTAGATAGAGCAGGATTACGTCAAGATTCCTAGAAACGGCTTCAACAAGAATCGGTCTTGGCATACGCGGGAATCTCTCAATTTATTCCACAAATTTAGTGTATTGTTATATTTTTAATATTATTGTAATTTTAATATAATGAGAATAATAAAATATCCCGATTATGGGGGATATCATATGTACGATCCTGAGCCTATAAATACAAGGCTTATGGCATCATAAAGAGGACTTTGGAAATTTTTATTCGAATTCTTGTTTTCTAGAGAGAGAGAGAGTACTTGTATTTGAGAGAATTCTTGTAATCTGCACTGAAGAAACTCAGTTGACTTAGGTTCATCTGATCTTGAGTGCAGACCTATAATCACAACTCTAAGTGGATTAGGCTATTACCAACATATTGAGGTTGAACCACTATAAAAATCGTCTGTGTCGTTTATTTCTCTTGAATGTTTTTATCGCTTATGACGTCTACACATCGTTGGCCAAAAACGCAGTCAACAGATTTGAAGATTATACAAGGTGAGTTCTAGTTAGGGTTTCAAGCTATATCATTTTCGTCTTTTACTTCTTAGTACTGAATTTGATCTAACCTTTGGGGTATTTGGGGAGGTGTTTTGAAGGTGTTCACAGGATCAAGAGGGGCCCGAAAGTGAGGAATTCAACATTTTCAATCAAGGGCTAGGGATATCTAAAATCTGACAGTTGTGTTCTGATTTTCGACAGGTCTAGCTCCTCCAAAATACTATATTCTATTTGATAAATCCATTATTTATGAATATTAGATGATTATAGACTCCTTAAGGTTAAGAACTCTTTAAGTTATGGTCATTACATGTTTGATATGTAAAATTATTTTTTACTTTGGCAAAATTGACCTACGGCATTGGGGACATTTTACATATCAATTATTGTTATTTTGAAACAATGCTTTAATATTTTTACATTTGTTTTATTGTCTTTTGGTGTTATCTAGAATGTTTTCTCTTGTTTTTATATTGTGTTTTGTTCAATTTTTATCAATGGAAGTTATTTTTGGGACATTAATTTATTTTCATGAATGATATTTCAATTATGACCGAGAAACATACTTTTAGTCATGATTCTTTTTTTAATATTAAAATTTAACAATTAATTTTGAAAAAAAAAAATCATGAACTAAGATAATATAAATGGTTTCCTTCATAAATTAATTAATAAAGATAATTTCTTATTGGTCAAATATTTTGTCTAAGAGATTAAATATCTTTCTTCAAGAAAATAAATCTAATCTTTTAAATAATAAATCTCTTACAATGTTCCAATATCAAAATTTATTTTGAATTAATTACTCAATTTAATTTCACCTTCAAACTATGAAATATGAAGAATTGCATATCTAAGAAATGTTATTTTGATTAGGTAAATTAAAATTTTCAAAAATATATAAAGTTTTCTTTTGTGCCATTATTTCAAAAAAAAAATGAAGGTATTTTTTTAATTAAATACCAATAATTATCTCAACTTTGAAGAAAAATAATATCAAAAGTCCCCTTTTAAATTTTGTTTGATTTATTTTGGTAATTTAATATCATTAACTAACCAAATTTATTATTGGCCGAAAAAATTAATAGCATTTTTTAATTTATTCTCTATCCTAAAAATGAAAATATCAATAGCTGGTTTCTTAAATTGGTGGCCATCTTTAGCAAGATGTAAATTTTGTGTCAAATTTAGCACAAAAATGAGTTAATGTTATATTTTGCACTAGCTTTTTAACACTCTATTAGAAATGCTCTAAATAGCTAAGTTGATCTTATTTAACATTATTTTTTTTAAAAACAAAAAATTAATTAAATGTATGTAGTCGAATTTCTCCCATTTTTTAGTAAATTGGCAACTAAATTAACTACAATATTAAATAGACAACAATGTTGTTTCCAATCATTAATTCATAGAGACATTTCATATTATTAATTCAATATAATAATGGGAAGATAAATAGTCATTAAATAATTGTCATTATTTACTTTAATGCTATTTGCAGCATTAAATCACGCTAGATGTAACATTAAATCTCACATTAATGCTTTTTCATTTTTCAAATTTTACTTTTTCTAATTTTGCTTGATAGAAGCATTCTCTTCTTTCCTTGCTCTCTCCATTCTTCCTTCTCTCGATTTGGTCATGGTTCATGCACCATTTTGTACCCGAAGCTTCGACCACAACATCGATTGCTGAAAGCTGCCAGCATCGTCCATCGAATACATTCTAAGCCTTATCGCTGCTTGTCCATGGCTGGGTCCGCCTTTGCTCTTCAGCGCCTTGCTCCGCCTCCACCTTTGACTTTTCTTGACCATTGTCCATCCAATGCTCCACCTCCACTCTTCATCATTGGTCAAATATTTTGTTATTCATTTTATTCTGTGTACCGTTCTCGTTTTGTTTTAGGATTTTTTTCCCTATTTTTTAACAAAGAACAATTTTCAAATCTATGATGATTTAAGGTAGTTTTTAAATTTTTTTTTTTTGGTTATTGCAGTGTGTTTGAACTTTTTTTATTATTTATTTGATTAGGATATTAATTTACCCTTGTGTATAGTTAACCTACCTTATCCTTAACTATGGTTAGTTATACTAACCGATTTCCCCTACTGATTATATATGTACCCCAATCAGCTTTTGTAAAATAATAATATACAAGAAATCCTTTTGGTCACTCTCTGAATATATTTTCTAATATGGTATCATCCAGAACACAACCCCAAACTGATTCTTTAACCCTTTCTTCTCCTTCGCTTCTCCCATGGCACGAACAAGAAACAAACCTCAACGGGAGCAACCTTCCTCCTCCATAGATTCCGACGTGCTGCCTCCCTCTCAGATGTCGACCACTACTGGACAGTGGACCACTTTGACTGCTTCCGATCCACCTCTGCGTGATCGACCTGCTCAAGAAGATGCCAACAATCCCTACTTCATGGGCACTGGAGACCACCCAGGTCTGATCTTAGCTTCTCCACCTCTCAAAGACACCAATTTTCAACAGTGGGCTCGTGACTTCAAGCTCTCCGTGGGTGTGAAGAACAAAATTGGCTTCCTCACTAGAACCATTCCCCAACCCTCTTCTGATCACCATTTGTTTGATCCCTTGAGCAGATGTAATCAAATGGTTATGTCTTGGATTATTCACCCAGTTTCACCAGAAATCAAGAGCAGTATCATCTATCTTGATTCTGCTGCTGTAATGTGGACTGAGTTAAACACAAGATTCAATCAAGGAAATGAGCCTCGCATCTTTGATCTTCGGACACCTCTCATATTGCTTCATCAAGGAGATGATTTCGTTAGTGCCTATTTCACTAAACTGAAAGCAATTTGGGATGAGATTAATGAACTCCGACCAAGAACGCCATGTACTTGTGCTGCTGCCAATGATAGCCTTGAACTACAGAATCTTGAGCAAGTTTTGCAATTTCTTACGGGATTGAATGAGTCCTACCATGTCGTTCGACCTCAGGTTCTTCTTCTTGATCCTTTTCCCTCTATTTATAAAAAAATTTCCACCATTGTGCAAGAAGAAAGATTGAGGAAGATAAGGCCCTTGGCTACCACCAATCTCATTGCTGCATCTACTTCCAACCCACCGTCACTTCCGCCATCAAGAACAAAGAAGATGAGGCCTACTTGCTCTCACTGTCAAAAGCCGGGACACCTTAAAGAAAAATGCTACTTCATCCATGGTTTTCCTCCTGGATATGGCACCAAAAATGTCAACAATAAGCCTACTGTCCATCCAGTTACTGCCTCTGTTTTACCTTCTCCTGAACTGGGCAGTCAAGCGGCTATATAGAATTTAATTGCTATGCTCAGCACTCAGCTTCAGCAAGCCCATGCTCCCAATGCCGAGACACAACCTGTGATCTCCAACATTTCTAGTAACTTTGTATCTCTTTCTCATGATTATTGGGTTATTGACAGTGGTGCTACTCACCATGTTAGTTGCAATTTCCAAATTTTTACATCTTTTTCTAACCTCACAATAGCCTCTTATCTTACTTTGCCGAATGGTTTGAGAATAAAAGTGTGTAAATCTGGTACTGTAAAAATAAACAAAAATATGACCCTAAATAATGTCTTATATGTCCTAGATTTCCAATTAAATTTACTATATGTACCTGCCTTGTTATACACTCACAATCGCACTCTTTCTTTTTCTCAAACTCACTGTCTAATACAGGACACATCACAAAACAAGATGCTTGGGATTGCTAAGCGCATAGGACACTTGTACCTACTGCAACAAGACAAGACCCTTTTACCTTCTTGTTCTTATGTAAATTCTAAGAACTCTTGTCATAATGCCCATACTTGGCATACACGGTTAGGACATCCTTCAATGAAAGTTACCAACAAATTGAATAAAATTTTACATTTTTCAACTTCTTCAAATAATAAGTTCCTTGTCATGTATGTCATTTAGCTAAACAAAAGAAATTGCCTTTTGACTCTCATTATAATATGGGTCCTAATGCTTTTGATTTAGTACATGTGGATATTTGGGGTTCTTACTCCATTCCTACATTGGAAGGATATAAATATTTCCTTACTATTGTTGATGATCATACTAGATTTACTTGGGTCTATATGTTGAAATACAAATCTGATGTTCAAACTATTATCCCACAATTTTATACTTATGTTCTCACTCACTTTTCCATTCCCATAAAAGCCATATGATTGGATAATGCTAAAGAACTCAATCTTAGTTCTTTTTATGCAACAAAAGGCATTCATTTATATTATTCTTATGTTGAGCGTCCTCAACAAAACTCTGTTGTTGAGCGAAAGCATCAACATATACTCAATGTAGCTTGGGCTTTAACTATACAATCCAAATTACATCTATCATATTGGAATCACTTTATTACTAATGTTGTATATCTTCTCAACAGAACACCATCTCCACTCTTAAATTTTAAATCATCTTTTGAACTTTCATATGCTAAAATTCCTTCTTATGATCATCTTCGGAATTATGGCTGTCTTGTCTATGCATGTACTCTTGATAGTAAACGAAACAAGTTTACTCCTAGATCTCGTGCTTGCATATTTATAGGCTACCCCCTAGGTATGAAAGCATACACTCTACTTGATATAGCTACTAACCAAATTTTTCATTCAAGAGATGTCATTTTTTTATGAGCATATATTTCCTTTGACTCCACCAAGTTCTATTGACACTTTTGACTCTGTTTTTGGTAGCAACCAATCCTCTTTAGATTCCAATACCGAGGATATGATCTCAGTCCCTGCTAGCACATCCAATGAGCAGCCACTCACTACTTCTAAAGTTGGATGCCCACTTAATCGACCACCACATCTCAAGGATTATATATGTGAGTATTCTACTGCTCACCCTTTAATTAATTTCATAACCTATGACAAATTTCGTCCATTTTTTCGAAATACTATTCTTGCTGCCCATACTTTAGTCGAACCTACTAGCTACACACAAGCCTCCAAGCTTCATGAATGGCAATTAGCAATGCAAAATGAGCTTGCTGCACTCATTGCAAATAACACTTGGAACATTGTTTCCCTTCCCCATGGCCATAATATCAATGGAAACAAATGGGTATACAAAATAAAATATAAGTCCAATGGTGATGTTGAAAGATACAAGGCACGTCTAGTAGCCAAAGGATATACTCAACAACAAGGTATAGACTACTTTGAAACTTTTGCACCCGTTGATAAATTCAATACTTTAAAAGTATTCCTAGCCCTAGCTGCCTTAAATAATTGGAAACTACACCAATTGGACATAAATACTGCTTTCTTACATGGTGATTTAGATGAAGAGGTTTACATGAAACTTCCTCAAGGCTATCAACCTAAGGGGGAGCTCCCACTAAATCTTGTTTGTAAGCTTAACAAAAGCCTTTATGGTCTCAAACAAGCATCCAGACAATGGTATGCTAAACTTAGTACCACTTTGCTCCAAGAAGGTTTTACTCAATCGCATTCCAATCATTCACTTTTTATTAGGACTAATGCTAATAATTTTTTAGTTGTCTTGATTTATGTTGATGATATAGTCCTAGCAAGTAACAATGATCTTGATGTTGATGATTTCAAGCATTGATTAAACTCCAAGTTCAAGCTTAAAGATCTTGGCCCATTACATTTTTTTCTTGGCCTTGAAGTAGGCCGAGCTTCTAATGGTATTTCTGTCTCTCAAAGACCCTTTGTTCTATAATTATTGCATGAAACAGGTTCTTTAGGTGCCAAACCTTCTTCAACTCCTATGGAACCTAATATTAAGTTGAGCAAAGATGATGGAGAGTTATTAACCGATCATACTTCATATAGGAGTTTAATTGGTAAATTGATTTATCTAACCATTACAAGACCAGATATTTCTTATGCTGTGAACAAATTAAGCCAATTTTTACAAGAGCCTAGACAACCTCATTATAAGGCTGCTCAAAAACTCCTCCAATATCTCAAAGGCAATCCTGCTCAAGGCTTATTTTTTCACTCAGCTACATGTTCCCAATCCAACAATATTGCTGCCCCACATCTGTCAGCATCTATTATTTAGCTCAAAGCTTTTTCAGATGTTGATTGGGCTACTTGTCCGGATACAAGACGTTCCATCACTGGCTACTGCATCTATTTGGGCGAATCTTTTGTGTCTTGGAAATCTTAAAAGAAAACCACAGTTTCAAGGTCTTCTGCGGAGGCTGAATACCGTGCTATGGCCAACATAACTTGTGAACTACTATGGTTACTTGCTTTGTTAAAGGATTTCAGGATTCAACATACACAACCAACCGTCATGTACTGTGACAACACCGCTGCCTTGCACATCTCAGAGAACCCCGTCTTTCATGAACGCACCAAGCATATTGAAATAGATTGTCACATTGTTTGACAGCAAGTTCAAAATGGCCAATTATAGCTTCTTCATGTCCCATCACAAGATAACTTAGCTGATATACTCACAAAGCCCCTGTTTCCTACTCATTTTCACAACTTATTAAACAAGATGAGTCTTACAAATATGTACATTTCATCTTGAGGGAGAGTATTATGATATTAATTTACCCTTGTGTATAGCTAACCTGTTGGATTAAAATTCTATTTTATGGGCACATATGTATAATGTATAATAATATTATAAAGTGTGATATATAAATTAAGTGACCAATTATGTTATAAATATCATAAGGTATTAAAGTGTCATGGATTTAATGTGTAGAAACAGGAAAGTGAATTTTTAATTTTATAATGGGCAAAATTGGAAATCACTAATTATAAATTAGGGTTGTGGTCCCCTATATATATGTATTATTCTATTATGTCTGTCATCCCATTAACAGAAAAGAAAAGAGAGACTCTTCTCTCATAGAGATACATATTATATAGGAAGATCTAAACCCTCTGTGCAATCTCCAACAATGGCCTCAGGTTAGTGCTTCCGCTCTTGTGTTAATCTTCTTCTTTAATTTAGCAAAGGATCTATAGAATTATGATTTAGGATTTCTCATATATGCATTTATAATGACATGATTTTGGATTATGTGTTGGATATTATTGTTTATTCATGTTATTTGATTGTATTAGAAATTCTACCAAGTGGTACCAGAGCCACCTTTGCTGAATTTATTGAAGATTTGATGATTTTGTTCGTAAGAAATTTGGGAATTTTATAAAATTAGGGTTTTGATTATAAGATAATATTACTGCCTCTGTTATTTCTTGATTGCATTTAAGTGCATATTATTATGTTTCGGTATATGTATATATGCATATATAAATTGGTCGAATAATTTTGTGGCTGTTATGTGCTGTTGAAAATTCTGGTTATCTATGTACATAGGCTTCAAGCTTCAGGAATCAAATTAATCTTTTGAGTCCATATCTATTGTACATGGCTGTTGTGTTTTTTTTCTTCTTTTGCTTTATGTGATGCATATACGATGATAACTTCACCACTTCAGATTTTTTTTATTATCATTATTATTATTTTATTGAATATATTAAAATATCTCAAAGTTGTATATAATAAAGAAGATATAAATTTATACGTAAATATATATATATATAAATCATTATCAGTTTTGTTTTATTATTATTATTTATTGAATATATAATAATTTCAGTTAAAATAATAATAATAATACATAACAATTAAATTCAAATTTGGTTTTGGTTTTAGATTTTATCGAGAATATCTAATATTTTAAATTAATTAATTGAAACAAAATATCACCAAAGTGATCTCTTTTGTGTAGATTAATTTAATTAAAATGTTAAGATAATTGTGTGTGTGTAATTCATGCATTTATTAACTGGCCCAAAGGTAAGTTAATATTTTGCCAAGTTTCATGCATACCTGTGGTAATAAATGTGTGACAATTATAAGTATTTTGTGTGAGCAATATGTTAGTCCAAAGATTGACTTATTGTTTGACATAATTTATTGTCAATGTTTGATTGCTACAACAAGAGTATCGCTTACAGTTAATATTATTGTCCAAAGACTTAATATTAATGTTGTGCTTGGTATCTTGAGATGGGATTAACCAAATTTTGAATTTATTGTTTGATTATGCACATTGATGTGAGCTTGTTTTGTTTGTTTTGTTCTATATTCAGCTAGTTCATCTTCTGCTGTCTCAATATCTGCTAATATTAATTATATTCCTATGCTTAATGGGACCAATTTTAAGGATTGGAAAAGGAACTTACTTATAGTTCTAGGATGTATGGATTTAGACCATGCATTAAGGGATGAACAACCTGCACCTCTCACTAAGAAAAGCACCCGTGATGAGAAAACGGATTTTGAGAGGTGAGATCGTTCAAATCGCATGAGTTTAATGATTATGAAACACAGCATTCCAGAAGCCTTTTGGGGCACAGAATCCGAAGGGATTACTAAGGCCAAGAATTTCCTTGAACAAATTGAGGAACGTTTTGCTAAAAACGATAAGGTTGAAATGACAACACTTCTAGGTTCTTTGATGACCATGAAGTATAAGGGTCAAGGAAATGTGAGGGAGTACATTATGGAAATGCATCATATTGTCTCAAGGCTTAAGACACTTAAGATCGAGCTTTCTGATGATGTGCTTGTGCTTATGGTTTTGTTAACGCTCCTGCACAGTTTAACCAATTTAAAATTAGTTATAACTGTCAAAAGGAGAAATGGACTCTCAATGAACTCATTTCTCACTGTGTGCAAGAGGAAGAAAGGTTAAAAAAAAGACAAAACTGAAAGTGCTCACTTGGCCACTGCCTCTAAGGATAAGGGCAAGAAAAGGAAATCTGAGAATGAAGCTGCTAAGGGTCCAGCCCAAAAGAAACAACAGAAGGATTCAGAAGGTTGTTACTTTTGCAACAAGCCTGGACATGTGAAGAAAGATTGTGCCAAGTATCACGCATGGCGTGCAAAGAAAGGTATGATTCTTACTTTGGTCTGTTATGAGGTTAATTTAGCTTCAGTACCTAGGAACACTTGGTGGATAGATTCTGGTGCTACTACTCACATAAGTGTTTCTATGCAGGGTTGCCTGAGCTACCGAAAGCCAAGTGATGGTGAAAGACACATCTTCGTGGGCGATGGAACATCGGTGGAAGTAGAAGCAATTGGGCATTTTAGGTTGTTGTTAGGACCTGGTTTTTATTTGGATTTGAAAGACACTTTTGTTGTACCGTCTTTTAGATGGAATTTAATGTCTGTTTCTTTGTTGGACAAATTTGAATATTCTTGTTCTTTTGGAAACAATCAGTTTAATTTGTCTTTAAATTCAAATGTTGTTGGAACTGGTTACTTGAATGCTTATGACAACCTTTATTTGCTAGAAACAATTGCATCCTATAATGAAACCTTGCATGTGGAATCACGTGGTACTAAACGCAAATTAAAAAAGGACAATTCAGCGTCTTATGGCATAAGCGCTTAGGTCATATCTCATAAGCGCTTAGGTCTTCAGATGTCTTAGAATTGATTCATACAGATATTTGTGGGCCATTCCTTACAGCATCATGGAATGGTCAACAATATTTCATATCATTCATAGACGATTACTCACGTTATGGGTACCTATATCTCATTCATGAAAAGTCTCAGTCTCTGGATGTGTTCAAAGCTTATAAAGCTGAAGTTGAGAATCAACTCAACAAAAGGATTAAAAATGTCAGATTTGATCGTGGTGGTGAGTACTACGGTAGATATGATGGCTCAGGCGAACAACGTCCAAGACCGTTTGCTAAATTCCTAAAGGAATGCGGTATTGTCCCACAGTACCCATGCCAGGATTACCTAGCATGAATGGTGTTGCTGAAAGACGCAATAGGACTCTTAAAGATATGGTAAGAAGTATGATTGCTCATTCTACCTTACCTGAGTCCCTGTGGGGAGAAGCATTAAAGACAGCAACTTACATTCTGAATAGAGTACCAACTAAAGCAGTTGAAAAAATACCTTATGAGCTTTGGACAGGTCGAAAGCCTAGTCTAAAACACTTTCACATTTGGGGATGTCCAGCTGAGGCAAGGCCTTATAAGCCACATGAACAAAAATTGGACTCCAAAACAGTGAGCAACTACTTTATTGGTTATTCTGAGCGATCTAGGGGCTATAAGTTTTATGATCCCACAATTAAAAATATTTTTGAGACGGGAACTGCAACATTTTTTGAGGATGTTGAGTTTGGGGGGAGAAATAAGGTTAGAGACATTGCTTTTGAGGAGGAATTGAGTTCAAACTCAGTTCCTACTATTATTTTTGACAATGTTCAGGCTTCTACACCTGTCATTGTTCAAGAGATGAATCCAGAACCTCAACAAGACAATGTTGAACAACCCCCAAATCAAGATGAGGTAATTTTTTCAGAAGAACAAACTCAACAACCTCAAGAACCAGAGCCATTAAGAAGGTCCACAAGAGAAAGAAGAAATGCCATTTCAAATGATTATGTTGTATTTCTTCAAGAACATGAGGATGACAATGGAATGATGGAAGATGATCTAATCAATTTTCATCAGGCCATTAAAAGTTCTAACTCTCAAAAGTGGATTGATGCCATGAAAGAAGAGTATAAGTCTATGCAAGACAATAAAGTTTGGGAACTTGTCCCATTACCAGACGATGCAAAACCAATTGGTTGTAAATGGATATTTAAAACCAAGAGGGATGTAAATGGTAATGTGGAGAGGTATAAAGTGCGTCTTGTAGCTAAAGGCTATACTCAGAAAGAAGGCATTGATTATACAGAGACTTTCTCTCCAGTTTCATCGAAAGACTCTTTTAGAATAATAATGGCACTTCTTGCTCACCTTGATCTTGAACTACATCAAATGGATGTTAAAACTGTGTTTCTCAATGGAGACATTGACGAGACAATTTATATGGTGCAACCAGAAAACTTTGTGTCGGGAGACCCGAAGAATATGGTTTGCAAATTGACAAAATCCATCTATGGACTCAAGCAAGCTTCTCGTCAATGGTATCACAAATTTCATCAAGTAATTATCTCATTCAGTTTTGAGATGAATGTTGTTGATGATTGTGTATATCATAAGTTCAGTGGGAGTAAGTATATATTCCTGGTTCTATATGTCGATGACATATTGCTTGCCACTAATGATATAGGCTTATTGCACGAAACTAAGAGATTTCTATCTAAGCATTTTGAGATGAAAGATCTTGGGGACGCCTCTTTTGTATTAGGAATTCAGATACATCGAGATCGTTCTTGAGGTATTCTTGGATTATCACAAAAGAGCTATATCGATAAAGTACTCAAAAGATTTGGCATGCAAGATTGTAGACCAGGTGATACCCCTGTTGCTAAAGGAGACAAATTCAGTCTCAGTCAGTGCCCTAAAAGTAACCTTGAAATTCAAGAAATGCAAAAGATTCTCTATACATCAGCTGTTGGGAGTCTGATGTATGCTCAAGTTTGTTCGCGTCCGAATATTGCGTACATTGTTGGAATGTTAGGCAGATATTTAAGCAACCCTAGTATGGACCATTGGATAGCAGCCAAGAGGGTTATGAGGTATCTTCAGAGAACAAAAGGTTACATGCTCACATATAAGAAATCAAATCGTTTGGAGGTCGTCGGGTATTCTGATTCTGATTTCGCTAGGTGCCAAGATAGCAGAAAGTCTACATCAGGCTATATTTACATGTTAGCTGGAGGAGCTATTTCTTGGAAAAGTGCCAAACAAACACTTGTAGCTTCTTCCACTATGGCAGCAGAATTTGTAGCATGCTATGAGGCATCGAATCATGGAATATGGCTGCGAAACTTTGTCACTGGGCTGCGCATTTTGGAGAATGTAGAAAGACCACTCAAGTTATTTTGTGACAATAATTCAGCAGTATTGTATTCCAACAACAACAGGAGCTCATCCAAGTCAAAGCATATTGACATAAAGTTCCTAGTTGTGAAAGAAAGAGTGCAGAGTGGACAAATATCCATAGAGCACATTGGGACACACTCCATGATAGCGGATCTGCTCACAAAGGGATTACCACCCAAGGTCTTTCATGAGCACATTGCTCATATGAGTGTGGTATTGTTTGAGGATATCATGATTTAGTGGGATTTTGTATTTTATTTGCTTTATGTTTATTTCAGACATTTATGTATTTGGTTATTTTCTGATCAGAAATGAAGTTTTTCAATTCATTCACTCTGTTTTTGTTATTCTTACCTCGCTAAAGTTTAAGGAGGACCAGTTGGAAATAGACATGTTTGGTTCACATTGCATGTAATTTCCATGCTACGCATCCATGATTGATCTATGTCATTTGATTGTATTTGTATATGTGACCATTGATGGGTTTAGTCATGATTAATATGACAAAGACCGCTTTGATCCTATATGGATATGGTTGATGGACGAGATTGTTAAAGAATACCTTTATATGATAGCAAATTTTGAGCTCATAAGATTGTACATTTATAAGGAAACATATGTTGCCCAAGTGGGAGATTGTTGGATTAAAATCCTATTTTATGGGCACATATGTATAATGTATAATGCTATTATAAAGTGTGATATAAAATTAAGTGACCAATTATGTTATAAATATCATAGGGTATTAAAGTGTCATGGATTTAATGTGTAGAAACAGGAAAGTGAATTTTTAATTTTATAATGGGCAAAATTGGAAATCGCTAATTATAAATTAGGGTTGTGGTCCCCTATATATATGTATTATTCTATTCTGTCTGTCATCCTATTAACAGAAACGAAAAGAGAGACTATTCTCTCATAGAGATATATATTATATAGGAAGATCTAAACTCTCTATGCAATCTCCAACAATGGCCTCAGGTTAGTGTTTCTGCTCTTGTGTTAATCTTCTTCTTTAATTTAGCAATGGATCTATAGAATTATGATTTAGGATTTCTCATATATGCATTTATAATGACATGATTTTAGATTATGTGTTGGAGATTATTGTTTGTTCATGTTATTTGATTGTATTAGAAATTCTAACATAACCTACCTTATCCTTAACTATGATTAATTATACTAACCGATTTCCCCTACTGATTATATATGTACCCAACCAGCTTTTGTAAAATAATAATATACAATAAATCATTTTGGTCACTCTCTGAATATATTTCCTAATATATTTTATTAAAAATGTAGATATTTTTATTTTTAAAAAAGTAATTATTAAAATTCATTTAAAGATCACTCAAGACCCAATTGCTTGCTCACCCAGGGCTTCTTAATTGCTTGAGCCGGGTCTTGATCTTATGTTTCATTGTTAGAAGATGTGGATATATTTAACAATTATTGTAACATTACTTTATTTGTTAGTAAAACCAATTGACTTTCACAAAAGTTTCTGATTTGAAAGTGTACCCAAAAATTATCTCTCATATTAAGAAAAATAACATCAAAATATCCTCTTGCAAATTGGCCTCATTATTATTGCAGTAGTTTAAGATTTATTCATGATCAATTTTCTTTATTGGCTGAAATAATAATTTTTTTGTTAGGTTTCAATTAATCCCCATTTTCCAAGATAGAGAATATCAATAGTAGTTTTTTGTATTAGTTATAGTATTTTTTTATGGGAAATATACACATAATTTATTAAATTTTCAATAGTTTTTTAATATTTTTTATAGTAAACATGAAGAGTTGTATTCTTTCATTGTCTTGGAAAGCAAGGAATTAAATGTAACTATTTTTTAAATAAAAATTTATTAAAAAATATGATAAAATCGAAATTAATAATGTTTCATTGTCCATTTATTCTTTTTGATATCAAACTGATCAAGTACAAATGTTTGATTGTTTTTTTTTTTTTCTTCATAAAACAACAAAATGTTTTGTATATGAATATACCCTACGTACCACTAATATTTTTTAGTTTGTGATAATTAAGTGAGTGAAACTAGGCTAGCTAATTACTTGAATATGACGAAACCAATATATTAATTACTAATTAATCTTATGTATATATGATATGCCAGGATCTCCACTTTTTTCTTCTTTTTAATTTTATCTTGGGGGCCTTTTAAATCTCTTCTATCCTAAAATTTAGGTACCTAATTAATTTGATTATTTTTTGGAAGCATGCACATATATTAATTATATTTGATAAAATTGGAGAAATTTGTTACCAATCGAATCTATGCATGATCAACTTAATTTCATTAGGTATATATAACAGCCAACATTTACCTATACCTATTTATAAATGAAATATATATTATTTTCATCATAAAAAATCATAAAAATGTGTTAAATTTTCATCATTTAAGTATACTTATTGATTTGACCCAAAACCAAATTTTTATACATCCATTTGAATTTTGAACTTAAATTTTTTAATATTATATTTTGAAGTAAGATTTAAAGATAATTTCAAATTTACATGTGATTAATACCAAATTTATATTTCCAATATTGTATTTAATACATCAAAAGGAATTTAATAAAAAATATATTCCCAATAATACTTATATTAAATTTACTACATTGTAAATTAACCAAACTTATTTCAAATAATATTACTATTGCATTTAATACATTAAATATGAATATATTTAAAATTTCAAAAACAAACCAAACTTCTACTCAAAATTTTCATATTTATTGACTCCATTAGAACTATTCATGATATCCTCATTGTAATCTTCATATCTTTTAAATGTTTTGTATAATTACTGGACAAAACAACTCCAAAAATAATGTTTCAACTATTTGATGTATAAAATAAATTATTAAATCAACAACAATATATTCACCATCTTCATCAAGTATCACAAAGCTCCATGACTAAATATAGTGCCACCTTTTAGAAAAATAACAATCAAAGTGTTCAAACATAAATATAAAATGAGTTCCCAATCACAAAAACATATACAATGAAAATATTACCTTGAAAAATAAATAATAGGACTCATTATGAAGACAACATCAAGTTCTACTTTTGAATACTGAAGAGGCTAATTAATGCCAAAAAGAAAAAGAATCAGTGCAAAAAAAAAAGAATATTCACTTGTTGGTAACCTGATGTTAACTTATTCTACCAAGTCATTTATATATCATGTCAGCATATTTGCACATTTACCTAGGTATCCATGAATGGGTAATACCCATTGAAAACTTTTCCATATATATATATGTATGTATAGAGAGAAAAGCAAGCCTGAAGCTAGTAACACATATATGTATATGTATATATAACACAGAGAGGTGAACAATGGCAATATTTCTTCATATGTATATTTATATGTGTGTGTGTATGTATATGTATATATAACACAAATAAAGAGAATTGAAAAATGGTACACATATATGTATATATAACTCTGAGAAAGTGAAGAGAGTCTCACCAATAGAGATTGAGAGATAGCAGAGGGGAGTGCATGTTGCTGTCTGGAAGAGATGATGAATAGAGAGAGAGATAGGAAGTAGCCGCTCGTTTTCTATAGTGGTGAGATGAATTAGGGTTTTAAGTGTATTAAAATATATGTATTTGTATTTAAGGGGTTCGGTCTGTTCGGCCTATTACCGAGTCGTGACTGTTCGGCCTATGAAGCTCAGCCACCGAATGGATTTCAGCCCAGTAAGGGTCGGCCTATTTCGACCCATTTTCGGTGTGGGTTGGGTTGGGTAGTTGGCCCAGAGGCATTTCTGTGCAACCCTACTTGCAAGAGAATAGGGGAATTTGTTGGTATTTTAATAATTATTCAAGGTTAACGTTGTCATTATAAAATATTCATCAACTAAACTAACAAATGGATTCCCGCATAAGCTGAAATTGGCATCTGCTTTTTCCCAGCTTCAGCTGGAGTTTCTCATAATATTTTATAGAGAAATTGGTAAAAATAACATATTTTTTTAATTGATTTTGCACTCTGGCCTACTTTTGATAATTTTTTGTAAAATGGCATCTGTCTAAAATTCGACCCGTTATCTAAATTTTTCGATCAGTTGTCTAAAATTTTCAACCGGCTGTTTGAATTTTTCGACCACCTGTCTAAATATTCGACTAGTTATCTAAATTATGAGAGGTCATCTTGTAAATAATTATTAAAACTAGGCTAAAGTGACTATAAAAAATAGGTCATTTTGACAAGAGGCTTTTTTTTTTAAATGCTTCTCATAAATTATTGAAAAAGCAACTTTTTCACTTTTTACCAAACACAAATCTCTCTCCATATTATTTAATAAGCTAGCTTTCAAAAAGCTACCCCATACGGGGCTTAAGTCCTTCACATGCGAGAAATTTTCTTGATGAACTTCTTGGAGAATTTGGTTGATCTTGTAGAGCTAGAGAGTAAAATAATGTGATTAATGCCTTTTTACCCTCTAAACCCATATATATAATATTGAGGAATTTTTATTTTTATGGATTTTATGCTAACACTTTGCAAAAATATAGGGAAATTACTTTTCCTAAAATTTATGAGAAAAATTCAATAAAAGCTAAAAAATTATTGGGAAACAATACAACTAACAAAATGAGAAGCAAATCCTCCCAACACAAAGTTCAATCAGAAAAAGCAAGGGCAAATTGGTCTGAACACTTCATGATCAACATGGCACCTCTCGATTGCCTCTGACCAGCGACAACGATCGCCACCCTTCTAGCAACGTTCATCTACAACTCCTTCTTCTTCTTCTTTTGGCGATATCGTGCATAACTCCTCCTCCTCCTTCAATTTTCAGATCTGGATTTTTTTTCTAGATCTAAACCTTTTTTTTTTTAGATTTAGAAAGTAACTGCTAACATTTCAAAATTTTAAAGTTTTTTAGGTAAATGATAACTCATATTATTACAAATATTGTATTTTCATTTCGTGTAGCGGATCAGATCTAATTGTTTGTTTGCTTTTTTTGGACCTATTTTTTTTTCTATCTTCGGATTTGCAATTGGCAACTGGTTACCTCCACTTTATAATATGTGTATATTTGTGGCAACCGGTTACCTCACTGAAAATATAGTTTCTTCTTATTCTTATTATTCTTCTTCTTCTTCTTCTTCTTCTTCTTCTTCTTCTTCCTTTTTTGATGAAATGCTCTTCTTTTTCTTCAATAGTTTATTTCTGTTTTTAGTTTATATGATTGCTTTTAAGATCAGATTAGGTTTTTTCTTTAAATTTTCAGATTTGAGATAAGCAACAGGTTACCATCGCGTTCTACTATAGTATAATTTTAGATTTCGTCGGTAACCGATTACCCATATTGCTGTAAATATAGGGACCCCTCTTAGTGTAACTAGTTACCCTTCATGATAGTCTTTTATTTAACCTAGATTTAGAATAATAAAAAAAACATATTTGTAAATGTAAAAGGTAATCAATCAAGTAACTAGTTACCTTAGAGCATCGCCTATAGAGTGTCAAAAAGCTGGGGCAATGCTATAATTAGCACATCTTAAAAAAAATATGACGTTAATGGTGTTTCAAAAAGTATGCCAAATATAGCATGGGCCAAATTTGGCACATCAATAAATGTCACTTTTTCATTTACCATATTGTCACTAATTATTATAATTTAGTAGTTGATAATTAATGACCAACCATATATCATTTTTTATTTAATTTTTGTAATGACAAATTACTAGGAGTACATCATTTGGATAATAAAAAATAATTAAAAAATATTAATTTTTGTATATTCTCAATAAATATTAAATGAATTATTGACTTTTTATGTTAATTTGCTTCTTGTGCATTAGAACACAATTGCAAATATTTGGCCAAATATAGCCTTAACTTATTTTTTGTACTAAATTTAGCACAAAATTTACATCTTGCATTGGAGATAATCTTATCTACACCTGGAAGAAAAAAAAACGTACAATAAAAGTTTAACGCCCCGCGTTTAGGGCACTGGGTAAACCCTAGTTCAGGTATTCTAATTCCCTGTATTATGTATTATGTCAAGGGAACATTTTATGTTACAAGAAGTTGTGATGTTTGAATGCTAGCCATGCTGTGTTAAGTGCGGTTTTTTTTTAGAAACCAAAACCTTTGGTTGTGGACTGGGTCAAAAACCCTAATCGGGTAAAAATCTCGAACTATTTTACTAGGAAATACTATGGCATAAAAATATTAATTTTTCCTGGCACTGGGACTTATAGTCGAGTCAATAAGTTTAAGAAAAATTGATTGAGATTTGAATCTCAATCAATCGGGATTAAGAATGAGAAATTCTTGCCCGAGCCTCCAAGGGCATTTTGGTCAATTTGAGTAAATTGCCAAAATTATGTGTTATGTGACAAATTTATTTTGGTCACATTTATTTTATTTTAGCTTGGAGATATTTAAAAACTATTAGGTAAAAATTTGGAGAATGAAATTACCAAAGGGCCCTTAAGTGCATTAGAAGTGAGTAAAAGGAGCAATGACATTAAGAGAGGAGAGGGAGAAGGGGGAGGTCAAGGTTGTGCCTAGGGCTCTCAAGAGCCTAGAACACCTACCCTAGGAAGTGTAAGAGCCTCATCCACTCATTGGCTTAACCTTAATCATTCCACTCTTACACAACTAATCATTTTTTTTTTAAATTTCCTTTTCTCTCAAGAAAACAAAAACGTCTCTTCTATTTCCTCTCCCCTAAAACCAAACCCTAGACCCATCTACTCTCGATTTTTTTCCATTTTTCTCTCCAAGGAGCAAGAGCTCTCACCTCCATTGAAGGAAGGAAGAAAACTCAAGAGCACACTAGGCAAGTGTAAGTTTCGAACCTAGTACATTCTTTCCTTCTCTATTTCTTTCAAACCTGAAATTCTAAGAGGTTTTACTATGCATGCATGTGATTCTAATAGCCATGCATGGCATGATTCCTATATTCTATGGTTTAAGAGTGGTGGTTTTAGGAGGATCTCAAAGATTTGAAGCTTGTTGATGTTTTAGTGAGAACAAAGGTAAAATTTTTAGAGTTTTGACAGTTTTCCACTCATCTCCATCTTCTACCCTAATATTTCTTTTTCTTTTTTTTTAATCTGCATGTGGAACCTTGGGGCTCGGTTTGCGTGTATATAACACAATGAGGAAGTTTGAAAGGCTAAGAGAACCTTATCTCCAAGCTAGAACCATCAAAGGTAGATTCTTGGTGGGTTTTGAGTTGTTTTTGGTTAGATCTAGTTCTATAGGTTGTTTTGTTGGTTTTTGAAGTTATTTTATGCTTGAGGGTTAGATTGATTGATTTGCATGCATGCATGTGGCTAGGGTTTTGCTAGTTGTGTATATTTTTTCTAGAATGTGTAGAAATGCATGTTGCCAAGTTTTCGTGGTCTAACTTCCAACGGGTTAGATCGTACCCTACTACCTCTTTTGTGGAAATAATTTTTATGTTTGCATAGTTCTAGATGAATACTTGAGTTTAGGCTTTTGAAAAAAAAAAAAAGATTTTTCAAACTGAAGTTATGGACTTTTTGGCATCTTGATGAAATCTTGAAAATTTATGGGCAGCATGCACTATCCAGATTGTTTTGAATATTGAACACATTTTAATAAGCCAAAAGCCATGAAATTTGGTAAAATGTTAGTTTAAATATTTATAAGGATCACAGAAAAAAATTTGGAGGAAAGTTTTCCCTAATAATCTGAAAATAAATTTCTGGGACTGCCCAGATTGTCTTACATTTTTGAATGGGTTCCCCTATTCTAAAAATTATGAAATTTTGAGAAAAAATAAATTAGATATGATTAAAGATCTTGGTAAAATTTTAGAAAAAACTGGCCTATAATGTAAGAGAAATAATTTTTCTAAGAACCCTAAAAATCTAAGAAAAACTCTTGGGCAGCAGGCACTGCCCAGATTTCTTTAAATGGTTTAATGGGTTTTACCTTCCCAAATATGTCACGGTTGAAACTTGGTGAGAAAATTTTTAAGATAAGTATTAAGGCTCTAATAAAAGTTTAGATTAAAATATCTCACGGTTTAAGAGTAATAATTTTTCTAAGTTACCTAAAAACCGGGAAAAATAATTTCAAACCTTAACCAAAAAAATGAGTTTTGGGAGGTTAGTTCTCCTAACCTAAATTGAATTTTTGACGTGAGATTTTACCTAGTTCCCGTCATTAGGATGCATAATACATGAACGAGATTTTAAAGGGGTGTGATTAGAGAACCTAACATTGAATATGAGCTTAAAAGTGGGATTTTTATCACGTTAAAATGAATAGTGAAAAAGTTAGGTTTTGAATTGGAAATGACATTGCATTCAAAAATAGCTAAAGTTTTGGATATCTAACAAATCCCAAATTATTTTACGGTTAATGAGGATTCATTTTTACCATTTTCTAAACTCAGGGTCCAATTGCCCTTTCTTTTCGGAAATGACGTAATAGAGATCCTAGGTTATGGATTTAAAGATGGCAAAAATGGGAGTTAGGTTTTATAAAACTGTAAATTGAAAAGTATTATCGTTAACAAATAATAAATTGAAAAAAGTCGAAACGCGGTATTTTTGGGTAAAGAATGGAAAACGTTAATCTCGTACTTGAGTAGAAAGTGTGTGGTTTTCTAAGATTAAGAGTCGTTTAAAACTTCTTTTATAAGTAACCAAAATATGTGTAATACGATTTAGAGAGTCTTCTAGAGATAGAATATTAAAATGCACGGAGAGTATGTTGCGGTAAGGACAATTTTTCTCAAGAAACCGTAAATTTATTTAAAACAGAATCTGGTCTTATACATTGTAAAGTGTATAAGAGAAATGTCTGTATAGAGTCGCTAAGAGAACCTCATTGAATGTAGTTATCATGGAATATTAACTATAAGAATATGCCATAGTTTAATTCGAGTCATTGTGCGGTTTCACTACAGTGTTATCTAAGCGTGAAGGCTTGCTTTTGGATAGAGGGTTTCCACAAGCAAGCGCTAAGGAATCCGGGTAAGGCAACTAAGTTATGAGCTAATAATTTGAACTAGTCTTTGTAATGCCCCGGATTCCCTAATATGGTTTAATGGCTGGATTAGTAGGCCGGGAGGGCCATAACTATTTAATTATGCCGTTAAATGTGTTTATGCATGTATATGTGAATTATATTATAATATGATGTTAAATGCATGCATGTGGGTCCGCATTTTAGTTACAGGGGTGTGATGGTCATTTGGCTCGTTGAGAGTATAATTGTCTGATTGTATGCATGTCGATGATGTTTGTTGAGACCACATTATAATGTGGGTTTATTCGAGCTATTCGGCATGAGACGATCTTAGAATATTGATTAGCGGTTTAGTCACAACAGGTTTAAGTGTTGGGGCTTGGATTGAGTCTCGGGGTGATTTTAATGATTAGAGCGTTACCGGGTATTAAAGGGTAACGTGATGTGAATTATTGGTATTTGAGATTATTGAGAATAGCAGGAATTGGAGAGCGTTAATTATGATTAACGAGATAGGAGGGAGGTACCAAATATGCCCTTGGGAGCCTTTAGAAACTATTAATTGACCTAGGGGTAAAATGGAAATTTCACCCCTAGGATAGATATATCCTTTGATAGCTGAAGAAGATAGTGGAAAAACAGAGCATGCCTAAGAGTTCTCCTGTACCTTCTTCTCTTCACCTTTCTTTGTGGTTTTTGAACCAATTTTGAGGATTCAAGCTTAGGAAGCAAGCCTTGGGAGTTTGGGAGTGTGTTCCATCATTGAAGAGCATCATAAGCTGAACTTTGGGTAAGTTTCTAACCATGGATTTCTCTGGTTTGCCCTGTTCTGGTTCTGTTTTGCAGCTGAGATCTCTAGGGTGAATTCTTGGTTTTGTTGGGAGTTTTGGCTAGGGTTCCCATGCTTGTGATGTTTGGGGTGTGTTAGGATGGATTTTGGGTTCATTTGGCATCAAGAATAGGATTTGGAAGCTTGGAAATCGAGTTAGAATCGAAGGAGTTGAAGAAGGTCGGTTCAGGGGAGTTTGGGTCTGGAGGTAGCGTTATAGCGCCCACCTTAGGGCGCTACAGCGCTCCTCAGGAGGCTTTTTGGCATTTGGGTGGTTCTGAGTATAGCGCTAGGGAACTAGGGGTTGAGCGCTATAGCGCTACCCTGTTCCTTCTAAGTCCCGTTTTGAGTGTTTTAAGGGTTTTTGACTTGGGGTTTCAATCCTTAAGGTCCGGGATCAAATCTACTCACCGTGTGGGCATGTTTTGAGGTCCCGAGAGTGGTGCTTAGGTTAAGACCCTATTTATGTGAATTCCTATTAACGGAGGTTATCATTGGTTGTGACTAGGTAACCGCTAAGGAACTAAAAGATCGATCGTTCTCAGGGGTCGTCCTTGTTGTATTTCTCGCTCGAACCTGAGGTAAGAAAATAGTGTATGGATACAGTTGCACCCCGTATATGTATATGACATGCATGGTTTGTTATTGAAGCATGTTGGTTGATGTATGTGGACATGGATTGCATATTAAATGCTAACGAATGTTGATTACTTGTTTATGGCACTGACTAGTCAGGGACCGACCCTAAAGTCGATAAACATGCATTGAATGGCTCTATGGAATTGATGCTGGACCGACCCTAAGGTCAAAGAACTTATAAGCGCTTGCCTGGTCTAAGACCAGATGTTCATATCCAGGGCATATGGCTTCGGTGACTGTTCGTCACATGGCTAGGGGACGCTGTCCGCAGTTACGACTCTAGAGTCGGGAGGAAGATTATGTTGGTGACCAATCACCATGCAACTATCCTGAATAAAACCTATGAAAGAATCACTTCTCAGTCAAGCCCTGGTGACCCTATCGTCACACGGCTAAAAGGAGTTGTACCCACTTTTGTGACTTTTGCTACTGTCACCTATCTGTTATGGACTGATAGTCCTGAATGGTTATTACGATCATTGTTGATATTATGTCATGCTTTATTGAGTTTCCTTGCTGGGCCTTGGCTCATGGGTGCTATGTG
Source organism: Humulus lupulus (assembly GCF_963169125.1). NCBI lineage: Eukaryota > Viridiplantae > Streptophyta > Magnoliopsida > Rosales > Cannabaceae > Humulus > Humulus lupulus. Next base: position 146,363,581 of record NC_084801.1, read on the forward strand.
GTGCAGGTAAAGGGAAAGAGAAGCTCTCCCAACCTTGAGTGGAGAGCTTAGGCGGTGTTGTGTACATATTTGGCTGCTTGACCACCACGGTCAGGGAGTTCTCAGAGGAACTAGGGGTTTACCCTATTTTTGCCGCTTAGGTCGGCGTGGATTGTAAATTTGAAACAATAGCGACCATTTTGTATTGTAAACAACTTGTAAACGTTTTGAATAGCTCATGAGCAGTTTATTTACTTAATGAAATGTATCCTTTCCTTTTACTGTTTTTTTCACCTTAGCCTGTTAAACACACTTAGATCACGTTTTTAACCAAAGGACTCGGGTAGCGAGTCAAATTTCCGGTTCACTGTTCACCGTAACTGTTCTGGGGTAACCAGGGCGTTACCACTTGGTATCAGAGCAATTCCAAGGTTAAGGTTCCTGTAGACTGGCTGGGTATGTACACACATCACTAAAGTCAAGCTCGACTCATGGTTTGGTAACTATTTATGTGGTTACATGTATAATTGCTTAAATGTGGTATATATGCTTTACCTGTGTGCATGAGACACCATGTTGAACCTGAGCCCTGAAATATTATACCTTCAGCGAATGTGTGCTAAATAGTACTGAGATTGTTGGAACCTACTTATTAGTATGGTTGTTTATGAGTTATTATGTGATACATGCTGAGTGCTGAATGCCATAAACATGTATCTGTTTGTGAATTTTGAATGACTATGGAATGTGATAATTTTCTGTTTGTTCTTGGACCGTGAGGCGGCAAGAGGTTTAGTTATTACTACCTGACTGGCCGTATTGATTATTGTTTCAATAAGGTATCAGTGACAGAATGAACCCAGGGCAGACAGACATGTCAGTTGGCCAGAGTGATCCAGGCCAGAATAATAACAGTCAGGGTCAAGAGAATGACCAATCCCAGATTCTACAGCCAGCACCTGTAAACTGGCAGCAGTTGTTTGAGGAATTGCAGGCAACAGTGTTAAAAAAGGGAGAGGAGCTTCGTCTCCTAAGACAGCAGCAAGTGCCTGTAGTGGCCAGTGTTGCAGAGGCACCTTTTGTATCGGTGCCAGTTACTGGGCAACTGCCTGAGGTTGGAAACAAATTGGAACCTCTTTATGAACAGTTCAGGAAGCAACAACCTCCTGTGTTTGAAGGCAGTGCGGATCCTACCAAGGTTGAACAATGGATGAGCATGATTACCACTATTCTTGACTTTATGAGGGTAGTTGGTAGTGAGAGGGTGGCCTGTGCTACCTATATCTTTCGGGAAGATGCCCGGATTTGGTGGGAAGTGGTTGGCCAGACCAAGAATGTTAATATTTTGAGCTGGGAGGAGTTTCAGACCTTGTTTAATGAGAAGTATTATAATGACGCTATTAGAGCGGCGAGGGCTGATGAATTTATGAGGCTACTTCAGGGAAGCTTATCAGTAACTGAGTATGCCTTAAGGTTTGACCATTTGGCAAAGTTTTCCAAGGAGTCGGTGCCCACTGATGGGACCAGGAGAGAGCATTTCTTACAGGGGCTACAGCTCAGGTTAGCCCGAGATGTACGTATCACCACTGTGGCAGGAGTTACTACTTATGCACAGGTGGTAGAGAAGGCACTCACAGCTGAGAGTGCAGAGATTAAGATCTGGCGTGACAGTGCAGCCAGAAGGGATTTCAGGAGGCCAGGTCCTCCATTTGTGGGTTCTGGTAGGGATGTTGGCCCCAGTGATCAGAAGAGGAAGGTTCCTGACACCTTCCCAGTTCCAGGTCCTGACAGATGGCCCCGTGGTTTTTTTGTGGGTCGACCTGGTGGTAATGAAGCCTGGAGGTCTTATCTTGAGTGTCCTAGATGCAAGAGGCATCACTTGGGAGAGTGTAGGGCTAGGACCTGCTTCTCTTGTGGAGCAATGGGTCATTTTAAAAAGGATTTCCCTAAGGCAAGAAAGGAAGAACCCAGGAAGGCAAACAGCTCGGCCCCAGCTCGAGTGTTTGCATTGACTCAAGCAGAAGCTGAGGCTTCCCCCTCAGTTGTTACAGGTCAACTTCTTAGTGCTGGAACCGCTTATAATGTATTGATTGATTCTGGTGCTACACATTCCTTTGTTGCTAGTAGTGTTATTGATAGATTGTGTAGACCTTGTGATTTCTATGCTGTGGGGTTTGGTACTTTGCTACCCACTGGGGAGTTAGTGGTATCCAAGAGATGGGTCAGATCTTTGCCAGTGATAGTGGAGGGTAGAGAGTTGTCAGTGGATCTTATAGAGTTGGTTATGACTGACTTCGATATGATACTGGGTATGGACTGGTTAGCAAAGTATGGGGCAACCATTGATTGCAGAAGGAAGATGGTCACCTTTGAGCCTGAGGGTGAGGATCCTTTTGTGTTTGTTGGTGTTGTGCATGGACCCCGTATTCCTATGAGTTCTGTATTGAGGGCTAGGGATTTATTGCGAGGAGGTTGCATTGGATTCTTAGCCAGTGTGGTTGATACCACCCAGGTCATGCCAGTGAGACCAGAGGATACTAGACTGGTATGTGAGTTTCTGGATGTGTTTCCAGAAGATTTTCCAGGGTTTCCACCACACAGAGAGAATGAGTTCGTTATAGAACTGGCACTAGGGATGGAACCAGTGTCTAGAGCACCATACAGAATGGCCCCAGCTGAGTTGAAAGAATTAAAGGTACAGTTGCAAGAGCTGTTGGATTTGGGTTTTATCAGACCTAGTTTTTCACCCTGGGGTGCGCCAGTTCTGTTTGTGAAAAAGAAGGACGGTTCTCTGAGAATGTGTATTGATTACAGAGAACTAAATAAGTTGACAATTAAGAACTGGTATCCTTTGCCAAGGATAGACGATCTGTTTGATCAATTGCAGGGTAAGACGGTATTCTCTAAGATCGACCTTCGTTCTGGTTATCATCAGTTGAGGGTCAAGGAAGGAGACATACCAAAGACCGCTTTTCGTACCAGGTATGGGCATTATGAGTTTTTAGTTATGTCATTTGGATTGACTAATGCCCTTGCTGCTTTCATGGATATGATGAATAGAGTGTTCAAGGATTATCTAGACCAGTTTGTGATCGTCTTCATCGATGATATTCTGGTATATTCTCAGACTGAGTCAGAGCATGAGCAGCATCTGAGGTTGGTTCTACAGAGATTGAGAGAACACAGATTGTTTGCAAAGTTCAAGAAGTGTGAATTCTGGTTGTCTCAGGTGTCCTTCCTTGGGCACATTGTCAGTAAGGAGGGGATTAAAGTAGATCCAATAATGATTGAAGCGGTCAGAGATTGGCCAAGGCCGAAGAATTTCCTTGGTTTGGCAGGGTATTACAGGCGTTTCGTGGAAGGGTTCTCAAACATTGCTACTTCATTGACTGAACTGACATGCAAGAATCAGAAGTTTGTGTGGTTAGATAAATGTGAGAACAACTTCCAGGAACTGAAACAGAGATTGATTACAGCTCCGATTCTGAGTCTTCCGACAGACCAGGAGAAGTTTGTGATATACTGCGATGCTTCTCATCAAGGTTTGGGCTGTGTTTTGATGCAATCTGAGAAGGTGATAGCTTATGCTTCTCGTCAGTTGAAGGAGTATGAAAAGAGGTATCCTACCCATGATCTGGAGTTAGCAGCTATGGTCTTTGCTCTAAAGATATGGAGGCACTATCTCTATGGAGAGAAGTGTGAGATTTATACAGACCACAAGAGCCTGAAATACTTCTTCACCCAGAAAGACTTGAACATGAGGCAAAGGCGTTGGCTAGAGTTAGTAAAAGATTATGATTGTGAGATTCTGTATCACCCAGGGAAAGCCAACGTGGTAGCTGATGCTTTAAGCCGAAAGGGTCCGGGACAGATTCATGGTATTAGGCTGATAGCCAGAGAGTTAGCTGATGATATGACCAGAGCTGGTATAGAGTTGCTGGTGGGCCAGTTGGCCAATATTACGCTACAGTCTACGCTGTTAGAGAGAATCAAGGAGGGTCAGTTGAGTGATCCATAGCTGATCAAGATTCGAGAGAATGTCTTGGCTGGAGCATCCAGAGATTATACAGTGTCTGACTTGGGGTTGTTGAGATACAAGGGATGGATATGCGTTCCATTAGACACTGCATTGAGGCGGAAGATTCTGGATGAATCTCATACTACACCTTACTCTTTTTGCATCCAGGAACCACGAAGATGTATCAGGATGTGAGATCATTGTACTGGTGGCCGGGGATGAAGAGAGATGTAGTAGAGTACGTGGCTAAGTGCTAGACATGTCAACAGGTCAAGGCTGAGCACCAGAGGCCGGCAGGGTTATTGCAGCCTCTGGATATCCCAGAGTAGAAGTGGGAAGACATCACGATGGATTTTGTGGTGGGCTTACCCAGGACCGTTGGTCAGCATGATTCCATTTGGGTGATAGTGGATCGCTACACCAAGTCAGCTCACTTTCTGCCAGTGAGGACTACTTATACAGTTGACCAGTATGCAGATCTCTATGTGAGAGAGATCGTGCGCCTCCATGGAGCTCCTAGGTCGATCGTGTCGGATCGGGACCCTACTTTTACTTCCAAGTTCTGGAAGAGTTTACAGCAGGCCATGGGTACACAGTTGAAGTTCAATACAGCTTATCATCCTCAGACAGATGGGCAATCTGAGAGGACGATCCAGATATTGGAAGACATGCTGCGGGCATGTGTGCTGGACTTTGGTGGATCATGGAGTAAGTATCTGCCTTTGATAGAGTTCTCCTATAATAATAGTTATCAGTCTACCATTGGAGTTGCACCTTATGAGATGCTGTATGGTAGGAAGTGTAGAACTCCCATTCATTGGGATGAGACAGGTGAAAGGAGATACTTAGGTCCTGAGGCAGTTCAGAGGACCAGTGAGGCTATTGACAAGATTAGAGCTCGGATGCTTACTTCTTAGAGTAGACAGAAGAGCTATGCAGATCCCAAACGCAGGAACGTGGAGTTCCAAGTGGGAGACTATGTTTTCCTTAGAGTCTCGCCATGGAAAGGGGTGAGAAGGTTTGGGAAGAAAGGCAAGTTGAGTCCCAGGTTTTTAGGTCCATTTGAGATCCTGGAAAGGATTGGTCAAGTGGCTTACAAACTAGCTTTGCCTCCGGCATTGTCGGCCGTGCATAATGTGTTCCATGTATCCGCTCTTCAGAGGTATGTATCTGATGAGGGTCATGTTTTGAGTTATGAAGATCTGGAGCTTGAACCAGATCTCTCCTTTGAGGAGCAGCTTGTTCAGATACTTGACAAGAAAGATAAAGTCCTCAGGAACAAGACAATACCTTTGGTTAAGGTATTGTAGAGAAACAGCAAGGTCGAGAAGGCGACCTGGGAGCTGGAGTCAATATCCCGAGCTGTTCAGGTAAATTTCGAGGACGAAATTTCTGTAAGGAGGGGAAAGTTGTATTGCCCCGGATTCCCTAATATGTTTTAATGGCTGGATTAGTAGGCCGGGAGGGCCATAACTGTTTAATTATGCCGTTAAATGTGTTTATGCATGTATATGTGAATTATATTATAATATGATGTTAAATGCATGCATGTGGGTCCGCATTTTAGTTACAGGGGTGTGATGGTCATTTGGCTCGTTGAGAGTATAATTGTATGATTTTATGCATGTCGATGATGTGTGTGGAGACCACATTATAATGTGGGTTTGTTCGAGCTATTCAGCATGAGACGATCTTAGAATATTGATTAGCGGTTTAGTCACAACAAGTTTAAGTGTCGGGGCTTGGATTGAGTCTCGGGGTGATTTTAATGATTAGAGCGTTACCGGGTATTAAAGGGTAACGGGATGTGAATTATTGGTATTTGAGATTATTGAGAATAGCAGGAATTGGAGAGCGTTAATTATGATTAACGAGATAGGAGGGAAGTACCAAATATGCCCTTGGGAGCCTTTAGAAACTATTAATTGACCTAGGGGTAAAATGGACATTTCACCCCTAGGATAGATATATCCTTTGATAGCTGAAGAAGATAGTGGAAAAACAGAGCATGCCTAAGAGTTCTCCCGTACCTTCTTCTCTTCACCTTTCTTTGTGGTTTTTGAACCAATTTTGAGGATTCAAGCTTAGGAAGCAAGCCTTGGGAGTTTGGGAGTGTGTTCCATCATTGAAGAGCATCATAAGCTGAACTTTGGGTAAGTTTCTAACCATGGATTTCTCTGGTTTGCCATGTTCTGGTTCTGTTTTGCAGCTGAGATCTCTAGGGTGAATTCTTGGTTTTGTTGGGAGTTTTGGCTAGGGTTCCCATGCTTGTGATGTTTGGGGTGTGTTAGGATGGATTTTGGGTTCATTTGGCATCAAGAATAGGATTTGGAAGCTTGGAAATCGAGTTAGAATCAAAGGAGTTGAAGAAGGTCGGTTCAGGGGAGTTTGGGTCTGGAGGTAGCGCTATAGCGCCCACCTTAGGGCGCTACAGCGCTCCTCAGGAGGCTTTTTGGCATTTGGGTGGTTCTGAGTATAGCGCTGGGGCGCTAGGGGTTGAGCGCTGTAGCTCTACCCTGTTCCTTCTAAGTCCCGTTTTGAGTGTTTTTAAGGGTTTTTGACTTGGGGTTTCAATCCTTAAGGTCCGAGATCGAATCTAATCACCGTGTGGGCATGTTTCGAGGTCTCGAGAGTGGTGCTTAGGTTAAGACCCTATTTATGTGGATTCCTATTAACGGAGGTTATCATTGGTTGTGACTAGGTAACCGCTAAGGAACTAAAAGATCGATCGTTCTCAGGGGTCGTCCTTGTTGTATTTCTCGCTCGAACCTGAGGTAAGAAAATAGTGTATGGATACAGTTGCACCCCGTATATGTATATGACATGCATGGTTTGTTATTGAAGCATGTTGGTTGATGTATGTGGACATGGATTGCATATTAAATGCTAGCGAATGTTGATTACTTGTTTATGGCACTGACTAGTCAGGGACCGACCCTAAAGTCGATAAACATGCATTGAATGGCTCTATGGCATTCATGTTGGACCGACCCTAAGGTCAAAGAACTTATAAGCGCTTGCCTGGTCTAAGACCAGATGTTCATATCCAGGGCATATGGCCCCGGTAACTGTTCGTCACATGGCTAGGGGACGCTGTCCGCAATTACGACTCTAGAGTCGGGAGGAAGATTATGTTGGTGACCAATCACCATGCACCTATCCTGAATAAAGCCTATGAAAGAATCACTTCTCAGTCAAGCCCTGGTGACCCTATCGTCACATGGCTAAAAGGAGTTGTACCCACTTTTGTGACTTTTGCTACTGTCACCTATCTGTTATGGACTGATAGTCCTGAATGGTTATTACGATCATTGTTGATATTATGTCATGCTTTATTGAGTTTCCTTGCTGGGCCTTGGCTCATGGGTGCTATGTGGTGCAGGTAAAGGGAAAGAGAAGCTCTCCCAACCTTGAGTGGAGAGCTTAGGCGGTGTTGTGTACATATTTGGCCGCTTGACCACCACGGTCAGGGAGTTCTCAGAGGAACTAGGGGTTTACCCTATTTTTGCCGCTTAGGTCGGCGGGGATTGTAAATTTGAAACAATAGCGACCATTTTGTATTGTAAACAACTTGTAAACGTTTTGAGTAGCTCATGAGCAGTTTATTTACTTAATGAAATGTATCCTTTCCCTTTACTGTTTTTTTTCACCTTAGCCTGTTAAACACACTTAGATCACGTTTTTAACCAAAGGACTCGGGTAGTGAGTCAAATTTCCGGTTCATTGTTCATCGTAACTATTCTGGGGTAACCAGGGAATTACAGTCTTAGAAGGTTTACTCAAGACCGTGGTCCTAGAGGGTTCGCATACTCGTGACTAAGGTAAGCAGTCTGGCTAGCTACTGTGACTACTATGAACTTCGGCTATCCACCAAGGCACTAAGTAAGAAACTAGTTCACCACCTGTGATAATCAGTATCCTGTGATCTGTAGGGTGAAAGACCGGGTAAGGCTGTGCAATCCCACATCGCCTGGGGAAGGTAGCGTGGTGATTCTAAGACTGTGTAGGTATGAGACTACACAGTGGAAGAGAGCTTAAATGGATTGATGGGTACTACCTATGCCAACAAGATGCATCTTCTTTTCGGTAGCCCATCACTTGAGAACTCCAAAGTTAAGCATGCTTGATGTGGAGTAGTCTCATGATGGGTGACCTTCTGGGAAGTTTTCCCAGGAAGCGTGCGCGTGAGGACAAAGCACACTGGAAATACTCGTGTTGGTTTGTAGGGCCAGTCGTCATTCCAGGAAGCAACCAAGTGACGTGGGACATTACACCACCGGTGACTATGTAACTAAGGTCGGTTGGCCACCGCAATATGTAAGAAGTCCGGCTTAACACCTGTGACATAAGAGTCCGGTTCAACTCCAGAACACATAAGTAAGTTGATTTCGATTCTGGCAAGCTAGCGTGACAACTATGAACACTGGCTAGCCACCGGGGAACTAAGTAAGAAACTAGTTCCCCACCAATGACTATGAAACTAAGGTCGGTTGCCCATCATAATATGTAAGGAGTCCAGCTTAATACAGTGACATAAGAGTCTGCTTAAACTCCATGACACGTAAGTATGTTAATTCTGGAATCAAATCTCTATGACTAAGAAAGTATGTCGAAATCTTCTAGGAGTCTGTGTGACCGGTGTAACTAGTTTACACACGTCGACACTATGGTAAGATATGTTACAATGTACTAAGATATGTTAAGATATGTTACAGGTTCCTCCGGAACCCTAAGTAAGTATGTATGCTAAGATATGAATGACTAAGTAAGTATGTATGTTATGATACGAGTGAGTAAGTAAGTATGTGTGTTACCAGTTAAGACTGTATTATGCTCTAGGATTTTCTGCGTGCAGGTGTACTTTTAGAATATAAATGTTGGTTGCCAGGACGTTCGCACGTTCTTAAATTGTATGTTAGGGTTTGGTTTCATCAGAATCCAATTCTTGGTTGATTATCTGCCTAGTTACAGTTAGTTAAGTCCTTGCTCTATTTATGTCATTTTGATTGTTAAGTTGTTCTTACTAAGTGTTTCCCTTACCTAGTTGTTTCGTGTTGTAGGTAAGATCAAAGTAAAGTGGATCATTGAGTGCTGGAGTTTATCTGCGAGGGTGTACATGTGGACTGATCTTTCGGGAATTTATGTTTTGGGGACTAGAACCCATATGATAACTAAGAAATTATTTTGGGCTTGTTGAATGTGTTTAAAATTATGACATTGTAATTTCTTTTAAGTTTGCGCATACTTCTGAACTCTTTCATGTTTTGAAAAGTTTTTTTATATGGATTTTCGGTTACCTTATTTTAGAAAATGGTTATGTTTTCCCGCAAATTATGTTAAGAGATTTTACGGGATGTTACAAAAAGTCGTTAAAAAATACATATAATAAATAAATAAAAATAATTCATATTACAAAAAGAAATATTTGCAACACAATCACAGTAAAATTTAATATAAAATTAGTTATATCATATAATATTAATAAAAACAATTCGACTTTATAAAAATAACTATAAAAAATTGAAATAATAAATAAATATAAAAATAATTTAAAATAAGTAAAAAGATAAAATTGAAATGATAAAATCTCCCAATTTAAAAAATTTAATCAACAACAAAACTATGGCTTAATCACCAATTTATAGAAAAACATGGGAAAATAAAACCCATAACTTAAGGAATTTAATAAAAAAAAAGTCATATTTTTGCACAGATTTTATAAAAAGCCAAGAAATCTGTAATTTCCTCTATAATATTAGCATCATATTAGGCTTCAATCAATCAAAATTGGAATAAAAAAGTCATTTCCTGCTAAAAAACGAGGTTCCTAGGCGACATATTGTTAGAGAATATAATATTCAAAGGAATAAAAAGAAATCAAGATATGCATGTAAGCAAGAAATACAATAGACAAGGTGTTTACTAAAATAAATGTTATAAACTCAATTGCTAAAAATACAAGTAAATAGATATGAGGAGTAATAGAAGAGAAGAAGATAACAAACTCAACGCATGAATAATACAAATAAATATATAAACTAAGAAAGAAAGAAAAAATAATAGAAAGAACACAAACTCTCACACAACTAAAGTGTAGAGTAGTGGGGATTACCAACTTGAAGAAGGTTCAAGACCTTTGTCCAAAAGCTTATTTTCTCCTATTCTCTAAGCACTAAGGGATCTCATAAGGAAAAAGCTCTCTGGAATTATCAAGCATCTTTGGTGTATTTTCCAACCGAGTGCTTTGTGAATAGAAAATGGTGTGTATTACAAGTGAGCATCAGGCTCCTTTTTATATAGTTTTGAGACACCGTTTGAATTTCAAATTCCACCAACCCATATGATTGTTACCGATGCTTAATTGGATGTTTATGGAATTAAAATGAAGATTTGGGAGTTACTTGGGATGTTAAAACCGTTCAATTTGTAGAAAACTGAAAATTGAAATTGGCTACAAACACCCTAGGCCGCGCCCAGGGACATGCCTGGTCGCAGCCACTGGGTTCTGACTCCCAGGTCGCGGCCTGGGACACTTATGGCCGTGGCCACCAGGCTAATTCAACATCCTAATTTTGCATCTTTCCAAAACGCCTCAAACCCTTTCCCACATGATTTGTAACCTCCATACACCTAATTAGAGTTAAAAATATGTCTTCAACAACCATATTACATAATAGCTCTATGAAATTTAAACACAAATGTGTAACTCTCAATCTATACATTATTGGGTAATTTTGGGAGTTATAATTTTGTAACTGATTTTGTAACTCCAAATATATTACACTTGGACAGACACATATGTCCAATTTTTGTAACTCTCAATAATATGTTACAAGGTGCGACAAATTACATGTGTGTGACAAATCACATTTTGTCACATTATTTAATCTAACATTATATTATATAAAATAATATAACATTCACCCACTTAGATTAAATAATCACTTTTTGTAACACTTATTTAATCAATCAAACATTATATCAAAAGATAATATTCTCACACTTGATTTAATAATTACTCTCTCTATATGAACCATTGCATTAGTGCATAAAGTAAAATGTCTTTCGACTTGAATTTTACCTTCGTGTAATTATCACAAAGTTTGTTGAAATTTTGGTTGCTAAAGCATTGAATCACTATTCTTTGATAACAAACTGGTGATAACACGCACACCTTTGCTATGTTCACTTGAGACCTCAATGTCTTGCTTTTGCACCATTAATGCACATTCCATTCATAGACTTTTCTTGAGAATGACTCCCAATTCTCATAAGGGGTGGCACCACCCCTAGGTCTATATAGGTAGAACTCTTACAATATTTTGTTACCCTAAAATACTTATTTTTTTCAAGATTGGGTTCTATTAAAATCCTTTTGGTTTTAGCCCTTATTGTAACACTATTGTACTCATATCTCAGATGGGACACAATTTTGAGTACTACTAATATTCACTTGATTGACTTGTTATTACCTATTGAACCTAATACTAGTTTGGTTACTAGTATTAAGATATGTTACTATCAACCGTGAATCTCTTTAGGGAGTCTAAGTCACATCCCTTAAGATGTAGAAATGATTCCATTTGAGTCATTTCTTTTCTCATGTATGCATACTTAATCATTCTATCATTATTTTATTCAAACATTGTTGCTAACTATAATTTGATTAAAATAGTTACACCTTTAAAATAGTGAGTTGACCATAGTCAACACCCCCACTTTTTTATACTTTAATATCCGAGATAAACATTTTTCTTGAATATTAATTCTAGACACTTCTTTGTTTCTAAAACTCCCCTTATGTTTTAAATTGATTCATTCTTGAACCAAATATCTCACAAACAAGAACTTTAGACATCAAGCATGACTAACTATTTTTATTCATTCTATACATATATAGCTAAAGTAATTTAGAATGTGGAATTCCAAATCACCTATTTGATAGGATAACAAATTAATCAATTATTATCAACATAATAAATTGATTAACTTTTGAGCATCACCCCCACATTTCTCACAAAAAAATGAAAATATCACTTCTAAATAGTAATCTATTTATTTCTATTAAGTCCTTTATCCTCCAAGATAAATCTAGACTTATAATTCCCAAAGTTCACCATGAGTCATTTAAGCCACATGATAAAATCTCAATAGATCAAGATAAACAAAACATCAATGTTAGTTTATTTTGATTTATTTACTTGCTAAAGCAAGACACACTTCTTTGAAAGTAACCTTCACTTGGTTGCTTTCTTTTATATATTTCACAAAAATGAGATATGTGAACACAAATGTAATGTGAGAATCTCTCAAACAAATAATCACATTATGGAATAATAGTTCTATACTCTTACCTATTATTTTATTTTAACAAGTTCATTTGAAAACTTTGTTAATATCTCACACAAATTTCTCATATCACAATAATAAATCTCATAGCAAAAGAAAAAATTATCATAGAATAAAACTTTAATTTCATCTATAGCTCTCAAGATTACAAGCTTTATTATAGGTCATTACATAAAACAACTATTTCCAAAAAAGACACACAAACATGGTAATCATGCTAAGATCTCTTCTTCCTTTTCAACAGCATTTACCTCATTCTCATGTGGGTCCTTTAGGTACCTACATTGTAACGACCCAAAATTACTAATAAGGCTTAAGGGCATTGATTAGTGTGTCGGGAGGGCATAACTGGATTATGTGTGATTTAAATGATTAAATGCATGATTATGTGATAAGCATGCCTGTATGATTATTTGGATATATGAGATGCATGATTATGAGTATTAGTACGCATGTAGGCCCTGTTTAGATTATAAGGGCATATTTGTAATTTTGTCCCGTTGAGGGCATAAACATGATTATCTGTGATAAATTGTTGAGACCACATTATTATGTGGATATATTTGCAGCTTGTGACTCGAGGCAATCCTAGTGAGCGGTTTAGCGAAAAGTCACGGTGGGGATTTATACCCGGCTCGGGGGAGCCTGGGGGTACTTTCGGGAATTCGGGAAATACATTGGAGACTATTTGACATTGAGGGAAATAATTGGTGATTAGCTAGGTGTCGGGGTTTAAGCAGTAATTATTAGGGACACTTGAGGAATTAGCGGGAATTGGGAGCAATGAGCAAAATGCCCTTAGAATGTTTCAAGGCTTAGGTTTTAATGGGAGGGCAAAATGGTCTTTTAGGTGGTTAAAAGAGGATAAGTGATATTCTGCCTTTATATACTTAGTGGAAATTTTAGAAAGTATTAAAAGCTGAGAGAAAAGAAAAGAAGAAGGAAAGAAGAGAAAACATAATAGTAGAGCTTACCTCCTTCTCCTTCACTCGGTTTGCCCATTCTTCACCATTTCTTGAGGATTTTTGAAGTTGTAACTTAGTGGAGGCTTAGGCTAGAGCTGGGACCTTGGTTCTTGAGATAATCAAGAGGGTTAGCTGGAGCTAATTCCCAAATAAAGGTAAGGTTTAAAGTGTTGAGATTTCTAATTTTTGGTGAGGTAGAGTTCTGGATTTGGATTTTTAAATGGAAGTTAAGGGGTTTGAGCTTGAAGAATTGAGGAGCTAAAGGCTGGAAGGATACTAAGGGCAACCTAAGGTTGAATTCCCCATTAAAGGTAAGAATTTCTGAGCTTGATCATGTGAGTTGCTGGGTTGATTATGGTTTTCTGATGAGTTCTTGAGTTTTGAGTTCAATTCTTGTTTTCTTTGTTTGATGGTGCATGTGGTTAAGTTTTATGTTGTTGGGCTATGTGGGATGAAATGTAGAGGATGGTAGGCTCAATTTGATGTATGGTTGAGGTTTGAAGGGGTTTTAGGGAGTTTTGGCTTGAGGAAATTCAAAGGAGAAAACCAGAGGTTGAAGATTGTTGTTTGTAGCGCTGTAGCGCTAGCCTTGGAGCGCTACAGCGCTATGCTGGCTTCCTAGGGGGCTTTTGTCTTTACTTGTAGTGCTGTAGTGCCCACTTTTTGGAACTGTAGCGCTACCTTGCCTCCAGAAATGGATTTTTTTGGGTATTTTCGTAGGCTTTTTGCCCGAGGGCTCGGGGTTTGATTCCACCACCCCGTTTGGTGGAATTAAGGCTTCCCGAGGGCTCGAGATTGGTCTCGAGGTTAGGTTATGGAATTGAAGTTTAGTGATGGTTCTAATTTATGGCTGTGACTAAGTGTATGCTAGAGCTCGGATGGGATCGTGCTTGAAGGCCGATTTCACTAATCAAAGCTATCAGAATTAAAGGTAAGAAACTGCACCCAGTTTTGTGTTTGTGTTGGGACTAAGAGTTCCCTATATTTATATGTAATGTCATGAGATGGTATTATTCCATGGGGACATGTGACAAACGACCTAAGAGTGCCAGAATCAATATTTGCGCACAGGACGCGGCTCGGCCATTGGTAGCTGAGGTTAAGTACATAATCACTGAGCTTAGCCTAAGCGAGCCGGAGTCAGTGGGATAATCAGAGGGTACAGCCTAAGGGCGCCGACCCTGGGTTTTGGCGTGATATTTTTAATGTTGTTTAAACTGATGGTTGTGGCGAGTATGTTATCTGAATAACTAATTATTGGCTTGTGGATTGATATTACTTTTTATATGAGCAATATGACCTGTTTGTGTCTGATTAATAATTCATGAAATATCTGACTGTTGTTTACCATTTATAGTCTGTATTGTGGCTTTCTTGCTGGGCCTCGGCTCACGGTTGCTTCGTGGTGCAGGTAAAGGCAAGAGCAAGGTGGACTAGTCCTGAGTTGGAGAGCTTTGAGGCTGAATGTACATAGTCAGTTGATCGGCCACCACGGCCGAGGAGTGGTACAGGACAAGAGAAGCATAAATGTCTGTTTTGCCCTTAGAGTGGCCAGTACTTGTTTACAACATGGAATTTTTGTAAACTTTCTTTTAAACTCTATTTCTTTTGGGATCCCATGTACGAAATGTTTATCTAAATGAAATGTATCTTTTATGACCACAATCTTTTAACCCTAGTTCAATTATGGTTTCAGTAACACATTTCTAACTAAATGAGTTGATTAGCAAGTCTTGCACCTTTATAAACACACAGTGTAACAGTCTTGGCTAACCAGGGCGTTACATACATACTCTAGCATAGCACCCAAATATTCCACAAACAAAACAATGACCTCTCACGTCTTTGAATTTTCCATGATCTTTCTTTGGTCCTAAAGGGTTCACACTACCCTTTTTGTTGTTGATGCTTTAGGGATGCTTATGTGAGACCGCATTGGCCTTGGAAGTCTCATCTTTAGAGTCATTCACACCCTTGTCTCTTATTCTTGATTCCTCTTCAATTCTAATGTGTTTTTGGATCTCTTCCAAAGTGTAATCCTCATTTTTATGAATGATTCTTTTCCTACAACTTCTCCAAGTTGGTGGAAATTTTTCAACTATTGCACCAACTTGAAAGGCATCGGGAAGCTCAATCTTAAGAACTTTCAATTTGTTTACTATCACTTGCAACTCATGAATTTGAGGTAGAAGAGTTTTTCCATCAATGAAAGAAAATTTGAAATATTGAGAAATTAATAACTTTCTTGTACCTTCGTCCTCGTCCATGTACTTACTCTCCAAGGCATCCCAAATCTCATTTGTGGATTTTGTATTGGTATAGAGGTCATTGAGCCTATCAAATAGGGCATTAAGGATATGGCCCCGACATATAAGTGTTGGAAACATATTTTCCGAGTGCACAGCGAAATACGATTTATGGCCCCAGTAGATTACAAAAATTCTATATATAAAACCATTTTATATAAACAATCCTATGATTTATATATATTAATCTAATATAAGAAGATTTACCTCTTAAAGCCTATCAAGTGTCCTTGCTATCTTCTTGTATAATTAACGATCATCCTTTCCAAGCACGCAAGACTCACACCAAAGTCTTCCAGACCGTAATCTCAGCACAACTGGACGTGTGTGGGCACGTAGAGATTTAATATGACAATTTAGGACTCCATTGATATTCTCAACACATGAGATCAATGATGTTTGGGTAAAGATAATGGTTGAAACAATTTATTTGTAGAGTCCAAGAACTTTACTTAGCTAATTGTTTAGTAGTATTATAGTATGTTTAGTGTTATCATTGTTACTTTGGATTTTTCGTTCAGACCGGGAGTTATTTGGACACTCATAGTAGTACTTATAGATTTTCTAAGTTTAACCTATAGTTTAAGAATATTAAGTATAACCTAAGGTTTGATTAATGTGACTGATATTAAGGATTATATTATTATTTATAAGGTTTAGACATCAACCAATAGGATTTTAAGCACATGTTTTGAATGGTAATTAAGGATTAAGTATTTTTGAGGATTAAATTAAATAAGGGTAAAAGTTTGAATGTATAGGGTCAGTCAGCAGCTTTGAGCACGTTGAGGGCTCAGTCAAGGCTGTTTAATCCATTCAAACTTAGCTAAAAATGTGTAAATTCGTGTTTAAATATTCTGCGTATGCCGATATATCGCAGCTATAGGGGGCGATATGTCGCAGCACGTAGATACGGAAAACACGAATCGATGCACGGTCGCCTCGGGAACAAAGGTCCAGGCGATATATCGCCTATAGGGGGCGATATATCGCCTCCACCAGCATGAATTCAAATACTTTTGAATTCTTTTCCCTTCAGCCATTCAAACTCCTTCAACAGTCCAGCATCTTCTGAACGAGTCTTCAGCCTCTGCTGAACGATTATTCAAATGATTTTCACTTAAAAAGCCATTATTTTTATTCAAGTAAAATCAAGATATTTTCATTCCCAAACTCTATAAATAGGACCTAGTACCCAGCCATTATTCACCATTTGCTCTAAGTTCAGAGGCTGCTAGTGTTAAGTGAGTGTGAAAGTGTAAACACTTGGTTTGGGGAAAAACTATAAGCTTAAACATCATAAGCTTATCAAACACTTTGGGGAGAGAGTGCTATAGTATTTCGGTGGATGTTAGATTGATCTTGCAATCTTTGAGGTAAACCCAAAACTTTAGTTCTTTTCTGTATTTTTTATGTTATTTCCTTTCTCAAAACCTTCTACTCAGTCCCCTAACCTTATTCTTATTTTGGTTAGGGAATCCAAGCTTTTAAGCATATAAGTAGGTAAGTATGTTTTCTATGGTTTAGTCTTTCCATCTCTTTCATTTCATCTCCTTTCTTTAGACTTACTCTTTCTTATGGTTTTAGGAGTGTTCCAACAATCCCAACTCAGTCCATAATCTCGGTAACTTTGGTAAGGAAAATAGGCTAGAATTAATATGTTATGTGCTTATGTTATGTATATGTTTATGTCATTAAAAGTGTTGTGATATGTATATGTGTATGTTTGTAGGCTTGGGCATATGACCCATATGACTAACAAGACCCCAAATGGGTTATGGGCATATGACCTACTTAGCTAGTAGGACCCCATTAACCCCATGGGCATATGCTTGTTTAGTCTATGGGACCCCAAGTAATAATGGCCATTATAATAAGTGTATGTTATATGTATTATGTTAAGTCTTTATGTTTCCTTATGAAATTATGTATGTGACTTTGTGTTAGATTTTCCTTACTGGGCATTAGGCTCACTCCTTTCTGTTTATGTGCAGGAAAATAAGTTTAGAGGCGGAAAGATTCGTGACGCTTGGAGAATGTGTATCGATGATGAATGGAGTCAAGGGGCCGAGCGTTATTCGATTCGAGGATATAGTCTCCTTTTATGTTTTTATGGTTTTTATGTGTATTTTCCGCATTATTATGTAATGTCTTTTATTTTAAATCTTGTTTTGTTTTAAAGACAATGGGATCCCAAAATCCTTCTTAGTATTCTGTTTATTTGTAAATAACTCTTATTTTCAAGTTATTCAATAAATTATGGTATTTTCGTAAAAATGTAAGTTTTATGTATAGTTTCGATAATGGTCCAATTAGTCTAGATTAGTGGGTCATTACAGTTGGTATCAGAGAAACGGTTCCTTCGCATGAAGTTCTCCTCGATACACATGCTCAAAGCTCCGAATCGGACCGCCAAGTAAGTGTTTAAGTTACAAGTTACAAGTTACTTTGTCTATGTGTATAGCTAACAACTTTAGTGTTTATGTTTCAGTTAAGAATGAATGGAGCTTTAACCTACCAAGATATCCGAGCCATTAAGGCCTTAAAAAGAATAAGGGAGCCAAGAAACACCGTAGGAGCCTTAGAAAGGATTACACGAAGGTTGCTTTTGTTTCACCAAGCAATAGGTGGCCTTCAAGAGGCTAAACAAATAATGCTAAGATCAACGGAACAATATGTATTAGTGATTAGGTTGTTTAAAGATTTCCATCCTGTAATAGCAGCCTTAGAAGAAATATGGGAAGAAATGAATGATGAGGATGAATCACCATTAGCAATGAGATACTATTTCCTCTTAGTTAGGTTCACCGCAAAATTTGAATTTCAATTCACCAAGGAGCAAAAGAATAGGATTCTCACAAACCTTCCTAGAGGGCATTTTGATGCTCATGATAATGATGACTATGAGGCTATAGATGATGATATGTTAGATGACGGATCGGATGTAGAAGATCCCGATTTTTAGATTAGTAGTTTTTTTGTTTTATTTACTTTTATGTTATGATTGTAATAAGTGAAATTGTTTTCCAAATGAATAAACATGCTATTTGAATATCATGTGTGAGTTTGAATTTTTTTTTTTCACAATCATAATAAATACTAAATAAAATGAATAATGACTGAGTTCGGTGAGGGTGGATACGAATCAATGAACCTGGTTTCCTTGTTGAGAGTTAGGGGGCCTTAGTAGTGGGAACGATTTTACTGATCCCAGCCCTCCCTCAATATGGTTTACTTTGGAACAAAGATAAGTTTCGAGCCTGAGAATTAAGTCATATAGGATTATTAGAAACACACTTAGAAAATAAAGATGACTTGTTTTTCTAAGTATAGAAACCCACTCTAATAATAAATAAAGACCTATATAATTTTTCATAAGAAGTCATAATAAATAGGTCCGAGATATGTTTGTTTAGAATAAGTTTTTGCCTTAGAGCCTATTAGGAAAAGTTCTAACATGTTTCTTTTAACTGTTAGAACTCTGCTACGATGTCTCTCCGAAGATCTGCTCGCACCAACGGGAACGCTTCCAACGATGTTCCAGCGACCAATGCGGTCCCTACCGTTCGCCGAAGGAGAGTGCGTGTTACTGCTCGCCGCAACGCGCCGGCACAGCCAGCTGACAACACTGTAGAGATTGCCAGACTGCGACAACAAGTTGAGGAACTTCTGCAGCAACAACGCCAACAGGCTCAATCTCAGCCTCAGCCTCCGCCACAGCCGCAGCCGCAGCCGCAGCCACAGCCAATGGCCCCAGCACCCCAACAAGTTGGTCCGTATGGGGGATGGCCTATGACGAACTACGCTCCTTATCCTGTACAGCATATGGAGCCGGTGTACGAAAGGTTCCGCAAGCAGCACGCTCCGAACTTCGAAGGGACTACGGACCCCATTGAAGCAGAAGAATGGCTAAGGAATGTGGAGCCGATCCTAGCCCACATGAACCTTAATAATGCTGACCGCATATCCTGCGTCTCATCTTTACTCAAGAAAGATGCCAGGATATGGTGGGATTTGGTCCAGCAATCCCACGATGCTGCCACCATGACGTGGACCCGATTTGTGGAGCTCTTCCACAAGAAGTACTACAATTCAGCGGTACTTGCTACAAGAGTTGAGGAGTTCACCAATCTGAAGCAAGGGAATTTAACAGTGGCGGAATATGCTCGTCAGTTTGATCGCTTAGCCAAGTTCGCGGCAGAGTTAGTTCCGACCGATTATCTGAGGGTGAACAAATTCGTGAGAGGACTCCGACCAAAGATTGAGATGGGGGTGAAACTAGCAAACCCGGGAAACACTTCATATGCCGACGTTCTTGAGACGGCAATTGAAGTAGAAAGGTTGCAAGCCAACGTGAGCAAAGAAGAAGCCAGCAAGCCGGAACCTAGGCAGCAGAGCCAACCTCAGGCCAGTCGGAACAACAATCAGTCCAGCAACAGTCAGTCCAACAACAACGGTAACGGACAGAAGAGAAGGCATCCTGACAACAAGCAAGCCGACAACAATAAAAGGGCACGACCAAGTAATGGGGGAAATAGGTCGGGCTACGTGGAATACCCGCCATGTGCCAAATGTCAGAAGAAGCATCCTGGAGAATGCCGTGCCAACACCAAGGAGTGTTTCAACTGTGGTCAAGAAGGGCATCGTAAAAGAGACTGTCCTCAGCAAAAGCCGGAAGGAAAGAAGGACGAAAAGATGGTTCCTGCTCGGGTTTTTGCTTTAACCCAAGGAGAGGCGGATGCTAGCAACAAGGTGGTCACAGGTCAGGTTTCCATCCTCAATAAATTATGTCATGTATTATTTGATTCGGGAGCCACTCATTCGTATATTTCGTTAGGAATGATAGATAAACTAGACAAACCTAGTGAAAGATTTAGAACTAGGTTTGCAACCGAGTTGCCTTCAGGCAAAGTAGTTCTATCATCACGAATTGTACGAGGCGTACCAATCAAGATTGAGGACAAGGAACTAGAAGGAGACCTGATAGAGCTGGTGATCAAAGACTTCGACGTCATACTAGGCATGGATTGGCTAGCACGGCATGGCGCAACGATCGACTGCAGACGCAAGAAGGTGGTGTTCGAGACTCCTGACGGCCAGAAACTGTGCTTCATGGGACAAGCTGCAGGACTACGCACACCGTTAGTATCATCTCTCAAAGCTCAGAGAATGATGGAGAAAGGATGTCAAGCATTCTTAGCCAACATCACGAATGTGGAGAAGGAGACATCACTCAAAGTTGGAGATGTTCGAGTCATACAAGAATTTCCAGAAGTATTTCCCGATGACTTGCCAGGATTGCCGCCAACTAGAGAAATAGACTTCACGATAGAATTAGTACCGGGCACCGAGCCTATCTCTAAGGCACCATACCGGATGGCACCTACGGAACTCAAGGAGTTAAAGACGCAGCTACAAGAACTCCTAGACTTGGGTTTCATTAGGCCAAGCCATTCACCATGGGGAGCTCCGGTACTATTCGTGAAAAAGAAGGACGGAAGTATGCGCATGTGCATAGACTACCGTGAGCTGAATAAAGTAACGATTAAGAACAAATACCCGCTACCTCGGATTGATGATTTGTTTGATCAACTCCGAGGCGCGACTGTATTCTCTAAGATCGATTTACGGTCCGGGTATCATCAGCTCAAGGTAAAGGGGGAAGATATTCCTAAGACAGCCTTTAGGACTCGTTATGGAAATTACGAGTTCTTGGTTATGTCTTTTGGTCTTACTAACGCGCCAGCCGCGTTTATGGACTTAATGAATAGGGTCTTCAAGGACTACTTGGATAAATTCGTCGTTGTGTTCATCGACGACATTTTAATTTACTCCAAGGATGAAGTGGAGCACGAGGAACACTTGAGGATAATTTTGACGCGATTGAAGGAGCACCAACTCTACGCGAAGTTCAAGAAATGCGAGTTTTGGCTCTCACAAGTGGCGTTCCTCGGGCACATCATATCGAAAGACGGAGTCGCTGTGGATCCATCGAAGGTAGAGGCCGTGAAAGATTGGCCTAGACCAAAGAACGCGTCGGAAGTAAGAAGCTTCTTAGGGCTAGCAGGTTACTATAGAAAGTTTGTAGAGGGCTTTTCTAAAATAGCCACTCCACTCACCAACCTGACCCGGAAGCAACAAAAGTTTAACTGGAATGATAAGTGTGAGGAAAGCTTCCAGTTGCTTAAGGATAAGCTTTGCTCAACCCCAGTACTTAGTGTCCCAACACCCAACGACAAGTTCGTTGTCTACTGTGATGCATCAAAGTTAGGATTGGGATGCGTACTGATGCAAAATGACAAGGTGATAGCCTATGCCTCACGTCAGTTAAAGGAGTATGAACAACGCTATCCAACTCACGATATGGAGTTGGCAGCGGTGGTCTTTGCGTTAAAAATCTGGCGCCATTATCTTTACGGAGAACGGTGCGAGATTTATACGGACCACAAAAGTTTAAAATACTTCTTTACTCAGAAGGAGCTTAACATGAGGCAGCGCCGGTGGTTGGAATTAGTAAAGGATTACGACTGCGAAATCCTATACCACCCGGGGAAGGCAAACGTAGTTGCCGATGCACTTAGCCGAAAAAGTTATGGGAACTTAGCAGCCTTATCCGGAATAGAAAAGCCACTGCAACAGGAGCTTATTAGTGCTGGAATATAAGTGGTGGTAGGCAAGCTGGCTAACTTGTCTATCCAATCAAATCTGCTAGAAGACATACGGAATGGTCAGAGACATGATGATTCGCTATCAACGCACATGGATGCAGTCAGAGAAGGCAAGACTACAGATTTCTCAATATCCAGTCAAGGTTTATTGAGATATAAGGATCGGGTATGCGTGCCAGGCGATCAAAGTATTAAGAAGACGATCCTAGAAGAAGCGCACAGCACCCCATACTCGGTTCATCCAGGGTCTACCAAGATGACTCATGACATCAAGGCAGTCTATTGGTGGCCAGAGATGAAGAAGGACATAGCGGAGTATGTATCTAAGTGTCTGGTATGCCAGCAAGTGAAGGCGGAGCATCAGCGGCCTGCTGGATTATTGCAACCGCTTAGCATACCGGAATGGAAGTAGGACGATATAGCCATGGACTTCGTGACGGGTCTACCAAAGACAAATAAGCAGCATGATTCTGCTTGGATATTCATAGATAGACTAACCAAGTCGGCTCATTTTCTGCCTGTTAAGACTTCTTATACGGCAGACCAATATGCAGACATCTACATCCAAGAGATTGTACGATTGCATGGAATCCCCAAGACGATAGTATCAGATAGAGGATCAGTGTTTACGTCAAGATTTTGGAGAAGCTTACAGCAAGC
The DNA here is from genome assembly GCF_963169125.1 of Humulus lupulus. NCBI lineage: Eukaryota > Viridiplantae > Streptophyta > Magnoliopsida > Rosales > Cannabaceae > Humulus > Humulus lupulus. The sequence goes on from NC_084801.1 coordinate 146,386,526, forward strand.
CATGGGTACTAAGTTAAGTCTTAGTACAGCTTTCCATCCTCAGACAGATGGGCAGTCAGAGCGTACGATTCAGATTTTAGAGGATATGCTACGCGCATGTGTACTTGACTTTGGAGGATCGTGGAACAAGTACTTACCGCTGATCGAGTTCTCGTACAATAACAGCTACCAGTCAACGATCGAGATGGCACCTTATGAGTTGCTATATGGAAGAAGGTGCCGATCACCGTTGCACTGGGACGAGGTAGGAGAAAGGCAGCTTCTAGGGCCCGAAGCTGTTAGGCAAGCTCAAGAAGCAGTAACGCTTATTAGACAGCGTATGCTTGCTGCTCAAAGCCGACAGAAAAGCTATGCAGATACCAAGCGACGCGATGTGGAGTTCCAAGTTGGAGATCAAGTCTTTCTGAAGATATCTCCTATGAAGGGTGTCAAGCGGTTCGGGAAGAAAGGCAAGCTCAGTCCCCGATTCATAGGTCCTTTTGAGATATTGGACAAAGTGGGACCAGTTGCATATAGACTAGCCCTACCGCCAGCACTAGCCGATAGTCACAACGTCTTCCACATTTCGATGCTACGCAAATATGTGTCAGACCCATCTCACGTCCTCAAGTACGATACCATAGCGCTCCAGAAAGACTTAAGTTACGAGGAACGACCGGTTAGCATCCTAGATAGGGGGATGAAGCAGTTACGGTCCAAGAGCTTTCCTATAGTTAAAGTCCTATGGAGCAATAGTTCTGAACGCGAGGCAACGTGGGAGTTGGAAGAGGACATGCAGAGCCGGTATCCGGAGTTATTTGGTAAGTAAATTTCGAGGACGAAATTCTTTTTAGTAGGGGAGAATTGTAGAGTCCAAGAACTTTACTTAGCTAATTGTTTAGTAGTATTATAGTATGTTTAGTGTTATCATTGTTACTTTGGATTTTTCGTTCAGACCGGGAGTTATTTGGACACTCATAGTAGTACTTATAGATTTTCTAAGTTTAACCTATAGTTTAAGAATATTAAGTATAACCTAAGGTTTGATTAATGTGACTGATATTAAGGATTATATTATTATTTATAAGGTTTAGACATCAACCAATAGGATTTTAAGCACATGTTTTGAATGGTAATTAAGGATTAAGTATTTTTGAGGATTAAATTAAATAAGGGTAAAAGTTTGAATGTATAGGGTCAGTCAGCAGCTTTGAGCACGTTGAGGGCTCAGTCAAGGCTGTTTAATCCATTCAAACTTAGCTAAAAATGTGTAAATTCGTGTTTAAATATTCTGCGTATGCCGATATATCGCAGCTATAGGGGGCGATATGTCGCAGCACGTAGATACGGAAAACACGAATCGATGCACGGTCGCCTCGGGAACAAAGGTCCAGGCGATATATCGCCTATAGGGGGCGATATATCGCCTCCACCAGCATGAATTCAAATACTTTTGAATTCTTTTCCCTTCAGCCATTCAAACTCCTTCAACAGTCCAGCATCTTCTGAACGAGTCTTCAGCCTCTGCTGAACGATTATTCAAATGATTTTCACTTAAAAAGCCATTATTTTTATTCAAGTAAAATCAAGATATTTTCATTCCCAAACTCTATAAATAGGACCTAGTACCCAGCCATTATTCACCATTTGCTCTAAGTTCAGAGGCTGCTAGTGTTAAGTGAGTGTGAAAGTGTAAACACTTGGTTTGGGGAAAAACTATAAGCTTAAACATCATAAGCTTATCAAACACTTTGGGGAGAGAGTGCTATAGTATTTCGGTGGATGTTAGATTGATCTTGCAATCTTTGAGGTAAACCCAAAACTTTAGTTCTTTTCTGTATTTTTTATGTTATTTCCTTTCTCAAAACCTTCTACTCAGTCCCCTAACCTTATTCTTATTTTGGTTAGGGAATCCAAGCTTTTAAGCATATAAGTAGGTAAGTATGTTTTCTATGGTTTAGTCTTTCCATCTCTTTCATTTCATCTCCTTTCTTTAGACTTACTCTTTCTTATGGTTTTAGGAGTGTTCCAACAATCCCAACTCAGTCCATAATCTCGGTAACTTTGGTAAGGAAAATAGGCTAGAATTAATATGTTATGTGCTTATGTTATGTATATGTTTATGTCATTAAAAGTGTTGTGATATGTATATGTGTATGTTTGTAGGCTTGGGCATATGACCCATATGACTAACAAGACCCCAAATGGGTTATGGGCATATGACCTACTTAGCTAGTAGGACCCCATTAACCCCATGGGCATATGCTTGTTTAGTCTATGGGACCCCAAGTAATAATGGCCATTATAATAAGTGTATGTTATATGTATTATGTTAAGTCTTTATGTTTCCTTATGAAATTATGTATGTGACTTTGTGTTAGATTTTCCTTACTGGGCATTAGGCTCACTCCTTTCTGTTTATGTGCAGGAAAATAAGTTTAGAGGCGGAAAGATTCGTGACGCTTGGAGAATGTGTATCGATGATGAATGGAGTCAAGGGGCCGAGCGTTATTCGATTCGAGGATATAGTCTCCTTTTATGTTTTTATGGTTTTTATGTGTATTTTCCGCATTATTATGTAATGTCTTTTATTTTAAATCTTGTTTTGTTTTAAAGACAATGGGATCCCAAAATCCTTCTTAGTATTCTGTTTATTTGTAAATAACTCTTATTTTCAAGTTATTCAATAAATTATGGTATTTTCGTAAAAATGTAAGTTTTATGTATAGTTTCGATAATGGTCCAATTAGTCTAGATTAGTGGGTCATTACATTATTTTCTCTCTTTATTTTTCTCCCTGAGAAAACTCTCTCTTTCAGTGAGAGTGAATTTTTTTTTATCTAAATCTTGTTGAGAAAATATATTAATATATATTTATATTAGTCATCTAGGGTTTTATTAAACAATTTTAATTAATTCAAATAAAATAGATATTATCTATTCATATATTCAAAACATATTTAATTGAATTTAAATTGATTCAAAACCAATCTAACAACCCAAATAAGATACATGATTTATTTTGTAATGTCCCAAATTTCCTAATAAGGCTTAGGCCTTGATTAGGGGGTCAAGATGGAAAATTATAGAATTATGTGATCATATGATATTTATGTGCATCATTATGTGATTATGTGAGTTATATTACAATATGACTTGATATGCATGTTTAGGTGTATTAAATATGCATGTGGGCCCATTTTTGTTTAATTGGGCAATTTTCATAATTTGGCCCGTTTAGGATTTATTTGGCATATATGTGATATATATGTGTGTGATACCACATTATTATGTGAGTATGTTTTGGTTACTCGGCACGAGACGATCCTAAGGAACAAGCTAGTGGGAAAGTTACAACGGGACCCATACTTGACTCGGAGTGAGTCAAGGGGTATATTGGGTATTTATCACATTACCAGGATATTGGGTAATTGGAATGATTATTTGATAATATATTGGGAGTTAGTGAGATCAAGGGAAAATTCTGGGAATTATGACTATTTTTCCCCCAGGGCATTTTTGGGACCCCGAGCATTAAGATTTGCTTGAGGTTACTTAAGCTCGAAGTAACTTGTCAGAAACATAAAAGAATGTTCAGAATGTTCTCTCTCTCTCTCTCTCTCTCTCTCTCTCTCTCTCTCTCTCTCTCTCTCTCTCTCTCTCTCTTGTTCCCTTTTCGACACCCGTTCGCATTTTCGAATGAAACTCGAGTTTTAGGACTCTGATTCAAGCAAGGATCGAGGCATAGCAATTCTAGGGAAGATTAGAATCTTATTAGCCGGAGGATTTAGTTGGAAAATGACGCAATCAGAGGTAATCTGAGTTTTAAGTTTTAAGTTTTCAAGTTTTTAAGCTTGAATTGGATTTTACATTTTGATGAGTTTTCGATTTGATTGAGACTTGGGTTTTGATGGTTTTGGATCATTGGGATGTTTGAGAACTTTGATTTTGAGAATTGGATATGTTTGGATAGGTTTTTGGAGGATTTTAAGTGGGAAAAAACAGAGAAAATGGCTGGGTTCGTGGTCAAGTCGCGACCTTGTTCTAGCAAGTCGCGACCTGTGTGAAGCCAGATGTAATGACCCAACTATTTCTAAGACCTTGGACCATTAAAACTACTAGACATAGCTACTACTCTTAGAGAAAACATACATAAGAAATAATCATAACTTTATTGAAACTCTAAAATAATATTGTATTAATAACATAAAAGTATAAAATAGAATGTAATATGGCATGGGTACCCGTTGTTTGTAAAACATAAAACATAACTTTAAATCAATTGTTCAAAAAGTAAATGCAGAATTTCAAAAGAAACATAATTCAAAAGACTAAATAAACGTCATCCTCGATCGACACGCAGTCCACTCAATCCATCCATCCTTAACACACAAGCCAAGCTACCAAGAATCCTTCCACCTCCATAATCACTTTCCTGCATCACACTAAAAATAAAGGAATGAGCCTAATGCCCAGCAAGGAAAAATCTACTAACAACATTTATCAAAATCAAAAGCATAAGACTATATCATAACTACATACTATAAAATATATATCACAACTCTAACCCATGATCATGGTAATCTTGGGGTTTTCTATCTAAGCAACTATAAGCCCCAAGCAACATAAAAACATTGGGGTTTGCTAGCTAAGCAACTATAAGCCTCAAGCGACATAAAAGCATTGAGGTTTGCTAGTTAAGCAACTATAAGCCCCAAGGGCTACAAGACATATTCATATATATCATAACATAGCATAACATAAACATATTATAACATAACATATCATAACATATAAGCATATAAAATCTATCTTATTTTCCATACCAAAAACCGAGATATTTGGAAACAAGAACGAGATTTAGAAACTCCTTTAAACCAACAGCAGAAAAGGGTGAGAATCTTTAAGAATAAAGATGAATATGGGAACTAAAACATCAAGAAGAAACTTACCAAGAAAGTGTTAGAAAAAAGCTTATACAAGATCTTTATTTATTTTCATGTATATCTAATATTAAACAAATTAATACAAGATAGCCTAAAACATGTTTCTAAAATTGAATTCAAAGAGAAACAAATAGTATAATACTTACAGTATACGCAGCGGAATTAAGAGTCCTTCCTTCAGTTTCTCTAACTCTTGTATCCTTTCTGTCGCAGAGTATTATCAAGAAACTGAACCGATCTTCTATTTTCTTCACGATCTTCCAATGTATCCTTAGAACCACCTAGACTAGTGTGAGCAATTCTCAACACATGAGATAGATATAGAGAGAAGAAGAGAAAATAACAAAGTGGCTTAGAAAAGGACTTGTGTTTAGAGAGAATATAAAACTATCAGAAAATCTGACTTGTGACTTATCTGTCGTCTCTAAAATCTTCTCTCTAAGCACTCCTTTTATAGACTCAATTAGGCCATTTAATTTAATTAAAAAATCAATAAAATAACAGCCATTTTGAAGCCCTAGGTCGAAATTATCATGGGCTATAGGCCCGTGAAATTTCCCATTTGATTATAAGCCCATTGGACTTAAAATCAAGGTCTGTATTATTTTCTATTGATTTAATTAATTAAATAATTATTTAAATCCTTTATCAAATTAATTATTTATAATTTGAATCTTGATTTAAATTTATTTATTAATTTAGATACCAATTTATCTTAATTAATAAATCTGCCATAATTTCTCTTTTCTTCTCAAAATTACACAACTCTGTGAAACTATCCAAAATTGACCTGATCAACTTTGATAATTCTAATTGATGATTAAATCAATTAATTGAGACTATCTAGATGATTTTATCCAAGGTACAATGGGGACCATGGGCCTATGAAATCAAGCTCCAATAAGTTATCATAAATCTAACAAATAAATTTACTAACTTATTAATTCCTCGTGACTCCACTATAGACTTGGAATTGCACTCTTGAATTCATAGAACGCTCTATAACAAATATAGATACGCTATTAATTATCCATTGTTACAACCATAATTGTCACTCAATCCTCTATAGACGGTCTACAATGAGATAGGACTAAAATACCGTTTTACCCCTCATTGTATTTTATCCTTAAAACACTTAGTTCCTTGTAAATGATATTTCAGTAAACTAATTTAATTACTGAAATGAGATCTCTATCATTTAACACCTTGAACCAAACTAAAAGGAAACCATCGTTTCACTTCTTCATCAGAAGCTATAGATGTTCATATCTATGATTAACACTCCCACTCAATTATACTACCGAGTTCCCAAGATGTAAGTATGGGCTAGTCTGTAGGGTAAGCTGGTAACGAACAAGTCAAAGAACTCAAATAATACAATCAGTTAGAATACTAACCACTCAGAATTGAGATTGAATTGACCTATGGTCAACTATATGATATGACTAGAATAGATAATAACGACATGTTTACTTATCTTATCAACTGTCAATATCGATCCTGTCCGATGTAACAAATACATCCGATCTTATCTACTTTGCTAATGTTCTGGAAATAACATAACACTGTAATGTGTAAGTAGATCATATCGTAGATTGGTAAGTCAGTGTAAATCCGGTGCATTGACTAATCTTAGGACTAACTTATTTTTGAACATATAATCATATTTATATTCCACCGTGATTACGTCACTATAAATAATATTAGCTATATGCTCGGGATTTAATAGAAGTTTATATTAAACAAATGATCATGAAAATAAAACATGTGAGCAAAGTGATTGACCAAGTCAAAAAATGATTTCTATTCTTTTATTGATAATAAAATGAGATTACAAAGAATTTGGGTTTTAATTAGGGCATAAAACCCCAACAGAAAGACCTTAAGTTTCAAGAACTTAAATACATAATCAAGAATCAATAACAAGAGTTAGGATCTGAATAAAAGAAACTAAAGAATTATAAAGAACTGGACTTAAGGAATAGGAATACCTTGAATGACCTTATGAGTTGGTCTAAACCCCAATACCGAAATCACACTATTTCTCACTTCCCAAGTGTTTATAAAAGATTAGAATAATAAAGCTTTAATCCAAAACCCAAGTGTATCTCTCTATAGTAACGCCAGCACCTTGGAGACTCTGATCAAATGCTTGAATAATGATGAAAATGGCTGAGCACTAGATCTTATTTAGAGAGTTCAAGGAGTGAAACTAATCCCTTTTAATTTGAATAAATAAATGATTATAAAATGAAAAATATTTGAATTTTCGTTCAACTGACGCCCAGAACTCGGTCAAAATCATTCAAAGGCGGGTCTAAGTGGTTAAGGGTATTTTTAAAATTCAAAAAGTCAAACTTCCAAAAATATACTCATGGAGACGATATATCATCCACCCTAGGCGATATATCGCCTCCCCCAGTATTCCCAAGGCTTGTTCGATCGTTCGTGCAAAGTCGACGTGTTTTCCATATCTTCCGTTAAGCGATATACGACCCTTATGCTGCAATATATCGGCATACGTAGCTATATTAAACACGTATTGGCACTTTTTCAGCATAATTTGAATTGGATAAATAGCTTTGACTGAGTCATAATACGATCCTAACAGTTTCTGGAAGGTTCTAGAGCTTCTAGATCTTTCTTTTATTAAAACTATTCATCAAAATACTTAATTCCTTAATAATCATGATTATGACAAGTGTCATGCTCTTAATGGTTCTATCTAAACCTTAGGTTATAATAAATAATATATCTATGACCAGCAATATTAATCAAACTTTAGGTTATAATTAATATTCTTAAACTATAGGTTAAACTTATAAAATACATAACTGTTGCTATGAGTTTCCAACTAAGTCCCGACTTGAACCAAAATCCACGATAACTAACATACTACTACTACTACTGCTACTACTACTACTACTACTACTACTACTACTACTAGTACTATCTAGCAAGGCTAAATAAACATTCTAGGACTCTACAATTCTCCCCTACTACAAAGAATTTCGTCCCAGAAATTTACTTACCAAACAATTCCGAATACCGGGCTAACATGTCCTCCTCCAACTCCCACGTTGCCTCCCATTTGAAACTATTACTCCATAGGACCTTGACTATCGGAATACTCTTAGACCGTAATTCCTTCATCCCTCTATCTAGGATGCTAACCGGTCATTCCTCATAACTCAAGTCTTTCTGGAGTGCTATCATATCGTACTTGAGGACGTGAGATGGGTCTGACACATATCTATGCAGCATCGAGATGTGGAACACATTATGGCTATCTGCTAGAGCTGGCGGTAGGGCTAATCTATATGCAATTTCTCCCACTTTGTCCAATATCTCAAAAGGACCTATGAACCGGGGACTAAGCTTGCCTTTCTTCCCAAACCACTTCACACCTTTCATAGGAGATATCTTTAAGAAGACTTGATCTCCGACTTTGAATTCCACATCACGTCGCTTGGTATCCGCATAAATTTTCTGACGGCTCTGAGCAGCGAGCATACACTTTCTAATCAGCGCTACTGCATCCTGAGCTTCTCTAATAGCTTCAGGTCCAAGTAGTTTCCTTTCTCCTACCTCGTCCCAATGTATCAGCGATCGACACCTTCTTCCATATAGTAACTCATAGGGTGCCATCCTGATTGTTGATTGGTAGCTATTGTTGTAGGAGAATTCTATCAGCGGCAAATACTTACTCCATGATCCTCCGAAATCAAGTACACAAGCGCGCAACATATCTTCTAAAATCTGTATGGTACGCTCGGATTGTCCATCGGTCTGAGGATGAAATGTCGTACTGAGACTTATCTTGGTACCCATAGCTTGCGGCAAGCTTCCCCAAAATCTTGATGTAAACACCAATCCTCTATCGGACACTATTGTCTTAGGAATTCCATGTAGTCTTACTATTTCTTGAACATAAATGTCTGTGTACTGATCTGCTGTATACGTAGTCTTAACAGGCAGGAAATGACCTGACCATGTTAGTCTATCTACTACTACCCAAGCCGAGTCGTACTGCTTATTTTTTCGTGGAAAACCCGTCATGAAATCCATGGCTATGTTATCCCATTTCCATTCTGGAATACTAAGTGGTCGCAATAAGCCTGTAGGCCGCTGATGTTCCGCTTTCACTTGCTGGCATACTAAGCATTTAGACACATACTCTGCTATATCTTTCTTTATTCCTGCCCACCAATATAACGCCTTAAGGACGTGAGTCATCTTGGTCGACCCTAGGTGAACTGAGTATGGGGTATTGTGCTCTTCTTCTAAAATCTTCATCTTAATCCCTTGATCATTCGGCACGTATACCCGATCCTTATACCTCAAGAACCCCTTCCCTGATATCGAGAAATCTATGGCCTTGCCTTCTTTAACTACATCCATATGTGCTACTAATGTGTCATCATGCCTTTGCCCAATCCGTATATCTTCTAACAAACTTGACTGGATGGACAAGTTAGCCAGTTTACCAATAACTACGTCTATTCCGGCATTGATCTGTTCCTACTGCAGCGGCTTTACTATTCCAGCTAACGCTGCTAGACTTTTATAACTCTTCCTACTTAGCGCATCAGCAACTACGTTTGCTTTTCCCGGGTGGTATAGGATTTCACAGTCATAATCCTTCACTAATTCTAACCACCCACGTTGCCTCATGTTGAGCTCCTTCTGAGTGAAAAAAATACTTTAAACTTTTGTGGTCCGTATAAATCTCACACCATTCTCCATAAAGATGATGGCGCTAGATTTTCAATGCAAAGACCACCGCTGCCAACTCCATATCGTGTGTTGGATAGCGTTGCTCGTATTTCTTCAGCTGCCTTGAGGCGTAGGCTATTACCTTGTCATTCTGCATCAACACACAACCCAAACCTTGCTTCGACGCATCACAGTAGACTACAAACTTGTCGTTAGGTGTTGGTACACAAAGTACTGGTGCTGAGCATAGCTTATCCTTAAGCAACTGGAAGCTCTCTTCACACTTATCAATCCAGTTGAATCTTTGCTGCTTCCGAGTCAGGTTTGTAAGCGGAGTGGCTATCTTAGAAAAACCCTCTACAAACCTCCGATAATAACCAGCTAATCCCAGAAAACTTCTTACCTCTGACACGTTCTTTGATCTTGGCCAATCCTTCACAACCTCTACCTTAGATGAGTCTACAGCAACTCCTTCCTTGGATACTATGCGGCCGAGGAACGCTGCTTGCGAAAGCAAAAATTCACACTTTTTGAACTTAGCATAAAGTTGATGCTACTTTAGTCGTAACAAGATCAACCTTAAATGTTCCTCGTGCTCGTCTTCATCCTTTGAGTACACCAAGATATCATCGATGAACACTACGACGAATTTGTCTAAATAATCCTTAAAGACCATATTCATTAAATCCATTAACGCGGCTGGAGCGTTGGTAAGACCAAAAGACATAACTAGAAACTCGTAATGTCCATAGCAAGTTCTAAAAGCTATCTTAGGAATATCCTCTTCCCGTATCTTGAGCTGATAATACTCGGACTGAAGATCGATCTTTGAAAACACGGTTGCTCCTCGAAGTTGATCAAACAAGTCATCAATCTGAGGTAGCGGGTACTTATTCTTAATTGTCACCTTATTCAGCTTGCAGTAATCTATGCACATTCGCATGCTTCCATCCTTCTTCCTCACAAATAGAACCGGTGCTCCCCATGGCGAATGGCTTGGTCTAATAAAACCCAAGTCTAAGAGTTCTTGTAACTGCGTCTTTAACTCCTTAATTTCGGTAGGTTCCATCCGGTATGGTGCCTTGGAGATCAACTCGGTGCCCGGTACAAATTCGATTGTGAAGTCAATTTCCTGAGTCGGTAGCAACCCTGGTAAATTGTCAGGATATACTTCTGGGAATTCCTTTACAATGCGGACATCTCCAACCTTTAGTGGTGTTTCCTTTACCACATCTGTGACACTGGCTAAGAATGCATGACATCCTTCTTCTATTATCCTCTGAGCTTTGAGAGATGAAATAAGCGGTGTGCGTAGTCCTGAAACTTGTCCCATAAAGCATAGTCTCTGACTATCAGGAGTCTCAAATATCACTTTCTTGCGTCTACAGTCGATGGTTGCGCCATGCCTTGCTAGCCAATCCATTCCTAGTATCACGTCAAAGTCTTTGATCTCTAGCTCTATCAGGTCTCCTTCTAGTTCTAGGTCCTCAATTTTGATCATTACACCTCGTACTATCCGTGATGATAGGACTACTTTGCCTGAAGGCAATTCTGTTACAAACCTAGTTCTAAATCTTTCACAAGGTTTGTCTAATTTCTCTATCATTCCTAACGAGATATACGAGTGAGTCGCTCCCAAATCAAATAATACTGAACATACTTTATTGAGGATAGAAATCTGACCTGTGACCACTTTATTGCTAACCTCAGCTTCTCCCTGGGTTAAGGCAAAGACTCTGGCAGGAACCATCTTATTGTCTCTTTTCTCTTCTGACTTGAGCTGGGGACATTCTTTCTTTCGATGACCTTCCTGACCACAGTTGTAGCATCCTTTGGTGTTTGCATGGCACTCACCAAGATGTTTCTTTTGGCACTTAGCACATTGCGGGTATTCTACATAACCCTACCTATTGCCCCCATTGTTTGTCTGTGCTCTTTTATCGTTGTCGAACTGCTTGTTGTCAGGATGCCTTCTTTTCTGACCATTACTTTTGTTGTCGGACTGATGGTTGTTGAGGTTGTTGTTCTGACCATTCTGAGGTTGACTCTGATGTTTAGGCTCAGGCATACTAGCTTCCTCCTTACTAACATTCACCTAAAGCCTTTCTACTTCTATAGTCGTTTCTAGAACATCAGAATAAGTAGTATTTCCTGGGTTTGCTAGCTTAACCCCTAATTCAATCTTTGGTCTAAGTCCTCTCACGAACTTGGTAACCCTTAGAAAGTCGGTTGGAGCCATCTCTGGTGCAAACTTGGCTAATCGGTCGAACTACCGAGCATACTCTACTACCGTCAAGTTGCCCTGCTTCAGACTAGAAAACTCCTCAACCCTTGTAGCGATGACTGCCGAGTTGTATTACTTTTTGTGGAACAGCTCCACAAATCTGGCCCATGACATAGTGGCGACATCGTGAGTCTACTGAACTAAGTCCCACCATATTCTATCATCCTTCTTTAGTAGAGACGAAACGCAAGATATGCGATTTGCGTTGCCGAGATTCATGCACGCTAGGATCGGCTCTACATTTTCTGAGCCACTCTTCTGCCTCGAAGGGGTCGGTTGTCCCTTAAAATTTTGGAGCGCGTTGCTTATGAAAGTGCTCGTAGATTGGCTCCATGTGCTGAGCTGGGTAGGGTGCATAGTTTTCCATTGGCCATCCCCCATACGGACCTACTTGTTGGGGTGCTGGAGCCATTTACTGAGGCTGTGGTTGAGACTGAGGCGGAGGCTGAGTTTGAGTTTGATATCGCTGTTGCTGTAGTAATTCATCTACTTGTTGTCGTAGTCTAACAATTTCTGTAGTGTTGTTAACCGGCGGGGGCGGTGCACTTCGGTTAGCAGCAGCATTGATAGCACGCACTCCCTTTCTACGAACTAGAGTGGCTTCATTAGTCTCAGGAGCGATGCTGGAGGCATTGGCATTGGTGCGTGTAGACCTTCTGAGTGACATCTTCAGCAGAGTTCTAACAGTCGAGAAAAACATGTTAGAACTTACCCTAATAGGCTCTAAAACAAAACGTAATCTAAGCAAACATAACTCGGACCTATTAATTATGACTTCTTATGAAAAGAATTATAAGAGCCTTCTTTATAATTAGGGAGTGTTTCTATACTAAGAAAAATATGCCATCTTTATTATTTTCTAAGTTTGTTTCTAATCATCCTATATGACTCACTTCTCAGGCTCGAAACTCGTCGTTGTTCCAAAGTTAACCATATTGATGGAAGGCTGGGATCAGTAAAATTGTTCCCACTACTATGGCCCCCTATCTCTCCATATAGAACCCGGTCCATTGATTTGTATCCACCATCATCGAACTTGGTCATTATTTATTAAATTTATTATTTATTATGATTGTAAAAAAAATCAAACTCATACATGTCATTCAAAAATAACAATGATATTTATTTGTAAAAAGGTTTTCACATAGTACAATCATAAATGCAAAGATAATAAATAAAATAAATAAAGTGTAACGCCCTGGATAGCCAAGACCGTTACACTGTGTGTTTATAAAAGTGCTAGGCTTGCTAATCAAGTCATTTAATTAAGAACGTGTTACTGAAACTATAATGGAACTAGGGTTAAAATGTTTTGGTCTTAAAAGTCACATTTCTTATAAAGAAACATTTCCTGTTTACACGGGATCCCAAAAATATTAAGATTAAAACCATTTACAAAAGATTCAAGAATTAAATACAATATTAGGCATATTAAGGCAAAACAAAAAATTAGGCAATCTCTGTCCTGATCCACTCCTCGACCATGGCGACCGAACAGCTGGCTATGTACATTCAACCCAGCAGCTCTCCATCTCAGGATTGGTCCAACTTGCCCTTGCCTTTACCTGCACCACGTAGCACCCATGAGCCAAGGCCAAGCAAGAAAACACAACAACAGAGCATAAGCAATCAACAGACAATTCAATATCTCATATTGCATAAACATGTTCTCAACCACATAAACATTCAGAATAACCAAGTATTCAGCATACTAAACATATCAACTCATATCATATATCAATTTACAAATGATAACTAGGGTTAGCGCCCTCAGGCCGCACCCTCCGTTATCCCACTGACTCCGGCCCGCTTAAACTGAGCTCAGTGAATATTAAGCTGTCCTCGGCTACCAGTGGCCAAGCCACGCCCTGTGCGCAAATATTGTGTACGGCACCCTTAGGCCGCTATCACATGTCCCATGGCATAATACCATCATTGACATTATACAGATATCGGGAGCTCTTAGTCCCATCACAAACATATAACCGGGTACAGTTTTCTTACCTTTGAATTTGCTAGCTTTGTTCAATGAGATCCTCAAGCACGATCCTTCCCGAGCCCTAGCGCGAACCTATCCACAAGCATAGACCAAAGTCATTACCAACCCTCAAGTCCATAACCTAGCCTCGGAGCCTATCCCGAGCCCTCGGGAAGTCCTAGTTCCACCAAACAAGGTGGTGGAATCGAACCCCGAACCCTTGGTCAAAAACCCTTGAAAATAACCCTAAAATCCCTTTCTGAACACAGGGTAGCGCTACAGCTCTCATTGGAGGGTGCTACAGCACTACAAACAGAACCAAAATGCCCTCAGCAAGCTTGGCCTAGCGCTACAGCGCCCAAAGGCTAGCGCTGTAGCGCTAGTCACAGACTGCCAACATCACATTTTCCCTTCCAGCGATTTCCCCGAGCCAAACTTAACCAAAACTTCTCCAAACCTTCACCAAACTCAAAATCAAGCTCACTAACATGTCTAACTCATCCCAAGCATCATAACCACATGCACCTCTAATCCCAAAATTCACCATAGTCACTCCTAGACTTCATAATTCAGCAAAACATAGTCAAAACTTCAAAGTTTAAAGTTCAGAATTTATACTTTTGATGGAAATTCGATTTCAAGTTAACTTCTTGACCTCCTTAGCTTGCTCTTCCCCAATTCCTTGGCTTTAATTCCCCTAAAGTTCCCATCAACTCAGCTTAGACACCATAGTTTAAACTAACCAAACCAGAAGCTAAAAACTCTAAAGGCTTACCTCAAATATTGATGTGTTCTTGCTAATCCCTTGCCAACCTTTCAAGTTCAGCTCAATACTCTTGTTGCTCAGCCTAACCTAGCTCCCTTGTGAGTTTTTCTCCAAGAAAATTGAAGAGAAAAGGTGAGAGAATCACCAACTGACCCTAAGAAAACTGCTCTGTTTTCCTTCATTTTCTTTTTCTTTCTTTTCCTTCTTTTCTTTCTCTCCTTAGCCTTCTACCTTTTTCTACAATTCCCACTAAGTATAAAGCCTCAGCATACTTATCTCTTGCAAGCCAATTGACCATAATGCCCTCCCTTTTAATCCTAAATCCTTTAATCCACTTAGGACATTTTAGTCATTTCACCCCAATTCCCGCTAATTCCTCGAATGTCTCTAATATTTTTTGCTTAATTCCCGATACCTAACTAATCTCCAATTATATTCCTCAATACCAAATAATTTCCAATATATTACCTACATTCCCAGAAATACCCCCTGGCTCGCCCCGAGCCGGGTATAAATCCCCACCGTGACTTTTTCGCTAACCCACTCACAAGGATCGTCTTGAATCACCGATTGTAAATATATCCACATAATAATGTGGTCTTATCAATTATCGCATATATATACAGTTATGCCCGCAACGGGCCAAAATTACGATTATGCCCTTCTAACCTAATCAGGGCCTACATGCATACTAATACACATAGTCATGCATCTCAAATATACAAATAACCATATAAACATGCTTTTCACATATTCATGCATTTTACTCATTTAAATCACACATAACTCCCATTATGCCCTCCAGGCCCACTAATCAAGGCCCTTAAGCCTTATTAGCGAATTTGGGTCGTTACATAAAGAAACTAATCTAATCTAAAAATCAGGATCTTCTACATCTGACCCTTCTTCTAACATATCATCATCTATCTCCTCATAATCATCATTATTGTGAGCCTCAAAATTTCCTCTAGGAAGATTCGTAAAGATTCTATTCTTTTGCTCTTTTGAGAATTGGAATTCCATCTTAGAGGTGAACCTAAGTATGAGAAAATAATATCTCATAGCTACTGGTAATTCATCGTCATCATCTATAGTCTCCCATATTTCTTCTAAAGCTGCAACTACAATAGGATAATCTTTAAAAAGTCTAATCACTAAAACATATTGCTCTGTTGCTCTCATCATGATTTGTTTAGTTGTTTGGAGGTGACCTATCTCATTGTGGAATAAGAGTAATCTCTGAGTGATTCTTTCTAGCATTCCTACTGTATTTCTTGGCTCTTTAATTCTTTTCAAAGCCTTAATGGCTCGGATATCCTCATAGGTTAAGGCCCCATCCATTCTTAAATGAAAACATAAGGCTAAAACGTTAACTAAACACATAAACATAACAACTATAACATAAACACTTACCTTGGTGGTTAGATTCGGAGCTTGAGCGTGTGTATCAAGGAAAACTTCATGCAAATGGATCGTTGCTCTGATACCAACTGTAATGACCCAACTATTTCTAAGACCTTGGACCATTAATACTACTAGACATAGCTACTACTCTTGGAGAAAACATACATAAGAAATTATCATAACTTTATTGAAACTCTAAAATAATATTGTATCAATAACATAAAAGTATAAAATAAAATGTAATATGACATGGGTACCCATTGTTTGTAAAACATAAAACATAACTTTAGATCAATTGTTCAAAAAGTAAATGCGGAATTTCAAAATAAACATAATTCAAAAGACTAAATAAACGTCATCCTCGATCGACACGCAGTCCACTCAGTCCATCCATCCTTAACACACAAGCCAAGCTACCAAGAATCATTCCGCCTCCATAATCACTTTCCTGCATCACACCAAAAATAAAGGAGTGAGCCTAATGCCCAGGAAGGAAAAATCTACTAACAACATTTATCAAAATCAAAAGCATAAGACTATATCATAACCACATACTATAAAACATATATCACAACTCTAACCCATGATCATGGTAATCTTGGGGTTTGCTATCTAAGAAACCATAAGCCCCAAGCAACATAAAAACATTGGGGTTTGCTAGCTAAGCAACTATAAGCCTCAAGCGACATAAAAGCATTGAGGTTTGCTAGCTAAGCAACTATAAGCCCCAAGGACTACAAGACATATTCATATATATCATAACATAACATAACATATCATAACATAAACATATTATAACATAACATATCATAACATATAAGAATATAAAATCTATCCTATTTTCCTTACCAAAAGCTGGGATATTTGGAAACAAGAACGAGATTTAAAAACTCGTATAAACCAACAGTAGAAAAGGGTGAGAATCTTTAAGAATAAAGATGAATATGGGAACTAAACCATCAAGAAGAAACTTACCAAGAAAGACCTTAAGTTTCAAGAACTTAAATACCTAATCAAGAATCAATAACAAGAGTTAGCATCTGAATAAAAGAAACTAAAAAATTATAAAGAACTGGACTTAAGGAATAGGAATACCTTGAATGACCTTATGAGTTGGTCTATACCCCAATACCGAAATCAAACTATTTCTCACTTCCCAAGTGTTTATAAAAGATTAGAATAATAAAGCTTTAACCCAAAATCCAAGTGTATCTCTCTATAGTAACACTAGCACCTTGGAGACTCTGATCAAATGCTTGAAGAATGATGAAAATGGCTGAGCACTAGATCTTATTTAGAGAGTTCAAGGAGTGAAACTAATCCCTTTTAATTTGAATAAATAAATGATTATAAAATGAAAAATATTTGAATTTTCGTTCAACTGACGCCCAGAACTCGGTCAAAATCATTCAAAGGCGGGTCTAAGTGGTTAAGGGTATTTTTAAAATTCAAAAAGTCAAACTTCCAAAAATATACTCATGGAGACGATATATCATCCACCCTAGGCGATATATCGCCTCCCCCAGTATTCCCAAGGCTTGTTCGATCGTTCGTGCAAAGTCGACCCTTATGCTGCAATATATCGGCATACGTAGCTATATTAAACACGTATTGGCACTTTTTCAGCATAATTTGAATTTGATAAATAGCTTTGACTGAGTCATAATACGATCCTAACAGTTGCTGGAAGGTTCTAGAACTTCTAGATCTTTCTTTTATTAAAACTATTCATCAAAATACTTAATTCCTTAATAATCATGATTATGACAAGTGTCATGCTCTTAATGGTTCTATCTAAACCTTAGGTTATAATAAATAATATATCTATGACCAGCAATATTAATCAAACCTTAGGTTATAATTAATATTCTTAAACTATAGGTTAAACTTATAAAATCCATAACTGTTTCTATGAGTTTCCAACTAAGTCCCGACTTGAACCAAAATCCACGGTAACTAACATACTACTAACTAATACTAACTAATACTAACTACTACTAACTACTACTGCTACTGCTACTGCTACTGCTACTGCTACTGCTACTTCTACTGCTACTGCTACTGCCACTGCCACTGCCACTGCCACTGCCACTGCCACTGCCACTGCCACTGCCACTCCCACTCCCACTCCCACTGCCACTGCCACTGCCAGTGCCAATGCCAGTGCCACTGCCACTTCCACTGCCACTTCCACTACCACTGCCACTGCCACTGCCACTGCCACTGCCACTGCCACTGCCACTGCCACTGCCACTGCCTCTGCCACTGCCACCGCCACTGCCACTACCACTGCTACCACCACCACTACTACCACCACTACTACCACTACTACTACCACTACTACTACCACTACTACCACTACCACTACCACTACCACTACCACTACCACCACCACTACCACTACCACCACCACCACCACCACCACCACCACCACCACCACCACCACCACCACCACCACCACCACCACCACTACCACTACCACTACCACTACCACTACCACTACTACTACTACTACCACCACCACTACTACTACTACTATTACATAAACATTCTGGGACTCTACACCAGAGCCAGGAGGAGTTTTCCTGGGGGGCGCACCGTGACCCTAGAGAGCCAAGTCGCAGCCCGCACCCTGATGCCCAGGCAGAGGCTCTCTGTCAGGGAGGCAAGTTGCTACCCTCAAGGCCAAGTCGTGACCCGCCTCTGTTTTTTTGACCATATTTGGTTTTTAGTCGTGGGAACTTAACTCTAAAGGCTTGGGATCAATCCTACTACCCGATTTGGTAGGATTCGATATCTCAGAGGCTAAGACTTGGTCCGGAAGTATTTATTTACTCATTTTTTATGGGATTCTATATTATGGTTGTGACTAGGTGATCGCTAGGGGCTTGGAAACAGGATCGTGCTTGAGGGTCGTTTATTGGTAACCTGTGCTTGGACCAAAGGTAAGAAAACTGCACCCAGTATGTGATGCATGTGATACATGTGGTTATGGCATGGCTGAGTCATAATACGATCCTAACAGTTGCTGGAAGGTTCTAGAGCTTCTAGATCTTTCTTTTATTAAAACTATTCATCAAAATACTTAATTCCTTAATAATCATGATTATGACAAGTGTCATGCTCTTAATGGTTCTATCTAAACCTTAGGTTATAATAAATAATATATCTATGACCAGCAATATTAATCAAACCTTAGGTTATAATTAATATTCTTAAACTATAGGTTAAACTTATAAAATCCATAACTGTTGCTATGAGTTTCCAACTAAGTCCAGACTTGAACCAAAATCCACGGTAACTAACATACTACTAACTAATACTAACTACTACTAACTACTACTGCTACTGCTACTGCCACTGCCACTGCCACTGCCACTGCCACTGCCACTGCCACTACCACCACTGCCACTGCCACTGCCACTACCACTACCACCACCACCACTACAACTACTGCTGCTACTGCTGCTACTACTACTACTACTACCACTACTACCACTACTACCACTACTACCACTACTACGACGACGACGACGACTACTACTACTACATAAACATACTACATAAACATTCTGGGATAATACTACTACATAAACATACTACTACTACATAAACATTCTGGGACTCTACACCAGAGCCAGGAGGAGTTTTCCTGGGGGGCGCACCGTGACCCTAGAGAGCCAAGTCGCGGCCCGCACCCTGATGCCCAGGCAGAGGCTCTCTGTCAGGGAGGCAAGTTGCTACCCTCAAGGCCAAGTCGTGACCCGCCTCTGCATTTTTGACCATATTACTACTACTACTACTACTACTACTACTACTACTACTACTACTACTACTACTACTACTACTACTACTACTACTACTACTACTACTACTACTACTACTACTACTACTACTACTACTACTACTACTACTACTACTACTACTACTACTACTACTACTACTACTACTACTACTACTACTACTACTACTACTACTACTACTACTACTACTACTACTACTACTACTACTACTACTACTACTACTACTACTACTACTACTACTACTACTACTACTACTACTACTACTACTACTACTACTACTACTACTACTACTACTACTACTACTACTACTACTACTACTACTACTACTACTACTACTACTACTACTACATAAACATTCTGGGACTCTACACCAGAGCCAGGAGGAGTTTTCCTGGGGGGCGCACCGTGACCCTAGAGAGCCAAGTCGCGACCCACACCCTGATGCCCAGGCAGAGGCTCTCTGTCAAGGAGGCAAGTTGCTACCCTCAAGGCCAAGTCGTGACCCGCCTCTGCATTTTTGACCATATTTGGTTTTTATTTGTGGGAACTTAACTCTAAAGGCTCGGGATCAATCCTACTACCCGATTTGGTAGGATTCGATATCTCAGAGGCTAAGACTTGGTCCGGAAGTATTTATTTACTCATTTTTTTATGGGATTCTATATTATGGTTGTGACTAGGTGATCGCTAGGGGCTTGGAAACAGGATCGTGCTTGAGGGTCGTTTATTGGTAACCTGTGCTTGGACCAAAGGTAAGAAAACTACACCCAGTATGTGATGCATGTGATACATGTGGTTATGGCATGGCATAATTGTTGAATATAGAATTGATCAGAGTCTGAGTCTCTGTAATTGTGCATGATTAGGATTATGCTTGTGATTATTGGTTAAGCATGTTGAATGCCTTATATCTGGATGTTTGAATGTGCATGATTATAATTATGCTGGTGATTGTTGATGAGGCATGTTGAGTGCTCTATATATGGACATTGATTGCATTGCAAATGCCTGGAAACATGGATTACTTGTGAATGGCACTGAATTATTAGTCAGAAACGGCAATGGTGTTTAATACTGGTCGTGAAACCCTGTATTATCAGTCATGATTGGCAACAGTAGTGAGCGCTGGTTGTATGGAATTTACTTATGAGTCAAGAGCGGCATTAGCATTCTGACCGCAAGCCGAAATGATTAGATCTAATCAATGTGAGCATGGAATGCTTGACCGACCTATTGGTCGAAGAAAACTAAAGCGCTTGGCTAGCCTAAGGCTAGTTATTCAGAGCCAGGGCTAAAATGCTCAGGTGACTGACATGTCACATGGCTTAGGGTGCAGGACCCTAGAGAGAATTATTAGTCATCTATTCAAGGTGCAGTTCCTCAGAGAGACTTCTTAGTCATCTATTCAAGGCGCAATTCCCCAGAGAGACTTATTAGTCATTTATTCAGGGCGCAGTTCCCTAGAGAGACTTATTAGTCATCTATTCAGGACTCCATAAACATTTATTTGTACTTGTCTGCATTCATGAATAGAGTTATTACTGCTAGGCATGCTTATTATGATTTGAGGACATGTTATTAACTGCTTATGAGCATGTTTGAGTTTTCATGCTGAGCATCGGCTCACGGGTGCTATGTGGTGCAGGTAAATGTAAAAGAAATCTGGACCATCCTTGAGTTGGAGAGCTTAGGTGACGATGTGTACATATACGGCTGCTCGACCACCACGGCTGAGGGTTTAAAGAGGAACTAGGGTTAAACCCTATTTTGCCGCTTAGGTCGGCTGGTTGTAAATCTTTTATTGTAATTAACCTTTTAAATGTATTTTGGGATCCCAATGTATACAATAAACGTTTTAGTAAAACGTTGTATCTTTGACCGAAAATTTTTAACCTTAAACTGTTAATCACATTTAGTTACATGATTATGGCCAAATGACTTGTTTAGCGTGTTTAGCATTGTTTAAAATACACAGCGTAATGGTCTCTGGGTAGTAGGGCGTTACATATTTCAAACCAGTTATCTAAATTTAAATTTCCAAAATTTAAATATTAAATTAATTTATCGAATTAATTCAAAATAAGATGACATAATTAATTCAAAACTAATTATTTTATTTAATTAATTAATAATTTCAAAAATTACAATTAATTAAATAATATATATTTTCCATAATTATCTCATAATTACGTATTTGCCTAGAAACTAATTTTCTTGAAAAATATACCCATACTTGTTCCATTGATGCTCTTACCCTGTACGGTGTTTATAGAGCCGATCCGGGAACCTATGAACCTATAATTCCAAGCTCCAATAAATTTAGATTATTAATTAAAGCTCTTTAATATAAATATCTTATTTATTAATCTCAATATTATTCCACTAAAAATATGAGATTGAATTCTTGTAATTATAGACTTATATTTACTGAGTACTTTATTAAGTGTCCATTGATTTAACCACTTCATGCAATTCAATCCTCCAATAATTGGTTCATAATTAGAGCTAGGTGAAATTCCTTTTTATCCTTAAGTACCATTAATTCACTAGTGAACAATTAATTTATAAACCTTTTATAAATTAAAAGCCTCAAATTGTTCAGTTCCAGAATTAACACTTAAGGGAAACATTATACAATCTTCATATGAAGAAGGCTTGGATTCCATATCTGTAAATCATGTCCCCAGCCATCTACTTTAATGAGCCCCCCAAAACAAAAGTTTTTAGCCTGATCATTCTGAGAGGCCCTAACAAGTGAATCAAAAAACCCAAATAACATAAACAGAAGTTCATGATAACTTCAGAATTTAGATCGATTTTCATATGATCATCGAGTGATATGATTATAATTCTTTATGGTAAACTGTATTTTAATAAAGAGTTAAATACATATCTTGTCCAATCCTATACAATCTTATGTATAAAACACCTCCACTAAGATGTCCTACTACATCAGTAATCTGGATCTAGATCACATGTATTCATAATACTAATGGAATGTACTAGCAATGTTTAATTAAAGATTCCATAACTTTAATATAAATTGCGGACTATTGAATTCATTATCTATAATCTTAACCCTCTCGTACCAATACAAGATTATAACTACATTAATGAATTAGGAATTTTCTGATATTTATGTAAATATTATTCAATAATAATAAACATTAATTATATATAAAAATATTTCTTTTATAAATTTCATAAATAATGAAATACTTTCATTGCTTTAAGGGCACTATGCCTAACAATAAGATGGTTCTCCTCTCTCTCCCTTTTCTCCATAATCTCAAGAGTATCTTTCTCGAATGGCTCGGCTAGAGGTGCCAAGGTTGACTCAAGGATGTAGGCAATCTTGAGTGTGGTCAAGAGGAATTTCACATTGTCTTGCCACCTAGTGAAATTGGATCCATCAAACCTATCCAACTTAACTAGGTCTTGGTTCATGATCTTGATAGTTTCACCTTCCATTGAAACAAGAGAAGATAAGCTTTTGATTGTTAGAGAATATAATATTCAATGGAATAAATAGAAATCAAGACACAACTCTAAGCAATAAATACAATAGACAAGGTGTTTACTAAAATAAATGCTACAAACTCAATTACTAAAAATACAAGTAAATAGATATGAGAAGTAGTAGAAGAGAAGAACATTACAAACTCAAAGCAAGAATAATACAAATAAATATATAAACTAATAAAGAAATAAACCAATAGAAAGAACACAAACTCCCACACAACCAAAGTGTAGAGTTGTTGCGTAAAATAAAGCTAAGTGCAAGTGTACATTGTCAACAACAAGTAATACAGTAGCAAGTACCAAATATCGTTTCCTCAAGGATTGCTAATTTACAAATTGTCAAAATAAAATCAACAAAATGGTTTAAAATGAAAATTAAATTAAGTGAATCTTTGATAATGTAATTTAAACTAATGAGAAACTAAATTAAAACTCGAAAGTATCAAACACATATTAAAAGGAATTAACAAAGATTAACAATATGGAATGGCAAGCTAGGATAATTAAATCCCTTTATTATGCAAAATCTGGTAACAATGTTGCATAAATGCTCTGGCAAACTGACAGTCCAATAATCAAGAATTCCAATCAATTCCATAAGTTTCCATTGAAATCATCCTGGTTTTAATTCTCTAATTAAACTAACATACGCCTATGCCAATTTAAATTCAAGAATATGTATTCAAGGACCAATTCCTCAAGATTATGCAAGGTAAAGATATATTTCTATACCTCTACAAAATTAAAACTAAAAGAATTTAATCTTGCATCATTCAAGTTTTAGGTCCATTAATCATCACTCTTTTCAGCAACCATAATCAATTCTTTTACTCACTAATAGTGGTTAATCAAAAACAAGAATTAAAAATGAAACACACTTGAATGAATGAACCACAATTAACATTTAGCATTACTAGCAAAGTACTCAAAAGTTACATAATAGAGTTCTTCAACTATCTTAACTATTAAAAGGTTAGTTTATGGTTAATATCTCAACTACACCCAAGTAAATAAACTCCATGTTAAGAGATTTTAAAGGAAAAGTTCAAGAAAAACTAAAAGAATGAAGTAAGAGTGCCAATCTAATAAGATGTCTCCAAGTAGGTCGTCCTCTAGCCTTTTCCCTTTGCACTTCTCCCTCTTCTTCACAATTAATTTCCTCCAAAAATTGGTATCTCCCTGTTCCAGGTGGCTCCTCTTGATATTTCCTCTTCTAGTAGTGTATACTCAAAAATGGGAAAAGTCCTTACTGAATCTAGGTCATCTCCCTCTTGAAAAATACCCACGTGGGCCTCCATTGTTTCTTGTTTTCTTCTCTTTGTAAGTCAATGGACTAAAGGAAAGAAAATGCCCAATACCAATTAATTAACACTCAGTCCAAATCAAAACAAATCCAAAAGGCTGAGCAGGATAAGACAAAATTTAAGCTACCCACGCTGGCCTTCCAAGCAGCTGGCTGGCAAAATAGGATGCTGCAGCAGCATTCCATCTTCCTGAGTCTATTTCAAAATTCAAATTCTTTCAAAATATCTAAAACTCTACCAACTACCCGCCAAGACAAAATTCAACACCTTAGGATATATTTTTGAAGCACTAAACTAATATTTAATATTATCTCATTATAATTAATAGAGTAAATGATGGTTAAAATATCCAATGTTTTCAAAATGTTGCACTTTTATACCCAATCTTTTTTTTAGCGGTAAATATACTCAATGTATTCAAAATGTTACACTTTTATACCCAAACTTTTTTTTGCGGTAAATATACCTAATGTTTTTAAAATGTTGCATTTTTATACCTATTTTTTAAAATTATTTTGAGGAATAATAAGAAAGTGAAGGAAAAGTATAGGGTTTTAGTTATTTTTAAAATTTTAAATTATTTAAACTTTCAAAATAATAAAAAAAATTAAGATTAGTAAAATTAATCAAAATAATTAAAACTTATATCTTAAATTGATGAAGATATAATATCTTAAATTGATGAAAATATATAAGTTTTTAATTATTTTAAATCATTTTTATTGATTTTAATAAAATATTTATTAATGTTTGATTTAAAATAGTTATTTTGAGAAATAATAAGAAAGAGAAGTTTAATTTAAAATTTAAAAAATAATTAAAATCCTATATTTTTCCTTCACTTTCTTATTATTTATCATAATAATAAAAAATAGGTATAAAAGTGCAATATTTTAAAAACATTAAGTATATTTACCGCCAAAAAAAGTTTGGGTATAAAAGTGCAACATTTTGAAGACATTGAGTATATTTACCACCAAAAAAAATTGGGTTTAAAAGTGCAACTTTTGAAAACAATAGGTTTTTAGCCGCCATTTAATCTAATTAATATTTGACAAAACCAAAATAAAAACACTACAAAACACCCAAAACCACTATTTTCTTAATAAAAATATAACTTTAAAAGAATAAAAATAACTCTAATTCCTAGAGTTATCAATAGTAGTGAGGATCAGCAACTTGAACAAGGTTCAAGACCTTTGTCCAAAAGCTTATTTCCCCATATTCTCTAAGCACTAAGGGATCTCACAATGAAATAACTCTCTGGAATTATCAAGCATCTTTGGTGTATTTTCCAGCCAAGTGCTTTGTGGATAGAAAATAGTGTGTCTTACAAGTGAGCATTAGGCTCCTATTTATAGAGTTTTGTATGTTAACAAGCCTATTTGATTAAAGGTCCCAATGCTTAGTTATAAATGGTGGGATCCTCGGTTGACACTAAGGGAAGAAGTGACTAATGGGCCAAGGGAACAAGTTAAAAACAAAACACTCTCCAAGGAGAAAAGCGCTGGCTGAGCAGCAACACCCTTTGAATTTCAAATTTCATCAACCCCCGTGGTTGTTAACAATGTTTAATGAGATGTTTATGGAATTAAAATGAAGATTTGGGAGTTACTTGGGATGTTAAAACCGTTCAATTTGGAAAAAACTGAAAAATTAGAATTGGTTGCCAGCTCCCCAGGCCGCGCCCTGGGACGTGCCTGTCTGCGACTGCTAGCTCTTGACTCCCAGACCGCGGCCTGGGACACTTGTGGCTGTGGCCACCAGGCTGATTCACCTTCCTAATTTTGAATTTTTCCAAAACGTCTCAAACTACTTCTCACATGATTTTGTAACTTTCATACACCTAATGGGAGTTAAAAATATATATTCAACAACCATATTACATAATGGCTCTATAAAATTCAAACACAAATGTGTAACTCTCAATATACACATTACTGGGTAATATTTGGAAGTTACAAATTTGAAACTGATTTTGTAACTCCAAATATGCTATACTTGGACACACACACATGTCTAATTTTTGTAACTCTCAATATAATATGTTACAAGGTGTGACAAATCATATTTTTTCACATTATTTAATCTAACATTATATTATATAAAATAATATAACACATATGGTGATGGGACCAGCCACATGTCGCTAGTACCATTGTAATGACCTTTATTTTTTGTCCAAAAACGTCTCGAAAAATTTCCAAATTGCCCCAACTTGTTTAGATTTATATAGATAACCCATTGTATCAATACAAATTCAATTTGGTCAATTTATTGATGCTAATCATAAAAACTCAAATTTACACCTATGCATGTTGAGTTTTCTCACTAATTGTACACCTACTTGTGTGTCAAATATCATTTATATTTAATCAATTTTAACAATTGCAACATAAATACATAAATTATAGTATTTGTAGCACTTTTATATATATATATAAAAGATTACAAGAAATGTACATGTTGACTAAATTTTTCGTCAACCACAAATAAATGTAAAATAAAACTTAAAGAAAATAAGGATCACACAAAGATTTTTACGTGGTTCAAGCTATTAATTAGTTCTAGTCCACGAGCCAATTGTATTGAGGATGAAGAACTTGCAAATCTCAAGTTCTCTAGAAATTTAGGCAGGGTCTTTGCATGCATTCAAGTTGGGATCCATTTACAAGTGCTACCCTAGCTCTATTTATAGGCGGCTGAGGGGGTTATAACTCATAAATTGGAGCTGATTACAAAATGGGATTAGATTGCATGTAAATTAGGGCCTTTTTCCCATAAGTTAGGCTCATGGGCCTCGTCAAGGGCCCACTCTAAGGTTAATCGGCCCATGGCCTTATTGGAAAGGTACACTCTAATATTGTCAAGGAGTAGTTGCACATATCCCCCCGATTAGGTGACTTCGTGGGACATCCAATTTGTCAGTTGTACGGAACCGACAACATGATCCCTGCAACCGCCCATGGTGTTAGGCACATGTTTGTGGTCCAACAGGCCTCTTTGATTGACACCTAACAAGGGAGTTCCCTTCCGTGATGGGATGTCTTCAAGACTTACTAGGCTGATCACGTCCTGATGACCTCTATTAAGACAATGGAGTCGCTAGTGAGATTACTTCATGTCTAGAGTCTTCGGGAATTGGCTCTATAAACAAACCCCCGAGTAGGCTCTTCGATTGTAATGGGACAACCCTTTAACTTATCAAGTTTCAGGTCCCGATGAGGACTAAATGACACTGGTTATTGAGATCACGTCTTCGTATCGAGAAAACACGGACAACAATACCTAATGTTGCCAAAATAGTACGCTTGTCATTACATAATCTGTGAATTGCACTCATTTTCGACCTATTATTATTATTATTATTATTATTATTATTATTATTATTATTATTATCGAAGTTACTACTGAGTTAGAATGAATTAAACATAATAGTATAATTCTCTAAGTATTTTTTAAAAGAAATATTTGCAGCATAAATACATAAAATTATTGTGTTTGTAACTCTTTTATATTAATTTTTTTAAACAAGAAATATACTTAATGTTGCCAAAACAACATTCTTCATTACATAATTTGTTAAGTGCACACTCGAATTATCCATCTCATTAAAATTCTTCTCTTAAATGAATTTCACCACCCTTTTAAAAAAAATGAGCTTCACCATCAATGAATTACATGCAAAAACAAAAGGACTAACATAATTTTTATGTATAAATTAAACCCAATTTATCTAGAGATTTTCATTTATTTAACTCAACTATCTTATGATCATTGTAATACTAATACTTGACAATATTTTTGTAAATGTTTTGTCATGCTATGAACTATTTGTTAAGACTTTTATTTTGCTTATTTTATCTCTAGTGCCGTCTTTTATGTTACTCGGTTGAACATACTTTACATTGTCTATGAACTTGATGTTTTTGTATGTTGTTATGTGTGTCTGCTCTAGTTATTGCAAAATGAAGATATTTTGAGTTACATTGTTCATAAACATGACAAAGGGGAGATTGTAAATGTATCTGTCATGATTATGAAGCTGGTTGTTGCATCATTCATTTTGCATGTTATAATATTACTTGACTATTATTTTGACAAGTGTTTTTTAATTGTTGCATCATTATTCATCTAATATTGTGTCGTTTATTTTGTCTATTTTATCACAACTATGACTAACTGTTTATATTTAGACATCATTTTGTTTTGATCTACATGAATTTGGCGAGGGATTCTTAATTCCTACTACATATAGTATCATTTTAATTTTTTCCTTTACTTTTTTACAAATCAAAGAGTGGATTTATACCCAAAAATATACTAATAGGTCTAGAGTTTTTTTTTTTTTTTTTTTGCAAACTCCATTATCTTTTGGTGCTTGGTTCACTGTTTCTTGTTCATTTCTACTTATTGAAGCTTGAAGGACTCAAGGGGAGCTCGAGATTTAGCTATAGAGATTCTAGATTGTGTGTTCCCCAGCTAGATGCTTGGTGCTTGAAGATTTCCATTGGAATGGCAAGTTGGTTGACAAATTCTAAGGAATATAGCGGCCAGTTTGGTAGAATTGTTGTGTTGTGGGGAAAAACAGGTGCAATTGTGCTGTTGGTATAGATTTTAAAGTGCTATGAGTTGAAAAAGTTGTATCAAAGTGTTTGGTAAACTATATATAATTAAAGTGTTCGTAAATATTAAAAGACCAAAATAAATATCATATTTATTTTATTTTATTAAAATAAATTCACAAATAATAAACATACTTAACATATTTCAATATAAATATTATATTTATTTAAACATGTTTTTTTTATCAAGAAAGAAATGAGCTTCATTAATCAACCAACCAATACAACTGTACAAGACAATTCACCCAATTCAATCCAACCTATACTGTACAAACAGAGAAAGGAAAAAATAATCCACTCAATCTAATTACATTGTAATTTTGCCTATAAATCTCTATTCCTATAATGTTAACTTCCTATTTTTAACAATGAATAACCTATACTGGATAATATTCATGATATCAATAGCTAGATAATTAGCTGTCCAAGTAAACCCATCAAACAAACATATGTTTCGGTTCCTCCAGAGGTAATATATAACTGCAACCAAAATCATATTGGTGACGGAAGAAATGATTCCAGGTCTTCTACTAGCAAGCCAAACTGTCCAACCAGTAAACTCAATAGGCCAAGCTCTAAACCCCATCCAAGCAAAGATTAATTCAATTACCTTCTTGGAAAGATAACACTCAAAGAAGAGATGAGTGTGACTCTCATTATAGAAACCACAAACAGGACATAACAGAGATTCAAGTAGAATACAGAACTTGAGTATGTTGTCACGAGTAAGAAGCTGAGAGTTTACCACTTGCCAAAGTAAGAAACGATGCTTAGGGATTGATATCCTGCACCAAACAGCTTGATGATAGCCCACTGGTTGTTGGCTAAGAGTACTATTATTGAGTTTAGATGCTTTAAATATCCCTGTTACACCAGCAGCTTTCACCTCAGCTGGACTAAATTTTTCCCTCAAATGACAAAGTTTCCTCCAATACTAGCTCGAATCAGGCTTCAGCTTGTAATTCCAGAAATTGAAGCCTTTCAAGTAGATAGAGTTAATCCATTTGACCCAAAGCAAATCATGCTTCTCAGAAATGGCCCAAATATACTTAGCTAAAATAGCTCGGTTCCAATTAGAACCATCCCTGAAACCGAGACCACCATAAGCCTTAGGGAGACAAAACCTTCTTCCAAGAAGCAATGTGGATCTTGCTTCTTGTTGACCACGATTTTGGCTAACGACAAATAGACGTCAAAACTATAGTAAACCTTCAAGAGAAAATACGACACTGATAATTTTATAGTGGTTCAACTCCAATTTATTGGTAATAGCCTAATCCACTTGGAGTTGTGATATATAGATCTACACTTAAGATCAGATGAACCTGTGTCAACTGAGTTTCTTAAGCGTAAGTGAAAAAGTACAAGATTTCTCTCAGAAAAATATGTAGTGCACCAAATTTTTTTTTTTAGATTATTTAAATTTTGTGATTTATTTTATTTAAATGTTAAGTGTGATGAATTGTTTTATTTAAATGTTGTTTATTTTATTTAGTTGTTGTTTGTTTTATTTGATTGTTTGTTTAATTGTTAGAATTGTTTGGTATAATCTTTTGAATTTAAATTTGTTAATTGTTTGTTTGGTTAATTAATTTAATGAGTGAATAATTGTGTAACATGTTTATTTTACTATTAGTGTTACATTTTAAATAAGTGTGACAATTGAGGTAATTATGGGAGTTATGGTTGAATGCACCAAGGTGCATGGTAGATAGAGATGCACCCTAGTGATTTAGTATGTGCTAGTGCATGGTAGCATGGTACACATGTGTAGATTTTCTACACACTCTTTCCTTTATTGGATTTATTTTAGTTAAATACAAAAATAAAAATAAAAAATAAAAA
This sequence comes from Humulus lupulus, assembly GCF_963169125.1. Taxonomy (NCBI): domain Eukaryota; kingdom Viridiplantae; phylum Streptophyta; class Magnoliopsida; order Rosales; family Cannabaceae; genus Humulus; species Humulus lupulus. Next base: position 146,417,698 of record NC_084801.1, read on the forward strand.
AAAAAGGGAAAGGAAGGTGCTTGGACGTGTAGTGTGTAGTGTGTAGTGGGAAAGGGATTGATTTTTCCATTTATTTTTCTAAGGCAATAAAATCAAATATTGGAAGAAACTATCTATTTTAGGATAGGATGTGATCACCCTTTATTCCTTATATCTAATATCATAAAAGAAAATAATAAGAAAATTAAGAGAAAATAAAATAGAAATAGGAAACTTACCATTTTGTGTTGGTGAGGCTTTATTGAGAGAATTGAATAAAGGGGAAAGGAAAGGAAGAGAGGAGCATTTCGTGTGGCTGTCGTAACCTAGAGAGAGAGAGAGAGAGTGAGAGAGTGGCGTGTAGAGAGAGAGGGAGAAGAAGAAAGAAAGGAAGAAAGAAGAAGAAGGTGAAGAGGAACCAAGTCTAGAGTATGTTTTCTTGTATTTTTGTTTGTCTATTCTCTTTTTCTTGATTATATGATATTGACTTTGTTTATTTGTTGTGTGTGTGATTGGATTCTTTCTCCTCCTCATGGTGGTTTTCAAAAATAAAACCCTAGGCTTGAACAAGTGGTGTGAAGTTTGGGTGTTGATCATATTGTGTTCTTGATTTTACAATCAAGAGAGGTAATGGTCTTTCTTAGCCTATATATTGGTTTTGATGGGTTTGTCTTTGAGGTTGTTCATGTTGATGCTAATGGTTTGATTATTGTAGGATTGATGATTATGATTTGTATTTTTAAGAGAATATGTTTTTTTTAAGAAGGGCTCATGGGTATGATTGAGAAAATGGATTTGATAGGGTTTATAATGAGGATTATATTTTATGTTTATATTGCTATGGTTATTTTTTTTTAATCTTTGATTTATGAAAAATGGCAAATGATGATTTTAGAAATATGATAAGAAGTATGTGATTTTTGTATCAATGAATCTTGATATGCATAAAAGGAAGAATGATAGAAATATGTTAGGGTTATTATAAAGGCGTGTATATGAAATATGGTGTTTATGAATTTATGTATGTTATTTGCCATTGTTATTGTTGTTGGATTTCATGTGTAGATTCAATGGAATAGAAAAAATGGGTTTTATAAGATTTCATGTGAATATGTTAGTAATATTCTTAGAATTATGTATATGGTTAGAGTATGATGAGATTTTGGACATGTATGATTTTATGTAAAATTTTTGGGATAAAAGATGAATCTCATGAGAAATTAAGCTTGCTGATTTTTTGTAAATAATTGGGTAAAAGTTTGATAAAAAAAAATGATTTGCATGCATAAGTAATGTCTTTGATGTTATGTTAATTTTATGAAATTAAAAGGGGTATTTTAAGTCCCATTAAAATGATATTTTACTCAAATAATTACCTACAGAATTTTTATTGAATTTTTGAGAAAATATGAGTTTTTTTTTTTAAATTGAATATAGTGATTTTTAAAGATAAAAATAGTTGCTGGAATTTTTGTAAGAAAATGTGAAGTGAGTTTCACTAAAATAAATTTGATGAGTTTTTGGAACAAATTATTATCCTAAGTTATGGTAATATTGAAAAGTGGTATTTTAATATGATATGAATGCATATTTTGATAAGTTATGATTTTTTTATTTTGATTGAGAAAAATATTTAGATTCTATTTATTTGTGATTTTTGAAGAAAATAAATAGTGGCTGAAAGTTTGTTTTAAAAAGGTTAAAAATGGTTATTTAATTGTCACATATGGATTTATGTTACATAAAACTAAGTCTTAAATAATTTAAATAAAAATATATTTTCCACATTTAAAAATATATTTTCTCACATCATTTATGTAACACAATGATAAAATTTATTTTTCTAAAGAAACATATTAAACATAGGTATTTTAATTAATTCCAAGCTTTTTGGTTGATTCTTTGTAATTTGAGATTAATAAATAAAATTGTCACATAATTCATTTTTTAGCTAAATCAAATTATTTTATAAAATAAAATAATGTTTTGAGAAATTTAATCAACTTAGAAATTTTAAGAAAAATAAAGCATATTATATATCTATTATTTTTTTAAACAATAAAAGTAGGAAATGTAGAATTATCGTTTTTAAAACGTCACAATTACGTAATGCTCCCACGTATGCATGTTACATGCAACTCCACTTTTACGTCCAAAATTATGTTTATTATTCAACTATGTGGTTTTTATAAAAAGATCATGCATGTAACATAGATAAAATGAGCATTATTCTTTTATAGCTTTATGTGTAGTTAAGAATAATTGCGTGTTATGTGTGCATGGCCCATGCACACATGAGTTGTATGGAAGGGCAAAATAGTAATTTTATGAACCTAAGAAATGTTGTTTTGATTATGATATAGGCTCGTTGAAAGATTGTGAAAATTTCTTAGCTTGGACCTGAGGTAAGAAAGTTAGATAGATTCTATGATTTTATGCTATGAATGGTAAGACTGTTGTATGAATGAATTGTTATGAGATATGAATGTCATAATGTGATGATATGTTGAATATGATATGTGTATGGATGTTAGATACATCAAACAAGTTACGATGTTAGATACATCAAACAAATTACGATGTTAGATACATCGACCGAGTTACTATAGCTAAAGACGTAACTCCTAGGGCGAACGCGCCGAGGTTATTCAAGGACCAGAGACTCTTGTTTACCTCATAGGGTGACATGGACAACTAGCGAGCCATGCTCATCATGTATGCTGTATGATTGTGATATGATGATATGTTACGATTACGTTATGATATGCAATGATGATATGTTACGATTACGTTATGATATGCAATGATGATATGTTACGATTATGTTATGATATGCCATGATGTTTTAGATGAACGTTAGTGATTGTATTGTTGTATTCTTACTTGCTTATTGTTTGTACTTCCTTACTGGGCTTTTAGCTCACCCCCTTACTTTCCTTCCAGGTAGCAAATAGGATTTCTTTATGGCACGCATGGTAACGTGAGGAGTTCTATCATCATGGGGTGTATGGCGTGGGGTAATCCTATGGACGGAAAAACGATCATCGTAGAATGCCATTTAAATTATGTTTTGTTTTTAAGAGACTTTCCTAAATTATCAGTGGGACTCAGTTATTTAATTTTTGTTTCTTTGAACTTTGCATAAAAATCTATGTTTTTTTTAAAACTTATGGCGCCAACTTGCATGGTTTTAAGCAAGTCCCCACTGAGACTTTGATAATGAGTGGTATTCTTTTATAAACTGTGTTATGCGAATGTTTTGTAAGTATTAGTCTAGGGCGTTCTTTACAAATACATCGAACAAGTTACTATAGCTAAAGACGTAACTCCTAGGGCGGACGCGCCGAGGTTATTCAAGGACCAGAGACTCCTGTTTACCTCATAGGGTGACATGGACAACTAGCGAGCCATGCTCATCATGTATACTGTATGATTGTGATATGATGATATGTTACGATTACATTATGATCTGCAATGATGATATGTTACGATTACGTTATGATATGCAATGATGATATGTTACGATTATGTTATGATATGCCATGATGTTTTAGATGAACGTTAGTGTTTGTATTGTTGTATTCTTACTTGCTTATTGTTTGTACTTCCTTACTGGGCTTTTAGCTCACCCCCCTTACTTTCCTTCCAGGTAGCAAATAGGATTTCTTTATGGCACGCGTGGTGACGTGAGGAGTTCTATCATCGTGGGGTGTATGGCGTGGGGTAATCCTATGGACGGAAAAACGATCATCGTAGAACGCCATTTAAATTATCAGTGGGACTCAGTTATTTAATTTTTGTTTCTTTGAACTTTGCATAAGAATCTATGTTTTCTTTTAAGACTTGTGGCGCCAACTTGCATGGTTTTAAGCAAGTCCCCACTGAGACTTTGATAATGAGTGGTATTCTTTTATAAACTGTGTTATGCGAATGTTTTGTAAGTATTAGTCTAGAGCGTTCCTTACAAAATAACTCAAGAATACCCGAATTCCCAAAAGCTTAGATAGAAAAAATCCAATCAGAATCCCCTCAATGATGCCATGAGCTCTTTATTTATAGGCTCAGGGATCGTACAAATCGAAGTCCCTCCATAATCGGGATCATTCAGTTGCTTTAACCAATATTTAATTAATAGTCAAATTTAAAATACAACAATATGTGATTTCTTTGGGATAATCTGAAAGATTCCCGCTGTGGGTACGAATAATTCTAGCTGAAGTCGTTACTGAGATTTTGTTGCAGAGTTATGATCTGTCTGATCGGCCAACTCCACTTCCTGAAGTCAGACTGGTCGGCCAAAACACCCTTCTGGTTAGGCAAAATATTTGACTGACTGGATAAACCTGACTCCAAAATGACTGGCCGGGCAAAGCGCTTTACTGGTTAGTAAAAAATCCTTACCGGTCAGCCAAAGTGCTTTACTGGCCAATAAAAAATCCTTACAGGTCGATCAGAAATTTTATCTGGTCGGTCAAATCACTTCCAAACCAAATAAATAATTTTTATGAGCAGTAATATCACAACTCTGAATATTAATCTCGAACCTTTTGCCTTCTTTGATAACACATTTATTGACTATTAATATATCCCTCACTACCATGTATTGCCACTTGTCACTTTTGATCGCCACGTCATCGTATTCAAATTTTGGGGATAACATTTGCCCCCCAAGTTTATTATATGATATACTCACATAATAAACTTTTTCTCAACTGCTGAGGGCATAAAAAGAAAAACTGACTTTCCACATTCTCCCGCATTTTCAAACAAACCACGACTGAAATCTTACTAGACCACGATCATAGTAGTTACCTGTTCCCAATCGTGGGGAAGAGAATAGCAAAAAGAATTTTAAGAGTCTAAGGGTAAGTGAAAATCTCCACTCTCTTCCCTTTAAATAGACCAATAGGTGCTCACAATTCATAAGCAAAAATGCTCATAAACTACCCATTACTCTCTTTTTGGCCGAAACCTCCAAAGAACTCCAAAAAGGGCTCCAGTTTCTTCAAGCACATCCAAGGATCCTTAAAGAAATCAACACTTCTTCAAGATATTAGGGTAATTTCTTCTTCCTCATCTTCATTTGTAAGCTTTTTAAGCTTTAAAATTTCACATAAAAGTTTGTTAGAACCCATATGTGCCGAAACACTCTTCTTAGAATGCACTCTTGGATTTGTGTATGAATCTTTAATGAATGATGTAATTTGTGGCTGTTTTGATGTAGTTTAGGCTATGGGTAAATCAATTTGGTCTCCAATTTCATGAAAATTTGAAGAAAAAATTATTTTTCACTCTACATTGCATATTTAGGTTTATGGGTATTTGATGAACACTTCTTTCCTTAGAACCTCTTAAGCTTTTCAAATCCCACCTTTTGATCTTGATGTAGTGTCCCATGAATAGAAGAACATGTTTGTGCCCCATGCTTTTGAGTTTTATGGTCTTTTCGGACCCTATAGCCAATCGGTTACTGTTTTTGGCCCTCAAATTCATACATGACTAGTAGGATAGCCTAGATCCTCAGAAATAGCTTATTGGAAACGCATGTGTATGACCGACCGGTTATCCTCTTCTAACGACTCGGACACTCCACGCAAACCGCTCGGATGCCTAGCCTAGTCACTCGAACGCCGCGACATCCGCCAGGACACCACGCGAACCACTCAGGCACCATAGCATCCGCTCGGCCATCACCCAGCCGATCGGGCGCTCTTCCATCCACTCGGATGCCTGGCAGACTGCTCGGGCACCACGCCATCCACTTGGACCATCGCACAACCGCTCGGACACCACGCAGACCATTCGGACGACACGCACACCGCTCGGCCACCCACGCCATCCGCTCGGACGACACGCACCCAAGCCTCTGAGCTTGTAAAAAAATTCATGCATTTTAGGCACCAAATTTTTTTTTGCTTATTATTGCTACCTTCATACATGTTTATCTGGGGAGTGAAAAATATTTTTACTCCTTAAATATTTTTTCTTTTCATTCATTGATTTATGTTTGTTTGGTTCACTCACCTCCCCATACTTTTTTGTAGATGAATCGCTTCGACTACAGGGGAGGTGACAACCATACAAACTCTGATTCTTCAGCTCCTAAGTCAAGCGACACTCCTCAAAGCAGCAATTCTTCATCCAAATCTCCTAGCAGTCGTACTCCTGAGGATCGCCTTCGTCACCCCAAGAAAATCCTTCCCCGGTCGTCTTTATGCTTCCTTCACGAAGAACAGTTTCTTAATCAACAGCTTCAACATCCACCAATGAGGGTGAAAAAATCTAATCGACTTCCTCAAGACCAAGATCCTCAAGTGGCTCGTAGAGCGACACAGAAGGTAGTGGAACATGGTGAAGCTCAAACTGCATCTTCTTCAAGGCCGCTGCGCCAGATCCAAAAAGCTAGCAAACCCCGGAGAAAGACTATCCAGAATTTTACAACTAAGATTCGGCAATCAGCTATTCTAAAACCAAGAAAAGATGAAACGCCCTCTTGGTTCATAGCCAAACCTTCTAAACTTAACTCCAGCATGTTTGATAAACACATTCGGGCTTCGGGCCTTGAAGGAGTAAATGTGATTTTCCTGTGACCTCACTAGAGAGCTAACAATCCTGGTGGACCCTATTGCGCCTGGTCCATATGCCACGTTTTTGCAGGAGCTACTATCCCACTGCACCCCTTTTTTGGTCAATAGCAAATTACTTCAATGTCTCTCCTTTCCAGATAGCTCCTAATGGAATTCAGACATTATCTGCTTTATATATTCTCTACTTCTTTCAAGGCTGGGATCCACCCACTCCTCATGAAGTGCATTACCTCTTCGACTTTAGGACCAACCCAAGCCACAAGAATACAGGTTTTTTCCACCTCTTCCATAGGCATAAAGGGATTAAATACCTCCATGGTATCGCACATAAATCGAATCCCGGAAAATACTATACAGAGTATTTTCTCACTTCAGGCATTAAGGCCAACAACTTGGCTTTCACGCATGCAAGTCCTTTCCATCAACCTCTACCAACTAAGGAAATGTATTCCCGAGCAGAAGAACTTGATAATATGTCTACCGAAGAGAATAATGTCAAAGGTGGACAATCTTCAGCTGGTGGGGTTGTTACCAAACAATCAAAACATCATAGAAGGTAGCACTACTGAAGAAGTGAACGCAACTGACTAGTCAAATGCTGATACTGAAGTAATGACGGATCAATTCTCTCCTGAACCATCTCCCTACTCACGCCGACCAGGTGACCTTATTATTAGGGAACCCCTTCCAGAAGACCATCATAGACGTGCCATTCCTACAAATCCTGGGAAAGGAAAAACCCTTGAGCTCCATAGAGAAGTCAGCTCATCATCTGAAGAGGAAGACGACTTTCTTGATGAAATTCTAAACTCAGGTTTTTCTGCTAATCAGTAACCATAGTTTGGTGTTTTGTTATAAATAACTTCCTTCGAGAATGATTGTATGAAATCTGTAGAGTTATGTGGTAATAGTAAAATTTTCACTTACTTATATATTGTCTCCCATTTTTACTAACAAGTTTTGTGCTTCACTCTTTTTTTGCAGATCCAGGTATGTTTAAGCAATTCAACACTTCCTTTGCCCAAAAGAGGAAATCTGGGGAAGGTAGTAGCTCAAACCCTCCGAGCAAAGTCGCGAAGACTGTACCGACCAACCAAGGGAGATTATCTGACCAACCTATCACCATCCCGCAGTTGACTCCTTCATCAATTCCTCCTTCTGCTAGCTTAACACCTACCAGCTCGACTGGCTTAAGTGAGCCCCTTTGCATTGCTGGTGATATTGGAAAGGAATTGGTTGACCACACTCTACACCATACCAAAAAACTCAAAGCTTTGAGTCTTTACCCCAGCTTTGTGTTGAAGTTGTCCTGCAAAGAGGTCTTGCTCAAATGATGAGTGTAAGTATCCTATCACCCAAACATTACACTTTGTTATTAATTGTTTTTACTCTAAGTAGCTTTCTCTTATCCATTTCAGGCACTTATCACTATCAGTCATGCTCAACACCGAGCAGTAGACTATAAGGAATTGGTCAAAGTCTTGAATGATCAATTGGTGGAATCCCAAGCGAAGATAGAGCAACTGACCAAAACCGAGAAAGACCTTCAAGAAAAAACTGAGTAGGCAGAAAAAATAGTTGCTGACCGAGAAAGAACATTGAAGGAGTTGACAAATGAGAACAACAAACTCATCCAAACCAACAAGAAATTAACCGATTAACAGGAGAAATATGTTCAAGAGATTGAGGAGTTGAAGCAGGATAAGGAAGTTGATCTCGCTCGCTACGAGGAAATCTTATTCAATTGCTTCTACCAGATTTGGAAGCTAAACAAACCTCTCAACCTTGACTTTCTTTCTGAAGAAGCAAAAGCCGAGGAGGCAGCCCTTCCAGCTGGCACTGTGCCTGCCTCTTTTTCTCTATCTTTTCGGCCCGAGGAAGCTCCTGATGACGATGGTTTTGACCAACCAAGAAACAATCCTTTCAACCAGTGAGCATCTTGGACTGACCAAAGAAAGTGTTTGGCCGACCATAGGCCATGCTCAACTTGTAAAAACTTTGTCTCTTGGCTAGTAATTTGGTTTTTTGATATTTTGCTCGTACGGCCGAGCTATTTGATACTTCATTTTACTTTTCTTAAAGCATTCAAGCCTTTTCCGAACAGTAAAGTTTCTTTAGTTTATGTCATGAATTTTCACATGAGTACTTAGTTTTCTAACTTAGAAATTATAAACATTTCATAAATCCCTACTAAGTATACTTTCTCACACTCTTATTGCTCTAACATTTTATGAGCATAGTGTTTTGTTTACACACGAATATCTACTCTTAACTTAAAATTTTGAAAAATCCCAAATTACTTAAGCTTTGTCAAACAAGTTAGCTTAATGGCCTTTTTTTACTTCAAAAATTTACAAGTCAGCCTAAAAACAAATATCTTTACTCGTGCTCTTATTGCCTATGTGAATTACATACCAGTATACCCTATGTAGCCCCCAAGTGATCGAGGGTTGAAAAATCATTAGTCACTTGCTACTTGCTCGAATCTGTTCGAGCAGTTATTACTCGTGAAACACATAGAATACAAAGAAAACATTTGAGCAGCTAAACACTGCAAAAATATTCGACCAGTTAAATACTGGTAATTTACCTGATGGATATCGACCAGTTGAACACTACCCGGTTTTTTCTGACCAGAAATTTTTTTCAAATGTACTGACAGTTGAACACTGCCAAAGTAAAAATAATCAACACATATGCATAATTTGTAGCAAGATTCGACTGCGCTGCGCGTGATCTCTTTTATTATTCATAAAAAATAAGGGCAAAGCGTGTCTAATCACGAGTCTTAAACAAACTAAAATTGTTTCAAAAATAAAATGACTGGTCAGCAAATAACCAGCTCACAAACAAACTTAAATAACAAGTTAAACACTTGAAACTAAGCTACCACTCTGTAAGCAGTATTCATTGGTAATACTTCCTCAGGTGCTCGCCATTCCAATAGTTCCTGATCATCTCTCCATTTAGTCGAGAAAGTTTGTAAGTGCTGGGTGGCAAGACTTGCTCAATCTGATACGGTCCCTCCCAGTTTGGTCCTAGCACTCCAGCTGCTGGGTCTTTGATGAACACTTTTCTAAGGACCAAATCTCCGACCTGGAATTTTCGATCTCTGACTCTGGAATTAAAATAGCGGGCCACTTTTTACAGATGGGCAGCAACTCTCAAGCTTGCTTTTTCTCGTTTTTCTTCAACAAAGTCCAAAGATTCAGCTAACAATTGGTGATTCTCTTCCTGGTCATACATACTTCTCCGATGGGATGGTGGGTCAACCTCGACAGGCAACATGGCTTCATATCCATATGCCAAGGAAAAAGGAGTATGACTAGTTGCTGTCCGGGCGGTAGTTCTGTACGACCAAAGAACCTTTGGCAATTCTTCTACCCAAGCACCTTTAGCTTGCTCTAGACACTTATTTAGAGTATCATTTAAAGTTTTATTCACGGCTTCAACTTGCCCATTGGCTTGTGGATGAGCTACCGAGGAGAAACTTTTTATAATGCCATGTCTAGTGCAAAAAACAATAAACAAGTCACTATCGAATTGAGTGCCATTGTTAGAGACTATCTTCTTGGGCAGACCATAGCGACATATTATATTCTTAACCATGAAATCTAACACTTTCTTCGAGGTGATTGTTGATAGTGGTTCAACTTCGGTCCACTTAGTGAAATAATCCACAACAACTACCACGAACTGCACCCCTCCTTTTCCTTTGGGTAGCCTCCCAATTAGATCAATTCCCCACACTGCAAAAGGCCATGGACTCTGCATCTACTTCAAAACATTCGGAGGTGCCCTGGGTATTTTAGAGAATCTCTGGCATTTATCACACTTCTTCACGTACTCCATGGAATCTTCATTCATTGTAGGCCAGAAAAACCCTTGCCGCAAATCTTTTTGGAGAGACTTTGCACCCCATCATGATCTCTGCGGAATCCCTCGTGCACTTCGGTCAATAAGTTTTTTGACTGGTCAGGTGTTATGCATCTAAGTAGTGGCATAGAGTACCATCTTCTATATAATACCCCATCCATCATAATATACCTAGCAGCTTGCCTCATAATCTTCTTGGCTTCATTGCGATTATCTGGTAAGATTCCTTGCTCAAGGTAAGTAATGATGGGCGTCATCCAAGTGTTAGCTAATGTGATGGGCATGGCTTCCTGCTCATTAATACTCAGTTCTACCAAGTATTCTACTGGTACTATATTTAAAGTTTCAGCATCTTTTGCACTAGCCAATTTTGCAAAAGTGTCTGCATTGGAGTTTTGGTACTAGCTTAATAGTATACTCCTCGAATTGTGCTAGAAGGTCCTTGGTTTTATTCAAGTATGCCACCATGCGCAAACCTCTTGCCTGATATTCCCCTAAAATTTGGTAGACCATCAACTGGGAATCGCTGTTTATTTCGACCAACCGGGCACGGACATCTCTAGCCAGGCGCAATCCTGCCAGGAGGGCTTCATGCTCTGCCTCATTATTAGAAGCATTAAATCAGAACCTCAACGTACAATGAATTTGATGTTGCTTAGGTGTGATCAATATAATTCCCGCTCTTGAATGATGTTCATTTGACGACCCATCAACAAAAAGTTGCCAGGTAGGAAAATTCTCTCTCTGCCCAGTCACATTTGCCTGTCGGTCGGGAAGATTAGGGATCCCAGTGCACTCAGCAATGAAGTCTGCCAAAGCTTGTCCTTTAATGTCTGACCTCGGTTGATATTTGATTTCAAACTGGCCTAATTCAACAGCCCATTTAAGTAAACAACCAGAAGATTCTAGTTTTTGTAAGACTTGGCGTAAGGGCTGGTCGGTAAGTACTTTAATGGGATATGCTTGGAAGTACGACCGCAATTTGTGAGATGCAAGTACTAAACAATATGCCAATTTCTCGATCAAGGGATACCTCGACTCTGCTCCTATCAACCGCTTGCTAACATAATATACTGGATGTTGTACCTTATCTTCTTCTCGTATTAGAGCAGCACTAACAGCATGCTCTGTGACTGTCAAATAAATAAAAAGGTCCTCTCCATCTACTGGCTTTGAAAGAACAGGAGGTTGAACCAAATGTTTTTTTATGGCTTGAAAAGCTTGCTCACACTCCTCCGTCCATTCCAATTTTTTGCTACCTCTAAGTCAGTTAAAAAATGGGACACATTTGTCCGTTGATTTGGAAATGAACCTACTTAGAGCAGCAATCCGCCCAATCAAACTTTGCACATCCTTAATCCTAGCTGGAGACTTCATTTCCGCGAGTGCCTTTATCTTCTCAAGATTCGCTTCTATTCCTCAAGAGTTAACAATAAACCCAAGGAATTTTCCAGAACTTACTCCGAATGAGCATTTGAGGGGGTTCAGCTTCATGTTGTACTTTCTTAGTACTACAAAGCATTCCTCCAAATCTCATACATGTCCTTCAGCTTCCTTTGAATTTACAGCATATCGTCTACGTAAACCTCCATGTTTTTGCCGATTAAGTCGCGAAACATGCCATTCATTAAACGCTGGTAGGTGGCTCTTGCGTTCTTCAAGCCGAATGGCATAACCTTATAACAATACAACCCTATGTATGTTCAGAAGCTAGTATGCTCCTCGTTGGGAGGATGCATACTAATCCGATTATACCCCGAGTAAGCATCCATGAAAGACAAAGTTTCATGACCAAAAGTTGCATCAACCAACTGGTCTATCCTTGGTAAGGGAAAACAGTCCTTAGGACATGCTTTATTCAGATCGGTGAAGTCCACGCAAGTCCTCCACTTCCCATTGGACTTGGGCACTAATACTGGGTTTGAAACCCAGGCGGGGTAATAAGCCTCTCTTATGAACCTATTTTCCTTTAGTCACTCGACTTCCTCTTTGAGAGCCTTCGCTCGCTCCTTGTCAAGCAATCTTCTCTTATGCTACACTGCTAGGTAGCTTTCATCCACGTTGAGCATGTGGCTGATCACAGTTGGTGAGATACCCACCATATCCTTGTGAGACCAGGCGAAGACATCTTGATTTCTTCGCAAAAATTCTACCAGTTGTGCTCTCACTTCCAACTTCAACTTTTTTCCAATTTTGACCCCTCTGGTCGGGTCACTTTCATCTATTGAGACCTCCTCTAACTCTTCCATGGGTCCCACTTCACTATCCAAATCCCCAAAGCGAGGATCAAAGTCCACTCCCTCGCTTTGGGCAACGCCCTATTTGGTGACTTCATCATCGAATGGGGCTTGTTGCTTATTGAAACCAAGAGTACTTTCCTGGTTGATAACTTCTAAAACTTTCTCTTGGTCGGCTACAACCATAATGCTATGTTTGTAATGCCCCGGATTCCCTAATGTGGTTTATTGGCTGGATTAGTAGGCCGGGAGGGCCATAATTGTTTAATTATGCCATTAAATGTGTTTATGCATGTTTATGGGAATTATATTATAATATAATGTTAATTGTATGCATGTCGACGTTATGTGTTGAGACCGCATTATGATGTGGGTTTGTTCGAGCTATTCGACATGAGACGATCTTAGAATATTGATTAGCGGTTTAGTCACAACAGGTTTAAGTGTCGGGACTTGGGTTGAGTCTCGGGGTAATTTTGATGATTAGAGCGTTACCGGGGGATAAAGGGTAACGGGTTGTGAATTATTGGTGTTTGAGATTATTGAGGATAGCGAGAATTGGAGAGCGTTAATTATGATTAACGAAATAGGAGGAAAGCACCAAATATGCCCTTAGGAGTCTTTAGAAACTATTAGTTGACCTAGGGGTAAAATGGACATTTCACCCCTAGGATAGATATAACCTTTGACAGCTGAAGAAGAAAGTGGAAAAACAGAGTATGCAAAAGAGTTCTCCCGTACCTTCTTCTCTTCACCTTTCTTTGTGGTTTTTGAACCAATTTTGAGGATTCAAGCTTGGGAAGCAAGCCCTGGGAGTTTGGGAGTGTGTTCCACCATTGAAGACCATCATAAGCCGAGCTTTGGGTAAGTTTCTAACCGTGGTTTTCTCTGGTTTGCCCTGTTCTGGTTTTATTTTGCAGCTGAGATTTCTAGGGTGAATTCATGGTTTTGTTGGGAGTTTTGGCTAGGATTCCCATGCTTGTGATGTTTGGGGTGTGTTGGAATGGTTTTTGGGATCATTTGGCATCAAGAATAGGATTTGGAAGCTTGGAAATCGAGTTAGAATTGAAGGAGTTGAAGAAGGTCGGTTCAGGGGAGATTGGGTCTGGAGGTAGCGCTATAGCGCCCACCTTAGGGCACTACAACGCTCCTCAGGAGGCTTTCTGGCACTTGGGTGGTTCTGAGTGTAGCGCTGGGGCGCTAGGGGTTGAGCGTTGTAGCGCTACCCTGTTCCTTCTAAGTCCCGTTTTGAGTGTTTTTAAGGGTTTTTGACTTGGGGTTTCAATCCTTAAGGCCCGGGATCGAATCTACTCACCGTGTGGGCATGTTTCGAGGTCCCGAGGATGGTGCTTAGGTTAAGACCCTATTATTATGGATTCTCAATAATGAAGGTTATAATTGGTTGTGATTAGGTAACCGCTAAGGAACTAAAAGATCGATCGTTCTCAGGGGTCGTCCTTATCATACTTCTCGCTCGAACCTAAGGTAAGAAAACAGTGTATGAATACAGTTGCACCCTGTATAGGTATATGACATGCATGGTTTGATATTGAAGCATGTTGGTTGATATATGTGGATGTGGATTTCATATTAAATGCTAATGAACGCTGATTACCTGTTTATGACACTGACTAGTCAGGGACCGACTCTAAAGTCGATGATCACGCATTGAATAGCTCTATGGCATTAATGTGGGACCGACCCTAAGGTCGAAGAACTTATAAGCGCTTGCCTGTTCTACGACTAGATGTCTATAGCCAAGGTATATGACCCCGGTGACCGTTAGTCACGTGGCTAAGGGACGTTGTCCATAGCTTCGACTCTAGGGTCGTGAGGAAGGTTATGTTGGTGACTAATCACCTTGCACCTGTCCTGATCAAACTTATGAAAGAACCACTCGTCATTTGAGCCCTGGTGACCCTATCATCACATGGCTAGAGGAGGCTGTACACATTAATGTGACTTTTGGCTATTGTCACCTGTCTGTTTGGACTGGTAGTCCTGAGTGGTTATTATGATCGCTGTTGATATTATATCATGCTTTATTATGTTTTCTTGCTGGGCCTTGGCTCATGGGTACTTTGTGGTGCAGGTAAAGGGAAAGAGAAGCTCACCCAACCCTGAGTGGAGAGCTTGGGCGATGTTGTGTACATACAGGGCCGCTTGACCGCCACGGTCAAGGAGTTCTCAGAGGGACTAGGGGTTTACCCTATTTTTGCCGCTAAGACCGGCGGGGACTGTAAATTTAAAACAATAGCGACTCTTTTGTATTACAAACTACTTGTAAACATTTTGAAAGGCTCATGAGCAGTTTGTTTACTTAATGAAATGTACCCTTTCCTTTTTACTGGTTTTCCACCTTAACCTAATAATAACACTTAGATCACGTTTTTAACCAAAGGACTCGGGTAGCGGGTCAAATTTCTGGTTCACTGTTCACCGTAACTGTTCTGGGGTAACCAGGGCGTTACAACTTTGGTCGATATCCATCTCCTCTACCTCTTCTCTATCTACACATGCAATCATATTATTCTCCTTAGCTCCCTTTCGTGCTTTAACTACTGAAGCATTGTAACACTCTCTAGCTTCTCTTTGGTCTCCTCGGACACAACCTAGTCCTACACTGGTCGGGAACTTCATGGAAAGGTGCCATATAGAGACTGCCTCATGCAAGGTCGTGAGTAGTGGTTGACCAATCACCACATTATCAGTCGACGAACAATCGACTATCAAAAACTCTGTCATGACTATCTCGTGCCTAGGAGCATCTCCTATTGTGATCGGTAACTTGATTGTTCCAACCGGTGACAACCCTTCTCTAGTAAATCCATAAATAACTTAAGAGCATGGCTTCAAGTCATTAATGGATAATTTCATCTTTTCAAAAGACAACTTGTAAATAATATTCACAGAACTTCCCGTGTCGACCAGACATCTCTTCACCTTCATGCTCGCAATTTGGACTATAATGACAAGTGGGTCATTATGAGGATATCTTACATGTCGAGCATCATCTTCAATAAAATTGAGAGACTCACTTTCATACCGTGGATTCTTTGGAGGTCGCTCCTCTACAGCCATGACCTCTGATGTCGATATTGCATCCAACTCATGTCGAAGTGTTCGAGCATATCTCTCTCTTGCTATGTTAATATCCCCAGCCAGGTGTGGTCCTCCACATATAGTGTATAAAGTGAAGTCCATAGGCTCGGATTGCAAGGGTGGAGACCGATGTCGCTTGAACCCAGGATTGTTGTTACTTCCTTCTCCTTGGGTCTTTTCTGCTCGATACTTTTTTAACTTTCCCGATCGAAGGAGAAACTCTATCTCGTCTTGAGATGGTTGCATTCATTTGTGTCGTGACCATAATCTCCATAGAAACGACAGAACTTATTCATGTCTCTCTTACTCATCTCCTTCCTGATGGGTGGGGGTTTCCAGTAGGAAACCTCTTTATGACTCGCAAGATATATTTCTGCCCAGCTGACCGAAAGAGGGGTGTAATTGGTGAACCGAGGTTCATACTTGGTTGGCCTGTCGTTTGGCCCCGACTTAGCCTTCTTTTCCTCATGGCGGTCAGACCCGTTATTTCCACGTTTCTTTCCACCATTTTGTCCATTCCCACCATTCTTAGGAGGATCAGTTGATCCACCCAGATTGTTTAGGCCCCTCTCTCCTTTCTCAATCGTGTCATCCAATTTCATATATTTTTCTGCTCGGTCAAGAAATTGTTGGAGTGTTAAAATTGGATTACGATGTATACTATCCCACAAAGGACTCCGATAAATTATACCAGAAGATATGGCAACCATCTTCCCCTCATCTCCCACAGCAATTGCTCGGTTGGCTTCTCTCATGAACCTCTGTGTGTAATTCTTGAGAGATTCATCCTTCCCTAGTTTGATATCTGCCAAGTGATTGGCATAAACTGGAGGAGTCCAAGCAGCGCTAAACTGTCTACAAAATTATTTCCTAAAATTCTCCCAAGAGGTAATGGAGTTTGGCTTGAATTTCCAATACCACTCTTGGGTAGTATCGGACAATGTAGTGGGGAAAACTCTACAACGATAATCATCACTCACCCCGAGCAGCTCCATTTGGTCTTCAAACTTCCTAACATGCCTTATGGGGTCTGCCTTTTCTGTATATACTGGCAGTACCGGTGCTTTATACTTTCTTGGCGGCTGGGCTACTATGATTCAGGCACAAAACGGACTGCCACTCCTGTGGTCTATCGGATCGATTCCGGAAGGTCATTTCGACAAACCTTGAACTGCGGCCGTTAGCACATGAAGTTGGGCCTGGATGCCTGGGGCAACCGTTGGGGGGCTCAAGGTCTTGACTGCCTGGTCGGGCATTCCTATCTGGCGCATTATCATCAAGTATTTCTACTTGACTGGCAGGTCGGGTCAGATCTCGCCCTTCGACTAGGACGGTCCTTCTCTTGTCAGTGATGACATCTCTTAAATCCTTCTGGGAAGTGCGTCCTCCTAACCGATCAAACACTGTGCTCCGAGTTTTTTCAGAAGGCTTACCACGCAGGACGTGCTCTCTCCCATTGTGTTGCTGGCCAGGATGCAGTGGTGGCCTTCCTGTTTGTGCCGGGCAGTCCTTTCCTCCTTGTTGGTCGTTGCTGTCTTTTTCCTTTGATCGGTCAGTGTGATGATTATCAGCCTCATCACGACCATGTCCATCTTTGAACTGTGAAGTTCCTTTACCTCAAGGAGTTTTAGTTTGATCCTGCCTGGGTGGAGTCTTTTTACCGCCTGATCAGTGACTCCCTGATCTAGAAGTTTCTGATCGGTGGCTCCTAGAGGGGGTTATAGAGTTCTCCCTTTAAGTCGAGGCAGTTTCGGATCGGACCCCATCATCTTCCTGACCAGAGGGGTTACTTCTGCTTCTGTCCGATCCCCAAGAATTGGCTCTGTCAGTAGTTTTTCGACCAGCATCTGTATTCCTTGCTCCCTGGGTAGTTGCTCCTCGTGTTGCAGTTTGGGCATTGGCCTAGGTCAACTGCGTAGCCACCTCTAGAGCAAGTGCATCCTCGCGGTGTCGCCGATCGGCCTCCTTCTGCTGTCGCCTGATCTCTTCGCTCCTGGCGCCCATCTCCCGTCTTTGCTGCTCAAATGCAGCCTTCTGTCTGGCCATCTCTTCAGCAAATGACTCCTGCCGAGCATTGAATTGCACCATCTCCTCTTAGAAGGTCCCCATGGCTTCCTGGAGTTGTTCAACCTCTGGAGTCATCTCCTCGAGAAAGACCCTGGGCTCAGTCTCAGGGTCTTGAGGGCCAGGACCTTCTGATCTAGCAGGCTCTTTGGATGTGCCTGACTTCTTGGAGGCCACATTGGTATTCTTGGGCGCCATAATGATACGATAATAGTGTGTTTCTTCTCTTCAGGCTCTCAATGAAAGCACCAAAAATGTTGACCACGATTTTGGCCAACGACGAATAGACGCCAAAACTACAGTAAACCTTCAAGAGAAAATACGACACTGATAATTTTATAGTGGTTTAGCCCCAATTTATTGGTAATAACCTAATCCACTTGGAGTTGTGATATATAGATCTACACTTAAGATCAGATGAACCTGTGTCAACTGAATTTCTTAAGCGTAAATGAAAAAGTACAAGATTTCTCTTAGAAAAATAACTCAAGAATACCCGAATTCCCAAAAGCGTAGATAGAAAAAATCCAATCAGAATCCCCTCAATGATGCCATGAGCTCTTTATTTATAGGCTCAGGGATCGTACAAATCGAAGTCCCTCCATAATCGGGATCATTCAGTTGCTCTAACCAATATTTAATTAATAGTCAAATTTAAAATACAACAATATGCGATTTCTTTGGGATAATCTGAGAGATTCCCGCTGTGAGTACGAATAATTCTAGCTGAAGTCGTTACTGAGATTTTGTTGCAGAGTCATGATCTGTTTGGTTGGCCAACTCCACTCTCTGAAGTGAGACTAGTCGGCCAAAACACCCTTCTGATTAGGCAAAACATTTGACTGACCGGATAAACCTGACTCCAAAATGACTGGTCGGCCAAAGCGCTTTACTGGTCAGTCAAAAATCCTTACTGGTCGGCCAAAGTGCTTTACTGGTCAGTAAAAAATCCTTTCCGGTCAGTCAAAAATTTTACCTGGTCGATCAAATCACTTCCAAACCAAATAAATAATTTTTATGTCCAATAATATCGCAACTCTGAATATTAATCTCGAACCTTTTGCCTTCTTTGATAACACATTTATTGACTATTAATATATCCCTCACTACCATGTATTGCCACTTGTCACTTTTGATCGCCACGTCATCGTATTCAAATTTTGGGGATAACACTTCTATTACCAGTAATCCCCCAGAGAAAGCCACGACAAAATTTTTCAACTTCCTTAACAACACTTTGGGGAAGCACAAATATGCTCATCCAGTAATTATGAAGCCCAAACAAAACTGAATGTATAAGCTGAATTCGGCCAACAAAAGACAGTGCCTACTAGCCCAAGTATGTAACCGCATTTTGATCTTTTGGATGTCACAGTCTTCATGTTTCCACTTGGTTGGCCGCATAGGAACCCCTAGATACTTAAGAGGAAAGGTCACTTCAGTAAGCTAAATCTCATGAGCTATAGTCTGTCTATTTGCTGCATTAACTCCCCCAAAAAAGATGTGGGATTTACTAGTATTAACATGGAGTCCTGTAGTAGAACTAAACTCCTCTAGAGCTACTTTGAGCACTCTAACAGCAGAAATTGACCCTTTGCAAAATAAAATCAAGTCATTAGCAAGGCATAGACTAAGGAGTTTGAGACTTTTACACATAGGGTGAAATCTGAAAGTGGAATCTTGAGCTGCCAATTGAAGACTCCGAGTAAGATATTCCATGATTATAACAAAAAAAAGCAGAGACATAGGATCACCTTGATGCAACCCTTTCTCTCCCTTGAAACTACCTTGAACCCTTCCATTCATAAGCAAGGAGTATGTTGTGTTTTTTAGGCAAGTCATAATCCAACCCATAAACCTCATAGGAAAACATAAAGACTTTAAAAGATCTTCAAGAAACCACCAATCAACAGTATCATAAGCTTTGCTTAGGTCTATCTTAATGGCACATCTAGGAGAGGATGAGGTCCTCCCATAATTCTTGAAGAGATCTTGGAATATCAAGATGTTATGAGCAATAGATCTACCCTGAACAAAAGCACCTTGGTTCGGTTGAACTAGATTAGGAAGGACCATGGTCAATCGGGAACACAACAGTTTTGATATGCACTTGTATATGGTAGAACAACAAGCAATAGGCCTGTAGTCTATAGCCCGAGAAGGATTAGCACTTTTAGGGACCAATGAAAGAGTTGTATTATGGAGCTCAATAGGAAAAATTCCTGTCTCAAAGAAATGTCCAACTGCTCTACATATTTATTCACCAATATCCAACCATAATACCTTGAAAAAAGCATAACCAAACCCATCAGGACCAGGGGATTTGATGATGGGAATGCTAAAAAATGCATCTCGGATTTCCTTATGAGAGAAAGGTTTCAAGAGAGAGAGTTGCTGGTCAACCGAGAGTTTGGTACCCAACTCAACACATTGTAAATTTATCTTCGTGGTAGTTGAACTGGGACTACCCATAAAACTTCTAAAGTGATCCAAAAAATGAGAAACCACATCAAGAAAATTATCAATCAATCTACATTGTTCAGTTAGGTAGGTTGCAATTTTATTCTCTTCTTTACGCTTTTTCAAGCAAGCATGAAAATAAGAGGTGTTCATATCTCCTTTCCTTAACCAAGTAATTTTGCTTCTTTGAGCCAAAAAACTGTGGTACATTCGCTCATGAACAGTAAAAGCTATAGCAGCAGCCTTTGCAATCTCTTGAAACCCATGGTCTCGGGGATGTTTTTGAGCTTTGAGTTGAGCTTCCTGGTAATGATCCTTTGCCTCCTAATATTTCACTCCAATATCTCCAATATTGTCCTTGTTAAACCTCTTCAATCTATGTTTCAGCCTCATGGTCTTTAAGTAAATGGCCTTCAAACCAATCCCATTAATTGGTTTCCTCCAGCTATTCAGAACCACCTCTTTGAAATCTTGATGCTCTGTCCAAAAATTATAGAACCGAAACAGTTTTACACCCATATTCTCCATGGTCGTGGTAGAAATAATACAAGAACAATGGTCAGAGACAGTTTCCCAACGAAAAACAGCTGTGGAATTAGGAAAAAAATCAAGCCAGTCCTCATTAGTAAAGACATGGTCTATCTTAGAGTATATACGAGCAGGTCCATCTTGATTATTTGTCCATGTAAAAAAAGATCCAATACTTTTAAGCGACTCCACTTGATTCCCAGCAAGCCATTGAGAAGAATCCGTCAGTTCCAATTTGGAAACAGGTTTTCCACCACTTCTATCCTTAATAGTAAATATAGCATTAAAATCCCCTAAGATAACCCAAGACTTAGCAGGGAACGTAAGCCTAGGTAAACTTTGCCATAATCTCTTCCGTTCCTCCATTGTATTGAGCCCATATACAAAAGTAGCACTGAAAGCATGCCTCTGACCAACCATTTTAACAACACAGTGGACATACTGATTAGTCTCCTCTATAATAATAACCCTCACAAATATCTTCCTCCAAATGATCAATATTCTGCCTTCAGTAATAGGACTGGAATAAAAATCCCAATTTGTAAATTTATGAGCCATCAATTCCATGACTTTATTCCCCCTCATTTTAGTTTCCAAAAGAGCACCAACCCCCCACTTTATTTCTACTACAAATATCTAAAACTGCAGTCTGCTTATTAGAACCATTCAATCCCCTCAAATTCCAACTCAAGATATTGCAATTATCCATAAGCAGAGTTAGTGACAGAAATACCTTCTTTCTCACCCTCAACCTACTCTTGAAGCACCTCAAATGTGTTTTTCTGGTTCTGTCCTAGCCCAGTTGGAATTTTAGCAGCCAATGTACTAACAGTTTCAGTTGGTCCTTGTTTGGAAAGAGGAGCCACTTTCTTTGGAGTTTGCCAAGTAGCTTCACTGATGTTTTGTCCCTCAGCAACTGTAATTGCATTGGCTGAACCCTTAGACAGATCAGGGACATCAACCGTATGTTGGTTGCCCTTGTCCCTCCCCTCCCCTAAATCAATTTTAGGCTGAGTGCCCTTCTTGACCCTCTGAGTTTTCATCTCCCTTCGACAGTCCACCATGGAATGACCATATCCAGAGCATACTTTACATTTAATAGGAAGACATTCATAATCCACCCCCTGTTCCACAAGCTGTCCATACTCATTAAGGTATTGTATACTCCTAGGAGGATTATCTGTTATATCCATCTCCACAAGAACTCTAGCAAATTGAACTCTAGATCGCTCTCGAGTAAATTTGTCTACCATGATCGGTTTACCTATCGTACTCACAAGAGCACTAAGGAATTTGCTACCCCAATGCTGAAGGCCTAAGTCATATAACCGAATCCACAGAGGTACTGAACAGATTAGGCGAACTGTACTGAGATCGGCAGTCCATGGACGGATGATAACTGGTTTCCTATCGAACTGAAGGATACCATTTTCAAGCACATGGTCTCGAGTAGCATCATCATTAAACTTGACCATAGTCAGCCCCATTGTCATTCTAGCAATTTGAGCAATCCCTAGATGACCTCAAACTCTTTTGATGAACCCTTCAAATACAGCCATTGGGGGATTAGCACCAAGAACCATACAAATAACTGCAAAGCTCCAATTAGCAGATTGGCATTTGACCTCTTCAATATCAACCTGGGAAATTTTCTTTCCATTTTAATCAAGGGTTCAACAAACTCAAGTTTTTGGTCACAAAAAGAGAGTTTACCCGCCGTGAATTGTTGCCATTGATTGTGAGCCAAGGCCTGATAGTCACCTTCCTCCACTTTTTCCGCCCAGCTAGGAGGGATCGACGCCGGGGTAGCCATCCCAGAGGCCCGATGCTCAGCAACCTGGTTTCCCCTAAGTTCCGTTGACTGAACCACTTCAGCAATTAGATTCAACCCCTTAGTTGGAACCTCACCTTTAGAGATCGCATCACCAGCAGCAGTGCCTTCCTGGTCATTCTCATCTTGAATTGACGGAGAACCCTGAGCAACCGAACGAGTCACTGGCTTCCAAGTCGATTTCTTCTTCATCGCCATGGAAGAGAGAGAAACAAGTCACAGCCGTTTGTTTTGAAATTTATTTATTTTTATTTAAACATGTTAAAATAATAATTATTTTATTTTTTTCTTAAACATGAAATTGATATGTGTTTGATAAATTATAATTACAAATATTATGAAATGCAAAAATAATATTATAGTGTATAATAAATTCTATATTAAAATAGTTTATTAATTTAAAATTACTAAAATAAAAAAATATCTAAAAATTTATAAATATAAAATTTAAGATTTAAATACTATTTATTTTAAATATTTTATTTTGAGTAACATATAATAAAAAAATAATTATATTTAGATAAAAAAATATATATTTGCTGCAAAAAAATTAAAAAGTTATTTTTAGAAAAAGTAGTTTTTATTTATAGCTTCTACATAAATTCTTCAATAAGTTGTTTTCTGACTATTTACCAAATACTTTTACTGCACAATTTTTCAGAAAACTTTCCTAAACACTGTCACAAACATGCCCTAAATTGTTTATGTTTAAGTTCTTGCAATAACTGTTTTTTTAGGGATTTGCTTCTGTCTGGAATAGGTCCCATAGATGTAAGTCAACCATGTAAAATTTCACGGTGTCATTTACATTGATTTATTTGCTTGTTTATTTGAATTTGAATATTTAGTAAGTAGATAAGTGGGGAAGCTGTAAAAGTAGCTAATCAAAACTTTCAATTTTTACTTCTCATGATCCATCCCGAATTGATTATTGCGAAGCTCAATCCACAAACGGATAATAATAAAGTATCACAATAAATAATATAGAACCAAATCAATCTTTGGCCAAGACTTATATTGGATTTATTTACTTTTAATTAGAACAATGACTTTACATAATATAAGGTCGTATATTTTGATGGTATTGCAAATGAGCGAGAAACATTGTACGTGTGGAAGAACACTAATTCTATAAGAAGACCAAAAAAGGCAACACCATCGCAAATATGAATGTTACACTAGTTTGGCATGCCTTTGATAGAAACACTTAGTTCTCTTTAATGCTTCTTCTAGAGAGGATGGATCAACAGCGAATGTAATTCGAAGCCAATTTTTGAGTCCCACTGCTGTCCCTGCAAGAAGAAATTCACTTCATATTCATAAGTAATCTTAGATGGATTTTGCTAGGCATAGTGCGATGCAATCGTGCCATCCCATTCCTCCATCTTGGTGAGCCACACCTGGGTTGGGATTGCACGATTAGACGCAACTTTGCATAGCAGTTCTCATGTTAGATTGCCTTTCCTACTTGGTAAGCCTTTACAGCCTTGACAGTGAGGTAATAACCTCTTATCAATTATCCAATTCCAGGTACTTTTGTATGATATAATAGTTAGTCCCTTGTGAGAAGAGTTATATCTCTTTCTCAAAGTTGAGGGGCAAGGAAAAACCAAAAAAAATTACATCATATGCATGCACTTTGTTCATAGAAAAACAGGATTGCACAATCGTGTGTCCTGCGTGACTGTGCATAATGGCTCTCATGTTAGATTACGTTTGCTACTTCTAAGCCTTTACAACCTTAAAAAGTGTGAAAAAAAAAACTTCTCAATTATGCAATCCCAACTAAAGTGTTCCCTTGTGAGAAGAGTTGGACCTCTTTCTCAAAGCTTAGGGATAAGAAAGGCTGAAAAATAGATCGTATGCTTGGTTCATATACAAATTGATGCAGATTCTGTGTTTATTCCCCCCTTTTATGTGGCTTGTGCAATGTAAATACAAACTATATCTCTAAAAGAATCCATTATGCTATGTGGAACAAATCATGGTTTTCTTAGATAGAAGGGACGTGCAAACAAGATTAGAAATTGAAATATTTGAAGTCCATTTCTTACCTGGAAGGATGATCACAGATTCCTCTTTGGCGAGTTTGAAGCAAAAATCGATATCATCACTAATGTCATCCAGTAGTGAGATGTTCAGTTTGACCTGCAGCATTCATTAAAATGAAATAAGAAAAAGTAGTTCTTATAAAAACCTCTAATTTCAAGGCACAGAACTGAGCATTCTGTTCATTTTTCTCACCATTACAGCCATAGATCCCTCTGGTTTGTGTGGACAAATAATGCAAGGAATCTCCCTTATCCTATCACAGCAAATATCCGAGCTCTTCTTAAGGAGATAATTAGTTCTTTTGAAGTAAACCTCTTCTGTTTCCTCAAGGATGCGTGGAACTGCCGCCTGAAAAAAGATGAGAAACAAATTGATGGATTCTTCATTCCTGATATGAAACAAATTTGCATCACAATTTGCCACATTCTAGAGTGGAACAAACAATAACCAGAAGACTCTTATCAGCAATGTGCACAACAAGTATTTCGCATGGAGCCAATATTGACCTTTTCAAATGACTAAATTGCCTGTTTTGAGGTCAGTCTAATTGCTACTTGTTTTATCTTTTGACAGCATAATCACAGAAATTAGTATCTTTTGTTTTTAAACCAATTAATAGCTTGAAATTAAGAAGCTGCATGTTGTCAGAGAGCTCAACTCGAGTCATTATATAAATCATGGAAACTAGCATCTCTACATTATTTCAGAAGAAATTTATTCAAGATGCTGACCTGAATGAAGGTTGCTGGCCCCCCCAAGATATCGAAATATTTCTTAATACGCTCAACTATCTGAATTACAAGACAAGTAGAATGAGTTAACATCATGTCATAGGATCATTTATTGGTGGGAAACAAGATACACTAGTCTGTAGCATTTTCCAACTCTTGGATCTACCAAGTGCAAAGCATATTTCTATTCAATACAAGATTGGATAACAGCTGGGTTGACGGAACGATATGCAGTGTCTATAAAATCAGAAACACTGTTTAATCTGCATAGGCATAACATAGAAGAATATGCACTGTTTTGAAATCATGCTGAAAGGAGGTCTAAGAAAGCACCTTGGGTTCTCTAAACATGCCACATGGATCGGTTGTCACGAACCAACCAAGTCGCCATCCAGGCACTATCCATCTCTTTGATAGGGATCCAAGAGTAAGAACAGGAACAGTTTCTCCAAAGACACCCATTGGTACAAAGGGATTGCTTCCAAAAGCAAGGTGTCCATAGACTTCATCAGCAATCACAAGGATTCCAAGCTTTTTTGCAGTTTCTGCAACCTATTTGAATTTCACCACAAAAAAAATGCACCATTTCTTTAGGCTGTATGTAAAAATCCAGGAAAGTAAAATAATTTAACAGAAAACAAAATGCATATAGCCTTACCTTTTCCAAATACTTATAACTGTATACATTCCCACAAGGATTACCAGGGTTTATAATTACCATAGCAACCGTGTTGTGATCTGCTAGAGCTTCAAGTGAATCAAGATCAGCTTCCCATCCTTTCTGAGGGACTAGATCAAAGTGACGAACTTCAAGATGTCTAAAAGCAGCACAAAGTTCATAAATGGGAAAACCAGGCCTTGGAAGCAATATGTTTGCACCAGGACGAGCAAGCATTGTCAATGCAACATCAATAGCTTGTGTGCAACCAGATGTGATAAAAACATCATCGCACGTTAACTTGTATGGAAGATCACGCGACAAATACTCAGCAACTGCTCTGTTATATATGCAGCAAAATAAGCCCTCTCAAAAGGTCAGAAGATTTATAAGTGAACTAGCACCATTTACTTTCTTAACAACTACATTACCAATCAAAGCTATACTGTCTGGCTTCTTATAATGAACAGTACTAGATTATATTTTGCATTAATAAGATCCTAGTAATGTTAGCAGGGTGGCAAGGACTATTGAAAAATGCATACTAAGAACAAAACAAAGCCAATGCTTTGGAATAACTTTGTCGGCGTCAAAATCTTTCAATGAAAAGTTACTCATTTGACTCCTCAAAATCATCATTTTACCAACTTCTATTCAAATCTGAATTTAAAGACAGCTGAGACAGATATCAATTCGTAGGAAAGAGTCTAATGGTGCAATTTTGACACGGCCTGCCTTAATCAGATAGAACATGTTTATACACACGAGGAAATATATCCAGCAGAAACTAACAAAACAATGAGAAGGCTAAAAGAGAATTGAGCTGGGTGATGTTGAAATCATCATGAAAGTAGATGACAATCAGCCATTTACAGTTTCTAGAATTCATCTTAAACCCTTCTGGTTTGAACATTGGATAGCCTAGTAAGCTTCAGATTCTTCTTTGTTTGGAGTTTGTTAGGACACCCTTGTTGACAGTTGAGCTATATGTACGTATACAACTAGCCTCACACAAATACAAAAGGGAAAATGTAAAAGAAAGTCCAATTTGGAGAGACATGAAAAGAGTCACTAGAGAAGATTTAAGCTTTTGAAAATAAATGGGTCAACAAAGTGAAACTTAAACCAATGGTAGACCAGACCTTTTAGGTCCCATATTGTTTGTGTATTGTTTTTTCTGATAGAAAGTGCCAAAAAAGAAGTTGGTGACCGTTCAAGAAGGTGGATTGGCATAGAACAAAAAAAAAACTGTTATAGCTTCATTATCTTAAAATGAACAACTCAAGAAGAAGAGGGCAAAAAAAAAATGACAATAGTGGTCCAACTTTGTTTCAATTCCAATTCCATGACTGGGATTCGAAATAGAAACCCTCTAATAAAAAAAAATAAATGAACAAATTCCTAGAAAACCCAGAAACTGAATTGAACAACACATGTCAAAACAAAGAGAAATTCGATAAGAACGAGGAACCTAAAAATAACCCAGAAAAGATTACCTTCTAGTTTGAGGAAGACCAACAGTG
Organism: Humulus lupulus; assembly: GCF_963169125.1. Classification (NCBI taxonomy): domain Eukaryota; kingdom Viridiplantae; phylum Streptophyta; class Magnoliopsida; order Rosales; family Cannabaceae; genus Humulus; species Humulus lupulus. The sequence goes on from NC_084801.1 coordinate 146,445,326, forward strand.
GGGGCATAGCCATTGAACTTATGAGATTGAAGAGTGTCAAAAACTGAATCTTGGGCAACATGGGGTGTGTGAAAGCAGGAATAAGCAGTTGGGTCACCGATACCAAGAGAAATGACTCGTTTTTCATTACCCTCGTTAATGGTTTCCATTAACAATCCAAGAATGCCTTTAATGGTGATGGTTGCTGGGGCTGTAGTACCAGCAGTGTCTGCTCCTACTACGTTGATTACTCCATTTCCATGGTTTTCCATTGTTGAAGAGATAGAGAGGGAAGAGAGAGAGAGAGAGAGAGGAAGCAAGAGTAGTTTCTGGTTTTGTTGTGGTCGCGGTGTTTGTGGAAGGTAGTGCATGGCCCCAAGCCAAGGCCACACGTTCAACTTTTTGTTATAAGCACTCCTCCACTGCATGCAAACAAAATTGACTAATCATTTTAGGAGTCAGGAGAGAACAGCATTACAAGTTCTTTTCTTTCTTTATTAAGATTATAAACTCACCACTTATTTTTTTTTTACTTTGGAAAAGAATTTTCAAAATTGAAAGTATTATAGAATTAAGCTGTGTAATTTTTTTTATTAGGATAAGAAAATTGGTAGTGTAGTCGTACTCTCGGACGCAAGATAGAAGGAGAATATAATGGGATTCAATCCTTGGATGACATCATTAGAGCCATTGATATACGTAAAGGTGTTCAAAAAAAATCATCAATCTACTGAAACCACCCGCACGGCACCAATCCACACCATGAGCTTTTAGACCATTTGTGATATGGGTTGTGTTTTTTTTAAAGGAAATTTCATGTTATACACGTAATATCATTTTTAAAGTTTTTAATATTCCAATATAATAAGTTGTTATTGGCAATTTCAAATTATTAGACAAAAATATTTCTAACATTTAAAAACTCATTTTCTCAATCAATCTGAATTATCTCTCTAACATCTGTTATTCTCTCACTCTCTCACTCTCTCTCTCATTCTAATCTTATAGATCTCGAAAAAATATCAAAATTTAAAAAAAGGTCATCTGAAACAGACATTTGACTGAAAAAATATGAACCTCCAAAATTTTTGTCAAATTTCAGTGTAGAGCATTGAAATTGTATCGAAAAAATATTATTTTGCCCAAAAATCAAGTTTTCATAGTTGCATCGCAATAACATCAAAACACCATCGATTTTGCATCGAAACATCATCGATTTTACATCGAAAATGCATCGTTTTGGCCAAAAATAAGGTTTCATGATTGCATCGTAAGAGCATCGAAACACCATCGATTTTGCATCAAAACTGCATCGAACCACCATCGAAAAAAGCATCGTTTTGGCCAAAAATCAAGTTTTCATGATTGCATCGCAATAGCATCGAAACACCATCGATTTTGCATAGAAAAAACATCGTTTTGGCCAAAAAATAAGTTTTTATGATTACATCGCAAGAGCATCGAAATACCATCGATTTTGCATGAAAATTGCATAAAAAAATCATTGTTTTGCCCAAAAATCAAGTTTTCGTGATTGTATTGCAACAGTATCGAAACATCATCGATATTGCATCGAAAAAGTATCGTTTTGGCCAAAAAACAAGTTTTCATGATTGTATCGCAAGAACATCGAAATACTATCGATTTTGCATCGAAAAAATATCATTTTTGCCAAAAATCAAGTTTCATGATTGCATCGCAAGAACATCGAAATTGCATCGATTTTGCATCAAAAATACATCGTTTTGATGCAATTTAGATACTTTTTTTATGGTGTTTCGATACAATTTCGATGCTAAATCGATAATGTTTCGATGCTCTTTGTGATGGAATTATGAAAACTTGTTTTTTGGCCAAAACGATATTTTTTCGATGCAAAATCGATGGTGTTTCGATGTTGTTGCGATGCAATTATGAAAACTTGATTTTTGTCCAAAACGATGCTTGTTCGATGAAATTTCGATGCTCTGCACTGAAATTTGACAAAAACTTTGGAGGTTCATACTTTTTCACTCAAATGTCGCTTTCGGATTTTTTTTTTTAAATTTGGTATTTTTTTCGTGATCTACAATATTAGAATGATAGAGAAAGTGAGAGAATGAGAGATGTTAGATAGAGAGTTTGGATTGAGAGAGAAAATGGATGTTTGAATGTTAAGGGTATTTTTGTCTAAAAAATTAAAATTGTCATATATTTGGGATAGTAACTTATGTTGGCATATTAAAAAATCTTACTAAATTATTATGTATATAACATAAAATTTTCCTTTTTTAAATGGCATGGTGTGGGGCCATGTGTGGTTTGAAAATTTACAAGTGTGGTTCAAATTGTTCATCACTACACCTATACAAATATATATAAATTGGTGCACTCTTAATGATTACTACCCATTGATGATTACTTTAATATTAATCATTGGATTAAGATCAATGGTCCATATTTATACTTAATTAATATTTATAAAAATAAATTTTGATTTTTTCAAATTTTTGGAAGGGTTACATGATGAAAAACGTATATTTATTATGAAAATATAATATTGTAAACTTTTCATTTTTCAAATGCATGTCAATTTCTAAATATACCTAGTGTCTCTCATTGGTTGGTGTTGACCCTGATTTTGGGCAACTGACACGGAGTCAAAATACGCTTGACGTGGATGAATGCGTTGAAAAGAACGTGATGACGAAAATAATAAGAACACGGTGTTTTTATAGTGGTTCGGCCCCAGGATCTGGTAATAACCTACGTCCACTTAGATTGTTATTGATGAGAGATCCAAAGGAGTGATCAAAGAACTAGGGTTCAATGAGTTTCACCAACCTCTCAAGAACAATACAATATGATTGATATGATAACTCTAATCTCAAGCAATTTAGAAGTCAGAAAAGAAAAAAGGGATCGGATCCCCTTCCCTGAGCCCTCTCCCTCTATTTATAAGCTCAGGGAAGATTTACATTGATTTTTTACGATATTATTTCCTAAATAATCGGATACTCAGGAAATCATGGGAGAGAATTTCGGACTCCATCATAACTGCCTAAGATTTCCTCCGTGTGTTACGTGCGTACGACCAGACTGGTCGTATGAAGAAACCGATCGCACAATGTTGAATATCTTCCTGGTCGATAGTCGAACACAGGTTTTGCCAGGTGTCAGCCATGTGCAATTAATTCTTGCCATGTCATTCACTTCTGATTTTTTGGATAACATTTGCCCCCCAAGTTTGTTTAGTGCGACCAGTAATAAAGAAACTTAAGGGAACAACCGTTCACCTTCCCATGTCTGTCAGAGTCCCCGTGCATTTTCGAAAACCGTGACATAATTATGTCTAATCAAGCCCTTTCGGTTTCCAAAAAGGCAATCTGACGGCTTGTCCACTTCCCCATGTTTCGAAAGTAGGAAATGATGATTACCGTCTTTTGGCTGTCCCTTCGATCCCTATAAGTAGGCCTTTCTTCTTTTTCAAGAAATTTTTACCCATCAACTTTGCCAAAATCTTCAAGAACTTGCACCAGTGTTCAGAGCTTCGAAAACCAGTCCGACGTCGTGCCGCAGGTCTTCCGATCCAAGTCTCCATTTTTCTCTGAATCCTCATTTCGCCCAGGTAAGAACTTTGTTCTTTAAGCTTTTTATTACGCCATGCATGTTGTTTTGGTGCTCTGCAACTTCCGTGTCCTTGAATAGGGTTTTAAGGGTTTCTTGGTATAAGCCGTCTATTGTTAGGTAAAAATGCGTTTTTATGCTTTGCATAGATCAGGACTATAGTTTGCTAGTGAGGATCTCTAGTTTAGGACATTAGGTTGACGAAAGATTCAACCTTTAAGCTAGGTGAAAAGACCAAAAAAAAAATTTCCCGCCCTTCAGGAGTCGAAAAATCCTCTTTTCAGAAAACGGTTTACTTTCTTTTTTGTTTTCATCTGCCTTTTAAACTACCCACGTTGAAGTTAGCGTAGGACTAGGATGCTGCTGGTTATTTAGGCATGAGCAACGTTATCCCAGCTCTCCCCACTACTTCGCGGATTGTGTCTTATCTCCTCCATTGTCTATTTGCAGTTCATATGCAAGACCCTTGGGGGGGAGAAAGACCTATCGAAGACAAACTCTTGGCCCAACTGCTCGAGGGCGAAGAGAATCCATCCACGTTGATTCCAGAAATTCCATTTTCACGTCCTAACCCAAATCCTCCACCAGCTCCTACTCAGAAAATGGCCAGAACAAAAACCAAGGCCAGAAAAAGACGCAACCCTTACTCTCCAAATCAGCCTCCTGCTGATGCTCCCCCAACCAGTGGTCGAGGTGAATTCCCTCCTGAAACCGAAGTTCAGAGGCGCGCCTGTCCTCGCCATGCTGACCAACCGGCTGTTGAGTGGCATGTGGTACCCCCAAGTACGGTGACAATCTACATGATCAGCAACTATTTAAACAAGTATAATCTGACTGGGATAACCCTAGTCAGACCTTCCCTCGACCAGCGAGCCAACTTGCCAGGGGGGGCTTATAGCACCTGGTCGAGATACCATATCGAGGCGGGTGCCACCCTGCCTCTTCATACATTTTTCCAAGGGGTGGTAAACTACTTTGGGGTAGCCCCTTTTCAAATTACCCCGAACGAGTATAGGATGCTGGCCACGCTCTATATCCTTTATAAGCTCAAGAAATGGCCAGCCCCTCTCCTCACGAGGTCAATTATCTGTTCGACCTCAAGTCTAACCCCAACCAGGACGGTACGGGGTTCTTTCACTTCTACCACCAGGAGACTGGACGCACTTTTCTGTCTGACACCACTCACATCTCCAACGTGGGGAAGTATCATCATGAGTACTTCCTTACGCCTGACATTGCCGCGAATAATCTGGCCTTCACTCGAGGAGGTAAGGAAAATAACGATCCTTAAAACAGTAATTCCTGCGCTTTAAACCTTTCTTGTCGTAATATTTCACTGTTCCATTGTGTTCCAGGTCCATGGTTACGCCCGACCCCCACTCCAGGAATGGAGTCGAGGGCAGCACTCTTAGCCAGTACGCCAAATGCTGCTAAGAGTGTAAAAAACTTTATCAATGAGGCTAACCTTAGGTTGGCTGGCCTTAAGGGCTCCCAACCTGCGACCAGCGAACCTGCGGCGGGTGGTGCTCGCGCTGATGTGGGAGTTGAGCAGGGACCCGAGCAGCAACCTCAGGCGCCTCCTCCTAGGAGGAGGCCAACTGGGGTTACAATCAGGGAACCTACTGTTCCCCACCGAGCAGCAGAACCTTCGGTCCCCAAGGGCAAGGGGAAACAAAAGGCTGTTGAGCCTACCGAACAGTCTGACGACTCGTCGGAAGTAAACGGTATATCATTCTCGTTTTTGAATAATCTGCCCATTCCTTCCCATCTATTTGATGGGGACGGCAACTATAGGAACGCCCCTCCTTTAAACTCAGATTTCTTCCAGGAACTAGGTAGTTCAGTAGATAATGTTACGACCAGTAGGTGTAGCTCGGGTATTTTACTTGTAATCCTTTCACTTCGATCTCTGCTCCTCGTGATCCTTTAATCTAACTGTTCGAATTGTTTCCTTTGTGCAGGTATGGACTCTGATGACTTCTTTGAGCACTATCAAACTGCTGCTGCTACCTCTGTCCCGAAGGACAGCAAAAGGGCTCGAGGGGAAAGCAGTAAGACTCCCTCAAAGAAGGCTCGAACAGAGGATACTCCCGGTGTCGGCCCTTCTAAGGAGAACACGACACCTCCGCCTCCCATCGAACAGTCGTCGCCTGCGCCTGCAAATCCACAGCCCTCTTCTAGGGCCACTGGTAGAGAGACTCTGGACAACTTGTCTGAAGGCTCCCTGTCCAACCTCGTGGTTGGGTCGGCCAGGGAGAGAATCTACAAGCTCTCCAAGCACAGGCGCAGCCAGGCCGCCATCAATGAAACCGCCTCAATGACGGCCGACCAAATCATCAACCAAGGGTTGAACGAAATAGTCAGCGTAAGTTTATTTCTGTTGTTTCATTATTTATTCTGACTTCTATTCCTTACTTTTTTGTTTTTTGTTTTCAGGGACTGTTGTCTCTAACTGCTGGCTGGCGCTGCACTGGGGCGCTGGTTTCTCGCGAGCAGAACTTTGACTCCAGGCTTCCTCAGTCCAAACAAGCACTTGAGGATGAGAAGAAAAAGCTGCTCGAAGAGAACAAGGAGCTGTGTAAGCTGAACGAGCAGTTATGCGAGGACCAAGCCAACCTCACCCAAGAGCTTCAGGAAAGTCAAGCGGCCGTGAAGAAAGCCATCGACGAGCGACACAAATGGAAGGAGAACTGCCTACTCAACACCCAGGAGTGTAAACAGCTCACACTCGATCTGACCGCCAGTAGGGATGAGGTAAAGAAGCTTGAGGAATGGGTGCGCGAGCTCGAGGAGGGCAGAGTTAAAACTCTGAAGAAGTACAAGGAAGCCACCTTCCTTTGCTTCTATGACTTCTGGAAGCACAATCGAGAGGCCAACATTAATTATCTCTCCGAGCGGTTGCAAAGGACACTAATGGCGCAGTGTGCTGCTCGGCTGGAGGCAGAAGAGAAAGCCAAGGCTCAAACTCCTGCTGCTGATGCTGTGGCTGACCAGAATGCTCCTAATCCAGAAGACCCTCCTACCCCCCAGCAAAATTAATATATATATATTTTTTCAGCTTTTATGGCCCACGGGTCTTTTTGTAAAGACAATCTTTTTTCTTTTATTGCTGCGAGGGCAGCTCTTTTGCTTATGCTTGAACGATTACATTCGAGCAGTACTGCTCGCGGTGTAAAGGTTTTTTTCCTTTTAATTTCATACTTACATCCGAGCACTAATGCTCGCAGTGTAAACGTTTGCCTCTGATATTATAATGTTTCTTTTATTATAATACCTTTTCGCATGACCGAACTTAGCATAGTACTTTGGTTTGCTTTTTTCAAAACATTTTTGAAAAATGCTCTAAGTACCGAAGCATGCTTTCACTTATTTTGTTCATGTGTTTACGTACCTCATGATACGCTTTGCTATCGATGTGCCTTATATGCCCCCCAAGTGATCGAGGAGCTTTAGGTCCTTGGTCACTTGCCTTGACCACGACCTGTGCGAGCATTACTGCTCGTTGTAAAATTTAACACTTGTAATACAGCAAAACAACACATGTAATGAACAAATACTTGTAAAAATAAATTTACAAAAGTTGGCAAGAATGACTGGCTGCGCACAGTCCCTTATAATCTCGTATTAAAAATGGACTAAACATGTCTTTACGAGTGATCTTAAAAAAAGATCTTACATTTATAAGCGATTAGCCATACAACGTGGCTAACCCTTTTTGCAAAACTTGTAAAAAGTAGAATTTAATACAAGCCAGTCCTTTAAAAAGGGCTGTTTAATGATAATACTTGTGCGAGTGTTCTCCATTCCAATAGCGTGGAACGAGATCTCCGTTTAGGCGTGCAAGTTTATAGGTGCCCGGGTGAAGGACTTCTTCAATCTGGTACGGTCCTTCCCAATTGGGTCCGAGCACTCTAGCAGTAGGGTCGCGGGTATTCAAGAAAACTCGTCGTAGCACCAAGTCACCGACGTTGAATTTTCTTTCTTTTACTTTCGAGTTAAAGTACCGGGCGACCTTTTGCTGGTACGCAGCGACTCGGAGTTGAGCTTTTTCTCGGATTTTGTCAATTGAGTCTAGGGACTCCATCATCAGTTGGTTGTTCTGGTCCTGGTCGTATGTTAAGCGTCGATGTGAGGGGGGATCTAACTCGACAGGCAACATGGCCTCATACCCGTAGGCTAAGGAAAATGGGGTATGACCTGTCGCTGTTCGGTGAGACGTTATATACGACCAGAGGACTTCAGGCAGCTGCTCTAGCCATGCTCCTTTAGCGTCTTCAAGCCTCTTCTTCAGAGTGTCCTTAAGAGTTTTATTCACGGCCTCGACCTGCCCGTTTGCTTGGGGATGCGCAACTGAAGAAAAGCTTTTAATAACTCCATGCCTTTCGCAAAAGTCGGTGAATAAGTCGCTGTCAAATTGGGTTCCGTTGTCTGAAACTATCTTTTGGGGCAAACCATACCGGCAAACAATGTTCTTGATGACAAAGTCAAGAACTTTCTTGGTCGTTATGGTAGCGAGTGGTTCAGCTTCGGCCCATTTGGTGAAGTAATCAACTACCACGACTGCGTACTTTACTCCGCCTTTTCCCGTTGGCAAGGATCCAATCAAATCTATCCCCCATACTGCAAAAGGCCACTGACTCTGCATTTGTTTCAACTCGTTTGGAGCTGCTCGTGGAATTTTGGAGAACCTTTGACATTTATCGCATTTTCGTACAAACTCCATCGAATCCTCGTTCATAGTTGGCCAAAAGTAATCTTGCCTTAGAATCTTTTTTGCCAAACTTTGCCCCCCAACGTGATCCCCGTAGAAGCCTTCATGTACCTCTTTCATCAGCTCCTTAGCTTTTTCTGGTGTAACGCACCTGAGTAGTGGCATGGAATATCCTCTTCGGTACATAACACCCTCGACCAGTATGTACCTAGCGGCCTGCCTTTGCAGAGTTCTGGCCATGTTTCTATCTGTTGGTAGTACACCTTTTGTCAGATACTCCAAGTAAGGCGCCATCCATGTGTCTTCCATTCGGATTTCCATACTGCCTTCTATTGCTCGTATGCTTGGCTCGCTTAATCGTTCTACTGGCACAATGTTCAAAGTGTCAGCATCTTTCACACTCGCGAGTTTGGCTAAGACATCTACATTCGAATTCTGATCCCACAGTATTTGCTGGAGGGTATACTTCGTGAACTGGGCTAGCAGATCTTTAGTTTTATTCAAGTAGGCCACCATTTTTAGGCCTCGCACTTGATATTCCCCTAGAACTTGATTCACTACCAGCTGTGAATCACTGTAAATATCAAGCGCCTTTATGCCCATGTCTTTGGCCATTCTCAATCCAGCGAGGAGTGCTTCGTATTCGGCTTCATTATTTGACACGGTGAAGTCGAACCTAATGGCGCAGTGAAATCGATGCCCTTCCGGCGTTATCAATATCACTCCTGCTCCTACGTGGGATTCGTTGGACGACCCATCCGTGAATAACTTCCACGAAGGAGCTTCCTCTTGAGGTTCAGGCGAACTAGGCTATTCGCACTGCTCGCTGTCTGGGAGTTCGGTGAACTCCGCAATAAGATCAGCCAAGACTTGTCCCTTTACTGCTGCTCGCGGTGAATATGTTATATCGAACTGCCCTAGTTCGACTGCCCATTTTAATAAGTGCCCAGCCGCCTCTGGTTTCTAGAGGACTTGCCGAAGGGGATGGTCGGTTAAAACTGTGATAGGATGGGCTTGGAAGTAAGGGCGCAGCTGCCTTGAGGCCAAGATTAAGCAATATGCCAATCTTTCGATGGGTGGATATCTTAGCTCTGCCCCGATCAGCCTCTTGCTTACATAGTAAACTGCTTTTTGTACGCCTTCTTCCTCTCGTACTAGTACCGCGCTAGCAGCAACTTTAGTGATTGCCAGGTAAATGAACAAAGTTTCTCCTTCGATTGGTTTTGATAAAATGGGAGGATGTGCCATGTGGGCTTTCAAGGCCTGGAAAGCTTGCTCGCAGTCTCCTGTCCATTCAAACTTCTTATTGCCCCTAAGTAGATTGAAAAAAGGGACGCATTTGTCTGTTGACTTCGAAATAAATCTACTTAGGGCTGCGGTTCTCCCTGTTAAACTTTGTACATCTTTGATCTTTTATGGCGATTTCATGTCGATCAGAGCTTTTATCTTGTCGGGGTTGGCCTCGATTCCTCTTGAGTTTACAATGAACCCCAAAAACTTCCCTGATCCAACTCCGAAGGAACATTTGAGAGGATTTTGTTTCATCTGATACTTGTTCAATACATCAAAACATTCTTGCAAATCCTTCACATGTCCTTCTGCCTTTCTAGACTTTACCAGCATGTCGTCCACGTATACCTCCATATTTACTCCGATCATCTCTTTAAACATGTGGTTGACTAGCCGCTGGTAAGTCGCACCTGCGTTTTTCAGTCCGAAGGGCATTACTTTATAATAGTATAAGCCCGTATCGGTCCGAAAGCTGGTGTGATCCTCGTCAGGGGGATGCATGCTAATCTAGTTGTACCCTGAATATGCATCCATGAAGGAGAGGATCTCGTGTCCTGCAGTGGCATCGACCAACTGGTCGATTCTTGGGAGTGGGAAGCAATCCTTTGGGCAGGCTTTATTGAGGTCTGTAAAATCCACACAGGTCTGTTAGGCTTGTGAACCAGCACTGGATTGGAGACCCACGATGGATAAAAAGCCACCCTGATGAACCCATTCTCCTTTAACCTTTCAACTTCTTCTTTTAAGGCTCTCGACCGATCCTTATCGAGCAGCCTTCTTTTTTGTTGCACGGGTGGAAAAGTCTTGTCTATATTCAGGACATGGCTGATAACTGCAGGGTCTATCCCAGCCATGTCTTTTTGCGACCAGGCAAAGACTTCCTGGTTTTTTCACAAAAATTCTACCAGTGCATGCTTCGTGGTTGGCTCTAGGTTTTTCCCGACCTTCACGACTTTGGTCGGGTCTTTTTTGTCGAGTTGGATCTCTTCCAGGTCCTCGATGGGTCCAACGTTTTCTTCAAAATCCCCAAAGCGAGGATCTATGTAATGTCCCAAATTTCCTAATAGGGTTTAGGACCTTGATTAGGAGGCCGGGAGGGCCATAATTGATTTATTATAGTATTTAATGATTATATGCATGTTTTCGTGAATTATATTATTATATGATGGTGAATGCATGCATATGGGAGAATTTATTATTGTGAGGGTATTTTGGTAATTTGGCCACTGTGGGCATAATTGTGTATTTTGGGTGCATGATTGTGATTAATTAATATAGCCACATTATAAGGTGGATTGGTTCGAGCTATTCGACATGAGACGATCATGAGATGTAAGTGTTCGGTCTAGTCATAACGGGTTTAAATTCGGGGCTCGGGGTGAGTCTCGGGGTGAATTTAATGATTAGAGCATCACCGGGAATTAAAGGGGTAATGGGATATGATTTATTGGTATTTGGGAATATTGAGAATAGCGGGAATTGGAGAGCGTTAATTATAATTAACGAGATAGGCAGGAAAGGACGGTTTTACCCTCGGAAGCTTTTAGAGGGATTTATTTGGCTTAAGGGCATTATGGTCTTTTGACCTTAAGGATTTATATGAGTTTTTGGGGGTTTGGAAGGCTGTGGAAACAGAACTAAAACAGAGCCCAACCTCATCACTTCTCTTTCTCTCCCGTGCAAGTCTTCCTTCATTCTTTTCTTTGGATTTTGAGAGCCACCTTGAGGAGTTAAGCTTGGAGATCAAAGGAGGAAGCTAGGGAACTTGTCACAGCCATTTAAGGGGATTCAAAACTGTGTTTGAGGTGAGTTCCAGTTATGAATTTAATGGTGTGCTTTGTTTTTAAGTTAAGTTTTGAGTTTCTTAAGTTTTTACGCTTAGAATTGGACTTTGGCAATTGTTGAGTTTTTGGTTGGTTTGAGCTTCAGGTTTTGGTGGTTTTGGACCATTGGGAAGTTAGGTAACTTTTATTTGGTGATTTGGAGATGTTTAGATGGGTTTTTGGAAGGTTTTAAAAGTGGAAAAACGAAGAAAAATGGCTGGTGCGAAGTTGGGCCGCGGCCCTGTTCTTGGGCGCCGCGACCCTAGCTTGAAGAAGGTGGAGGAGGCTCTGTCAGGGGGGCGGGCCGCGGCATGGTCCATGTAGGGCCGCGACCCTTAAGGGAAAAATTTCCCAAAAATGTGTTTTTGTGATGGAAACTTAACTCTAAGGGCTTGGAATCGATCCTACTACTTAGTTGAGTGGGATTCGATGTTCCGGAGGCTTGGGTTGGGTTTGGAAGTATTTAATTACTCATTTTGATGAGGTTTTATATTTGGTTATGACTAGGTGACCGTTAAAGGACTAAAAGTTGATCGTTTTCAAGGGTCGTTCTCTTAATCGTTCTAGCTCGACTTTGAGGTAAGAAAACTGCACCCTGTGTATATGTGACATGCATGGCTATTCTTGATGCATGTTGGTTGACTATTAAACGTGACATGCATGGCTGTTATTGGTGCATGTTGGATTGCTGGATATTTTTCATATGATTATTATTGAGGCATGCTGGATGATTAAGTATGATACATGTGATGCACGAGAAACATATGATTAGGGCATGCCATGAATGATGAGTATGATATTGGTCAGAGCTTGAGTCTCTGGGTTTGTGCATGATCATGATTATGCTAGAAACTGTTTAGTAAGCATGTTGAATGCCCTATTCTTGGATAACTGGCATATGATACATATTGATAGCATTGCTTACTTGTGCGTGGTATTGACTAATTAGTCAGATTTGGCAAAGGGGCTAGTATCAACTGTAAAGCTGTGACTCATTAGTCAGGTTCAGTAGTAATACTGGGCACTGGTCACGTTGCACTGACTCATCAGTCAAAATTGGCAAAGGTGTTAGTATCAGCTGTGACTCATTAGTCAGGTTCGGCGGTGGTACTGGGCACTGGTCACGGTGCACTGACTCATCAGTCAGAATTGGCAAAGGTGTTAGTATCGGCTGTGAAGCTGTGACTTATTAGTCAGGTTCGGCAGTGATACTGGACACTGGTCACATAGCGCTGACTCATTAGTCAGAACGGCCATAGCGTGGATCACGCAAGCCAACGAAGATTAGATCTAATCGACCATCAGCATTGAATGACTCAAGGAGCATTAATGCTAGACCGACCTCGAGGGTCGATGAATGAAATAAGTGCTTGGAGGCTAGTGGCTTACCTAACAGCCACTCTCCCTCTTGAATCATGTGATGTTCACTCATTGGTTTGAAAGTTTTATGCTCAGTGTGATTATAATGATAATCATTTGATAATGTTTATGTATAGTGTTATGTTTTCTTGCTGGGCTTCGGCTCACGGGTGCTATGTGGTGCAGGTAAAGGCAAGAGGAAGCTGGACCATCCTTGAGTTGAAGAGCTTAGGTGATGACGTGTACATATGCAGCTGCTCGTCCGCCACGGTCGAGGTTTAAAGTGGAACTAGGGTTGAACCCTGTTTTGCCGCTTAGAACAGCCTGTTGTAAATATTTTCTGTAATAAACTCTGAAATTATACTTTCGGGATCCCAATGTATATATTAAACGTTACATCTTAACCAAAATGTTTAATCCCTAAACCGCTAATCATACTTAGTTGCACGATTTTGGCCAAATGACTCGATTAGCGAGTTAACACTGTTTACAAGGCACACCGTAACGGTCCCAGGAGTTGAGGCGTTACAATCTAGATCTCTATCCTCACTTTGGGCAACACCCTATTTGGTGACTTCATCACCAGATTGGGCTTGTGTATCGATCACAATCTGCAACTTATCTGAGGTAGTGCTCTTTGATGTTCCCTTTTTCGCCTTCGTGACTGATGCGTTGTAGCACTCTCTGGCTTCCCTCTGGTTTCCCAACACGCGTTCTACCCCTGCGTTTTTCGGGAACTTCATGGCTAAGTGCCACATAGAGGTGACGGCCCGTAGATCAACCAGTATAGGCCTCCCAATGACGGCATTGTACGTCGAAGGACAATCAACTACTATAAAAGTAGCGAGTAATGTCCTGGTAGCAGGCGTTGTACCTGTCGTCACTGGTAGTCTGATTGATCCGGCGGGGGCGAGTCCCTCTCCAGAGAAGCCGTATATTGTTTGGTTGCAGGGCTCCAGATCCTTAATGGACAACTTCATGCGGTCCAGCGAAGACTTATATAGGATATTCACCGAACTTCCTGTATCGACCAGCACTCTCTTCACCATCATGTTGGCCATTTGGATGTCCACGACCAGCAGATCGGAATGTGGGAACCGAACATGTTGGGCGTCGATATCAGAGAAGGTTATCTCGCCCTCTTCTGATCGAGCCTTTTTTGGTGCACGGTCCTCCACAGTCATCATCTCGATGTCCTGGTCGTGGCGCAGAGTACGAGCGTATCGTTCCCTGGCCTTTCCGCTGCTTCCCGCGAGGTGCGGGCCTCCACAGATGGTTAACAATGTGCCAGTCACGGGGGCAGGCTGCAAAGGTGGCGAGCATTGGCGTGTGGGCGCTTGCTCGTTGCCACCTGGAGCTTCTCGTTGGGAATTTCCCGAGGCCCGTACGTATCTTCTCAAGTGTCCTTGTCTGATAAGGAATTCGATGTCGTCTTTCAACTGGTTGCATTCATTTGTGTCATGTCCGTAGTCGTTGTGATAACGACAGAACTTGGTAGTGTCTCTTTTCGAAATATCCTTCCGAATGAGGGCAGGCTTCTTATAAGGCACACTGGAATTCGTGGCCTGATAAACCTCCCCTCGAGACTCAACTAGGGCAGTGTAGTTAGTGAACCGAGGTTCATAACGATTACCCTTGGCTTGTTTATTGTCAAAGGTGGAAGGCTCATTGTGTGGCCGTTTTCCACCAAGAATGCCATTGCCATTACCGTTCCCGCTACCCTTGCTGTTGCCGTTAGGTTTAGACCCATTGGCGGCTTTGGCGGGCTTGGCTGCTTTCTTATCCTTGCCTGAAGGCTTTCCATCGTCGGCAATGGCATCTTCGAGCTTGATGTAACGATCAGCCCGGTCCAAGAATTCCTGGGTAGTTCTAACCCCATCCTTCTGGAGGCTTTTCCAGAGAGGAGTGCAACACCTAACCCCTACAGTTATGACCATAATTTTGCCTTCATCCCCCACTGTTTTTGCTCCAGCTGCTACTCGCATAAAGCGTTGGATGTAGTCCTTCAGTGATTCTCCATCCTGCTGGCGAATTTCAACCAGCTGGTTTGCCTCGGTCGGATGCACTCGACCTGCGTAAAATTGTTCGTAAAACTCCTTTACGAACATCTCCCAAGAAACTATGCTTGTAGGAGGGAACTTAAAAAACCACTCCTGCGCGGCATCAGAAAGTGTTGCAGGGAAGATTCTGCACCGAGCATCTTCAGACACTTTCTGAATGTCCATCTGTATCTCAAATTTATTGACGTGAGATACCGGGTCACCGTACCCATCAAAGTTTGGAAGCGTAGGCATTTTAAACTTGCTCGGAGTCTCTGCCATAGCTATTCTCTGGACGAAAGGAGTGCCTTTTCTCCTGTCGTGGTCAATGTAAGGTGTTCTTCCCCCGACCAGCTGTTGCACCGCCTGGTTGAGGGCATCTATCTGGGCCTGCACAGCGATAGGAATTGCTGTGGCCTCTGTTGCTGGGGGGATGTTCTCGCCATGCCTCTCGCAGCGGTCGTTGAGTACATCTCTCAAGTCCTCGTCTCTTCTCCGCTGCTCGCTAGCTCCGAGCCGGTTGAAGACGTTATTTTGTTTGGGCTGCCCCCCAGCGTCCCGTCTATTGGGTTGGTCATCTTGAGGTATCTGGCTCCTGCCTCCACCTCTTCCTTCATTCCTCCGACCGGCATTTCCTTTGCCTAAGTCGGCTTCATTATACCCATGGCCATCTCTGAATCTTGATTGGCTATGGTGGGATCGACTGTTCCCTCGATTTCCATCCCGGGCTGAAGCGTCCCGAGCGTTAGAGGGTGGCCTGCGTTGGTCATTATGTCCCCGAGCATTATCATGCCTTGGGGGACCTCGGACCGCAGAGCCTAACTCCGAGTTCCTCCTATTACCAGGAGGATACTGACCTCTGTTCAGAAGGTTCGGCTCATCGCCCCTATGGCGTCTAGGACTGCGAGGCTGATGCTCGGTCCTATTCTGCCTCTGATGCGGGGGATTGCCGCGACTAGCCTGGGATGGAGGTTGTGCTTCAGGGTCCAGTGGGACATCATCATGGGGCACTTGAGGCTGCTCGGGCCTTTGCGGACTCGAGGGTTGGATAGGTGGGCTAGGATTAGGACCCTTTTGCGTTGGTCCATTCGTTGGCTGATCAGGCTGCGAGGCAGGTGCAACCTGATTCCTAGCCAATTGCAAGGCTGCCTCAAGGACTGCCATGGCTTCGCTCTGGCGACGGTCCATCTCCGCCTGCCTTTCGCTTAACTCCACGCGCTGCCTTTCAATTTCTTGTTGCTGCCGCGCCATGATTTCGGCAGCACTTTCCTGGCTGGCTCTCAGATTGGCCAGCTCTTCAAGCAACGCCCCCAAGGTACTCTTCAGCATCGCGTCATCCATCTCTTCCTCCTCAAAGTCCAAATGTGGCTCATCCTCAGCCACGCTTGCAGGAGGAGGAGGTGGCGGGTTTGAGGGTGCAGCGGCGGCCACCTGTCCAGTTTTCCTTGCAGCTTTCGCCATTAGTTTTCTCAACGGTGATATGTCAAGCTCTCAATGAAAGCACCAGAATGTTGACCCTGATTTTGGGAAACTGACACGGAGTCAAAATACGCTTGACGTGGATGAATGCGTTGAAAAGAACGTGATGACAAAAATAATAAGAACACGGTGTTTTTATAGTGGTTCGGCCCCAGGATCTGGTAATAACCTACGTCCACTTAGATTGTTATTGATGTGAGATCCAAAGGAGTGATCAAAGAACTAGGGTTCAATGAGTTTCACCAACCTCTCAAGAACAATACAATATGATTGATATGATAACTCTAATCTCAAGCGATTTAGAAGTCAAAAAAGAAAAAAGGGATCGGATCCCCTTCCCTGAGCCCTCTCCCTCTATTTATAAGCTCAGGGAAGATTTACATTGATTTTTTACGATATTATTTCCTAAATAATCAGATACTCAGGAAATCATGGGAGAGAATTTCGGATTCCATCATAACTGCCTAAGATTTCCTCCGTGTGTTACGTGCGTACGACCAGACTGGTCGTATGAAGAAACCGATCGCACAATGCCGAATATCTTCCTGGTCGATAGTCGAACACAGGTTTTGCCAGGTGTCAGCCACGTGCAATTAATTCCTGCCATGTCATTCACTTCTGATTTTTGGGATAACAGTTGGAAACAACATTAATTATGACAAAAAAAAAAACTAAATTCAAAATTAATGTAGAAAAAAAAAATATTTACTTGTTGGTGACTTGCTATATCAAGTCACCATGTTGCCACATCATCATAATTGTCAGTACCCATCTATGGGTAGTAACCATTGAGAAGTCTTCCTTATATATTATTGTAATAATAATATTTTATAAAATGTGAATTTATATTAATACAATTATTAAATATCTAGTTTCATATTAAAACTTATTATAATAATATTTAAATTTATATTTGTTGACGCGGTTCTTCGCCAACAGGTAATTAAGAAAATAAGAGAAAGAGATTAGTGCTTAATAATGAACCGAAATAGATAAATGATCTTAAAATGGACTGGTGACACAACTACGTGTTTAGGTGGTTCAAAGGTTAAAATCCTTCTACTCCACCAGCCAATATTATTGCTATATTTCTGGTATTTTTTACAGGGTACTTTGTTATGTAATAGAATCCAACCCTTTGCAACTCCCAGGGTCTCCATATTTATAGGAGAGGGCACCTGGGAGTTGGTAAGGGGGGTCATCCCGTGACCTTCTTACCCATCATGTCACTTCTGTGACATTCATGATGAATTCCTAAAATTTGACAAATGAAGTGTGGTCTAATCAACAGGTAAGGGGGATAATGGGCCGCACGGCCCAACCCAATCGTGGGTGCCTGAATACATACGTTCATGCTGCGTGTCCGAGAATTCAGGGATATATCAAACACGTGATGTCTGCTATATGGACATTTACATTGCGTGGTTGACTTTATAAGGAGTCACGGCTTCCACCTCCAGCTCGTGCCCCGAGCTGGACGCCTTCCTGACCTGCGGTCTTTAAATAGTCTTGGTGAACCTTTAGTTACCTCGAGCTAAAGAGGTAGGACCTGACGACAGCAGCTCCGGTCATGTGGTATCCACGTGGCTGATATAATTAGGCCATATCTCAACTCGCTAATAGCCTGTGGGAAATCAGGGCGTACATTTGCCCCCCAAGCCTCTGCTCGTGGCACACGACGTCGTTTGGGGCAACAGTAGGGGCTTTTAGGCTTCTCCATGGACTCTCCATATTCCACCTATTACGTAGGTTCCGAATACGTGGAGCATCGTGGTTGGTGACGATATGTCTTCCTAGAACCGCATTAAATGGCCTAGCCTATACTCAGCCGTCGTTTCGCCTTTCGAGTGGAAAGCCTCAGATCCCACATCAGGGCGATCCAACGGCCCTCCTCTCACGACCTTTCACGTATATATATATATATATATTTGTAACTTTGTATGAGGTTTTTTCACCTCGAGACAATTGGTTTTAGTCAATTTTTGATTCTATGCACCTTAGTTTGTTTTTCTTTTTCGTGGTGCCATGATTGATACTCTTATATTTTTCTGGGAAAAACATATTAACCAATCTTGATCCAATTTTTAAGACAAATCCTGGTTGAATCCCGGACCTCGCTTTAAAAACTTAGTTCGCGTTAATTCTTTGACTAATATCTTGTGCTTTTTAAGAAAAACACTGATTAATCAATTTGAATCAACTTCTAAGTTTTAGGACCTGGTTATGTCCAGGACGTTATTTTGAAAACTTAGTTCGTGTTAATTCTTTGACTAATATCTTGTGCTTTTTAAGAAAAACACTGATTAATCAATTTGAATCAACTTCTAAGTTTTAGGACCTGGTTATGTCCAGGACGTTATTTTGAAAACTTAGTTCGCGTTAATTCTTTGACTAATATCTTGTGCTTTTTAAGAAAAACACTGATTAATCAATTTGAATCAACTTCTAAGTTTTCGGACCTGGTTATATCCAGGATAGGACTTAGTTTGTGTTAATCCTTTATCAATATGTCGTGTTTTTTAAGAAATCATCAATCAATCGATTTGAATTAACTTTTAAGTCTTTAAGGCGACCTGGTTATATTAGCCAGGTACCATATGCCCCCCAAGTAATTAGGAAAGGGTCTTTCATGGTTACTTGAGATTACATTCGCAAATATACACAATAATGAAAGAAGATTTAATTCTTATTGCTTAATACATAAGAAATGGCCTTTCTGAGTAAGCCTTACAAGGGTGTCACTGATAATACTTCTTCAAGTGGATGGCGTTCCAAGCTCGTGGGACCGCTTCTCCATTAAGCCGGGCTAACTTGTAGGTTCCTTCCTTTATGACCTCGGCTATTTGATAAGGCCCTTCCCAGTTCGGTCCCAGTACTCCATCTTTGGGATCCTTGCCGGCTAAGAAGACTCTCCTGAGGACCAGGTCGCCAATGCCGAAAGAGCGTTTTCAGACCTTTGAGTTGAAGTAACGCGTAATTTTTTGCTGGTAATGTGCGAGCTGGAGTTGTGACTCTTCTCGCCTTTCATCAATCAGGTCGAGGGATGAGCAAAGTAGTTTATGATTGCGATCCTGGTCATATGCCTGGACTCTATGAGAATATACCTTTAACTCAACAGGAAGGACCGCCTCGCTCCCAAAAGCCAGGGAGAAAGGAGTATGCCCCGTAGAGGTCCGATGCGAGGTCCGGTATGCCCACAGTACCTGAGGGAGCTGTTCTGGCCAGACCCCTTTGGCTTCGTCCAGCCTCTTCTTAAGGCTCGCCTTTAGCGTCTTATTGACAGCCTCAACCTGGCCATTCGCCTAAGGATAGGCCACGGAGGAGAAGCTTTTCATGATGCCGTACCTTTCACAAAATTCGGTGAAGAGGTCGTTGTCGAACTGAGTCCCATTATCGGACACGATTTTCTTCGGCAACCCGAACCGGCAGATAATGCTCTTGACTATGAAGTCGAGGACTTTCTTGGAGGTGATCATTGTCAAAGGCTCTGCCTCAGCCCACTTTGTGAAGTAGTCGATAGCCACCACGGCGTAGCGGACCCCTCCCTTTCCAGTAGGGAGGGCGCCAACCAAGTCGATTCCCCAGACTGCAAATGGCCATGGGGAGGAGATCATCTTCAGCTCGACTGGGGGAGCTCGGGCAACTGTGGAAAATCGCTGGCACTTGTTGCATTTCTTGACATACGAGATCGAGTCCTTTGATAGAGTGGGCCAGTAATACCCTTGCCTTAAGACTTTTAGGGCCAATATTTGCCTCCCAGTGTGATCCCTGCAAAAACCCTCGTGCACTTCCTGCAAGATGGCCTTCGCCTCGCCTGGCAAAACACATCGCAAGAGGGGTAGGGAATGCCCACGTCGGTACAACATCCCATCTATCACCATATACCTTGGGGCCTGGTACAGTACCCGCCGTGCGTCATTATGCCCCTCGGGTAACTTTCCTTCGGTAAGGTACTCGAGGATGGGGGTCATCCAGGTCGGTCTGGCGTTGATCATTTTGACCTCCGCCCCAACCTCTTCTATACTTGGTTTCTCCAAGAATTCCACCAGTACTAACTCCAGCGTCTCTGTCTCCCCGGAGGTAGCGAGCTTGGCGAGGGCGTCTGCGTTAGCGTTCTGCTCTCGAGGTATCTGCTCGATTGAGCCTCGTTCAAATGCGGACAGCTCGACTTTTACCTTGGCCAGGTAAGCAGCCATCCTGGCTCCTCATGCTTGATATTCACCTAGCACCTGATTTACCACGAGCTGGGAATCGCTAAAGCACTGAACGGAACTGGCCTTCAGCTCCTGGGCTACCCTAAGTCCGGCCAGCAAAGCTTCGTATTCGGCCTCGTTGTTGGAGGCCTTGAATCCGAATCTCAACGCCGAGTGGAATCTATGCCCTTCAGGGGATATCAAAATGATTCCAGCCCCGGACCCGTTCTCATTAGATGAGCCATCCACGAAGATCTTCCATGACGCCTGGGGCGAGGTGACCTGGGGTGACTCCTCCACAGGATCCTCCCTGAATCCTGTGCACTCTGCCACAAAATCGGCCAGGGCTTGACTCTTTATGGCAGTTCGGGGGGTGTACAAAATTTCGAACTGACTGAGTTCGATAGCCCACTTTAACAGGCGTCCCGATGCTTCAGGTTTTTGCAAAACCTACCTTAAAGGCTGATCGGTCATCACGTGTATTAAGTGGGACTGGAAATACGGCCTGAGCTTTCGGGAGGCCGTGATAAGACAGAACGCCAATTTTTCCACCAACGGGTATCGAGATTTGGCCTCGAGAAGTCTCTTGCTGATGTAGTAGACCGGTTTCTGAACCCGGTCTTCTTCACGGACCAATACAGCACTAGCTGCATCCTCTGTGACAGCTAGGTAGAGGAAAAGGGGCTCTCCTGCCTTTGGTTTGGACAATACGGGTGGCTCGGCCAGATGTGCCTTCAGCTCGAGGAAAGCACCCTCGCACTCCTTGGTCCACTCAAACTTCTTATTTCCTCGGAGCAGGTTGTAGAATGGCAGGCACTTGTCGGTGGATTTAGAAATAAACCGATTTAGGGCTGCCACCCTTCTTGTCAGACCTTGGACGTCTTTACGCGACCTGGGTGAGGGAAGCTCGAGCAATGACCTGATCTTATCGGGATTCGCCTCGATTCCTCTAGTGTTGACAATGAAACCCAGGAATTTTCCAGACGCGACCCCGAAAGTGCACTTCTGAGGGTTAAGCCTCATGTCGTATTCTCTTAGTACCTTGAAGCATTCTTCCAGGTCGGAGACATGGTTATCGGCAGTCCTTGTTTTGACCAGCATGTCATCAACATACACTTCCATGCTCTTCCCGATCTGGTTGGCAAACATTCTATTCACTAATCTTTGGTATATAGCACCGGCGTTTTTCAGTCCGAACGGCATGACCTTGTAACAATAGACGTTAGTTGGGGTCATGAAGCTGGTGTGCTCCTGGTCCGCCGGGTTCATGGCGATCTGATTATAGCCTGAGTACGCGTCCATAAAGGACATGAGCTCGTGCCCCGCCGTGGCATCCACCAATTGGTCGATCCTTGGCAAGGGAAAACAATCTTTGGGGTAGGCTTTATTCAGGTCGGAGAAGTTGATGCAGGTCCGCCATTTCCCGTTGGGCTTCGGGACCAGCACGGGGTTGGCGACCCAAACCGGAAACTTGGCTTCACGGATAAAGCCGCATTTCTTGAGCCGGGCTACTTCTTCTTCTAAGGCCTCAGCCCGAGTTGTTCCCAGGCGCCTCTGCTTCTGGGACTTTGCAGGAACGCTCTTATCCAAATGAAGGGTGTGCATGATGACATTTGGACTGATTCCCACCATGTCCTCGTGTGATCATGCAAACACATCCAGGTTATCCTGCAGAAATTTGATCAGCTCCGCCTTCCTCTTGCACAGAGGTTTTTCCCGAGCTTGACCATCCAAGAAGGGTTTTGTGGATCGATGTTTACTTCCTCGAGCTCTTCAATAGCTTGGAGCTCATACTTGTCCTCGCCTATTCG
Organism: Humulus lupulus; assembly: GCF_963169125.1. Lineage (NCBI taxonomy): Eukaryota > Viridiplantae > Streptophyta > Magnoliopsida > Rosales > Cannabaceae > Humulus > Humulus lupulus. The sequence goes on from NC_084801.1 coordinate 146,467,616, forward strand.
GGGGTCAATATCCTCACTTAGGACGATACTTTCCCCCTCGGCGCTCTGAGGTTTTTCAATCTCAGGATTAGTCAAAGGTTCCTGAGATTCCTCTCCTCCACCTTGGATGGCCATCGTTAGTTGCCTGGGTTTCGATTTTCCCTTCATGGAAATGCTGTAGCATTCCCTGGCAGCAAGCTGATTGCCACGGACTGTGCATATCCCCGTGGAAGAAGGGAATTTCAGCGCGAGGTGGTGAACGGAGGTGATGGCTTCAAAAGCTATAAGTGTAGGTCGGCCTAAAATGGCATTGTATGCAGCGGGGCAGTCGATGACCACGAACTCGAGGAGTTTTGAGACTTTCTGAGGTCCCTCTCCTAAGGTGATCACCAGCTCGATCATCCCTATAGCCGCTGATCCTTCTCCCGAAAAACCATACAGCATCATGGAGGTCGCCTTCAGCTCGGCGACAGTCAAACCCATCTTCTCCAGCGTGGACCGGAATAGAAGGTTTACCGAGCTCCCATTATCGATCAGCACTCTCCTAACCCTCTGATTAGCGAGTTGCACTGCTTCGACCAGAAGGTCGTTATGAGGGAACTGGACGTGGCTAGCATCTTCTTCAGTAAAAATGATTGGTTGCCTTTCCAATCGCTGCTGCTTTGGCAGAGGCTGCTCGGGGACGAACTCTACTCCATTGTGAGCCTTGAGTTCGTTTACGTACCTCTTTTGGGCACCCCTGCTCGTGCCAATTAAATGTGAACCTCCCGAGATTGTGGATATCTCTCCTCCTATCACTAGAGGAGGGACGTCTTGATCTACCCGAGACCCGGGCTGACTGACCGGGACTTCCGGAGCAGGTCGGCTTGTTGGAACCCTGTTCCGCGCATACTGAGCCAAGGGGCCAGCTCTGATGAGAGTCTCGATCTCATCTTTCAAGTGTCTACAATCATCGGTATTGTGGCCAACGTCGTTGTGAAAACAACAAAACTTGGAGGTGTCTCTCTTCCCCTTCTGGTGCTTTAACGGCTCTGGCTTCTTCCAAGGGAGGCGAGCAGAGTTTTCTAGGAAGATGTTCTCCCTAGAGTGTTTGAGCTCTGTATAAGTCGCCTAGACCGGATTAAATTTTTCTACGAATTTATTCTTCTTTGGGTCGTGCTGGTTGCCTTCGCCGTTCCCCTTTCTCTTGCCCCCACCGAACTAGTTATTATGTGTAACATTCTGGGTCGCTGTCACGGCCTTCGTTCCCACTCTAGTGGGCTACTCAGGGACCTGGTTGGTTCCTGCAGCTGAGGCTTGGGCCTCCTCCAAGTTGATCCACCCTTGGGCCCTATTTAGGAATTCGTTTACTGAGCTGACTCCCTTCCTTTGTATTTCATTCCAGAGTCTCCCTCCGACGAGGATTCCAGTCCTCAAAGCCATGAGCTTGGAGCTGTCATCTGCGTCCCTGGCCCGAGCGGCGACATTCGCGAACCTGCTCAGGTAAGCCTTCAGAGGCTCGTCGGGTTGTTGCCTCACGTTAGCCAGGGAGTCGGCCTTGGCGCGGGCAGCCTGGGAGGCTTGGAATGCCCTTTTGAAGTCAGCAGAGAAAGTTTTCCAGGAGCTGATTGATTGCTTCTTGCTTTGTTTGAACCACTGTCTGGCTGGCCCAGTCAGTGTGGAGGGAAATATCAGACACCTCAGCTCGGGGCCAATGTTGTGGGCCATTATCAGGGTATTGAACATACCCAGATGATCCAACGGATCTCCATCTCCGTTGAATTTGGACAAGTGCGGCATACGGAAACCGGGCGGGTATGCCGTTGCTGCTATGCTGGGGGCGAAGAGCTCAAGCTCGTCCCCCGAATCATATTCGTCTTTTTATTTCTCCGACAGGCGCTCAAGGGTTTTGTCCTGATCTCCTTGGTTATTCCGGGGCTGTTCAACAGCTCCGGATCCGTTGTATACGTTTGTTGGGTTATTGCCCCTCCTATCTTGAGATAGGTTATCTGGGACATTCCCGCCGTTACGTACCTCGGACAGGTCTCCCCCTGAGCGAGCATGGCTGCCACCTCCTACCAGGTCCCCCCTGTGAGAGTTAAGGTGATCTCGTAGGTCGCCCCTCGGGGTGGCTTGAGGACTTTGCACCGAGCTTAGGCGTTGACGCAGGTCTCCGCCAGAAAGGTCACTCCGGCGACTTCTGGTCTAGTAGCTCCCGTTAGAGAAGCTCGGAGCCCGCCTCTGGGGGTGAGGATCTGGGATTCCTTTGGGCTCCCTGCTACGATGGGAAGGTCCTGCGGATGGCGGGTTTCTCCTGCTGCTTCCATAAGTTGGAATATCTCGGATAGGCCGAGGAGGAGACAGATATCTTATTGGCGACGGAGGATGTTTGACCGGGGATGCAATCCTGGTTCCGTCAGGGCGGATGAATTCCTAAAACCTGACAAATGAAGTGTGGTCTAATCAACAGGTAAGGGGGATAATGGGCCGCACGGCCCAACCCAGTCGTGGGTGCCTAAATACGCACGTTCATGCTGCGTGTCCGAGAATTCAGGGATATATCAGACACGTGATGTCTGTTATATGCATGTTTACATTGTGTGGTTGACTTTATAAGGAGTCACGGCTTCCACCTCCAGCTCGTGCCCCGAGCTGGACGCCTTCCTGACCTGCGGTCTTTAAATAGTCTTGGTGAACCTTTGGTTACCTCGAGCTAAAGAGGTAGGACCTGACGACAGCAGCTCCGGTCATGTGGTATCCACGTGGCTGATATAATTAGGCCATATCTCAGCTCGCTAATAGCCCGTGGGAAATCAGGGCGTACAATATTAATATAATTACTAAATATTTATTCTAGCAAAATTTTATAAAAATTAAGATCAAATATTATATGTTATATATTATTATAATAATAATATTTTGTAACATTTGAATTTATATGGATATAATTAATAAATATCTAGTCTAGTAATATATATTATTATTATAATAATGATATTTTATAACATTTGAATTTATAATATCTAATGATATTTTATAATATTTGAATTTATATTAATATAATTAATAAATATTTTTTTAATTGATTTTAAAAATATATCTCGTTAAATATTTGAAATATTCCGTTAAAGTTAACAAAAGATACTGTTAAAATCAATGATTTCTGTTTTCTATACATTTTTTTATATAGAAGAGATACAAACTAAAAATTCCAAATTATTTCATTTACATGAAATTATAGAATTATTCACTCTTTTTTATAAGATCTTAATTATCTTTAATTAAAAGTATTTTACTTTGAAACAAAAACATTCTTTTACTGTTTAATTATTATGTATTGTTTTTAAAGGTACTTATGCAATTATATATTTAAAAATTAAATTAATTTGTTTATTATGTTTTGTTCTAAAAAATTTCTGTTTTTTGTAACTTTGTTTTTAAAAATTGTTTTCTGAAAACAACGCCAAACACTTCGACTTGTTTTCAAAAAATAATTTTTAGCTTTCAAAAACAAAAAATAATATTTTAGTTAAGGAGCCAAACACCCTCTTAAATTCTTTACGTGAAATTTGGAGCGTTCTTTTCTTTATTTTTCTTGATCACTATTATTCTTCTTCTTTTAATATGATCACCATTTCAATCTTTCTAATTTTTTGTGTTTTTTTTTATTAATTATTGTCATTTTTGTAACTTAATCATGCTTTAAAACTCTTCATTAAAAAAATTATGCTTGATTTTTAGACCTTGTTTAACTATTAGTTACTGATTGATTAGTGTGGTTTTGTTATGGCTTAGTAAATAGTTACTAATTTTCCTAGGTTTCGTTGAATTTTGTTAGTTTGTAGCTTTAATGTAAGTTGTCTAAGTTAGTTTAGTTTTAAGTAATAGATTACTTCGTTCTAATACACCAAAATTTCAAGAATAACTAAATAGCCTCGAAATGTAGAAATATAGGCTCGTAAAGTGTAAGCTCAAAATTAATAAGTGTTAACATTATACTTGTACAAATAAACATGAAGTTCCAAAGAGCTATATCATTGGCACTCGAGCATGAGTTGCACGCTCGAGTGCAACAAGAGTCTCCTCCGAAAGATGAGTTATGAAGACCAATCAAGTAAGGAGGTAGCAACAATTGGAATGATGAGCTCGAAGATACACATGATCTCAAAAGCACGCTGAAGCAGCGTTCAAGCTGAAGACGCACTAAACTAATACACGGAGGTGCTATTAGGAAATCCTTATAATCATGGGGATTTAATTCAAACCGTTTAATCAACCCTATTGTTTAGGGATATTTATCTACAGTTAATGCAATGGATTGTATATTAATTAACAGATTTGTATTTCAAATTCAAATTTGATATATATATATATTGTTATATACCTACGATTAAGGGAGGATTTTTGTAACCGGGTTTATAAATAGCCTAGATTTAGTCATTTGTACTCACACACTTTTTTTTACTGAGAAACGCTCTGTGAAATTGCTCTCAAAGCTTTAACACAGACCTTAATAAAAGTGAGTCGTGGATGTGTATAGATTTTAACTGCTAAACCATGTAAAAATCTTTCCTATTCTTTTCTTGCTAAATTATACATTTACTTAATTGCTCTTGTTTTTAGTTGACGAAAAAATGTCGTCAACAATTTGGTCCTTTCATTGAGAGCATTAAGCCTTCTTGTTCTTTCAAACCTTCCGTTGAACAAACAATGGTTCCACCCACTAGCAACGTCTCTAGATCTGAAAATGGTCAACCATTGCCCATAATCCCTTAGGAGAACACTCCTCAAACAGAAGAACATCCCCAACGACCTCGCAAATAGGCAATAAATGAGGAAAATCCTACTGAAGGGAGTGCATCGTCGGCCACGTGAGAACCTAGTTAGGGGTCAAGGTCATCTAAAGAAGATTATTATTATAATCACGAGAGATATGTGCCAATGGTGGAGTTGGAGAATCAAAGGTTGCGAGAAAGTTTGGCTGAAGTCACGCAGCTGAACAAAGAAATGATGAGGAAGGCTGTAGAATTGCAGGCACCCCCACGACGGATTAGGGGACATCCTCAAGGTAGTATTGCGACAAGGGTGGCCGAACAAAGAGCCCAAAAAAGTCAAGTAACAAGGGCTGGAGCGAGTACTCAAATCAACCAGTCCGGGGTGTCATCTCGAAACCCCTCGTGAACCAACCAGCCAGGTGAGGTTCCAGTCTCCATTGGGAACAACTGAGTTGCCCCGCAAGCAGCCTATAATAATAACCTAGAACCAGCAAGGCCAGCCACGAACAACGAGAGACCATCTCCAATTAGGCATCCTACATAACCCATTATACATCCATCTCCGGCCCAAGATGTACCCCAACAAGCTCCTAGTGAAAACCGAGCTGGGGAAAGGGCACCTCAAAGGCCTACCCAAAGTGCTAGGAGTGGAAGTCGGGACAGAAGCCGTCAAACTCAACCCAAGCATAGGGGTGATCATGAGGTCCCACCAGGGGCACATCAAGGGCATAGATAGGCTAGACAACCCTAGCTATAACGCCCTATTACCCAGAGACCATTACGGTGTGCATTTTGAAACAATGCTAAACTCGCTAATCGAGTCATTTTGCCATAATTGTGTAACTAAGTATGATTAACAGTTTAGGGTTAAAATTTTTGGTTAAGATACAACATTTCACTAAAATGTTAACTGTATACATTGGGATCCCAAAATATAATTTAAAGGTTATTCACAATAAAAATATTTACAACCAGCCGACCTAAGCGGCAAAATAGGGTTTAACCTTAGTTCCTCTTTAAACCCTCGGTCATGGTGGGAGCAGCCGGATATGTACACATCTTCACCTAAGCTCTTCAACTCAAGGATGGTCCAGCTTTCTTTTGCCTTTACCTGCACCACATAGCACCCGTGAGCCAAGGCTCAGCAAGAAAACTCAATATGCTAATGAACAGGTAATAACATGTTACTAAATCATAATAGGCGTGCCTAGCAATAATAGCCATATTCATGCATGCAATTAAGTCCAAATAATAATTGTGGGCCCTGCCCTTTATATAGCTGACTTATGGGCTCTGCCCTTTGTATAGATGACTTATGGGCCCTGCCCTTTGTATAAATGACTATCAAGTCATAATGAGAATAGATAGATAATGTGTCCATCTAAAATAATTGACTCAAATAAGTGACAATTAAGTCACGCACTTGGGCTCTGCACCCTAATCAGATGAGTGAATAATACTTTCTGATTTTGGTAATCATATTGGGGCTTGTAGCCCTAATCAGATGAGTGAGTCACACTTTGGGCTTCGCACCCTAATCAGATAGGTGACTAAAGAATCACACTTTGGGCTCCGCACCCTAATCAGATAAGTGACTAATGAGTGAGTCACGAACTTGGGCTCAGCACCCATAGCCATGTGACGTTGCAGTCACCCGAGCCTTTGGGCCCTGGCTCTAAGTAACTAGCCTTTAGACTAGACAAGCGCTTTTAGTTTTCATCGAACTTGAGGTCGGTCAGGCATCAATGCTCATGATGATTCATTCAATGCTTATGTTGATTAGATCCAATCATTTTGTCTTGTGTTGAACGCATTAATGTCGTTCTTGAATCTTAAGCCAATACCATACGACTCGTGCCGATTTTTAACTCATGGGTCAGTGCCATACACAAGTAAGCAATGCAACCAGGCATATATCTTATGTCAAATATCCAAATGTAGCGCATTCAGCATGCTTACTTAACAATCACTAGCATAATGATGATCATGCACATTTATAGAGACTCAAGCTCTGATCAATTCCATATTCAATATTCATGTCATGCCCTAATCACATGTATCTCATGCATCACATGCATCACATACTGGGTGCAGTTTTCTTGCCTTTGGTTCGAGCGAGAAATAATAAAAGAACGACCCTTGAGAACGATCAATCCTTTGAGTTCCTTAGCAGTTACCTAGTCATAACCAAATATGGAATTCCATCAATAAAATCAATCAATAAAAGGTTCATGATTTAAACCTCACTCCCGGGACCTCGAATCCTACTAACACGGATAATAAATTCGATCCCGAGCCTTAAGAATTGAAACCCCGAGCCAAAAACCCTCAAAAGTTCCCAAAAGAATGCCCTGGAAAAACAGGGTAGCGCTACAGCGCTGCCCCCCAGGCGCTGCCCCCCAGGCGCTATGGTGCTACAACCAGAGCTGCCATGCCCTGGACAGCACTGTAGTGCCCATCCTTGGGCGCTGTAGCGCCAGAACCAGGGTGTTTCAGCCCTGGTTTTTCCCCTTCGATTTCCCCAAATTCCAACCTTCAAAACCTAATTCCAAACCTCAACCAAACTCACAAATGAACCCAAAAACCCATTCTACAAGTCTTAGGCATCAAAACCCAATCAATCTTTCCCAAAAACTTCATTGAATTCTCAACTATCCAATCCAAAAATTTCAACTAAAAAACAATTGAAAAACAGAGTAAAACCAGAGTTTCCATGGCTGAATCTTACCTCAAGCACAAGGTTAAACCCTCTTCAATGGCTTAACACAATCCTAGACCCTCAAGGCTTGATTCCCTAGCTTGAATCCTCAATTGGAGCTTCAAAAATTTAAAAGGAAGAAGGAGAAGAGGCTCTGTTTTTGGTTTAGTTTTCTACATCCTTCCTTAGTTAAATACATCCCTTGGTCAAAAGACCAAAATGCCCCCAAGCCTATCTTATTTTCTTAACAGCCCCCAAGGGCAAAAATGTCATTTCCCACTTATCCTGCTAATCATAATTAACGTCCTCCAATTCCTATTATTTCCAATATTCTAAAATAATAACAATCCATATCCCATTACCCTTTAATTCTCGGTAATGCATTAAACATCAAATTACCCCGAAACTCACATCGAGCCCGGTAAATAACCCCGTTATGACCAAACAGCTAACTTGCATTCAAAGATTTTCTCATGCCGAATAGCTCGAACAAATCTACATTATAACGTGGCCTCATCCATAATTCACCAACATGCATGAAAATATACAAATATGCCCTCAACGGGCCAAATTACCAAAATGCCCTTAAAATGAAAAGTGGACCCACATGCATGCATTTATCATCATATAATAATATAATTCACATAATCAAGCATATAATCATTTAATTACATAATAAATTAATTATGGCCCTCCCGACCTCCTAATCAAAGTCCTAAGCCTTATTAGAAAATTTGGGTCATTACACCAGCCATCAGGAAGTTATATGGAGAGGTAACATATTGCCGAAGTTAGGGTGTACGTGAATAATCCACCTCAAAAACATGCCCCACAACAGCAATAGCAGCCACAAAGAACTATTAGCTTCCTTGAGGGAAGTCAGGATTATAGCAGGTCAGTGAGTGTCTATAACACCTAGCCTAGATATTATGAAAATAATCTGAATGATCATCCTGATCTTCGAGATCATCTGAACCAGAACCAGGGACAATTCAACTGGCCAAACCCAGACCTGAGGGCACATTTAAAAGCTCAAAGGGGACCCTTACAGGGAATTACTATAACCCTATACTGCAAAAAGGAGTTGGAGTTCCTATGAACAATAACCAGCTCTCAGTGGCACAGGCTCCCCCTCTGGTGGAATCAGTTCAAGAAAGAATTAACCAACTCGAGGAAGCATTCAGGCTCCTTCAAGAAAGGAAAAATAAGGATAGGGCTTATGACTCAGATGAGGAGCTCGAGCCCTTTGCTCCACATATTTTGAGCACGCCTTTCCCCAATGAATTCAAGATACCTTACAATGGGACTACTAACCCAGACAGCCACCCAAGCACCTTCAATACAGTAATGAGGGCTAGCAATGTCAAGTACTCAGATGCATGCTCTTCCTGACCACAATTACTAGACCGACAAAGAGTTGGTTTGACAAAATTTGAAGGCACTCAATCTCCTCATGGGAACAACTGTCTAAGGAATTCAAGAAAAAATTCCAAGTTGCGAAAAGCATCAAACCCGAGGCTTCTTCCTTGACAAATATAAGGCAGCAGTCAGGGAAATCATTAAAGAGTTACCTGGCAAGGTTTAATATAAAGGCAGCCTGAGCTCACAATGTTGATGAATGTTAGAATTAATGCCCTAAAAGCATGTAAAGATATTTTATTGATTTAAATAAAATTAGAATTTTATTATATTTGAATGTTTGAATTAATTATATAATAATATTAAGAAAATTCCTTATTCATTCATGAGAATATGATCTTGTATTAGTACGAGAGAATTAAGATAATATATAATGAATAAAATTTTCAGTAACTTATTAAAGTAAGGAATCTTTCATGAATGGTTACTAGTGCGGTTTACTAAGCATGCGGGATGCAAGTGATTTAGATTCGAATTACTGATGTGGATAGACATCTTAGTTAAGGTGTTGTATATAATCGAGATTATATATGACAGGACCAATGAGAATTAATTATCTTTATAAACTTGCCGTTTGACATAAAGATTTAATTCTTACCATAATAAATGATCATTTGTAGATCAATCTAAATCCTGAGTATTCATGAACTCCTGTTTCAGTTTATTGGATCTTTTGATTCACTCGTTAAGATTTATTAGTATAATGAGGCTAATGACTTTTGTTTTGGAGATTCAATATTGTGAATGGCTGGAAACATGATTTACAATAATGGAATCCATACTTTCCTAACAGATTGTTTACCGAGATTTTCGGAAACTACACTAATGAATATTAGTTAAGACTAATGATATGGAATTTAGAAGATTAACACAGGATTTTTACGTGGTTGGGGCGTTAATAAGCCATAGTCCATGAGTCAGTTGTATTAGAGCTTGGATAGTCTTTTACAATGGAGTTTCTCTCTATGTTTTGACAGAGTAACTGTATACAAGTCGAAAAGAGATCCTTTTTTCAGTGCTCTATCGCCTGTATTTATAGGCTCATAGGAATACTGGATCTGGGCCGGGTATGACCCGGGCCCATCAAAGTTGTGAATACTCTTGGCTTCTCTGGCGGAAGCCCAATATAAAAGATAAAACATACATAGGTTCAAGACTAATTAAGGCCCAATAGGGGGGCCCAAGAACTATATTTCGCCCAACAAAACAGTGCTTTTGGTCTGGGCACTTTGAGTTACGAGGCAGATTCAGGGGACAAAGCCAGTCAGAGTACTTGGCAGTGCAGGTCTGAAACAGTGGCGTGCAATCCTGAGGTGGCCTTTTCCGCAGGTGAAAAGTGGGGACAACCCCCACTCGTCGTGGGGTGGCTTCAGGGTCACGGATGCTTTTCCTTGCCAAATCGGGAGGACCTAATCCAGGTTCGTTTACCTTTGTCCCTCTTCATTTACCACAAGCCCGGACCGTTTACGAGGCTCCGGGATCATTTTACGTATACTTCAACTATAATCTGAAATGTCTATACATCTCCCGGACGACTGTCCTGGAACACCATCCCGGACACCATCCGGGTCTAGAATCACACTAGGGCCATAGCCCTTGGTTATTCCTGTACCAAGCGGGCTTGGGCTGGGCCCACATCCGAACGCCCAGACCATGGGCCTGGACCATCGTCCCGGGCCCACGACAGGAAATGGGGATAACACAGATCAAATATTTGTTTCCTTAAGGGTTAATTCTTGAACTGAATAGTTATTGAGCTCAAATCTATAATATGATTATAGATTAATTATTCACTAGTGAATTAATTGTACTTAAGGATCAAGAGGTAATTAGAAGGGTAAAATGGTAATATTGACCAACTCTAATTAACGAACCGATAAATGGAGGACAAAACTACATTTATTGGTTATATTAATGGATTACAAGAGAAAACCCAGTTTGATAGCGAGTTGTTCACAAAGTTCTATGAGAAAAATGACATTATTAAAAGTTTCTCCTCGGTGGCCCATCCCCAAGAAAATGGACAGGTTGAAGCCGTGAACAAGACTTTAAGAGTTATATGAAGAAAAGGCTCGAAGAAGCTAAAGGAAGATGGCCAGAAGAATTACCACAAGTCCTATGGGCCTACAGGATGACAACTCGAACCTCAACCGGACACACACCCTTCTCCCTAGCCTACGACTGGGAGGTGATGTTACCAGTTGAGGTCGAAGTTCCTAATATAAGGCTTGAAGCATATAACCAAGACTTAAACCAATCCCAGCTCGAAGAACCCCAAGATCTAATTGAAGAAAAGCGAGATAAAGCCCAGCTTAAAAATGTTGCATACCAGCAAATGACTACAAGATATTTCAACAAAAGGGTTCGAGATAGACACTATAGATTGGGAGACTTGGTGCTAAGACGCGTATTTTCGACCACACGAGACTCTCTACAAACCTGTTATGTAACGTCTCAAATTACCTAATAAAGCTTAGGGCCTTGATTAGGGGGCCAGGATGGCAATTTATGGGAATTATATGATTATGTGACGTGTATGCGTGTAAATATGTGATTATGTGAAATGTATGATAATATGACTAGATATGCATGTTTAGGTGTATTAAATATCCATGTGGTCTCGTTTCTTATTAAAAGAGCAATTTTCGTAATTTGGCCTATATGGGTATATTTTGCATATATGCGATATATGTGATATATGTGTGAGACCACATTATTATGTGGGTATATTTGAGCTACTCGACACGAGACGATCCTAGGGAAAAATTTAGCGGGAAAGTCACAATGGGACCTAATACCCGACTCGGGGTGAGTCAAGGGGTATTTTGGGTATCTAGTTCATTACCGGGTTATCGGGTCACGAGAATGAATATTAGATGATATATTTGGTATTAGCGAGATTAGGAGGGAATTCTAGGAGTTTTTACCATTTTTCCCTCAGGGATGTTTTTGGGACCCCGAGCCTCGGGATTTACTTAGAGTCTAAGTAACCTCACAATTACATAAACACAGAAAAATAGAGAAACATGTTCTCCCTTTTCTCTCTCTCGGCTACACATTTTCTTTCTCAAATTTCTTGAGAATTCTTACGGTTTAAGGAGAATCGAGGCTAGCTTAGGCTCGGGATTGCATGGGGAAAGACTCATTGGGGCAACAGAGGTAATGATTTCCAGCCCTAATCCTTTGTGTTTTCTAATTTTCAGTTAAGTTTTTGGAGTTTAGAAAACTCAGCTCTGATTTTGGGATTTGAAGGGCTTTTGGCCAAGATTTTGCTTGGGTTTTGTTGGACTTGAGCTACTGAATTGATTGGGGGTTTTACTTTTAAGTTTTAGCTATGTTGGGATATGATTTTGGAGGATTTTGGCTTGAAGAAAACGGATAAAAAATAGGGTTTTCATGTCGAGTCGCAGCCCTGTTCTTGGGGCGTCGGGCCTCTCTTGAATGTTTGAAGAAGGAGGTGCCTTCAGGTCATTTGAGACATGATGCTTGCTAGGGAGCACTACAGCGCGAGTTGAAGTAGAGGAGAGCTTTGGCTCTCTGACTTGGGGCGGGCCACGACTCCTTTGTTTTGAGCCACGTCGCTTTAAGGGTTTTGAGCCCCAGGAGGGTTTTTGAGTGCGGGAATTCAAACCTAAGGGCTCGGGATCGATCCTACTACCCGGTTTAGTAGAATTCGACATTCCAAAGGCTAGGACACGGTATGGAAGCTTTTAATCGCTCGTTTTGACAAGATTCTCTATTGGTTGTGACTAGGTTATCGCTAGGGGCTCGGAACCAGGATCATGCTCGAGGGTTGGTCTTAATACACTTTGCACTCGGACCTAAGGTAAGATAACTGCACCAAATTTGTGGTATATGTGATTAGGGCTTGGCCCGATTGTTGATTATAATTGTGAATAAGGCCCGGCCTTTAAGAATGAACATGAATAAGGTTATGCTTGAATGCTCTATGTCTGGATAATTGTTTGATGAATGCTTGCCTTGTTGCATAGGTAGGGCTCGAGCCCATTAAGGAACATAGTTATTATTGTGTTTGTGCTTGATTGGTTAAGATACCATGAATTATATGTATGCATACTTGTATTTTCTGAAGTATGCTTATATGTATTTGTATCTTTATCTGTATCAGTACCTGAATGTCTGATTAAAGCCTTGACTTACTAGTCAAGGGCGGCAATAGCACGTTGCACACTGGTTGAGAGGCTTAGGCCCAATCAGGAACGACTATTATGTTGACCGACCCTGTGGTCGTTGGAAAACAAAGCACTTGGCTAGCTTTATGGCTAGTTATTTAGAGCTAAGGGCAAGGGCCCCAGGTGACTCTATGGTCACATAGCTAGGGCATAGGGCCCCGGGTTGACTCTATGGTCAACTATTCAGGGCAACGGGCCCCAGAATGATCCAATGATTATTTATTTATAATTGTATGCATGCATGAGTAGGTTATTACTGCTGGGCATGCTAGATATGTACTTGGAACTTGTATTTGCTGTTCATGCACATGTTTAAGCTTTCTTGCTGAGCCTTGGCTTACGGGTGCAGGTAAGGGAAAAGGAAAGCTTGACCAGCCATGAGTTGGAGAGCTTCGGTGGCGACATGTACATATGCGGTTGATCATCCACCACGGCCAAGGATATCTCAAAGGAACTAGGGTCATATCCCTTATTTTGCCGCTTAGGCCGGCTGGTTGTAACTTTTGACTTATATGTACCCTTTTAAACATTTGTTTGTAATATTTTGGGATCCTATGTATGTATGAAATTTTTAAATGAAAATTCAACAGTTCCTTTGATCAAAAATTGTAACCCTTGACGTTAACCTTAGTTATACGTTTATAACCAAATGACTTGGTTAGCAAGTGTGACACTATTTAAAGTACACAGTGTAACGACCCTGGATTAGGAGGACGTTCCACTAGGACCTAATTGGGAACGTCCTTACCAAATTGAATTCATCATTCGCCCTGGAGTCTATAAACTAGCTCGATTAAATGGAGAATTGGTCCCACGAGCTTGGAACGTTGAACAACTACGAGCATATTATCAATAAATTGTGGAATGGTGTTTATTTAGTTGTAACCAAGCTTGTATTCTCCCAAAGGCACTATTTTCCCTTCTTGAGATTTTCCCACAGGGTTTTCTCTTGAAGGTTTTAATGAGGCCTTTTATTAATAAAATGTTATTCATTTTCATTATTTTTATTTATTGTTTTTTGCAAGCTCTCAATATTAAATAACCTAAGATTTCTCAATCTTAGGAATTTAAGGGGGCATAAGTGGTATACAATCATACCATAAGCTCAAAAAAATATAACAAAAAATAAAAATAAATTTAAGTGCATGGATCACTAACCAAGCACAAGCATAAAAATAAGTGCATGGACCAATAACCAAGCACGAGCATAACTCTATTATGAGTTTGGATTAACCAGTACAAATAAAATGATACAAGGATAAAGTTGGAATTCTAGATTAACCAACAATATTAATAAATCGAGATAGAGCTGGAAATTTTTGCAAAATAGTTTCAACCTCGCAACTTTGAGACCATACTCGAGGATGAGGAAAGATACTATCACTAATCAAATAACTAGACTAACGAGACTACACGCCAATAAGTGTTTCTAAATGCAAAAATACATGGAACAAGTAGTGTTCGACCTTGAATATAACTAGGTCGAAAATGAGCGGTCAAATGAACTATATATGGTTATGTGGAAGTTCGAATTTAAGCTCAAACATGTACTTATGTGAGTAAACAAGTACAAAAGCAATCCCTTAGTAATAAGCTCAAAATGTTTCGATACGGAAATATGATGCATAATATTAAGGAAAAAACTACAAGTAGATAGTGAGAAAAACAGTTTTCGAGCTAGAGAACTGAAAGCATAAAACTTCTTCAAGTTAAATAAACATTCGCAAGAAAATAAAAATAGCTCAAACTCGAGCTATAAATTGTCTTTGCTCCAAGGGCATCAAAAAAGATAGTTACAATTATAAATTATATATATACCATGGGTCGCAACCCATGTTTGAATCGTCAGGGATTGGTGGCGCTGGCATCCACCGATCCAACTTGCTCATTGGCCTTTGTAGCCTCCTGAGCTGCGAGCTTAGCCTCCTCCTCCTCTAGTCGAGCGTGCCACTTGTCAACATACTCAGACTCCTTACAAGCCAGGAAACTAGTATCAAGGTCGGGATTCATGACTCAAATCTGATACATCTCCATATCGACGACGTTGTCCTTCTTGGTTCTGAATTCCTCAAGAAGAAGAGCCTTCTTGCTCTCGATAAACTCGAAAGTTGTCTTCTTGTCCTCCTCGAGCTTAGCATTTAGCTCTTAAGCCCTCTTAAGCTCCAAGTCTTTTGCCTCTAGCTTCTTTTGTGCCTTCTTAAGGTCATCCTCGGCCTTAATCTGTGCTTCCTTGGAACATTGAGTGTACACCTTATTCACTACAACCTCGTGGAACAAAATGTAGTTGTGTTGGACAAAGGCAAGGAAGGCCTGCAATTGAGAACAAATGTTAAACACCTAGAAACAAAGAGTTTGACATTAAAGTGCAGAGTTAATCATTTTTTAAGGAAAACTTACCGAAGAGAAAAACTTTCTACTCTTGTCAAAAAGGGTAGTGGCATCCTTACAACTTGTTAGGAACTCCCACTGGGGAGCTCCGAGGTTGTTGTAGCATTGACCAATGTGGGTCAAGGCATCCGAACCCAGTTGAGCTCCTGAGGTGCTGATGGTGTTGTCGACCACGAACTCAGAAACGTAGGGTGCAACTGTGAGCTTACGATCTAGGATTGAAGTATGGGAAGGATGAGTTTCTTCACCTGGCTCGAAGGAGAAGGAACAATAACCTCCAGAAGCACTGTAGGGACAATGGCAGGGCCCGACTCAGCCTGCCCCGAGGCCGCGCGAGCAGTCTCAGTCATTTTTGCGGCCTCGGAGAAACGAGCACCCTTCAAGGACACCCGTTGGCATTTGGATCCCTTAGACACAGTGGGTTGGCTGTGGAAGTTTTCAATATCCGAATCCATCTTATCTGAAAAGAGGAAAGCAAACATTAATATTCAAAAGTGTTTGTAAGAAGTACGAACATACTTCTAAGTAAAGAAACCTAACAGGAAGACCTCCTCTAGCTTGAACTTGGGGACCAAGGAATCCCTTTATCTTCAGAAGAAACTATGGGAGTTCCTTCTCGATAAGTCAGGGAATACCTCAAAAAATCCCTTTACTCATTAGTCCCATGTTGGATGGCTATCCCTTCCCAAATCTCGTTTACCGATACATGGTTTGGCATTTTCCTAACCAACTATCGTCCCTTTATACCTTAAAATATACCCTCAAACAAATCATAAAATTGTTCTGAGGATCATAAAAAAGGACTACGATGTTGGGTTCTTATTTTAACAAAGTCGAAGAACACATAGACATGTCTAACACGACTTTACCTCCAGCAAACGGGCTTGAAGAGGCCATGTCTTGTGCTTTGGTCCTCGAGCCTGAAGGTTCAACTAGGTGAGGAATGGAGGCTCAGGAACGCGAACTCGAGTGCTTTCTTTTGGACAAAAGCTTGGCAGTTGGGACAGGGACATCTTCCCATATCATATACTTATGAGTCCCAGCATCATATGTAGACTCACCTACACCAAGAAGACTGCATAGGCGGAGCTTGTCCTCATGTAGGAGGTAGTTGAGGGATCGCTGACCAACGTGAGCTTCAAAATTTCCTCCCGATGTTCCTTTATAGCCTCAGTAGGCTTTGGGCAGTTGTAGTTGGCTACATAAGTTACCTGAATGAGCATTTCAAACTAGAAATGAAAAGAATTCAAGAAGAAAACTAGAAGAGAATACTTACATATTCGTTGAAAAGAATAGAATATGGACGGGTTGAGCCCGTTTGCCCAGAAGAAGATGGTCTTGAAGTTTGGAGGGTGATTAGGTATGTCCTTGAACAACTTCCTCTCCCTTGGATAGCTCAACAGGTAATAGAATTCATCCCCGCCGTGAGCTCGGGAATGGTTGTTTTTTAGGCAAAAGATATATAGAATCTCGTGTGCCGAGGGTCCATCCTACTTCTTCTCGTGGTATAGCAACCTCAGTATCGCTAGGACCTTGTATGAGTTGGACTAGAGATGGAAGGGGGAGCTACCAGCGTAGTCAGTGAACTTCCTGAAGTAGTCCTTTAAGGGTAGTAGTACCCCAACTCGTATATGCTCGCAACTCCAAGCCGCGAGCTTAACTTTTCTCTCCAGATCGTATTCCCCGAAGCAAAGCAGCTCCTTTCGATGGAGTTGGCAGGCCAACACACCAATTTTCTAGACAGCTTTAGTCCATGGCAAGACAGAATGTCTGAAATCCTCTCGTGGAGGTAATAGAGCTCTGGTAATGTTTTGCCTCGAAGAATGAACTCTCCGAGGTCGGGGAAGAAGAAACTTTGGGGGTTGTTGACTGGCTGGCTGGTTTGATGTGCTCTCCATAAATTCAAAGGAGAGCCTTTCTGGGGGAAATGCTATGGTAACCCTACACTTGGGATCTAAGAGGATCAGACAGATCTCAAGGTCTGGATCAGGATACACGGTGAACCGTAGTCTCCTTCTCTTATCTTCTTCAACCTCGGTAATTTGACGCCTGAAGTGATCTCCAATGTCTTCACGTTCGAGGCACTGCTCATATTTCTAAATGAACCGTTGATTTCGAGAAAATGGAGATTCAACTTGAGGAGACGGTGGATGGTAAGGGATTGCAAGCTCGGACCCCCACCGATTCTTTAGAGACGGCATCATCTAACAAGAAAGAAAAGGGTGAGGGCCCATCACTTAGAAAAAATAGAAATAAAATATCTTGATAGCTCAAGCTCGCAAGCTTGCGATAAAGAGAAAGAGCAATTCGAGCCCGGAGACTCGAGGTGGCGAGGCTATTCGATTGCCATAACCGAGTTGTTATAAGTCGGGGCACCAAGAGTAAATCCACGCGAGAGTGGGACAATTACTTCCAATTTAGGGTATCCCAAATTTCCAGGAAGAAACGGGAAGTTACCCAAAATGGGGATATCATCGGTTTATGGGCATTAAAACCATATTTCTTGTACTATACGAAACCTATAACCTATTACCCCATAACTTGAAAAAATGCCATTTTTACTAGTTTGTTACCAATTTTTTTGCCTAAACAGGTCTTCATTCACTACAAATGCTCACCCAAACAGATAAAAAACTCCCTTTTACAAAGAAGATTTCAAGAATACAACAAAAACTAAGAAAATTTTCTCATGCATGAAAACTAAAAGAACGGTACACATAAAAAATAAGGTTAGAAAAAATTTACACAAAGTCGATTGTGGAAATGAAGTGATTTTCAATTGGAAAGTCAGAGGTAGGAATGATCATATGGAACCAAACGATTGAAGGTTGCTTTGTTTTTTTGGCTTGGAGAACATGCAAGGATTTGGAGATCTGATTCGTGATTCTTTTATGAAAGTTGGGAGAGTAAAAAGATGAAGAAGATGAATGAGGAGTTTAAATAGGCAAAAAGGTGGCATTCAGGGGGGAGGATTTGAGCCTTTGAATTGGGTTAAAACGTGATCTAATGGGTCACGTTTAATCTCAAAAACGGGCGGCATAAAGGGGAATATGAAAGGACGTGTGCAGAAAGAGAGTACTCGAGTACTCTTAGCATTCATTCCTGTGTTGACACATGTTCACACTCGAGTGTGGTAGATGGGCACATTTTCCGAAAGTGAAGTTTAAAAGTTTCTTTCTCATAGGATTCGAACCAAGACTTTTGAGGGAGCAAAATATTACACTCAAATTTCAAGAATAAATAAACAACCTCAAAATGTAGGCTCGTAAAGTGTAAGCTCGAAATTAATAAGTGTTAACATTATACTTGTACAAATAAACATGAAGTTCTAAAGAGCTATATCATTGGCACTCGAGCATGAGTTGCACGCTCGAGTGCAACAAGAGTCTCCTCCGAAAGAAGAGTTCTGAAGACCAATCAAGCAAGGAGGTAGCGACAATTGGAACGATGAGCTCGAAGATACACATGATCTCAAAAGCACGTTGAAGCAGCGTTCAAGCTGAAGACACACTAAACTAATACACGGAGGTGCTATTAGGAAATCCTTATAATCATGGGGAGTCAAACCGTGTAATCAACCTTATTGTTTAGGGATATTTATCTACAATTAATGCAGTTGATTGTATATTAATTAATAGATTTGTATTTCAAATTCAATTATGATATATATTGTAATATCTCTAAGATTAAGTGGGGATTCTTGTAATCGGGTCTATATATACCCTGAATTTAGTCATTTGTACTCACGCACTATTTTGTATTGAGAAACACTCTGTGAAATTGCTCTCAAAGCTGTAACACAGACCTTAATAAAAATGACTTGTGGACGTAGACAAATTTTAACTGTTGAACTACATAAAAATCTCTGTTATTATTTTCTTGCTAAATTATACATTTACTTAAATGCTCTTGTTTTTAGTTGATGAAAAACATCGTCAATAAATTCCTAAGTAGTTAGTGTAATTTTTTTTTCTTGGTCTAGTAACTATTTTTTTTCTACTTGATTATGAGTTACTAAATTAGTAAAATATTATTATCTTAATACTAAAAATATTTTCTTACCATATCTTAGTCATCAAAAGAATACCTAATGATGAATTATTTAAGGCTAGTTCGATATTAATCACAATTCAAATGAAATTTGAAGAAAAATAACTTGAATTTTAATATAAATATATAAATGCGTGCTTTTTTTATTTAATTTATTTAATAAGAAAATAACAAAACAAAAAGTGTTTACTAATAATGTGCTGTGAATAGAATTGAGAAAAATTATACAATATTGATTGTAACATGCAATAAATTTAAATAATAAAAAAATAGTTTTAAGGGAACATTCGAGAATTTAACATACAAACAAAACATAAGATGACTTGTCCCACATAAACACAACTAAGCTATATACCTATTTGTTCAAAATAAAACAAAATGTCCTTTTCACTTATTATTATTATTATTATTATTATTATTATTATTATTATTAGATACAAGTATGAGAAAATTTGGGGTTCAACGTGGGCATACGTTATCCATTAGAAATTGAACAAATCAAATAACAGTAGATATTGTCAAAAACAATATTTTTGATTTTTATAAGTGCCTATGTTGATGAAGTATTACTTACCTACAAATTTAAAGATTTGATAAGAAATATAAAAAAAAATATTATTGAGAGGGGTACATTATTATTATTATGTAATACAGGAATCTAAAAAAATGATAATTTATTAAAATATGGAATTTATTCTTATTTATAAAGAATAAATAGCATTTTCCTCTCTGAATTTTTAACATTATCAGATTATGCCGAAAATATACGGTCTGTTAAAATTTTCTCTTGAATTATTGATACTATTAAATCGTATCCCCTGTTACGATTTACATAAAATAATTAGCATTTTTACCCCTCAAACTTTGACAATTACCAAATTATGCCTCATTTAATTATAAAAATTTAAAAATCTATTTTTTTAATTAATTCTTAAAAAATTCAATAAAAGAGTAAATCATTTAAAATTCCTTTTAAATAAATTTAATTTTTTTAAAAAAATTGTAAAAGAAAAACTAAATTATTACAAACAAAAAAACATATTCTCTTCTTTTTATTCTTTTTTAATATATTTTTTAAATTACTTTCTATTCTTTTATTTTTTTCCCAATATTTTTAATTTATTAATTTTTATATATTTCTTTTGAATTATTACATTTTAAATTTGTAATATTATATATATTTAATTTTTAAAATGAATTTAGGGGGTAAAAATGGAAGAATAAAAAGTAATAAGAAAAATTAATAAAAAAAATAAAGAAGAAGAAGGGAATATGTTTTTTTTTTTAATTGTAACAATTTATTTTTTCTTTTAAAAAATATTTTTAAACTTAAATGTATTTAAAAGGAATTTTAAATAATTTTAGTCTTTTATTGAATTTTTTATTTTTAATTTTTTAAGAACTAATAGAAAATTTTAAATTTTTTTTTTTATAATTAAAGGGAGTATAATTTGGTAGTTGTCAAAGTTCGGGGGACAAAAATGCTAATTATTTTATGCAAATCATAACAGGGGGCACGATCTGATGGTATCAATAGTTCGGGGAGAAATTTAACCGACTGTATATTTTATAGGGTACAATCTGGTAGTGTTAATTCACGGGGAAAATGCTATTTGTTCAATGGAAAATTTATTACTATATTTATTTAAAATAATTAGTATATTTCTTGTTACATTTTTTTTACTCCTTAATAGTTGATACATTTATTAACCTAAAAAAATATAAAATCGAAGTACCAACATAGGCCTAAGAGCAGTCCCAATGGCTGCTGTATATCACATAAATCTTTAAAATTTTAGAGAACCGATCAAAAAAATAGCTCCATCAACTACTGTATTATACATAAATATTTTTAACTTTGCTACAGTACTACACTACATTTATAACATACTGTTCATACTCTAAATTATTTTTTTTTATTAATTTCTCATACTTTTTTCTCTCTCCTTGTCTCCTTCAAGCTCCACTTCATTTTTTTTTATTTGAATGTCTTTCTTTAGTTATTTTATATTAATTGAAACTAGCAACATTGCCAAAAATTAGTTATGATTAATTTATTTAAATAGTAATTATTTTTTTTCTTTTTTTTTATATAAATATACTCTAATATATATTTTCTCTCTACCATATATTTTTGCATAACAAATCTTTCAATATCTTTAGTTATATAAATATTAAGATATATAATAATATTATTAATAGTTAGATAAATATTTGAAATCAATAAAAAATAAAATATTTAAATGTTGTAAGGAAAATATATTTTAGCTTATTTTATAAATTTGGATTAATTAAAAATAAAATATTATTACATTTGACATTATGCATAGATAAATATTGCAAGTATTAAAAGATATATAAATATTATTGTAAGAAATAGAGATATTATTGAAAGTGATATAAAATATTTAAATGATATAGAGAAAAAAAAAATCTGATGTATGGTGTAATGTAAAACTTAGAGGTAAAATAAAAAAATTTGTATTTTGAGGAAGTATTTAAAATAATAGAGTAGATTATCCATTGGGAGTGCTCTAAAGTTTGATTCTCTATTCTTTTTGCTTACTAATACAATCTCAAAAGGCCCTCGGGTCCCGACCCACAAATGAATAGGAAGTGGGGCGAGGAAAAGAAAAATCAAAATCTCATATTTTTCAAAAAGAGAAAAAGAAAATCACAGCTCTTACAAATATAATTATAGGGGATTGCTCATGTGCAGACCTTAAAACATCTATACCTGTGGGTGGAGACTATTTTTTTCACTATTAATTCAGTACTATGAACAGATCGGGGGCTGGGATTTTAAATTTATTGTTATTATATTATTATTGTCATTTCGCATAGATTAATAATCAAACAATCAGCTTGTGTTTTTTTTTTGTAGGCAAGAAATATATTTTTTAATTTCTTTTTTCCTGAGAAATATATAGGGAATATATGAGGCAACGGATCCTCCTAAGCGTCAAACTGTATTTGGTTTCAAAAGGGTATTTTTCCTTTTTTGTGTGGCTATGTCTTCAGCTTGGTCAAGCAGGGATAGGAGGGCCCTCGTATGGTTCTATTGGTACCCATTTCTCATTCTATCTCTAGCATAATTGTACTCTATTAAGTTTCAGGAGGAGTTTCTCTTGTGGGTAGTTGTTGGTGTTGATGATCCTGTTTTTGGGTTGTATGTGGTCGGGAATTGTTTATTTTTTAAACTGAATGTGAATTCTTAGTGGGGTTTTGGAAATTTAGCTTGGTTTTTGAGAAATTGATACCATGTTTTTTCTTGGGTTTGTTCATGGAGGAGTGCTTGGTTTGGTAACCAGGCTGCAATTCCACAAGTTGCCTATTTCTGTGCCCGACAGTAGAAATTATGTCATTGCAGATGGGAGGCCAAGTACTTGACGAGAGGCTTTTGTTTTATACTGTTTTGTGGTTCTGAATTGAGTTTTTGATGGTTCCTTGGTGATGATGGAGCTCTGAGTGTGTACATTGAGAAGTCCATAAGGTACTCCATTTATTGGATGATTAAGTTATGACCTTCATCCAGCTCTAGATTTTTGATGTAACTAACTGGTTAGCTGATTCATTTAGTTTGTTAGCTGTGAGAGAAAGATAGAAAATAGGATGGGCTGTCATAGCTGTGAGAGAGAGAAAAAATATGATTAAAATAACTTATCACAGCCGTTGAATTGATTTGATGGCGCAAAATAATAGTCTCCACATATCTTTTAAAATTTATAACTTTCTAACTATTCTTTTATATTATTTATATTTTAAAATAATGTATCAAGTCACCGAATTAATGGTGCAAAAAATTAATCTCCACATGTGCAGCCGTTCTAAGGGTATTGTCTCCACATGAGCAATACCCTATAATTAAATGGAAAGTTGATAAATCATGCTTACATTAGCTTAATAATTAAAATTTGAACCAAAGTTAACCACCATATGATACAAATACTCATATTTCATTTAATACCAAAAATACTCATCTCATAACAAAATCTCATACATTTCCTCTCTAAAATCTTGCAAGAAAGATACACATGGGTAAGTGATTTTCTTTGATTCTTGTTGTTGTTGGTTGTTTTTATGATTTAGAATGCTGTTTAGATGTTGGATCTGTAGTTTGTTGGTATTTTTTGCTGTTTTTTGGGTGAAAATCGTGTTGTGTGAAAATCTGTGTTTTTTTTTGTTCCTTGAGTTTTTTTCGAACTGCCCGATAGTGTCCGATAGAGGCCCGATTCGGGCACGTTAGTTGTTGAGTTTCAAGGTTAGGGATGAAGGTCCGATGGCAACCCGATAGTTTTGGTTACCCGATGGTCATAAAGGTCCGATGGCTACCCGATGGTTGCCCGATTATTATTTTGAATCTATACCCCCTTTAAGTACGATAATGGATCGATAATAGTCTGATATATGCCCGATGTTTGTTTTCTAGCTACTGCGGACCTAATAGTACGATGGTACCCGATACTTGCCCGATATTAGTTGTTTTAAGTGATCAAAAACATAAATAATCTGAACCGTTACATTTCCCCTGCCATTTCCCTTTCCCTCTCTCTGCCAAAACTCCTCACTCCCACAAAACCATCGAGCAACCCATTCTCACCCTTACCCGACGCATCTGTCTCCCTCACCCACCCTCACCCGACGCATCTCTTTCCCTCACCCGATGGTCAGAACAACCCCCACCACCCGACGAAGGAAAACCCATACCACCGGAGACCAAGCCTCACCCAAACCCCGACACTCACCCAAACCCCAACCACCACCGGAGACGAAGAAAAACCCAGACCCCGAAGAAAAACCGACACCCTTACGCAAAAATGTCTAGGGTATGTGTTTTTTTCAATTTCTTTTCCATTGCAAAATGTTATAGTATGTATTGTTTGAATTTGATTGTGTGAAATCTGAGAAACCGTAAAATTTTGAATTTTTTTTTGGGTTTTTTGAGAGGTACGATAGGGTACGATAGTGGGTCGATAGGGGCACGATAGTGTTTTGTGTTTTCTCAAAACTTCAGGTTGAAGATGACTGTACGATAGTGGTTCGACGTTGGTACGACAGTTTTGTATTTTCTGATAACTTAAGGTTAAGATGAAGGTACGATATTGGGTACGATGTGTGCCCGATATTGGGAACAAATTGTTTGGGTTGTTGTAGAGGTACGATAGGGTACGAAAGTAGGTCGACATTGGTACGATAGTTTATGTATTTTTTGATAAATTGTGATTTAAGATGAATGTACGATAGGGTACAATTCGTGCCCGATGTGTTTTTTTTTTAATTTCCGATGGTGTACGATGTGAGGTACGATGGTGCACGATAATGTTATAGTTGTTCCTGTTTTTATTTTTTCAGTGGTGTCCGATATGGTGCGATAGTGTCTGATAGTTGCTCGATAGTAGATTGCAGAATATAAAATTCGATGTTTTTTTTGTTATTCTATTTAATTGGGTATTTATTTGTTTTATGCAGAATTTAAGACCTCCACAACTGATAGTTCCAATAGAAGAACATTTTACTGGACGTATCACTTGGCGCGGCAGTTGGTACTTTCCAAAGATTAAAGCAAATTTTACTGAGTGTGGTTTATTGGATAGGGTGAAGGAATCCCCTTTCAAACAGTTCTTCATGGCGGAACCATTAAATTTTTCTGGTGCCTTAGTCCATCAGTTGTTGTAGCACAAATTCAGAGGGGAGAAAAATGACGAAGTCCAGTTTTATATTGGGAAAAAACGATGTAGATTTAGCCAATTGGAGTTTGCTTTACTTACTCGTTTAAATTTCGAGGCCGGACCATCTGAAGCTGAGATTAAAGTGAAGACCACTTCGGATCGGTTGATTTTTGAGTACTTCAATGGTCATTTCACAGTGAGCATAGGGCAACTGCGCAAAACTTTTTAGAGTTGTCAAATAGTTGATGATGTGTACAAGATGGGTTTGTGTTTATTAGTAGAGGGTGTTTTGAAAGGTCGTGAGGAGAAGTTTATGGTTTGGACTGACATGCTGAAGATGGTAGATGACGTTGACTTCTTTTTCCAGTACCCGTGGGGGAAGATATCATACCAGAAGTTGTTACAAACTTGTCAAAAAGACTTTGTAGAAATGAAGAAGCATTTACAGAAGAAGATTGAGAAAGGAAAGACTCAGAAGGAGGCCAAGTACTCTATTTATGGGTATGCTGCAGCATTGCAGTATTGGGCTTTTGAGTCCATCATTGAGTTGGGTCAGGATTATGCTGTGAGATTGGGCCAAGGCATTCCAAGAGTGATCAACTGGCAGAGCAAGGAGAAAGTAGAGATACACAAAGAGCAACTTATTAAATTGTTTGCCAAAAAGGTGAGCTTTTACTTTACTTTTTAAATATTTTGAATGTTCTATATTTTTTTCTAGATATGCAATTCTATGGGTACTGCACGATAGGAATACGATAGGGTACGATTTGAGTACGATTGTGTGGTTATTTTGTGGTTTTTTGTCAATTGTTTGAAAACTGGCTAAGGGTACGATTTGGTACGATGATGGTCCGATGGGGGTACGATATGTATTCTTTTTTAATGTAGTTGTAGAGGTACGATATTGGTACGATGATGGTACGATAGTTAGCAAGTAATTCTCCCTTACGTTAAGGGTACGATTTGGGCACGATAGTAGTACGATATTGGTTCAATATGGGTACGATATTGTTATGTTATGGGTACGATATGGGTACAATATGGGTACGATAATTGCATGATATGGGTACGATTGAGGTACGATTGGGGTACGATATGTTACTTATCACCGATGACAATTACTTATTTTTTTTATTGTTTTACTTTCCAATCTAAATATTCATTGTTTTTTGTGGCAATTGACAGTATACCCCTACCTGTGTGCCCGACCTGCTGAAGAACAGTATGTGAGGACCCTTACAGACAATGAAGCCCCATTGTATGTGGACATGGGGTTAGAGGAACTAGAGGTGGGTGCTGATGGATAGACTACACAGGAAACCTTACAGAGCCAGGCTGAAAAGCTTGCTGAAAAGTTAGCTGAGCAAGCGGAAGCAGCAAATATTTTTAAGGGGGTTCCACCACCTCCAGCACCTGATGTTCCCCCATCAGCACCTCATGCCAGCACCTTCTCCCAAGCTGAGCAACCAGGCTACTCTATGATTTTGGCCAGGTTGGAAAAGGTTGAAGGGCAAAAAAGTGCCCTTATTAAAGGTCAATCCGAGATCTTGGGTCAATTGCAGAAGCTGATGACAATGATGAAAGATCTTAGTAGGCCAGCTCCAGATCCACACCCTCAATCCACTGAAGAAGGCCCTCAGTCTCCTGTAGATGAAGACATTCTCCCTAACGATTACAGACCTGATGATGTAGATGATCACATTTTTCGCACACCAGAGGATATGCAAGTTACTGTAATCGAAGATACTGAAGATTCTGAAGTACAATTCTTAGACATAGCTCCACCAGCACCGGAGAAGAGGAGAGAAAGAAAGAGGCCTAGGTGGTTTGATGAGTACACTGCAATGAAGAAAAGGAATAAGAAATCGAAGACAGCAGTGAATGTGGATCCATTGAGGGTTGTTGATGGCAAATTACTTATGACCTTTCACAAGTGGTTGCTTGGCACCATTGGGAATAAATATCCGAGGGAATGCTTCTCAGGGACACACGATGCTGCTTGGTTCCTGAAACTGCATACTCCGAGGACATGGCTTTCTGACTCTGTAAGTTTTCTATAACTTCATAATTAAAAAATGTTGAAAATTTATTTAAATGTTTCTATATGTAGTAGTACGATATAGGTACGATTGGTGTACGATGGTAGTACGATAATGATAAGTGTCAAATTATAAACTGTTTATATTGTCAATGGTACGATGGTGGTACGACGGTATTACGATAGTGGGTACGATAGTGTGCAATACTGTAGTTATTTCCATAATGGGTACGATGATGGTACGACATTAGCACGATAGGGGTACGATATAATTTGTTAAGTAGTTACTATTAACATCGTAATTTTAGAATTTGTAGTGGGATGATATAGGTATGATGGTAGTACAATAATAGTTAGTTTCAAATTGTTAACTTACTTTGTCAATGGTACGATGATGGTACGACAGTGGGACGCTAGTGGGTACGATGGTGTATAATACTGTAGTTTTTGCCATAAAGGTATGATGATGGTACGACACTAGCATGATAGGGGTACGATAGAAGGTTTTATTGTTGTTATTTAGTTACTATATTCATGTACGATTGGGGTACGATAGTTACTATATTCATGTCTGATAGTTTTTTGTTTATTTATGTTGGTACGATAATGTGGTTACTGACTTAATTTTCCTTTAATGTATCATTTAGATGCAGCATTCCATCTCATGAGGAGGCGTCTACAATTTTATCCTGACGTGTACCCTCAGAAATGTGTTGTTATGCCTACAATTTTTCCCGAATCATTGAAGGCTCGGTGGGACGCTTTTCCAGGTTCTGACTACTCTAGCTTTAGTTGGGATGACAGTATATTGGACCTGGTTAGGGGTGATGCAGTCCAGTTCTTACCGAGTTGGCAGAACAAGGATTTCATTTATTTTGCCCTCTTCTTGAAAGACCAATTGCATTGGGTAGCTGTAGAGGCAGACCTGAATGGGTGGATGTTCAACATCTTTGACTCCAGTATTGGATCAATTTCCGAAAACGATTTGATCAGTTTGATGGTTGACTGGTGTACCATTTTCCCGTCGGTCTTGCGACAGTCCGGTTTATTTGAGAACCATGACGTTATACTCACGCCTCAGTTGACAGCATCAGAGAGCCAGGTCAGACCCTTCGATTGGAAACTCAGTCCACGTGAATTCGTACCGCAAACAAAATCCAGGTGAACTTTATTAAATATCACATATTAATTATTATTTCTTAATTACAAAACTTTATTAAATTATTGTTTATTTTCTAATGCAGTGGCGATTGCGGATGTTACGTAATTGAGCATATTGAACATAAGCTTCTACAACTACCATTTGATAATGTAATTGACAATAATATGAAATTTTTTAGGCAAAGGTGGTGTGTAGACTTATTCTACCAAAACTTATGTTGAACGGTCTTCATTTTTTTGAATTGTATAATTTGTTTGATTGCTCTTTTTGTAATTACTACATTTTAATGGGTTTAATCTTTGCAATCGTACTATCATCGATCACTATCGTACTCTATCGTACCCTCACATGTCTCACAAATTTCACGAAATTGTACTGAAACCATACCATCGTACCACTATCGTACTAAATCAAAAAAGTTCATTGTCATGACACAATCGGACCAATATCGTACATTATCGTACCCTAATGTCGTACATTAACTATCGTTCTACATCGAGCAACGTCGTACCATATCGTATGATACATTTAAATAATCATACAATAAACGATATCGTACATTGTCGTACCGGCATCGTGCACTATCGGACCAACACTAGATTATTACATATTTAAGAGTTTCATAATGGAGAAAAAAACAGAAAAAAACCTGCAAAATCCAGCACATAACAAATATTACTAGTTCAAGCAGAAATAAAACATAATAGGTCAACTAGAATACAAACAAAAAAATTTAACCTCGATACTTGCAAGACGCTTTGTTGTGCCCTTTACCACCACACTTGCTACAACATCGTTGTATCACAACCTTGTCTCCATTAGAAGGATATCGATTTTTCCTAATTCGTCCGACCTTTTGCTTCTTCGGTCGGCCTACAGGTTTCTTCTCAATCGGTACTCCAACTTGGATGTTCTTAATGTCTTCAGGCAATTCCCAATCATCCTCATCACCAACTGGCATAATTTTCCCCTCATACGTGCTCTTCCAACACTCTCTTGTGTAATATTGAGAGCACAATGCGTACATGCTAATATTTCGTTCTTGAGCAGCAGCACATGCATGTGGACAAGGAATCTTCATGATTTCGAATAGGCCGCAACTGCATGTTCATGCCTCCAAATCAACTATACCACCGCTCTGAACTGTTCCTCTGGGGTGGACATTAAATGTATAAGGTCCAGCTCTGTCGACGCTTAAGAACCAAGATTTCTCAAATTGACATGACAAGTCCCCCTCCATAACTGGTGATAGAGTCGTGCTACACTTTTCAACGTTTTCCTTTCGAGTAGCAAACCATGTTTGAATAGTAAACCTGATGAATTCAACAAAAGCAGTGATCGGGAAGGCTCTTGCGTCCTTAGTTTTGCTGTTGAAACTTTCAGGCCAATTACTTGTCATTACATTGTAACGGTCCCCTGGAAAGTACGCACGAACCCATCTTTCAAATCCAATGCCCTCAAGATATAGTGCAACAGCAACATCCATTGCTTTTATCTTCTCAAATTATCTTTCAAAATCTCTCTTCTTATACGAGTATGCACAATTGTAAATATGATCCGTGAAGCAATCAGTCTTGAACTTGCTAGCCACATTCATAATAATGTGGTGGTAGCATGCGCCATGGGGTGCATCAGGGAAGAAAAGTTCCAAAGCATGAACAATGCTTTGATGCCTATCCGACACGAATGCTAAGTTCTCAACATCACCAATCGCTTGTTTCAACTTCCTCATGAAATAGGTCCAAGAGTCGTGGTTCTCACTGTCAACTATTGCGAAAGCAATCAGAAATATGTGGCTGTCTAAATCCAATGTCATGGCACACAACATTTGGCCACCATACCTAGTTTTCAAGAATGACCCATCAATACATATAACAGGTCGACAAAACTTGAATCCCCGCCTACAAGCACCCAGAGAAAAAAAGCAATACTTGAAGCGACCCTCGTCTACCTTGAAATCAGTAATGGAATCGGGATTGTTCAACTGCAGCATGTGCAAGTACCTAGGTAACTTCGAATATGAAGCTTCAGGCGTACCCCTAACTATGTGGAGTGCCTTCTCTCTGCATCTCCAAGCCTTCTCATAACTCATTTCGATCCCGTAAGAATTCTTCATATCTTCTCTTCTTTTGGAGGCTAAATAATCTGAACCGTTAACTGAGAATTTATCCTTGATCAGTTCGGCAACTACCGAAGGTGATGCTTGACGGTTATCTTTTTTTCGAACATCGAGGGAACATGTGTGTACATTTTAAAATGTTGTCACCTCGGACATGTTAGAAAGTTGCTTCTTCTTCCCTCTTAACCTCCACCCACAATCAGGATCCTTGCATGTAATGTACCAAACATCAGTACCAGAATTCTTAACTATAAAGTCGAATCCCTTCTTCATTGCAAACAAGCAAGCAACCTTCTTTAAATGTTCCTTGTCTCTGAAAAACTTTCCTAAATGAATCTCCCCGCCCGATGTGCCACCCATAGATATATAGTGACTATTATCCTCAATGTCTTCTCTTGTAAACATCTGAGCTTTGAATTTACTATAATATGTCGAAGAAGAGAGTGGATCACTAAATTCTCTAGCATCATTTGTTCCGTCTGGACGACTACTACTAGTACCAGGTGTTTGGCGATCTTTTCTACAGGGTCCACTTCTACATGTTGTTTGCCTCGGTATTTGGTACGACAGTGGACTCAGGTTCAAAGCTTGAGAACGGACCTCTATTTCTTGGTTGTCTCTTACATCATCATTGCAATCAAAATCAACATCAGGTTCAGGATAATCAGGAAATCGTCATTGCCCTCAAAATCATCTTCAGGGTCAGGACAATCAGGAAAATCATCATGAAATGGCATCTGTGCTACATGATCAACTGTCGGTATGAAAGGGTTTGATTCAGGTACAGCAGTGGCTACCAGCACCTCCGGATTTGTTTCTGGAACATAAGTCCCAACCTCACTACGAGTATCCTTAACAGTACTTGGTGGAGGATTACGATCAACAATGATATTCTTCTCCACCAAAGTCACAAAAAGGGGAACAAATTCATCTGGCTTCTTCAAAAGCATTGACAAATATAAGCTTACACCCTTGTCATTCCTTATAAGTTCGGGTCGATACATTAACCCTTTCATGTACTTATAATTCACTTCTAATTTCAGGTCATACTACACTTTGTCAACCTCCAGCTCTGAGTACAAAAGTTCAACAAGTTGTGAGTAAGTTATGTCCTTCTCCAACTCGAACGTTAAATTTTCGGCTCCATTAAAAACCCAATATCTACCTTCACGCTCCCAAACACCATTATACATCAAGTACGCGAACAAAGTTGACCCTATCATGTACAAAGAAAAAAAAAATCAGTAAATGGCAACAAAATGTAGAAATTTAGTTCGGCATTTTTTAGCATCGTACCAGTATCGGGCGGTATCGGGCAAAGTTTTATTTATGTTTTTGATCACTTAAAGCTACTAATATCGGGCAAGTATCGGGTACCATCGTGTACCATCGTACTATTAGGTCTGCAGTAGCTTAAAAACAAAAATCGGGCATATATCGGACTATTATCGATCCATTATCGTACTTAAAGGCCATATAGATTCAAAATAATAATCGGCAACCATCGGGTAGCCATCGGACCTTTATGACCATCGGGTAACCAAAACTATCAGGCAACTATCGAGTTGCCATCGGACCTTCATCCCTAACCTTGAAACTCAACAACTATCGTGCCCGAATCGGGCCTCTATCGGACACTATCGGGCAGTTCGAAAAAAACTCAAGTAACCCAAAAAAACGCAGATTTTCACAGAACACGATTTTCACCCAAAAAACAGCAAAAAATACCAACAAACTACAGATCCAACATCTAAACAGCATTCTAAATCATAAAAACAACCAACAACAACAAGAATCAAGTAAAATCACTTACCCATTTAATCTCTTCACTATGAGCAAAAATAACACAAAGCTTGGTGTTTCTCCTCAAACAATCCACAATGTCCGAATGTGTATCTTTCTTGCAAGATTTTAGTATGAAAATCTTGTGTAATACGTATGGTGAAGAGAGAGTGAGAGAGAATGTATGGTGAAGAGAGGTAGAGAGGAAGAGGGAGAATAGAGAGGAGAGGAAAGGTGATATGAGAGGGGTATTTTTGGTATTAAATGAAAGATGAGCATTTGTATCATATGGTGGTTAACTTTGGTTCAAATTTTAATTATTAAGCTAATGTAAGCATGATTTATCAAATTTCCCTAATTAAATTCACAAATATTATAACTAATTTTTAACTTTTCATTCTTCTTCCTTCCCTCGCTTTCTTATCATGCACTTTAAAATTATAAATACTTAATACGTACAGACATCACACTTACAAAAACAGCATAGTGATCTATTATATATGTTAATTAAATATAAATACAAATTTTAAAAATACAAAATATATGTTTTTAATAATTGTTTTTTTTTCTTGAATTTATATTTGAAGAAATGTTTATTCTTTTTTAGAATATGTGTTTTGTCTCATTATCTGTTTAGACCCTGTGTTTTGATAAATTATATTTTGAACCCTATGTTTTGTAAAATAGTTAAAATAGAACCATAAACTCAATTTTTATAAAGAAAAAATTGAATATAACAACACAGTTTTTAAGCAGAATGGTTTTATTTTTGTTCTGGATTGTTAGTTTGGTAAATTATTTGTGATTTTAGTTGAGAAAGCATTGACCAAAATCGTGTTTAGAGTTCTATTTTAACAATTTTACAAAATATAGGGTCCAAAAAATAATTTATCAAAACACATGGTCCAAATAAATAATGAGACAAAACACATGGTCTAAAAAAGTATACACACGTTCACCTTCGAGAAAGAAATAAAACACACTTTTCATGTAGTCTTATATGTGTAATTAAAATAGTATTTTAATATTTCAGAGTCAACAAGCATTAAATATTGAAGTTTCACTTTGCACCTAAAACAAAATTTTCATAAATACTATATAGTTTGAAATAGCTTGTACTTTTAATGTTGTGATGTTTTTATTAAAAAAAATAAAAATAAAAGTACATTTTTCCCACTGATTATTTGAGCTAATTTTTTTAAAAAAACACGTGGGCCCATTTGAAGGGAATGGGCCTGGTTGGCTTTACAGTTTGCACTTTCATTATTTATTGGGCTTGGGTATGGTGGAATACCAATGGCCTATTACAAAGAAAGTACATTTTATATGAGATTTTTAATAGAGTTTACAAAAATATGACTTTTTAAAAAAAATAATAATCTATGGTATTTTTTTTTTAAGAATTTTCACTTTTATGGGTTTATTTTCCCATATTTTTGTATAAAAATTGGTTTATGCCACAAATTTACTCTTAATCAAATTTTATTAATTTAGAAGGAGATATTTGTAATTTGATTATTATTTTTTTAGTTTATTTGATTTTTTTATATTAATTTTATATAACTATTTTTTATATTAAATTTTTCTTTGGTTGTTTTGTAATTTTTTTTTGTAATATAAATTGTGTTTATCATTTTTTTTATTTATTATAAACTTTTTCCCTTTTTTTTAGATTGTACATTTTTTTTCTTCAAAGTTTAGGTAAGGTAACCAGTTACTTTATTGATTTTTCACAGTTATATAAAAAAAATTATAAAGCTAGGTTAAATAACATGTATCAAGAGGGGTAACTAATTACCCTAAGAGGAGTAACATTCTGTCATAAGAGAGGTAACCAGTTACAATACGAGGGGTGAAGAGTTAGTTATATTAAATATGAAAAGAAACATTAAATTTGAAGGAAAAAAAAAGGCATGATCTTATCTTATAACCCAGAATATACACACATATCAGAAGGTGAAGGTAATCGGTTACCATAAAGAACCCAGAAATATACCCATATACCAGAACGTAAAGATAACCGATTACCATAAGAACCCATAAATATACACATATCAGAACATTAAGTAACCAGTTACCTATTGCAGATCTGAAGATAAATGGTAACCAGTTACCTTAGTTTTAAAAACATATATTGATAATAGTGATTTAGTTTATAAGAAGGGTAATCAGTTACGCCATACAATGTTTTATGGATTCAAGTTAATTTTATTATTATTATTATTATTAATAATTAAAGCAAGGTAACAGGTTAACCCATATAATGTTTAACTAATTCAAGTTAAGTTTTTTTTAATAATAGGGTAACTAGTTACACTATATAATGTTTTATGAATTCAAGTTAAGATTTTTTAAAATAAGGTAACCGATTATCCCAGATGTCTTACTGATTGAAGTTAAGATTTTTTTTTAATAACAGGGAAATGAGGAAATGAGTTACGCCTTGTAGTGTTATATGTGTTATCCAAAAAGCAGGCGTGGATGACGTGGCAGACATTTTTAACACGTGGCTGACACCTGGCAGAGGTTCTGTTCGACCATCGACCAGGGAGATTCCCCTGACATAACATTTGGATTTTATATACGACCAGCTTGGTCGTATACTCTGTATATTTTGAGATGATCTTGTGCAATTGTAATCATATCCGAGATTATCTTCGACGATTCCTGATGATCCGATTATTTAGGAAAAAATATCTGTAACTAATTCATGTAATCCTCCTTGAGCCTATAAATAGAGAGAAATAGCTCAAGGAAGGGACTTTTGGCTGATTTGAGTTTATGCTTTACAAGAGAATTATAGCTATTATCTTTCGGTTGTATTATTCATCCCTTTAAGGCTTGTGAAACTCGAAGAACCCTAGTTCTTTGATCACTCCTTTGAGAATTAATATCAGTAATAGCTTAAGTGGACGTAGGTCATTACCAATTCGTGGGGCCGAACCACTATAATTTGTTGTGTCGTTTACTGTTCTTTCCATTAGATTTATTTCAATACCTTCTATCACATCAAGAATTTGACTCCGTGTCAGTTGACCAAAACAAGGGTCAACATTCTGGTGCTTTCATTGAGAGCTTGAGACGAGGTTGTTGAAGCACTAATGGAAAAAGGAACAAGGAAGACTAGGCAGGCGGCTGGCGCTGCACCATCTCAACCTCCTCCTCCGAATATGGCTGAGAATGAGCCACACTTGGAGTTTGATGAGGAGGAACTGGACTCCAAAATGCTGAGAAATACTCTGGGAGTATTGCAAGATGAATTGGCCAATTTGAGAGCCAGTCAAGAAAGTACTGTGGAGACCATGGCGCAACAGCAACAAGAAATAGAGCGTTAGCGCCAAGAGTTGAGTGAAAGACAGGCGAAGATGGACCGTCGTCAGAGGGAGGCCATGGCAGCCCTCGAAGCAGCCCTACAATTGCCTAGGAATTAGGCTGCACCTGCCTCACAGCCTGATCAACCCTCAAATAGGCCACATCAAAGAGGTCCCAATCCTAGCCCTCCAATACAACCAACAAGACCTCAAAGGCCGGAGCACCCGCCAATGCCTCAAGATGATGTCCCACCTAGGGACCTTGAGACACAACCTCCATCTCAGGCTGGTCGAGGCAATCCCCCACAGCCAAGGAAGAATAGGGCCGGGCAGCAGCCCCGCAGCCCTAGACGCCAGGGGGGTGAAGAGCCGCACCCACCGAGCAGGGGACAACGTCTTTCTGGCAACAGAAGGAACTCAGAGACAGGCTCTGCGGTCAGGGGCCCCCCATGGCATGATAATGCACGGGGACCTACCGACCAGCGCAGGCCTCCCCCTAACGCTCGGAAAGTTCCAGCCCGAGGAGGCAACCGAGGAGACAGTCAGTCCCACCATAGCCAATCGAGGTTTAGAGATGGCCATGGCTACAATGAGGCCGACTCAGGCAGAGGGAATGCTGGTCGGAGGAACGAGGAGAGAGGTGGAGGCAGAAGCCCACCACATAGAGAAGACCAACAAGCGAGACGTAATGCTGGGGGGCAGCCCAGACAAACACAATGTCTTTAGCTGGCTCGGAGCCAGCGAGCAACGGCGAAGAGATGACAACTTAAGGGATGTACTCAACGACCGCCGGGAACGGCACGACGAGTACATTTCCCTGGCACCAGAGGCCCTGGAAATTCCTGAAGCCGTTCAGGCCCAGATAGATGCCCTGAACCAAGCAGTACAACAGCTGGTCGGGGGAAGAATGTCTCACATCGAGTACGATAGGAGAAGGGGCACTCCTTTCGTTCAGAGGATCGCTAAGTTTAAGATGCCCACACTGCCGAACTTTGATGGGTATGGTGACCCGGTATCTCATGTCAACAAGTTTGAGATACAAATGGACATTCAGAAGGTGTCCAAAGAAGCTCGGTGCAGGATCTTTCCTGCAACACTTTCTGATGCTGCACAGGAGTGGTTCTTTAAATTCCCTCCTGCAAGTATTGTATCTTGGGAGATGTTCGTAAAGGAGTTTTACGGACAATTCTATGCGGGTCGTGTGCACCCAACTGAGGCAAACCAGCTGGTCGAGATACGCCAGCAAGAAGGAGAACCACTGAAAGACTACGTTCAGCGTTTTATGCGAGCTGCGGCTGGAGCCAAAATAGTGGGAGACGAAGGCAAAATGATGGCCCTAACTGCAGGAGTTAGGCGCCGTACACCCCTTTGGAGTAGCCTCAGGATGCATGGGGTTAAAACTACCCAAGAATTTTTGGATTGAGCTGATCAATACATCAAGCTCGAGGATGCCATTGCCAGCGAGGGAAAGACCCCAAATAAAGATAAGGGGATTGAAGACCCCGCCAAAGCTGCCAATGGGTCAAAACCCAATGGCAACGACAAAGGCAATAGGAATGGCAACGGCAAGAATGGGGGGAAGAGGCCCTATAATGAACCTTCTACCTCCGAGAATAAGCGCGCTAAGGGCAATCGTTATGAGCCAAGGTTCACCAACTACACTGCCCTTGTCGAGTCTCGAGCAGAGGTGTATCAGGCCACAAGTTCCAGTGTGCCTTACAAAATACCCGCTGCCATTCGAAAGGATATTTCGAAAAGGGATACCAACAAGTTCTGTCATTTTCACAATGACTACGGACACGATACGAACGAGTGCAACCAGCTGAAGGATGAAATCGAGTTCCTTATTAGACAAGGACACTTGAGGAGATACATACGGCCCTCGGGAGCTTCCCAATGAGAGGCTCCAGGTGGCAACGAGCAGGCGCCTACACGCCAACGCTCGCCACCTTTACAGCCTGACCCCGTGGCTGGCGCCTTACTCACAATCTGCGGAGGCCCGCATCTTGCGGGAAACAGCGGAAAGGCAAGGGAACGATATGCTCGGACCCTACGCCACGACCAGGACATCGAGATGATGACTGTGGAGGATCGGGCATCAAAGAAGGCTTGGACAGAGGACGGTGAAATATCCTTCTCTGATTGCGATGCCCAGCATGTTCGATTCCCACATTCCGATTCGCTGGTCGTGGATGTTCAGATTGCCAACATGATGGTGAAAAGAGTACTGGTCGATACAGGAAGTTTAGTTAACATTCTGTATAAATCTTCGCTGGAACGGATGAAGTTGTCCGTCAAGGACTTGGAGCCCTGCAACCAAAAAATTTACGGTTTCTCTGGTGAGGGACTCGCTCCAACAGGGTCAATCAGGCTTCCAATAACATCAGGTACTACACCCGCCACTAGGACATTGCTCACTACTTTCATAGTAGTTGATTGTCCTTCAGTCTACAATGCTGTAATTGGAAGGCCAATACTGGTCGACCTTCGGGCCGTCACCTCTATATGGCACTTAGCCATGAAATTCCCAACAGACGCAGGGGTAGGACGCGTATTGGGAAACCAGAGGGAAGCAAGGGAGTGCTACAATGCCTCAATCACTAAGGCCAAGAAGGGTATGTCGAGGAGCGCTCCCCCAGAAAAGTTGCAGATGGCCATTGATGTAAAAGCCCAATCAGGTGATGAAGTCACCAAATAGGGTGTTGCCCAAAGTGAGGATAGAGACTTAGATCTTCGCTTTGGGGATTTAGAAGAAGATGTAGGACCTGTCGAGGACCTTGAGGAGGTCCAGCTTGACGAAGAGTTTTTGACCAGAGTTGTAAGGGTCGGCAAAAATTTAGAAGCAACAACAAAATACGCACTGGTGGAATTTTTGAAGAAGAACCAGGAAGTTTTCGCCTGGTCACATAAAGACATGGCTGGGATAGATCCTGCAGTCATCAGCCATGTCCTGAACGTCGACAAAAGCTCTCCACCCGTGCAACAGAAAAGAAGGCTGCTCGATAAAGACAGATCAAAAGCCTTAAAGGAGGAAGTTGAAAAACTAAAGGAGAATGGGTTCATCAGGGTGGCATTTTATCCATCATGGGTCTCTAATCGAGTACTGGTTCCTAAGCCGAATGGAAAATGGCGGACCTGTGTGGATTTCACAGACCTTAATAAAGCCTGCCCTAAAGATTGCTTCCCACTCCCAAGGATCGATCAGCTGGTCGATGCAACTGCAGGCCATGAGATCCTCTCCTTCATGGATGCATACTCAGGGTACAATCAGATTAGTATGCATCCCCTTGACGAGGATCACACTAGCTTTTGGACCGATACATGGCTATACTGTTACAAAGTAATGCCCTTCGGATTGAAAAACGCTGGTGCGACTTACCAGCGACTAGTTAACCACATGTTTAAGGAGTTGATCGGGGTAAACATGGAGGTGTACATTGATGACATGCTGGTAAAGTCTAAAAAGGCAAAAGTACATGTGAAGGATTTACAAGAGTGTTTCAATGTTTTGAACAAATATCAAATGAAGCTAAATCCTCTCAAGTGTTCCTTCGGAGTAGGATCAGGGAAGTTCTTGGGGTTCATCGTAAATTCGAGAGGAATCGAGGCTAATCCCGAAAAAAATCAAGGCCCTGATCGATATGAAATCGCCAATAATTATCAAAGATGTGCAAAGTCTGACTGGAAGAATTGCCGCGCTCAGTAGATTTATTTCAAAATCAACGGATAAATGCGTCCCTTTCTTTAATCTACTTTGGGGCAACAAGAAGTTCGAGTGGACTGAAGACTGCGAACAGGCTTTCCAAGCCTTAAAGCCCACATGGCGCAGCCTCCCATCTTATCAAAGCCTATAGATGGGGAAACTTTGTTCATATACCTGGCAATCACCGAATATGCTGCTAGTGCGGTGCTAGTAAGAGAAGAAGAAGGCGTATAAAAGGCGGTGTTTTATGTGAGCAAGAGGTTAATCGGGGCCGAATTGAGATATCCTCCCATTGAAAGATTAGCCTATTGCCTAATTTTGGCCTCACAGAAGTTACGTCCTTACTTCTAAGCCCATCCAATCACAGTCTTGACTGATCAGCCCCTTCGACAAGTTTTGCAAAAGCCAGAGGCTGCTGGTCGATTGTTGAAATGGGTAGTCGAACTCGGGCAGTTCGATATAACATACTCACCGTGAGTAGCAATAAAAGGACAAGTCTTAGCTGATTTCATTGCCGAATTTACTGAACTCCCAGATAGCGAGCAGGGTGAAAAGCCTAATGCGCCTGAGCCTCAAGTTGAAGCTCCTTCGTGGAAGCTATTCATAGACGGATCGTCCAACGAATCTCACGTAGGAGCAGGAGTGATATTGATAACGCTGGAAGGGCATCGATTTCACTGCACAATTAGGTTTGATTTCACTACTTCGAACAACGAAGCTGAGTATGAAGGCCTACTCGCTGGGTTAAGGTTAGCCAAAGACATGAACATAAAAGTGCTGGATATTTACAGTGATTCACATCTGGTAGTGAATTAGGTCTTAGGGGAGTATCAAGCACGAGGCCTAAAAATGGTGGCCTATCTAAACAAAACAAAAGATCTGTTGGCATAATTTGAGATATATACCCTCCAGAAAATACCTCGAGATCAGAATTCAAACGCAGATGCCTTAGCCAAACTCGCAAGTGCAAAGGATGCTGACACTTTAAATATAGTGCCAGTTGAGCAGCTACACTCGCCAAGTATACGAGCAGACGAAACCAATATGGAGGTCCGGTTAGCAGATACCTGGATGGCACCATACTTGGAGTATCTCACGAGCGGTATACTACCAGCAGATAGAAACAAAGCCAGGACCCTTCAGAGACAAGCTGTTAGGCATATCCTGGTCGATGGTGTTCTATATCGAAGAGGATACTCAATGCCACTGCTCAGGTGTGTTACACCAGAAAAGGCTAAAGAGCTGATGAAGGAGGTACATGAAGGCTTCTGTGGAGATCATGCTGGGGGGCAGAGCTTATCAAAGAAGATTCTAAGGCAGGGTTATTTCTGGCCGACCATGAACGAAGACTCGATGGAGTTTGTACGAAAATGTGATAAGTGTCAGAGGTTTTCCAAGATCCCATGGGCAGCTCCTAATGAGTTAAGGCAGATGCAAAGTCCATGGCTCTTCGTAGTATGGGGTATAGATTTAATCGGGTCCTTGCCGACAGGATAAGGTGGGGTGAAATACGCAGTTGTGGCGGTCGATTACTTCACCAAATGGGCTGAGGCTGAACCATTCGCAACCATAACGACAAAGAAAGTACTTGATTTTGTCATCAAGAACATTGTTTGTCGATATAGATTACCAAGAAAGATTGTCTCGGACAGTGGCACCTAGTTTGATAGTGACATGTTCACAGACTTTTGCGAAAGGCATGGCATCATCAAGAGCTTTTCTTCAGTTGTTCATTCGCAAGCAAATGGGCAAGTAGAAGCAGTAAATAAGATGTTGAAGGATACCTTGAAGAAAAGGCTCGAGGAAGCTAAAGGAGCATGGCCAGAACAGCTGCCTGAAGTACTCTGGTCGTATAGAACTTCTCACCGAACAGCAACAGGTCATACCCCATTATCCTTAGCATACGGGTATGAGCTATGTTGCCAGTAGAGTTAGATCCGCCCTCACATCGAATAATCACTTACGACCAAGAACAAAATAGCCAACTGTTGATGGAGTCCCTAGACCTGATTGAGGAGAAACGATAGAAAGCCCAACTCCGAGTAGCTACGTACCAGCAAAAAGTCGCTCGATATTTTAACTCCAAAATAAAAGAGAGAAAGTTCAACGTCTGAGGCTTAGTACTTCGAAGAGTTTTCTTAAACACCCGCAACCAAGCTACTGGAGTACTCGGAACAAACTGGGAAGGACCTTACCAAATTGAAGAAGTCCTTCATCCAAGTACATACAAACTTGCACGCTTAAATGGATATCTCGTTCCACGTTATTGGAATGGAGAACATTTGTGCAAGTATTATCAGTAAATAGTCCTTCTTAAAGGACTGGCTTGTATTAATTTTTACTTTTTACAAGTTTTGAAAAAGGGTTAGTCATGTTATATGGCTAATTGCTTATAAGTGTAAGATCTTTCAAAGATCACTCGTAAAGACATGTTTAGTCCATTTAAATACGAGAATTATAAGGGAGTGTGCCCAGCCAGTCATTCTTGCCAAACTTTGTAATTTTTTACAAGTATTTGTTCATTACGTGTGTTGTTTTGCTGTATTATAAGTTTTGCATTTTATAACAAGCAGTAATGTTCGTATAGGTTGTGGTCAAGGCAAGTGACCAAGGACCTAAAGCTCCTCAATCACTTGGGGGGCATATAAGGCACATAGAAAGCAAAGCATACCAAGAGGTATGTAAACACATGAACAAAATAAGTGAAAGCATGCTACAGTACTGAGAGTATTTTTCAAAATTTATATTTTGTTAAATCAAGCCAAAGTACTATGCTAGGTTCGGTCATGCGAACGGATATTATAATAAAACAGAAATATTATAATGTCAAAGGAATCCTTTTACACCGCGAGCAGTATTGCTCGGATGTAAATGTTAAATTAAAAGGTAAAGCTGCCCATGCAGCAATAAAAAAGTAAACATTGTCTTAACATCATGACCTGTGGGTCATGCAAGGAAAAGAAAAGAAAATAACTTAAAAACAGGCTAAGGAGCAGTAGGAGGATCCTGGGGAGCATTTTGGTTAACTGCGTCTTCTGCAGCTTCCCCTCCATCCATCCCCGTGGCCAGTGGAATCTTTGGGGAGGCAGAAACTCTGGCCCTTTCTTCGGCAGCCAGTCGAGCAGCACAACGAGCCAACTCAGTTGTCCTGGCATCCTTTGGAAGGTAGCCGAAGTTGGCACTTTGATTGTGTTTCCAGAAGTCGTAGAAACATCGAAGTGTCGCGTTCTTGTACCTCTCCAGATCCTTGGCGTTTGTGAGCCTGAGTTGCTCCCCTTGGCTCTTGAGGATGGCGATGCTCCTGTCCTTCGCAAGATTTTCCTCCTGGAGCTTCTTGACTTCGTGCCAGTGGATTCGGCTGGCCTCCTGGTACTCATCCCTCTGTTTTCTGGCATTTTCCAAAGAGGCATGTTTCTCCACCAGGTCTGCTGGCAAAGAATCCTTCTGTTGGGTCACCACCTCCATCTCCCGCGTGCCTAGCCTCCGCGGCTTGAAGCTCCTCCATTAGCTTCGCCTCCCTAGCACGGGACTGCTCGATGCTTGCACCAGCGCGGACGCGAGCAGCCGTCATGGTCA
Organism: Humulus lupulus; assembly: GCF_963169125.1. Lineage (NCBI taxonomy): Eukaryota > Viridiplantae > Streptophyta > Magnoliopsida > Rosales > Cannabaceae > Humulus > Humulus lupulus. The sequence continues at coordinate 146,510,457 of NC_084801.1, forward strand.
GCATTGCCTGCAATCAAAGAATAAGAATTAGACTGACTTCAAAAAGGAAAACCAAGACCATGATCACGATCACGATAGAGAAGGAAGATTACTTACACTGGCCACTTCATTGAGGGCTTTATTGAGGATCTGGTCAACCCCCATTGTTTCTGCGTCAGCCATGGCCTCTTTGTAGCGGTCATGCTTAAGGATGTGAGTAAGGTGATCCTTGGCTGACCTTAGGGAGCGACCCGATAGTTTTGCCCCAGGGGGAACACCCTCAGCTTGTTGGGCTTATTCGGTAGGGGCCGGAGGTGAAGGAGTCGTGGCAGCGGAAGTAGGTGGAGGCAGAATTTCCTTCTCGACAGGAGCAGGAGGCTAGGCAGATGTTTGGCCAGAGGGCCCATCCTTCGAAGGATCGGTGGCTCGGTTCTTCTTGGCCGAAGGCGCCTGACTGGACTCACCGTCATGTTTCCTGGTCGATTTCCTCTTTCGGACCAAGGGAACCTCTTCCTCCTCCTGAGTGTTGTATAGATTGAAAACGTTTGCAGAAGCCATTTCTGCAAAAGAGGTAAGCATGCAGACAGTAAGCCAAAAATAGATGACAATTTATGTTGCATCAGAAAAGAAATAAAGAAAATTACAGAGTCAAATACCCGAGCTATTACTACTGGTCGCTATACTATTGACTCTACTAGTCATACACTCACTCTCTTGCATGAAGAAGTCTGGCCCTAGGTTTGGAGCATATGTAAAGTTGTCATCCCCGTCGAATAAATGACAGGGAAGTGGCAAGTTATCTAAGAGTGAAATAACAATACCGTTTTCGTCAGAGGACTCGTCTAAGTCTATGACAAGCTCGGCTACCTTTTGTTTTCCCTTTCTTTGGGGGGCAAAAGACCTTTCTGTTGGGGGAGTGCCAACGGGTTCCCTGATTGTAACCCCAGTCGGTCTCCGTCGAGGAGGAGATGATGGTGGTTGCTGCTCGGGATTTTCCTCGGTAGTGACACTTCCTACCGCGGGTTCCCTCACATCCTGGTGAGGGGTCAGGAGGCCAGCTAGCCTCAAGTTGGCCTCGGTGACCAGGGACTTGACACTCTTCTCAACGTCCGTCATGTTGGCCAACATGGCAGACCTCAACACCATGTCTGGTGTTGGGTCTGGTCGCAACCATGGGCCTAAAAAACACAAGATGTTTCAGAAAAATGCAAGGAAATTTGCTAAGTAAAAACAACGACCAGTGGAAAAAGACATTTACCTCCTCGAGCGAAGGACAAGTTATTCGCGACCATGTCAGGCGTGAGGAAATACTCCTGACTGTATTTCCCCACGTTGGAAATGTGGGTAGTGTCACTGAGGAAGGTTCGGTTGGTCTCCTGGTGACAAAAATGAAAGAACCCTGTACCAGATTGTTGGGGGTTGGGCTTAAGGTCAAAAAGGTAATTGACCTCGTGGGGGGTAGGCTCTGGCCATTGTTTATGGTTATAAAGGATATAGAGTGCAACAAGCATTCTATATCCGTTGGGTGTAATTTGGAAAGGGGTGATACCAAAGTAGTTCGCCACCCCTGGAAGAATGGATGGAGAGGAAGGGTAGCCCCAGCCTCTATGTGATACCTCGACCAGGCGCTGTAAACGCCTCTAGGCAAATTTTCCCTCTAATCCGCAGTAAGGATTTTGAGGGTTACCCCAGTAAGGCCATACTTTCTAAATTAGTTGGCACTACAAGAAAAAACAGTATTCATAACACTTAAAAACTGCTAACCGGGAGTATTGATAACGCTTCAGAAAATGCTAACATAGCCCTTGTTATTAAAAGTCCTGTCTTTTCTATAACAGTATTCGAATGTTATGTTCGATGCTATCTTAAACTATTCAATAACACATTTTTTTTTTGATCAAGAAGAAAAACTTCATTAATCAACCAGCAAAATACACCCTCACCTCACTACACAACTACAGAAGAAGCTACAGAAGCTCCTCAAAACCAATAGCAGAAACTAATTACATTTTAATCTATGTATAAAGTCTCTTTCTAATCTAGACAATTTCCTCTTGTTAACAATGTACAACCTGTATGACACTATAGTCTTTACATCTAAAGCAATCAAAGAATCTGATTTAGAGAACCCCTCAAAGATGCATCTGTTCCTGTTTAGCCATATGTAGTAACAAGTTGCTGCCAGAATTGTTGTGCTCACACGCCTCACCATACCAGAAGCCTTCAGAGACAACCACGACAACCAGCCAGCAAAATCCAACAGCCAACCCCTGAAACCCAGCCACCGAAACACAAGCTCCACTACTCTTCGAGACAAGCAACATTAAAAAAAAAGATGATGATGGGATTCAGGATGGTCATCACAATCAGGGCAAAGTAATGAGTCTAAAACAATGTGAAATCTACCCATATTGTCTTTGGTTAACAGCTGGGAGTTAACCACTTGCCAAAGCAGAAAACGATGCTTGGGTAAGTTGAGACTACTCCAAATGGCCCTGTGATAGCTAACTTGCGATTGTGGAAGAAGACTGTTATACAAAACAGCAGAACAGAATTTACCCGAGCTACCAGCCTTCCATATCTCAGAAAAAGAGAATTTAAGCCTCAATCTACAAAGCTTCCGCCAATACCAGCTTGTGTCCACTTTTAAGTCATAAGACCAAAAAGAAACCCCCTTGAGATAGATATTGTTCACCCATTTAACCCAAAGAATATCTCTTTTCTCAGTGATAGCCCAAATATATTTAGCTAGAATAGCTTGATTCCATTTGGACCTTCTTTAAACCCGAGACCACCATACGACTTAGGAAGGCACACTTTCTCCCAAGAAGCTACATGGATTCTGCTTCTGTTTCCATTCAGACCCCAAAGGAACCCTCTACAAAGTTTCTCAACCTCTTTAGAAACACTCCGAGGAAGGATAAAAACGCTCATCCAATAGTTGCGAAGACCAAGCAAAACTGAGTGAATTAATTGGATTCTGCCAGCGAAAGACAAATGCCTACTTCCCCAAGTATTAAGTCTCAATCTGATTTTTTTCATGATAATACCACAATCTTCAGCTTTCCATTTAGTTGGCCTTAAAGGAACCCCTAAATACTTTAAAGGGAAACAACCTTCAGCCAACCCAATATCCTTAAGAATCTCCCTTTTCTCCCTAGCATCAACCCCTCCAAAAAATATTTGAGACTTACTAACATTGATAAATAGCCCAGTTGAAGAGTTGAACCCATCAAGAACTTCTTTGATCACTTTAATGGACTGAAAAGAACCTTTGCTAAGAATAATCAAATCATCCGCAAAGCATAAGTTTATTAACTTCAAACTTTTGCAAAGAGGATGATATCTGAATTTAGAACCTATAGCAGCATGATGAAAACATCTCGTCAGATATTCCATTATCAGAACAAAAATCAAAGGGGATAAGGGATCACCTTGACGAAGACCCTTAGCACCTAGAAAACCACCTTGAAATCTGCCATTCATTAGAAGTGAATAAGAGGAGCTCTTGATACAGACCATAATCAGCTGAATAAATCTAGTAGGGAAGTTTAAGGCATTAAGCAAATCTTCAACAAACTTCCAATCCACAGTATCATATGCCTTACTGATATCTATCTTAATAGCGCAGCGAGGAGAAGTATTTTTCCTCCTATAATTCTTCAAGATATCTTGAAGAATCATCACATTATGAGCAATTGATCTCCCTTGGACAAATGCTCCTTGATTTTGATGAACCAGACTAGGAAGGACTGAAGCAAGTCTAGAACACAGAAGCTTAGATATGCATTTGTAGATCGTTGAACAGCAGGCAATAGGCCTATAATCTAAAGCTCTGGTCGGATTCTCAAGTTTAGGGATAAGCGAGATCGTGGTATTATGAAATTCTAAAGGCATGATACCAGTCTCAAAAAAATTAACCACTGCAGCACATACTTCTCTCCCCATAACAGGCCACATACTCTTGAAAAAACCAGACCCAAATCCATCAGGTCCTGGTGATTTAGTATCAGGAATGCTGAACATCGCTTTCTTTATTTCCATAACAGAAAAAGGCTTCAGCAGACCTACTTGCTGGTCTAAAGAAAGTTTAGCACCCTGCTCCATACAACCCAGATTCATTCTGGACTTAACAGTATTGTTGCTGCCCATGAAGCTACGGAAATGGTTGAGAAAATGATCCACAACATCAAAAAACTTATCGATAATCAACCCCTGATCTGTCATATACGAAATAATTCTGTTGTCCATTCTTCTCTTCTTTAAAAACACATGGAAGTAAGATGTGTTAGAGTCTCCTTTTTGCAGCCATGTGATTTTACTTCTCTGGCTAAGAAACTTATGATACATTTTCTCTTGCAGATCATAGTTAGCAGCTGCGAATGCTTCCAGCTCCTGGTAGTTTGTGTCGCTGGGATGAGCTTGAGCATGAAGTTTAGCCTCTCTTAAACTAGTTTTCGCATCCTGAAACCTTTTCCCAATATCACCAATCACTTCATGATTGAACTTCTTGAGGCAATGCTTGACTCTCATTAGTTTTATGTAAATTCCTTTGAGCCCTCTAGAAGTCACTGGCCTCTTCCAACTCTGCTCCACAATGAATTTGAAATCATGATGCTCAACCCAAAAATTAAAATACCTAAAAGGTTTGATCCCAATAGTCTCTGTTGCTGAAGCTGAAACTACACAAGAACAATGATCTAATGTTGCTTCCCAACTGAACCGAGCTGCTGTGTTAGGAAAGGAATCATGCCATTCCTCATTGAAAAAGGCATGATTAATCTTGGAATAAATGCGATTAGAGCCAACTTGGTTATTAGTCCAAGTAAAATTCAAACCAAATCTTTTAAGAGCTACAACATTAGATTGGGCTAACCAAAGATTAGAGTCAACCATCTCAGAATGCGAAATAGGATTCCCTCCACTTCTGTCATCATTAAAAAAGACCGAGTTAAAATCCCCAAGGATTAACCAAGGGGACACTGGAAAACTGAGTTGCATCAGATTATACCACAGAATCTTCTTGTCTTCAATAGCATTAAGACCATAGACAAACGTGAGACAGAAAGCATCAACTTGACCAGCTATTTTAACCAGACAATGAACATGCTGAGCAGATTCAGCAATAACCAAAACTCTAACAAAACTCTTCCTCCATATGATCAACAACCTACCCTCAACAACAGGACTGTTATAGAACTCCCAATTGGTAAATTTATTGTCCATCAACTCCTGGAATTTATTCCCTTTTAGCTTAGTTTCTAACAAACCTCCAACTCCAATTTTATTCACATTGCAAAATTCCAACACAGACTCTTGCTTTCCTTTACTATTCAACCCCCTAACATTCCAACTTCCTATACTACAACAGTCCATAGCTAAGCAGTAGACAAAACAGGACCCTTTATTTCTCTACAATCGACCTCCTCTTCCTCATTACCATCCTTATCCTGCAGAACACAGAAAACATTCACTGATCTCTGCCCAGCACCCAGGTCCCGTTTAGATGAGGAAACCGCAACCTGTTCCTTCATTTTAACACCAGTAGTTTTTCGAGGTGTCTTCCAGTCATTATTACTCAGCACAGGAGTATCTTTTTTTCCGGAACCAGATTGCAGTATCTTCGAAGTTCCAGGAGAAATGGGAAGATTCGAAAATTTTACCTCTGGTTTAGTCACAGGGTCATTCCTCTCAGCCTTCCTCTGTCTCGTCTCAGTTTCCCCTTTCCTACAGTCTGCCATAGTGTGGCCATAGCCCATACATGTTCTACATTTCACTGGAAGCCACTCATAATCTACCCCCTGTTCCACCAACTGGCCTTTTTCATTTAGGAACTGAATCACTCTTGGTGGATTATCCGTTATATCCATCTCAACCAGAATCCAAGCAAATTGAATCCTAGTGCGATCCCTAGTATATTGATCCACCATTATAGGTTTCCCAATAGTGCTAACCAATGCACTAAGGCATTTGTTCCCCCAGTATTGAAGACCTAGATCATGAAGACGAATCCATAATGGAACAGAACGAACTAGCTTAATCGCATCGAGATCTAAGGACCAAGGTCTGACTATAACCGACTTCCTATCAAACTGAAGAACACCATTTTCTAAAACCAGATCTCTAGTCGCTTCATCATTAAATTTCACCATTGTTAAACCCATGGTCATACGAGCTATCTGCGCCATCCCAAGATGGCCCCAAATACGCTTAATATAACCCTCAAATACCACCATTGGAGGGTTTGCACCCAGCACCATACATAATACAGCAGAGCTCCAATTCGCTGCTTGGAACTTCACCTCCTCAGGGTCGATTTGGGCAATCTTGATGCCATTCTTAATCAAAGGTTCCTGATAAGTAAGATGAGGGTCACGAGCAAACCTATTTTCCTTCATAAACGAATTCCAGTGCTTTTGAGCTGATTCCTGGAGAGTCGCCTGATCTTCATTCACATCCATCTCTTCTTCCACAACCCGAGCCCAGTTCTTACTCAATCGTCGTTCATCAATCGGAGACGCAGAGATCACGGATTCACCATTAAGGATCATTTCTGTTATCGTTTCTTCCTGCATAGTTACCCCAACTGTTATCACGTCATCGACTACACCTACTCTAATCGTAGATTGTTGTCCACCAGCTTCATCCTTCTCATTGTTCTGACTACTACTGGATCCTTGCTCAGACAACCGAGGTGCTGACTTTCGAACCACACGTTTCTTCTTCTCCATGGAAGAGAGAAAATCGGGAACGAAAGTTTTTTTTTTTTCAATAACACATTTTTAGTTGCTATAATATTCAAATAATAACATTTAGTTAGAGTATTTAGTTATAATTTGAAGTTTAATCTTATACTTTTTGCATAACACTTTTCAACTGTTACATTTGATTATTTTGATAACATTTTTAGTTTGTTATATTATATAAATCATAACGATTTATTAAGCTTATAATATGTTTTTAAATCGTAACATATAGTAATAAAATTTTGTTACTTTAGTGTGGATAAAATATTTTAAATTTTATTTTGATAAGTATACTTATATGGTTTTTTTTTAATTAAAAGATTTTCATTATTGTATTTTGATAAAAAAAAAACAAAATTAATCATAAAATGTAATTCTCAATAGATTGATAAACCATAAGTATTACATTAAACAATAACTAATTCAAACCATGAATGTGTCTACTTCATGAGATCTTACTTCTAACTTAAGTTTGAAAGCCTAGCATAATAAAGTTTTTGAACATTTTTTACTTCAAAAATGAAAAACAGAAACATTACAAGATACACAAAAGTAAACCATGTATGAAACTTGCTCCATCCTTCAATTCATCATCCTTTGTGCACTTGTCTTTGTTGTGAGTCCATTTGCTTAGCTACAATAAAATTTAAATAATTAATACTAACTAATCAACCTGCAAAACATTTACACTTAAACTTATCACAATATAATGTCTCTAAGTATCGGATAGTAATGGGTTGGTCACAAAATTTCTATCATCATGCTAAGGGGATTTAGGGAAAGAAGAAGAAATAAAATAACTTGTATTTATCTTTAATGACTAGGCAAACAAAGAAATTCTGTATATTCTGCCCAATGGGAAACTCTTAAAACAAAATGGTATCATTATAAAACACAAACCAAATGATAAAACATAATGATAATAACAATTAACCACAACAAGAGAGCTAATCATATATAAGAAGATTGAGAAAATGTCTTTAACTAATATGGTTATATCACTAACACACTCTAGCTCTTGCGAAAATTGTTTATTATACTTAAAAGCTGCTAGGTGATATAATACAACTAACTAAGGTGTAGTCATTAGAAAGGAAGCAAAGGAAGTTGAGCTATTTATATAAGACCAAAGAGCATTCCCCTGTATACCAGAATTGACTCAATATTACAAACTATAAATGCATTGTTTCATATAAATTTTGAATAGCGCAAACAAAATGTTACACAGAAGGAAAGTAAAGTCAGATTAAAGATGAAATAAAACCTTGTCATGAAATGCTTGAGCAAACTCATCAAGGGTGAATGGGCAGACATCAATGACAAGAGAGTAAGTATAGAGGAAATGGAAAACCTGCCAACAGAAGTCAACACATATTTTAAGATTAATGCCAATGATAGGTAATTGTCTCAACTAAATGCCTTAATATATTGCCATTTCAAAACACATGGAGAAGAGAAATGGTGGGGTGGAGACCAGCATTTCACAATGAAGAAAAAAAAATAGGATGATAAATCTTCTATCAGTCAGAAACAGTGTTATTGGAAAATAACATACAAAAGGTTCCAATGGTGCAAGAAAACATTGTAATCAGTAAATACACTTCACATAAAGAAATTCAACCCCTGACCAAACCCTGTTAACAACTTTTGTTTCCTAACATGAAAAAACAAAATGGGCAAAGTTGAGTGAATCAACAAAAATATGATGGAAGACATATAGGGCATCAGATATGCACAAACCGTTCTCTACCAAAGTGCTGGCTTGATTAATTTTTATGGGGTAGAAAAAATTCTGTATGTAAGGCCTGAATGTAATCAAGTTAAATGAAACAATATACATGAAGCAACCTTTAGAAACCGAAAGCTGCTACACAGCCTATAGATAAAGATAGCTTGGAAGTTTTTTCACATCTAATTTCTAGATTGTCAGGGCCAACAAACACAAAAGAATGAGGCATGATCCAGGAACTATATAGAGCTAACAAAAAATGACACATTAGTAACTACAAACATTTGAAGAGAAATATTTTATTACAAGATAACGTATCCATAATTAGACTTATTTGATTAATTTCTTCAATGATTTTATTGATTTCAAGCCATGTTGAACCATTATTTTATTACAACTCTTGTATTTTACACACATACCAAGTGACAATAATAAGAACAATCTGCAAAATTAAACAGAGTCAGACTATCAGAAGGATTATAAAACAGTATTAACTAACACAACAATCTTTTTTCATGAGCATATTGATAATTATAAAGACGTCAAAACATGCAAAAAAAAAAAAAACCAAATGAGAGGATATCTAGCATCTACCAAATACATTGCATTATGCTTCTAACTGAGGACTTCATTAAATAAGGTAACAACAAAATCTTTGGTAAATTTTCACCTTAAAAAGCTTCTTGACAATCTCTGGAGATGAATCCCAAGGTTGCATACGGAAAGGTTGCTTCATCTTTACAGAATTTGGTGGAAACTTTACCAACAGATCATAATCATGATTCAAGAGAAAAAAAAAGTAAACAGACAGGTGAATATGTATCACACTACTGAACCCTAGCTTTATTTGGAAAGAATAATTTTGTTTCATGAATTTAAACTCAAGACCACTTTGCTAGAATACAATTGTAAGGAACTGTTCGTATCAAAAGAATCAAAGATTAAACTTTTAAAATAAGTGGTAAAATTTCCAATTAAGTAGTTTTCTGAAAAACTGATCCAAATACATAAACAACAAATGATAGATAGGAAACAGAATTTTGAACTCTTTCTACAAAACCAATTTTGTAAAGTGAGCAACCTTGAAGTCTAGTAGTAAAATGACCAGAACACCCTGGTCTATTTGATACTGCTTGTAATTCTCTCCCCTCCAGCTCTTCATCATCCATGAGCATAGAAATCAGATTAAAGTTTTCTTGAGAATGTCCTCCCCTCCCCTCATCATCCATGAGCATAGAAATCAGATTAAACACATAAATAGAAAGAAAATATCAAAAACCAAATAGAGTATTCAACCACTACATCAAGCAGCTTATATGCTATATGTTTTGAAAAAAAACGAGCAAGACAAAATCGAAATGCTATATGTTGAATTATTATAATAATTATTCTTATAAATAATATACTAGATGAAAACATAAAAGAAAGCCCACTAAGAATGCTTTATGATACACAATCTTGAAGAAACAGGGCAATATTTATATGATACATGGCATTTTTAAATAGCATTAAAAACATTATTTAAAATTCATGAACTCAGAAAAAACGAAAGCCTATCTAAAGAAACTGAAATAGAACAGAAATGATGGCATGATCTTCTGAATCATAAAACTACTGCATCTAAATAAACTATCTCAATTTAGAACAAGTGCAATTATTAGAGAAATAATCACATACCAATTGAGTTGCAAATAAATAATACTACTTTGGATAATCCCCTCAACTTTGGATAGTAAATACAGGGCAAAAATACCTCTTACAATCATCAGAGCTAATGTACCCTTTTTCACTCAATGTCTATAACTTTATCTTGAAGCAAAGTGATGGATTTTTTCCTTAGTATTTTTCTCCTGATCTAAAGGACCTGCATTAACTCATTGCTAATAATATCCTGCACATGATACACATTCTTATGCTCAATATTTTCTGCACAACAGTTACCGTTGTAAATCATGTGAGAATAAATAGGATTATAAAATCAAGAACAAATCATGGTCAGAATAACAAATATATATTCCGGCAAAGGTAGAATGTACATACTTCGACATGCTTATAGAACTTAGAAGGAGTCTTTTTGATTGTGTCAAACATTTTTGGTTCCTCACACTTCTTAACCAAAGACTCCACCGCATTACAAATTGCTCAAGCAACATCCTGGAATCAAAACATGAAAAAGAAATGAAGAAAATCCTTTTGATCATCACAAAATCTTCTAATAACTAACTACATAAATCAAAATGAATTGGTGCGTCAATGGTTCATCATATAGTTCATGTAAATTATGTCAATGGTTTTCCTCACTAACTGTAATTAAGAAACATGTAACAACAAGGAAGAGTACCCTATTATTATGCATTTAGTAATCTATCGAATGTGTTTGAAGGTGTTTCAGGGACGAAACCTGAACTCCAATTGTCTCCCTCCTCTGTCTCGCTCTCCGCCAACAAGCCCAGTCCCACGCTCGACCCTGCACACTGCCGGACTTGTAATGATGAAATCAGAGACAGAAATCGTCAATCCCTAATTTAAACAAAAATTCTCACAAATAATCACAAAATTATAGGTATATATACATGAGACAAAAAATTGCAGAAATCAAAATTGATTGAGCAATATTGAGAGATGAATGGTGAGGTTGAGGAACGGGGGAGGGAGGCCAGAAAGATGACAAGGGAATGAGTGACTAGGAAAGAAGAACAACACCTAGATTCAAACTTCAATAAACTCATACTCATATTAAAAAATCCACATATAATAACTAAAATGAAAGACAAAAAATGTACTATGAAGAAAACCTATAAGATTATTAAACACACAGTAATTAAAATACCCCATACTAAGCCTTCGACTACCATGAACCAACAAGCAGCAACAAAAATAAGTTGAGAGGAAACATACCAGAACTCGCCTTCATCGTGTGCTGAGGAGAAGAAGACCCACGCAGCGTCGAACCCGTGACCTCGCCTTTGCCTCTGCCTCCGTCAGGCGCCGTCACCTATTCTTCCAAGAGAGAGTGAAGTGGGGATGGTTTCGAAGCAGGAGGGCGTGAGTAGAAAAGAGAGGCCTCGAGGTAGCAAAGAGAGAGAGAGAACCAAAGAAAAGAGGTTGAGGGGAATCAGGAAACGAAGAAAAAGAAGAATAATGGATTAGAGTGAGGAGGAGAGGGTGGCGGGTTAGGGCTATCAGATTAGAGAGAATGAGAGTGTTGAGTAAAATAAAAAAATGAAAAGTAAAGGCATTACTAATTCACATGGCGCCAAAAGTTCCCTCCGTATATTTTAGAGCTAAATCATTAATAGCACTTAAAAAAATATGTAATATCTTACCGTAATATTTACTCAAAATTCTTGTAGTGTGGCTAGCATCCTAGGGGTTACTTGGCTGAGTGGGGAAAGATACCACTCGACATCGGGAAGAACTAAATACCGAGGGCGGGCCCTAACTTGGATGTGAGGGTTTGGAACAATATTTTCTTGACCACTGGTCGAGGGAACCCCAGCCTGCGAGTCAGGCTGGGCTGGAGGATTTGAGGGGTTTTTAGGTTTTTTCTTCTTTTGGGCAGTGGACTTGACACGACCCATTCTAACTGGAGTTGGTGGAGGTCTGGAAGGAGAAATTCTAGAGAAAGGAATCTCGTGGATGCACTGAGCTGACTGTTCTTCGCCCTCGAGCACCTGCGCAAGTAGATCGTTGTCGATTGGCCTCTCACCTCCCCACAAATCTGGCATTAAAATCTGCGGACAGAAAAATGGGGAGGTGAGGATGAAGAGCCTAAAAAGTTGGTTAGAATAACGCTGCTCGTGTATAAAAGTCTAACTTTTATACAACAGCATTCTAACAAAAACTAAAATTTTCATATGAACAGTTTGAAAAACAGATCAAAAAGTGAAAGCAAAAAGCTTTTCTTGAAAAAGCTTTTTAAACTTCAGTAAGGGCGGGAAAAACCCAGTTTTTCAACTAGCATAAAAATCGAACTTTTACTTCGATTTTACGTCCTAAATTTATGATCTCGACTATCAAACTGATTCATAACTCCTAAATGGCAAATATACACCACCATATCTAGCATCACTCGACAAACACCCTATTTTCATGCATCTCTACCCAAGAACACAGTGCAATATCAGAACCTAAAAAACTAGCTTAAATCGGCATGCACAGCAAAGTAAAGGATGCAAAAGCTCTGAAGCTTACCTATACGAAGATTGTGAAGTTCTGGAGAAATTCCGAGTGTAGGTGTGCGAACAGCCGATTCCTGGAACAACGAAGGATGATCTTCAAAGAGGTTCTGAGTTCTGACTTGGGGGTTCTTGGAAGAGTTCTTGATAGAAAAATAGCTTGTAAAAAGGGAAAAGGAAGTTCTGGAAGTTATATATATCGCCTGAGATATGGAAAAAGAGGTAATCATAAGTTCCCTTTTTTCAAGGCGTGGGGAAGAGTGATAGCCGTCATAGGATTGTTTGGGAACCGAAAAGGCATGATTAGACGTGAGTAGGTCACTTTTTCCAAGGAGGCACGAACTACTCTGACAGCTTTGGTGGGGTAATTGAAGGGTCGTTTTGCTAAAAGTTTATTTATTGCTGATCGTAATAAATAAACTTGGGGGGCAAATGTTATCCAAAAAGCAGGTGTGGATGACGTGGCAGACATTTTTAACACGTGGCTGACCCCTGGCAGAGGTTCTGTTCGGCCATCGACCAGTGAGATTCCCCTGACATAACATTTGGATTTTATATACGACCAGCTTGGTCGTATACTTCGTATATTTTGAGATAATCTTGTGCAATTGTAATCATATCCGAGATTATCTTCGACGATTCCTGATGATCCGATTATTTAGGAAAGAATATCTATAACTAATTCATGTAATCCTCCTTGAGCCTATAAATAGAGAGAAATAGCTCAAGGAATGGACTTTTGGCTGATTTGAGTTTATGCTTTATAAGAGAATTATAGCTATTATCTTTCGGTTGTATTATTCATCCCTCTAAGGCTTGTGAAAGTCGAAGAACCCTAGTTCTTTGATCACTCCTTTGAGAATTAATATCAATAATAACTTAAGTGGACGTAGGTCATTACCAATTCGTGGGGCCGAACCACTATAGTTTGTTGTGTCATTTACTGTTCTTTCCATTAGATTTATTTCAATACCTTCTATCACATCAAGCATTTGACTCCGTGTCAGTTGACCAAAACAAGGGTCAACAATATGGATTTAATTAAGCTTTTTTAAAGCAAGGTAACTAATTACCCCAAGCAGTGTTTTATGATTCAAGTTAAGTTTTTATTTTAATATCAGGGTAACCTGTTACCCTATATAATGTTTTTTCTGATATATCAAGGTAATTGGTTACTTTCTTCTTTGATATTTGTTTTGGTAATTTCTTACTCTAGATAATTTCATACTAATCCAAGTTAACAATTTACATATTGGTAATTGGCTACTCATTTTTGTGAGCCTGGTACCCTAAAAAATATATTAGTCAAACTCAAAAATTTTGTCTCAAAGGATTTTGACAATAACGAAGTAATTAGTAGAGGTAAGCTATAGGTAACTGGTTACTTTTTCAATGTATTTTCCAGTATCTGCTTTTTTTGTGTTCAGGGTAACTGGTTGTTGGGAAAAATTTATACAGGATCTTTATTTATTTTCATGTAGATCTAATATTAAACAAATTAATATGAGATAACCTAGAACTTATGTCTAAAATTGAATTGAAAGAGAAACAATGATAAGAATACTTACATTATACGCAGCGAAATGAATGAGTCATTCCTTCACTTTCAATAACCCTTGTATCCTTTCTGTCGCAGAGTATTACCAAGAAACTAAACCGATCTTCTATTATCTTCACAGTCTTCCAAAGTATCCTTGGAATCACCTAGATTATAGTGAGCAATTCTCAACACATGAGATAGATACAGACAGAAGAACAATAAGGATTAGAAAATGCTTATGTTTAGAGAGAATCTAAAACCTATCAGAAACTTGTGTTTCAGATTTTTGAACTTCTATTTTCAACTCTCTCTTAGCATTCCTTTTACAGACTCAATTAGGTAATTTATTTAATTAAAAAATCAATAAAATAATAGCCAATAATCAGCCCTAGGTCGAAATTATCATGGGCTTTAGGCTCGTGAAATTTCCCATTCGATTATAAGCCCATTGGACTTAAAATCAAGGCCTGTATTATTTTCTATTAATTTAATTAATTAAATAATTATTTAAATCCTTTATCAAATTAATTATTTATAATTTGAACCTTGATTTAAACTTATTTATTAATTTAGATACAAATTTATATGAATTAATAAATCTACCATAATTTCTCTTTTCTTCTCAAAGTTACATAACTCTGTGAAACTATCCAAAATAGACCTAGTCAACTTTGATAATTCTAATTGATAATTAAATCAATTAATTGAGACTATCTAGATGATTTTATCCAAGGTACAGTGGGGACCATGGGCCTATGAAATCAAGCTCCAATAAGTTATCATAAATCTAGCAAATAAATTTACTAAGTAATTCCTCGTGACTCCACTAAAGACTTAGAATTGCACTCTTGAATTCATAGAACGCTCTATAACAAATATAGATACACTAATAATTATCCATTGTTACAACCATAATTGTCACTCAATCTTCTATAGACGGTCTACAATGAGATGGGACTAAAATACAATTTTACCCCTCATTGTATTTTATCCTTAAAACACTTAGTTCCTTGTAAATGATATTTCAGTAAACTAATTTAATTACTAAAATGAGATCTCTATCATTTAATACCTTGAAAAAAAATAAAAGGAAACCATCGTTTCAATTCTTTATCAGAAGCTATAGATGTTCATATCTATGATTAACACTCCCACTCAATTATACTACTGAGTTCCCAAGATGTAAGTATGAGCTAATCCGTAGGGTAAGCTGGTAATGAGCAAGTCAAAGAAATCAAATAATACAACCAGTTAGAATACTAACCACTCAGAATTGAGATTGAATTGACCTATGGTCAACTATATGATATGACTAGAATAGATAATAACGGTATGTTTACTTATCCTATCAACTGTCAATATCGGTGCTGTCCGATGTAACAAATACATACAATCTTATCTACTTTGCTAATGTTCTGGAAAGAACATAACACTACAATGTGTAAGTAGATCATATCATAGATTGGCAAGTCAGTGTAAATCCTGTGCACTGACTAATCTTAGGACTAACTTATTTTGAACATATAATCATATTTATATTCTATTGTGATTACGCCACTATAAATATGATTAGCTATATGCTCGGGATTTAATAG
Source organism: Humulus lupulus (assembly GCF_963169125.1). Taxonomy (NCBI): domain Eukaryota; kingdom Viridiplantae; phylum Streptophyta; class Magnoliopsida; order Rosales; family Cannabaceae; genus Humulus; species Humulus lupulus. The sequence continues at coordinate 146,526,224 of NC_084801.1, forward strand.
AAGTTTATATTAAACAAGTAATCATGAAAACAAAACAAGTGAGCAAAGTGATTAACCAAGTCAAAAAATGATTTCTATTCTTTTATTGATAATAAAATGAGATTACAAAGAATTTGGGTTTTAATTAGGGCATAAAACCCCAATAAACTCCCACTTGCACTAATTGAAACTAATGCCTTAATTCTACTAATCCCATTTCCTTGATATGCTTATCAAATCTAGCTTCTGGTAATGTCTTTGTAAACAGATCCGCAAGATTGTCTTCAGATGAAATCTTCATAACCTTCACATCTCCCCTGGCCACATATTCTCGAATAATGTGATACTTTCTTTCTATGTGCTTACTCCTCTTGTGACTACGAGGTTCTTTCAAGTTGGATATCGCTCCTGTATTGTCACAAACAACACAAGTGGTTTATCCATTTATGGAATAATACCAAGATCCGAATAGAACTTCTTTAGCCAGACTATTTCCTTAGCTGCTTCTGATGCGGCTATGTACTCAGCCTCCATGGTGGAATCTGAGATTGCAGACTGCTTTACGCTTCTCCATATCACAACTCCACCCCCAAGAGTAAACACCATTCCAGAAGTAGACTTTCTGTCATTGACATCAGTCTGAAAATCTGAATCGGTGTAGCGTACAGGGTTCAGAACACCACCCTTGTAAACTAACATATAATCCCTAGTCCGTCTTAAATACTTCAGCATATGCTTAACTTCTATCCAATGTTCCGGTCCTGGGTTTGACTGATACCTGCTCACTACTCCCACTGCATAGCAGATATCTGGCCTAGTACACAACGTGGCATACATCAGACTTCCAACTGCAGATGCGTAAGGAACATTTCTCATTGCATCTTCCTCTTCAGGAGTCTGGGGAGACTGCTTCTTTGAAAGATGAACTCCATGGAGGGACGGTAAACGTCCTTTCTTGGAATTTGTCATTGAGAAACGTTCAAGCATTTTATCCATGTAAGCTGCTTGAGATAGAGCTAAGAGTTTGTTCTTTCTATCCCTGATGATTTGGATACCTAAAACATAACTTGCTTCACCCAAATCCTTCATCTAGAATTGAGTGCTCAGCCAATTCTTCACATCTGATAATTTCTTAACATTGTTTTCAATGAGTAAGATATCATCTACATAAAGAACTAGGAATATCACTATTTGATTTGCCTTCAATTGGTAAACACAAGGCTCATCAATATTTTGTTCAAAGATATAGGTTTTGATTATTTCATCAAACCTAAGGTTCTAGGAACGAGAAGCTTGCTTAAGTCCATAGATGGACCTATTCAACTTGCAAACTTTTCCTTCTTGTCTAGCTACTTTAAATCCTTCTAGTTGATCCATATAAATGACTTTGTCAAGCTTTCCATTAAGAAAAGCTATCTTGACGTCCATTTGCCAGATCTCATAGTCGAGAGCGGCTGCTATGGATAGGAGGATGCGAATGGACTTGAGCATGGCTACCGGAACAAAAGTTTCCTCATAGTCCACACCTTCTCTTTGGGTATAACCCTTTGCCACTAATCGAGCTTTATAAGTCTCGATATTTCCATCAAGACCTCGTTTCTTCTTATGGATCCACTTGCACCCAATGACCCTAAAGTCACTAGGTGCTTCCATAAGATCCCAGACGGAATTTGAGTACATGGACTCCATTTCCTGTTTCATGGCTTCGAGCCATAGTTCCTTTTCAGGGCTAGCCATTGCCTGTTTGAAAGACAATGGATTATCATCACTAGTGTCACCAATAACCATATTGGTTTCACCATCCAAACCATAGCGAACTGGATTCCTAGAAACCCTCCCACTACGACGAGGCTCCGTGACTGTTTGTTCAGGAACAGTGGTACTTTCTTCATTTAAATCGACATGCGTCGGTTGGACATGAAGAGTGGGAATTTCATCATCAACTCGCATTGATGACAATGGAACATTGGTTGGAGTCAATTCTTTAGCCATCTCCTCTAAAACTACCTTGCTGCGAGGTTTGAAGTTTTGGACATAGTCATTTTCTAGAAAAGTAGCATTCGTAGAAGTAAACACTTTCTTTTCTGAATGACTATAGAAAACTCCACCCCGAGTACCTTTAGGATAGCCAATAAACATGCAAACTTCAGTTCGCGGTTCTAGCTTTCCTTCCTTTTTCCTCAGGACGTGGGCGGGTGTAACATCCTACTTCCTTAGAGCCATTACTAAGTGAGTTTGAAACGGGCTAATAACCCACTAATCGAGGTTTTAGGTTAAAATGTGTAGTTAATTAAAAATTAACTTGTTTAAATAAGATTTTGGTATAAAAAGTCGGTTGTACTTTTAGATCATGAAAAGGGTTACATTGGGATCCCATATATATTATTTGAAAACATATTTACAACTCAAAAGGTTACTTTATAGTCTTCCTAAGCGACAAAACCAATGTTCATGACCAGTTCCTCAAAATACCCCAGCCGTGGCGGCCAGATAGGCCAAACATGTATGCACTGCTCCATGCCCTCTAACTCATGGTTGATTGATCTTTCCCTTGCCCTTACCTGCACCACAGAGCACCCGTGAGCCGAGGCCCAGCAAAGAACCTTAAAGCACAACATCTTAGCAGTACATTATCATAGCAGTTTAGTAATACAACAACATAATAAGAAGCAGCCAACAAGCTAAACACATAGCGGCCTTGCCGTCCCAAGCGCTTTACCAAGCCCTGGGTTCGCGGTCCACACCATGAGGATATCCCAGGTATCCTTTAGGGTCTCGCCCTGAAAACTTGCACTTCGCGTGCTAACGCTGCTCCCGGTCCCTTGCCGTACTCGACTCTTGTCTCTCTCGGCTTCTGCCACTCCCTACTCTTGCCGATCTCGGCTCTTGCCTCTCCCAGCTTCTACCACTCTTGACTTCTGCCACTCCTGGCTCTTGCCGATCAGTCACATTCACATATATCCACAAACAATATACACAGTACAACACACCACATAGCTCTACGAGTACAAATAGTTCTCTTACCTGTATCCCGAGCTTCCAAGCACTGATGTCCCGAGCACAGTCCCCTAGTCCGAGCCTCGTTGAACCCTAGTCACAACGCATCAACAATATCCAACCAGCAAGTTCTAACCCATTAAATAACTTTAGGTCATAATTCTAATCTCTGAGACATTGAATTCTATCAATTCGGGTGATAAAATCCAACCCGAGCCTTAGCTATTGGATTCCTGAGCCTAAAACCTCCTTAAAGCCCCAAAAAACACTAAGCGCCACGGCCCCATGAACCCATGTTGTGGCCCGCCTCAACCAGAAACCCCAATCCCAAAACAGGACAGGCGCGTCGTGGCCCAAGCCAACCCATGCCGCGGCCCACCCTTCATCCTGGCCTCCAAATTGTTCTAGAGGGTCGCGGCTCAGCAAGAACAATGCCTCGGCCGACCCTTCGAACCCAGAAAAATCCTCCATTTTTACGACGATAACCCAGCCAACTTACCCCAAAATCAACCTAACAATCCAACTCAATCATCACAACAATTCTAGAGTGATCCCAGCAGTAAAACCCAACAGAAACTAACCCCAAACCTCATCTAGAACTCAAAGATGATTCTTCATCTAACTCACATACAATACTCTAAAAACATTAGCAGAAATTCAACACAATTCATCAAGTTAGAAGCTTACCTTGTGCTTAATTGAACCTCTGAATTATTTCCCTAAGTCCCAAGCTTCTAGCCCCCAAAGTTCCAGCTTAATTCCTTAGTCCCTGGTTAGTTTTTCACCAACAAAATCCTCAAGCTTCTAGAGAAAAGAGAGATAGAGAAAGAGAGTCGGTTTCTTAAAGTTCTGAACACTTCCTCCCTTTTGTTTTATTTGACTTAAGTCTATAACGTTACCTCAAAGGCTCGGGGTACCAAAACCGTCCCCGAGGGTAAAATGGTAAATTTCCCCAATATTCCCTCCTAAACGTTCTAACCTCAATTATATCTCCAAATATTTATTTCCATAACCCGAGAACTCAATAAAACATCTTATGCTCGAAATACCCCTCGACTCACCCCGAGTCAAGTATTCGACCCCGTTGTGACTTTCTAGCTAAACAGCTCCCTAGGACTGTCTTGGATCATGCAACACAGATATATCACAAATACCATAATTATTACATTTATGCCCTCAACGGGCTAAAATTACAAACATGCCCCCAATAACCAAATGGGGCCCATACACATATTTAATTCACCTAAACATGCATTTCTAATCACATACTCATCAAAATTCACATATAATAATATTAACTCACTTATTGCCCTCCAGGCATGCTAATCAAGGCCCTAAGCCCTATAAGCAAATTTGGGTCGTTATAACTATCCCTTCCTTACAAAAATTTCATCCTCGAAATTTATTCAAACTTCTCAGGGTAATAATCCCATAACCCCGGCTATGACCCTAAATCCAGGTTCTCCACCTTATCATTACTTGCAATACTAACACCTGAAGGATGATCTAAGTTGTATGTTTCTATCTCTTGTGTCCAGGGTTTTACCAACTTTCTTTTGTACAACAAGTTCCTCTGAACCTCCAGGACCTCTTTACCTGATTAGCGGTAGTACTCATACTTCTTCCCTTAATTGGCACCGATAATATCTCACGAGCCTTTACCCTCCCATGTTGGAGTAAGGCTAGCTGTAGGCTCCTAGCCCAATCCTTATTAGGATCTTGCAGATCTATCCTAACCTAGGATCAAAATTTCGTCCTCTTTTCCCCAAAATATTTTACCCTACTCAACCCACAATATTCGGTGATGTACGTAATCCTTAGTCTTGGAATCCTACGTTTCCGTACTCAAATTTGTGAACTCCACATCCTTTGGTAAGGTAAACACCCAAACCCTGAGCTATTCTTCCAAGTGAGCCATATATAACTGTAACAATTAATTCTAGGTTTCCCCCACATATTCATCACCATTTTTTGACCCTTTCCTAAACATGGGAACCCAAGAGTCTCAACCTAACATTGTCGACTTGGTGTCCAGTGGGGAGACACGATCTTCTTCTATACACACCCCCTCTTTGACATCTTACTCACACCAACCGTAGTGTGTCATTCCAATAGGTCTGGTCATAGCTTTTCCCATTCACTCACCTTACCTGCAAACTGAGGTGATTCACCTTTTACGGTCCATAGCTATACTTCTTCATACTAACCTTAGGATATCCTAGAGTCATAATAGCCCTTCTGGCTTCTAATTATCACTTCCCACTTACCAAAAGATCAAGTCATGGGCCTCCCAATACTCAACTTCCTGGATACACTAGTTGTAAAGAGGTAACCCAACGCTCATCCCGTGTCTTATCTTCAATACCAGCACCCACCGAATCATTCACCCAATTCACATATCCTAACTTATCTGTGCTAAGGCGATGAAATTCTTAACCATTTCTTACAAAATCTTTTTCCTGTGTTCAACTATTCATTCCTAGAGGTGTACCTGTTACTCATCAATCTCAGGCTTCGGGCTAATCTCACTCATTTCTCCCTCCTTACTGTGGCTAACCAGCACCACTTGTCAACTTGACTTCCCATGTAGAACATCTAAGTCCTTACCCATGTATCTGTTATAGGGTTCAGACCACTTCTTTAATGTATATAATGCGCACCCTAGTCCTTGATGCACCATACTAACACCCCATGTTCCAAACAAGGACGGTGCCCACCATGCCGTCCTCCTGTTCTCGTCCATTATGTCCATACCCTCATACCATGACGTGCAGATCAACCCTCTTATTCCCATCTCTGGAAGTCCATCACTCCACCGTCCACACAAACAAATTCTAGATTTCTATATTACTTCTATTTAGGGTATAACCATCCCCAAGGGCGTCTCAGATAGAAGTCGTGGTGCCTCACCAGTCCCACAGTGTTTCTTTAACAATTGCCTTACGGTCTTAATCCTAGTTGATTCATGCGTAACCCCATCACCTCCCATTATATAACCTTAACTATCAACTAGAGAATTCAGAGTTTATCCTTTCTGAAATTTCACCTGCAATCTCTGCTTCCCCAACCTCGGCAATGACAACCCAGAAATTCCCATATTCTGTTCTTAACTGAAAGTAGTCCCAAACCATTCCTGACAGAGTTACATATAACTTACCTAAATAAATCCTCCATTCTTAGCAGTGGATAACCGCTCCTAACAATTACCTTGTTTGGCTTCCACATACAGCATATACTCTCGCAGACTTGACCTTCTTCTTAACCCATGACGTTGGCATGCCCTATTGTAAAATGTTCTGTCTCATAAAAAACTCCCTTGACTGAACCTTTAAGTTTAGCTGTTCAATTAGCGTCATTCTTCACAATGTCTCTGGTGCTAGATCTACTCCTGCCTTATTCTCGTAGTACACTTTATGCCCTAGTCATGACAACAATCTCGACAAACCCTTACATACCCATTGAAATTCCACTGACCCGTCCAGTTCCCTTTGATCTCCTTAGCATAGCCTTAGTGGTACCTACCACTATGGTTAGACACTCCGAAGTCATAATTGAGTCCCCTTATCAGCCAACTGATTCAGACTTAGGACTATACTAGGACCATCGCATAACTATCCCAACCAGTTCTTACCATAAATTTTCTGTCTGTACCACTCTGTTTCATTCCTTGGTAACTACCAACTTTTATCAAACACAAAAATCTCAAGCCCCACAATATTCTGTTCATTTTGTTGGTATCCCAAGTCTATATCTCCATTAAAAGGTATGTAGCACCAAACTCAGTTAACATAATATAAAGAACAAGAAGTAGAAGACCAACCTGTCATTTTCGAGGAACCAACTTCGGGCTCTGACGCCCCCAGGCAGACTCTCGAACCGAGGTCGAGCTATCTGTACTTTTGGATTCTTTTGTCTTCGATTCTGGACAATGTATCATGATGTGCCCAACTATTCCACACATAAAATATGTCTTCGCTCGATACTTACTGTTGACCGCGTTTTTGGCCAACGACGTGAGAACGTCAAAAACGACAAACCTTCAAGAGAATTCAAACGACACAGATGGTTTAATAAAGAAAGTAAATAAAACACACGATTTTATAGTGGTTCAGCCCCAATATGTTGGTAATAGCCTAATCCACTTAGAGATTTGGTTATTTTATCTACACTCAAGATCAGATGAACCAGTGTCAACTGAGTTTCTTCAGTGTAAATTCTCAGAATACAAAAGAGTTCTCTCTCAAGAAAATGCACTTTCTCTCTCTAGAAAACTCAGACCAAAACTTCAAATTGCCAAAAAAAAATCCTTTTCTGATCCCATCAGCCCTCTATTTATAGGCTTGGGATCATACAATGATATCCCCCTAGGATCGGGATATTTTATTATTCGTATTATATTTAAATTACAAGAAATATTCAAAATGCAACAGAATCCTCAATTTAAGCGAAGAATGAGAGACTCCCGCGTATGCCCAGACCGATTCCTGTTGAAGCCGTTTCTGGGAGTTTGACGTAGTCTGGTCTATGTGGTTGATGAATATAGTCTTCTGTTCGGCCATAGCGCTCTGGTGTAGCATGCTATTTCTCTATTTGGACAACCATGCACTTGTTGGACGTACGCATAAGGACCAGACCTTTGTCTCTCCTCGGACATGTGTCCGACCACGTCCTTAGCCTCTCCTCGGACATGTGTCCGACCACGCCCTTGTACTCTCCTCGGACCAAAGTCCGACCACGCCCTTGGACTCTCCTCGGACCAAAGTCCGACCACGCCCTTGGACTCTCCTCGGACCAAAGTCCAACCACGCCCTTGGACTCTCCTAGGACCAAAGTCCAACCACGCCCTTGGACTTTCCTCGGACCAAAGTCCGACCATACCCTTGGACTCTCCTCGGACCAAAGTCCGGCCATGCCCTTGGACTCTCCTTGGACCAAAGTCCGACCACGCCCTTGGACTTCTCCTCGGACCAAAGTCCGACCAGTCACTTGGACTGCTCCTCGGATGCACTTGGCTTGGACATGACATCTCTCAAGCAGTCAAAACTCTTCATTGATGTACTGGGCTACTTGTAAGCCAGATCACCCAACTATTCCTTGCCACTTGTCATTTCTATCGCCACATCATCATTTTCAAATTTTGGGGATAACATTTGCCCCCCAAGTTTATTATATGATACTTCACATAATAAACTTTTTTCCTTCACAGTTGACGGCATTATAAAAAATAACTGTTCATCTTCCCGCCATGCAGCAGACCACAACTCACAGACCACGATCACTGCAAATAATTGTCCATGATCGTGGGGAGAAAAAATAGCCCAAGAATTCCAAGGGTCCAAAAATAAGTGATAACTCCCACTTTTTTCCTTTAAATAACCCCTACACTTACACATTCTTCTTTACACAAGAAAATCAAAATTTTAAAACCCTTCTTCTTTTTTCTCTCTTGGCTGAAATTCCCTTTCTTCTCCTTCCTTTGGCCGAATCTTCAAGGGACTTCAAGGGGAAGCTCTTAATTTCTTCAAGCAATCTCCAAGCAAGTCAAGGGTTCTCCAAAGTTGGGTAAGTCTTCTTCTCCATGCTTTTACATTGTTGTTATTTTTTCAAAAATTTTCATGAAAAAACCATGTTGTGGCCGAAACCCCATTGAGAGCTTTTTTCTTGAATTTGTTCATGAATCTCATAAGAATGTTTGTATAATGTGTTGGGTGGCTGTTTTGAGGATGTTTGTATTATGGGTAACCCAACATTATCCTCAATTTCTTAAGAATTTCAAGAAAAATAGGTTAATTTAGCATAAACCATAATTGTGGGTTTTGGGGTTTTTGATAGCATAGAGGGTTTCAAGAACATGAAAAACTTTTCAACTTCCTTATTTTGATATTGTGTTTGTATGTTTGGATGAGATATCATGTTTATGATAGGGAATATAGAACTTTGCCCTTTCGGCTATAAGAGCATAGGGGTTTTATGGTGAAATTTTGGGTATGAAGGAGGGGTGTTGAGAGATATGGCCGATCGGCCATTATTTTTTCTGGGTAAATATGTGGTCCGATCGGACCACATATGTACTCCTCGAACCATGTGGATCCCCTCTCCTCGGACACCCATGTCCGATCGGACCTCCTTGGACCGTTGGTGCTGGGATCCTCAGAGGTGTATGGCAGCGCAGCTGCTCGGATGGACATACCCATACGCGTGCCTGGAGCTACTGCTGGTTGGATGCTTCGGCATCAGCACTACGCCAAGCTTGGTCTGCTCGGACCAATCTCGCACGTGTCCTCCTCGGTCACATGGTATCCGATCGGATACCTCATGACTCTTCGCACACGCTAGCCAAGCGTTTCCTCGGACACGCCCTTAGCCCAAGTACATGCCTGGATGCATGCGGCTGGGGCACGCTTCTCCTCGGGCCTACGGTGTCCGACCGGACACACACGCCTAGCCCTCGTATGCGCCTCATCGGATGCACAAGCTTTCCTTGCACTAGGCACAATTTTAAGACCAATCATGGAATCCTTCGTGCTATATATTTTTTAAACATTTCTTAGGCACCTTTAAGCACTAAAAATCTTTTTTCCATGCATGCTATATTTTTACCACTTAGATAAATTTTTCTAAGTATAAAAATAAATTTTGTTCTTTGTTGAATTTTATCTGTATGGTTACTCACCTCCCTATTTTTTATTTACTTTTGTAGATGAATCGCTTTGACTATAGGGGAGGTGACAACCATACGGACTCCGATACATCTATCCCGCAGTCAATCGAGACTCCTCAAAACAACGATTCCTCATCAAAATCTTCCACCAGTCGTACTCCCGAGGATCGCCTTCGTCGCTTCAAGCGGATCCTTCCCCGCTCAGCCCTGTATTTCCTACACGAGGAACAGTTTCTTCAACAAGCTTCACAGTCGACGATGAGGGTGAAGAAATCTAATAGACTTCCCCAGGACCAAGATCCACAAGTTGCCCGTAGAGCAGTGCAAAAGGTGGTGGAACGCAGTGATGCCCGCACTGCAACTCCTTCAGGATCACCCTCCCAGGAATTTGCCACCGAGGTCCAGAACTTGGCTATTGAAAAGCCACGGAAGGGGAGAGAAGAAGCACCTTCCTGGTTCACTGCCCAGCCTTCAAAACTCAATTCCAAGACGTTCCACAAACACATCCAAGCTTTGGGTTTGAGTGGGGTGAACGTAATATGCCCGGGCCCTCATCAGAGAGCCAACAGGCCCGGCGAAGCATACTGCGCCTGGTCCAGGCACCACATTCATGTAGGAGCGACACTCCCACTACACCCCTATTTCCGGTCTATAGCGGACTATTTCAACGTCTCCCCATTCCAGATCACACCGAATGGGATCCAGGCATTGTCCATGTTGTATATTCTCTACTTTCTGCACGATTGGGATGAGCCCACTCCTCATGAGGTACACTATTTGTTCGACTTCAGGACTAACCTCAGCCACAAGAACACAGGCTTCTTTCACCTCTATCACAGGCAAAAGGGGATTACATACCTTAGCGGTATTGCACACAAGTCGAACCCCGGGAAATATTATAGAGAATATTTCCTCACATCAGACATCAAGGCCAACAACTTGGCCTTTACACATGCGGGTCCGTTCCAGCGACCCTTGCCTACTCAAGGGATGTTCAATCGAGCGGAGGCGTTGGCTAGCATGAGTGCCGAGGAGAAAGACATGAAAAGATTGGTCACTGTAGATTTCCTTCAGATGGTGGGCCTGATACCGTGTGACCAAAATATGACGGTGGATAGTACCACTGGGGAGAACAACACGACTGATCAGTCTAATGCGGGCACGGAGGTAGTGACTGACCAGTTTTCTTCTGGGCCATCTCCGCTTTCTCATAGACCTGGCGACCTCGTCATTAGGGAGCCTCAGTCTGAGCCTCAGCACAGATCTACTATTCCTGCTCGGTCCGGGAAAGGAAAAGCCATCCAAATTGAGAGAGAACTTAGCTCATCTTCGGACGACGAGGATGACTTCATTGATCAGATTCTCAACTCAGGTCTAGTAGTCATAAGAATATGTTTAATAACTTGGTGATTCGAGACTAATAAAATTGTAGTAGTAATATACTTATTTACATTTTATTATATATATATTTTTTCTAACGAATCTCATGTTTTCCCTTTTTTGCAGACCCGGAGATGTTCAGGCACTACATCGTTCCTCCTGCTCCAAAAAGGAAGTCCAGTGAAGGAAGTGGTCTAACTCCCCCAAGGAAGGTCCCGAGGGCAGTGCCACCGAGCCAGGGGAGACAACCTGAGGGGTCAGTTACGATCTCGCAGTTGACCCCTTCGTCACTTCCTCCATCAGCGAGCCTAACTCCCCCAGGCCCGTCCGGCCCGAGCGAGGCACTCTGAGCTGCTGACACCAAACTCAGGGGGGCAGCTGATCAGACCCTCCATGATGCATCAATGATTCAAGGCTTTGAATCTTTTCCTCGACTCAGTGTTGCTGTTGTCCTAGATAGAGGGATTGCTCAGCTGACAAATGTAAGTGCTCTACCACAAGATAGATTGTTACTTACGTTAATGCTTTGTAGTAACTTTTGTTTTTCATGCAGACGCTTATGACCTTCTGTCACGCCCAGCAGCGATCAGTCGATTACAAGGAGTTAATCAAGGTCCTAATTGATCAACTCGTGGAGGCTCGAGCGAAAACGGACGCTCTTCAATCCAAGCTGGAACAGGCGGAGACGACTGTAACTGAGCAAAATGAGTCTCTCAAGGGGTTGGCTGATGGGAATGATCAGCTAACCCAAGCCAACAAATCCTTGACTGATCGGCAAGACAGACTGACTCGTGAGAACGAGGGATTAGCTCGCGAGAACGAGGAACTAATTAGCGAGAATGAAGAGTTTAAGCAAGAGAAGGAAGCCGATCTAACCCATTACGAGGAGACCTGCTTCAACTGCTTCTACCAGGTGTGGAAGCTAAATAAACCCATCAAGTTCGACTTTCTGACCGATGAGATCCAGGCAGAGGAGCTCGCCAGATGTGAGGCCAGAGCTGCTGAGGAAGCTGCTAATCCTACTGGCCCTACACCCGCCTCCTCTACACTATCATTTCGAGCGAGAGGAGCAGCTGAAGTTGAGGAGGGGGTTGATCAGCCTACCAGAGCAGCACGCCAGTGACTCCTCATCCTACCAGAGAGCTCCTGCATGACCAGTTGTAGTCCTACCAGTTTTTATCATAGTTTGTTTTATTTTTTATACTTTTGCTCGTATGATTGAGCTGTTTGGCACTTGCACTTTGCTTTTCTTTTTTGGCTAGCTTGAAATTTGTAAGTCTTTTTACATTTAAGACATTACAAGTTTATTGTGAATGGTAAAGTTTCTATATGCCTTAAACTTTCACATGAGTATTTAGTTTTCTAACTTAGAAATTCTAAACATTTCATAAGTCCATACTAAATATACTTTCTCATGCTCTTATTGCTCTAACATTTTATGAGCATAACTTTTATTATCACATGAATATCTGTTTCTAACTTAAAATTTTAAAAATTCCAAGTTACTTAAGCTTTGTCAAACAAGTTAGCTTAATGGCCTTTTTAGACTTCCAAATTTACAAGTCAGCCCAAAAACAGATATCTTTGCTCGTGCTCTTATTGCATGTGTTGAAGTGCACGCCAGTATACTCTATGTGCCCCCCAAGTGATTGAGGGTTAAAAAATCCTTGATCACTTGCTACTTGACCGAATTTGTCCGAGCAGTGACTACTCGTGAAACACATAGAATATACAAACATATTTCAGCAATTAACCACTATAAAAACATGCAACTATTTAAACGTTGGTCTTTCATCTCATGATACCAACCAGTTGAACACTGTCCGGTATATACGTATTTTTAGTTTTTTAGAAGACCTGTTTTATTTAAATCATAATGACAGTTGAACACTGCCAAGCAAGAATAATAAACACATATGCAAAATTTGTAGCAAGATTCGACTACGCTGCACGTGATCTCTTTTATTACTCGTAATAATAAATGACAAAACGTGTCTAACAACGAGTTTTAAACAAAATAACATTGTTCAAAATAACATGACTGGTTAGCAAATAGCCAGTTCACAAACAAAAAACTTAAATAACAAGTTAAGCACTTGATACAAAGCTACTACTCTGTAAGAAGTATTTATTGATAATATTTCCTCAAGTGCTCACCATTCCAGTAATTCCTGATCAGCTCTCCATTTAACCGAGCAAGCTTGTAGGTGTCGGGTGGCAAGACTTGCTCAATTTGATATGGTCCTTCCCAGTTTGGTCCTAGCACACCAGCTGCTGGGTCTCTGACAAACACCTTTCTGAGGACCAAATCTCCGACCTGGAACTTTCGATCTCAGACTTTGGAATTGAAGTAGCGCGCCACTTTTTGCTGGTGAGCAGCAACTCTCAGGTTTGCCTCCTCTCTTCTCTCCTCGAGGAAGTCCAAGGATTCTGCTAACAATTGATGATTCTCCTCTTGGTTGTACATGGTCCTTCTATGAGATGGTGGGTCTATCTCCACAGGTAACATGGCTTCATACCCATATGCCAAAGAAAATGGGGTATGTCCAGTTGCTGTCCGAGCAGTAGTCCTGTATGACCAAAGGACTTCTGGTAATTCTTCCGCACAAGCACCCTTAGCTCGCTCCAGGCGCTTTTTCAGTGTCCTTCAGTGTCTTGTTTACCGCTTCAACCTGCCCATTGGCTTGTGGATGGGCTACCGAGGAGAAACTTTTTGTGATGCCATGCCGAGTGCAAAAATCGGTAAATATGTCGCTGTCAAATTGGGTGCCGTTGTCAGACACTATCTTCTTAGGCAGACCATATCGACATATTATGTTCTTAACCACAAAGTCCAACACTTTCTTCGATGTGATCATGGCTAATGGTCCGGCCTCAGTCCACTTAGTGAAATAATCTACTGCGACCACTGCAAACTGCACTCCTCCTTTCCCCTTGGGCAATTTCCCGATCAGATCAATCCCCCACACTGCAAAAGGCCATGGACTTTGCATCTGCTTCAAGATATTTGGGGGCGCTCTGGGCACTTTAGAAAATCTTTGGCATTTTTCACACCTCTTCACATATTCCATAGAGTCCTCGTTCATGGTAGGCCAGAAAAATCCTTCCCGCAAGATCTTTTTAGATAGACTCTGCCCCCCAGCATGATCTCCACAAAACCCTTCATGCACTTCAGCTAATAAATTCTTTGACTGGTCGGGTGTTATGCACCTGAGTAGAGGTAAGGAATACCCTCTTCTATACAACACCCCATCCATCATGGTGTACCTAGCAGCTTGCCTCATAATCTTCCTTGCTTCATTACGTTCATCTGGGAGGGTTCCTTGCTCAAGATAAGCAATGATAGGAGTCATCCAGGTGTCAGCTATCGTGATCGGCATGGCCTCTTGTTCATCAATGCTCAGCTCCACCAAGTATTCTACCGGTACTATATTCAGAGTTTCGGCATCTTTCGCACTAGCTAGCTTTGCTAGAGCATCAGCATTAGAGTTCTGCTCTCGTGGTACTAGCTTGATGGTATACTCTTCGAACTGTGCTAGCAGATCTTTGGTCTTATTTAAGTATGCCACCATGCGTAGGCCCCTTGCCTGGTATTCCCCCAAGACTTGGTAGACCACCAATTGGGAATCACTATTTATTTCCACCGACCGGGCACGTACATCTCTGGCCAGTCGCAAGCCTGCTAGGAGGGCTTCATACTCCGCCTCATTGTTAGAAGCATTGAATCCGAATCTCAGTGCACAATGAATTCGGTGCTTCTTTGGTGTGACTAATATAATTCCAGCTCCTGAATGATGCTCATTCAACGACCCATCAACAAAAAGTTTCCAAGTAGGAAGTTCTTCTTTTTGCCCAGTGACACTCTCTTGTTGGTCGGGAACATCAGTGATCCCGGTACATTCAGCGATGAAATCTGCCAAAGCTTGACCCTTAATAGCAGTCCTTGGCTGGTACTTAATTTCAAATTGGCCTAAATCAATTGCCCATTTAAGTAGCCGACCAGATGACTCCGGCTTCTGTAAGACTTGGCATAAAGGCTGGTCAGTAAGGACCTTAATGGGGTGTGCTTGGAAGTATGGCCGCAATTTTCATGATGCGAGTACCAAGCAGTAAGCCAACTTCTCGATCATAGGATATTGGGACTCTGCTCCTATCAATCGCTTGCTAACATAGTACACCGGGTGCTGCACTCTATCCTCCTCTCGTATTAAGGCAGCACTAACAGCATGCTCCGTGACTGCTAGGTACAGAAAAAGGTCTTCTCCATAAACTGGCTTAGAAAGAACAGGAGGTTGGGCCAAATGCTCCTTTATGGCCTGGAAAGCTTGCTCACATTCTGCCATCCACTCAAACTTTTTGCCTCCTCTAAGCAGGTTAAAAAACGGGACGCACTTGTCCGTTGATTTTGAAACGAACCTGCTTAGAGCTGCAATCCACCCAGTCAAGCTTTGTACATCCTTTATTCTAGCTGGAGACTTCATTTCTATGAGAGCCTTTATCTTTTCTGGGTTTGCCTCTATTCCTCAAGAGTTCACAATAAACCCAAGAAATTTTCCAGAACCCACTCCAAATGAGCACTTGAAGGGGTTTAACTTCATGCTGTACTTTCCCAGTATTGCGAAGCACTCCTCTAAGTCTCGCACGTGCCCTTCAGCTTCCTTTGACTTCACCAGCATATCATCTACGTACACCTCCATGCTCTTGCCGATTAAGTCACGAAACATACCATTCACCAAACGTTGATAGGTAGCCCCTGCATTCTTCAATCCGAAGGGCATGACCCTATATTAGTATAGCCCTATATCTGTTCGAAAGATGGTATGCTCTTCATCAGGAGGATGCATGCTGATCTGGTTGTACCCCGAATATGCATCCATGAAGGACAATGTTTCATGACCAGAGGTTGCATCTACCAGCTGGTCTATTCTTGGTAAAGGAAAGCAATCCTTTGGGCATGCTTTGTTTAGATCAGTAAAATCTACACAAGTGCTCCACTTTCCATTGGGTTTGGGCACCAACACTGGGTTTGAAACCCAGGCAGGGTAGTATGCTTCCCTGATGAACCCATTCTCCTTTAACCGCTCTACCTCCTCCTTAAGAGCTTTTGCTCGATCCTTGTCAAGCAATCTCCTTTTCTGCTGCACTGCTGGATAGCTTTCATCCACGTTGAGCAAGTGGCTGATCACAGTTGGTGAGATACCCACCATATCTTTGTGAGACCAGGCGAAGACATCCTGATTCCTTCGCAAGAATTCTATCAGTTGTGCTCTCACTTCCGCTTTCAACTTTTTTCCAATTTTGACCCCTCTCGTCGGGTCATTCTCATCTATAAGGACCTCCTCTAACTCCTCGGACGGTCCCACATCACTTTCATAATCCCCAAAGCGAGGATCAAAGTCCCTTCCCTCGCTTTGGGCAACGCCTTATTTGGTGACTTCATCACCGGATGGGGTCTTCGGCTCTTTTAAATCAAGAGTGCTCTCTTGGCCAAACTCCTCTAACATCTCTTCATCGGTTACAACTGCAAGACTTCGGTCGACATCCATCTCGTCCACCTCCTCTCTCTCAAAACATACAATCATGTTGTTCTCCTTGGCCCCCTTCTTTGCCTTAGCTACCGAGGCATTATAGCACTCCCTAGCCTCCCTCTGGTCTCCTTGGACATAGCCTATGCCAGCACTGGTCGGGAACTTCATGGAAAGGTGCCAGATTGAAACTACCGCATGTAAGTTTGTGAGCAGTGGTCGACCAATAACCACATTGTAGGCAGACGGGCAATCAACAATTAAAAACTCGGTCATTACGGTTTCATGTTTGGGAGCTTCCCTCGTCGTGACTGGCAACTTGATTGTCCTAGCTCGTGACAATCCTTCTCCAGTAAACCCATAAATGACTTGAGAGCACGGCTTCAAGTCATTGATAGATAGCTTCATCCTCTCGAAGGATGTCTTATAAATAATGTTTACAGAGCTCCCTGTATCGACCAGACATCTCTTCACTTTCATATTAGCTATTTGAACTATCACAACAAGGGGGTCATTGTGAGGATACCTCACGTGTCGAGCATCTTCTTCAGTGAAAGTGAGGGACTCACTTTCATATCTTGGGTTCTTTCGTGGTCGCTCCTCTACTGTCATAATTTCAGAGGTGGATGCCGCACTCAACTCATGACGAAGGGTACGAGCATACCTCTCCCTCGCCTTGTTGCTATCTCCAGTCAGATGTGGTCCTCCACATATAGTATCTAGTGTGAAGTCCATAGGTTCAGGTTGAAAAGGTGGGGACCGTTGCCGCTTGAACCCAGGATTGTTGTTGCTCCCCTCTCCTTGGGTCTTCTCTGCTCGATACTTTTTTAGCTTCCCCGACCGGAGGAGAAACTCTATCTCATCTTTGAGATGATTACACTCATTCGTGTCGTGACCATAGTCTCCATGGAAGCGACATAACTTGTTCATATCTCTCTTACTCATCTCCTTCTTGATTGGTGGGGGTTTCCGGTAAGGGACCTCTTGATGACTGGCCAAATAGATCTCTGCTCGGCTCGCCGAAAGAGTGGTGTAGTTGGTGAATCGAGGTTCATACTTTATTTGCTTGTCGTTTGGTCCCGACTTAGCCTTTTTCTCATAGTGTCGGTCAGACCCGTTATTCCCACGTTTCTTACCGCCATTCTGATCATTCCCACCATTCTTGGGGGGATCATTCGACCCGCTCAGATTGTTCAATCCATTTTCTCCCTTCTCAATTGCATCATCCAACTTCATATACTTGTATGCCCGGTCTAAAAACTGTTGTAATGTTGAAATTGGATGGTGATGGATGCTCTCCCACAAAGGACTTCGATAGATAATGCCGGAAGAGATCGCCACCATCTTCCCCTCATCTCCAACTGCAGTAGCTCGGTTAGCTTTTCTCATGAATCTTTTAATGTAGTTCTTGAGAGACTCATCTTTACCCTGCCTAATATCCACCAAGTGATTGGCATAAACAGGAGGGGTTCGAGTAGTACTAAACTGCCTGCAAAACTCCTTCCTAAAACTCTCCCAAGAAGTGATGGAGTCTGGTTTGAATTTCCAGTACCACTCCTGGGAAGTGTCTGACAATGTGGTGGGGAAGACTCTGCAGTGATAGTCATCACTCACCCCGAGCAGCTCCATCTGATCTTCAAACTTCCCAACATGTCTTATCGGGTCTGCCTTTTCTGTATAAACTGGCAGTACCGGTGCTTTGTATTTTGCTGGTGGTTGAGCTGCTCTAATTCGAGCACAAAAAGGGCTACCACTTATGTGGTCTACTGAATCAATTGTAGCTGGTTGTTTTGACAAACTCTGGACTGCTGTTGTCAAAGCATCAAGCTGGGCTTGGATGCCTGGGGCCACTGCTGGGGACTCACTTTCGGGACCGCCCGGTCGGGTGTTCCTATCTGGAAACCCATCATCGAGTATTTCTACTCGACTGGCAGGACGGATTGGCTCTTGTCCTTCGACTGGGACGGTCCTCCTTCTCTCATCAATGACGTCCCTCAAGTCCTTCTGAGCAGTGTGCTTTCCCAACCTATCGAACACCGTACTCCGAGTCTTCTCGGAAGGTTTGCTGGGTGGAACGTGCTCCTTGCCACTGCGTTGGTTGGGATGCCGTGGTGGCCTTCCTGTCTGAGTTGGTCGATCCTCTCCTCCTTGATGTTTATTATTATTCTTCTCCTTCGAATGGTTAGTGTGATGACTGTCAGCTTCATCACGCCCATGCCAATCTTTGAAGTGGGAAGCCTCATTGCCACGAGGAGCTCTATTGTGCTCCTGCTCAGGAGGTGTTTTCTTGCTGCCTGACTTGTGACTCCCTGACCTGGAAGTCTCTGATCGGTGGTTCCTTGAGGGGGTTTTGGAGTTCCCCCTTTGAGTTAAGGCAGTGTGCGATCAGACTCCATCCTCCTCATGACCAGGTGGGTTACTACCACCTCTTCCTGGTCTATCAGTTTTCTTGTGACCAGCTTCTGTGGTCCTTGCCCCTGGGGTGGCTGCCACTCCAGGTGCAGCCTGGGCATTGGCTCGGGTCAGCTACGTAGCTGCCTCAAGAGCGAGTGCAGCTTCGTGATGTCGCCTGTCGGCCTCCTCCTGCTGTCGACGGATCTCCTCACTCCTGGCGTCCATCTCCCGTTTCTGCTGCTCGAACGTGGCATTCTGCCTAGCCATTTCCTCAGCGAGCGCCTCCTGCCGGGCGTTAAACTGAGCCATCTCCTCCTGGAAGCCGCTCATGGCTTCCTGGAGCTCTTCAACTTCTGGAGCTACGTCCTCGAGCACGACTCTAGGCTCAGTTTCACGATCTTGAATGCTAGGACCCTCTGATCTAGCATGCTCCTTAAAGGAGCCAGTCTTCTTGGAGGCTGCATTGGTGTTCTTAGAGCCCATATTGCTTCAGGGACCGTCTGTTCTTCTCTTTAGGCTCTCAATGAAAGCACCAAAATGTTGACCGCATTTTTGGCCAACGACGTGAGAACGTCAAAAACGACAAACCTTCAAGAGAATTCAAACGACACAGACGGTTTAATAAAGAAAGTAAATAAAACACACGATTTTATAGTGGTTCAGCCCCAATATGTTGGTAATAGCCTAATCCACTTAGAGATTTGATTATTTTATCTACACTCAAGATCAGATGAACCAGTGTCAACTGAGTTTCTTCAGTGTAAATTCTCAGAATACAAAAGAGTTCTCTCTCAAGAAAATGCACTTTCTCTCTCTAGAAAACTCAGACCAAAACTTCAAATTGCCAAAAAAAAATCCTTTTCTGATCCCATCAGCCCTCTATTTATAGGCTTGGGATCATACAATGATATCCCCCTAGGATCGGGATATTTTATTATTCGTATTATATTTAAATTACAAGAAATATTCAAAATGCAACAGAATCCTCAATTTAAGCGAAGAATGAGAGACTCCCGCGTATGCCCAGACCGATTCCTGTTGAAGCCGTTTCTGGGAGTTTGACGTAGTCTGGTCTATGTGGTTGATGAATATAGTCTTCTGTTCGGCCATAGCGCTCTGGTGTAGCATGCTATTTCTCTATTTGGACAACCATGCACTTGTTGGACGTACGCATAAGGACCAGACCTTTGTCTCTCCTCGGACATGTGTCCGACCACGTCCTTAGCCTCTCCTCGGACATGTGTCCGACCACGCCCTTGTACTCTCCTCGGACCAAAGTCCGACCACGCCCTTGGACTCTCCTCGGACCAAAGTCCGACCACGCCCTTGGACTCTCCTCGGACCAAAGTCCAACCACGCCCTTGGACTCTCCTTGGACCAAAGTCCAACCACGCCCTTGGACTTTCCTCGGACCAAAGTCCGACCATACCCTTGGACTCTCCTCGGACCAAAGTCCGGCCATGCCCTTGGACTCTCCTTGGACCAAAGTCCGACCACGCCCTTGGACTTCTCCTCGGACCAAAGTCCGACCAGTCACTTGGACTGCTCCTCGGATGCACTTGTTGGACGTACGCATAAGGACCAGACCTTTGTCTCTCCTCGGACATGTGTCCGACCACGTCCTTAGCCTCTCCTCGGACATGTGTCCGACCACGCCCTTGGACTCTCCTCGGACCAAAGTCCGACCACGCCCTTGGACTCTCCTCGGACCAAAGTCCGACCACGCCCTTGGACTCTCCTCGGACCAAAGTCCGACCATGCCCTTGGACTCTCCTCAGGCCAAAGTCCGACCACGCCCTTGGAATCCTCCTCGGACCAAAGTCCGACCGGTCACTTGGACTGCTCCTCAGATGCACTTGGATTGGACATGACACCTCTCAAGCAGTTAAAACTCTTCATTGATGTACTGGGCTACTTGTAAGCCAGATCACCCAACTATTCCTTGCCACTTGTCATTTCTATCGCCACGTCAACATTTTCAAATTTTGGGGATAACACTTACCAAAATGGCATCTCCTGCACCTGACACACACTGGATAATTCTCTAGACCTCATTGTTGCCCTGGCGACTGTCCTGAACATCATGTCCGATAGTGGTAGAATTATCAGAGCTCTTTCTTTTCTGACTACTAGGTCCTCTGCCCCTACCTGCTCCTGGGCTTCCAGTCCCACGATACCCTCGCTCCATATCACACCTCATGCATCCTCCATGGAAAGGGCCTTCCCTACCATCAGAGCAAAAGTAGAAACCTCATGAACTGGAGCGACCCTAACTCTATGGGCCACCCCAGGGTTTAGCCCTCGAACGAATCGTTCCTTTCGAGCTACGTCTGTTGGCACCAAATCAAATGCGAACTTGGCTAACTCATCAAATTTATCAACATATTTTTCCACCGCCTTACTGCCTTGAACCAAGTTCATAAACTCATTGGTCTTCGCAATTCGGACTGCATCACCATAGTACCTCTAGTTGAACAATTTTTGGAACTCCTTCCAACCCATCATAACAACATTTCGGGTCTGTGATACCACCTCCCACCATGTTCGGGCATCCTCCCGTAGCATGTACGTGGCACAGACCACTCTATCTTTGCCTTCTGCTCCTATATAGTCAAGGATGGAGCTAACCATGCCCATCCATCGTTCAGTTCCGAACGAATCTAAACCTCTTTCAAAAACTGGAGGATTAAGCCTTTGGAATCTTTCATACATCATTTTCCACCTGCCTCCACCCTCAGGCTAAAGAAAAACTTATGCCAATGTCGTAGAAACACACGGAGCAACATTTCCGGGTGGAACCCACTGTCTCAACCACCTATTCTCTTCCTCCTACTTTTGTAATATATCCTGCATATCAACAAACACCTGCTACCAACCCCCGGGAACAGATGGAGGATTCTGGTCCCGAGTACTATATGCAATCCCAGTATTAACAATGCCTGCACCCCTTGACTGTCTCTGATGCATAACTTCTAGATCTGTTTGCAGTCAATGACTCAATCCATCAGATATGATCATCCCTTCCGGAACCACTCCCGAGTATGGCCAAAAAAACAAGAGGAATAACAAGCGCAAATATATATTGCTCATGCTCCCTACATTAACAAGCAAATAAAGTCATTCTATTAAGCAATTAGACAAATATTTCATTCAATAGTCATTCTATTAAGCAATTAGACAAATATTTCATTCAATACTAACCGACCCTGAGTCGAGCTTGTCTCTGGCAACGAGCACGTAGATGTTCAGTTAATTTTCCAGGAACCATAAACCTTGGCTCGCTCTGATACCAAGTTGTAATGCCTTACTTCCTTAGAGTCGTTACTAAGTGAGTTTGGAACGTGCTAATCACCTGCTAATCGAGGTTTTAGGGTAAAGTGTGTAGTTAATTAAAATGTAACTTGTTTAAATAAGATTTTGGTATAAAAAGCTGGTCGTACTTTTAAATCAGGAAGAAGGTTACATTGGGATCCCATATATATTATTTGAAAACATATTTACAACTAAAAAGGTTACTTTACAGTCGTCTTAAGCGATAAAATCAATGTTCATGAACAATTCCTCAAAATACCCCAGCCATGGTGGCCAGATAGGCCAAACATGTACGCACCGCTCCATGCCCTCTAACTCATGGTTGATTGATCTTTTCCATGCCCTTACCTACACCACAGAGCACCCATGAGCGGAGGCCCAGCAAGAGAACCTTAAAGCACAACATCTTAGCAGTACATTATCATAGCAGTTCAGTAATACAACAACATATAACGAAGCAACAAGCTAAACACATAGCGGCCTTTCCATCCCAAGCGCTTTACCAAGCCCTGGGTTCGCGGTCCACACCGTGAGGATATCCCAGGTATCCTTTAGGGTTTCATCCTGCCAACTCGCACTCCGCGTGATAACGCTGCTCCCGGCCCCTTGCCGTACTCGGCTCTTGCCTCTCCCGGCTTCTTCCGCTCCCGGTTCTCGGCTCTTGCTGATCCCGGCTCTTGCCTCTCCAGGCTTCTGCCGCTCCCGGCTCTTGTTGATCAGTCACATTCACATATATGACATAGAAAACCATAAAAAAAAAATACACACAATACAACACACCACATAGCTCTACGGGTACAAACAGTTCTCTTACCTATGTCCCGAGCTTCCAAGCACCGATGTCTCGAACACCGTCCCGTAGTCCGAGCCTCGCTGAACCCTAGTCACAACACATCAACAATATCCAACCATCAAGTTCTAACCCATTAAATAACTTTAGGTCATAGTTCTAATCTCCGGGACATTGAATTCTATCAATCCGGTGATAAAATCCATCTCGAGCCTTAACTATTGGATTCCCGAGCCTAAAACCTCATTAAAGCCCAAATACACACTAAGCGCTGCGGTCCCATGAACCCATGCCTCGGCCCGCCTCAACCAAAAACCCCCAATCCCAAAATAGGGCAGGCGCGCCGCGGCCCAAGCCAACCCATGCCGCGACCTGCCCTTCATCCTGGCCTCCAAATTGTTCTAGAGGGTCGTGGCTCAGCAATAACATTGCCGCGGCCCGACCCATCGAACCCAGAAAAATCCTCCATTTTTACCACGATAACCTAGCCAACTTACCCCAAAATCAACCTAACAATCCAACTCAATCATCACAACAGTTCTAGAGTGATCCCAGCAGCAAAACCCAACAGAAACTAACCCCAACCTCGTCTAGAACTCAAAGATGATTCTTCATCTAGCTCACATGAAATTCATCAAGTTAGAAGCTTACCTTGTGCTTAATTGAACCTCTAAATTAATTCTCCTAAGTCCCAAGCTTCTAGCCCCCAAAGTTATAGCTTAATTCCTTAGTCCCTGGTTAGTTTTTCACCAACAAAATCCTCAAGCTTCTAGAGAAAAGAGAGAACCGAGAGATAGAGAGAGAGTCGGTTTCTTAAAGTTCTGAATGTTGGGGTTTTATGCCCTAATTACAACCCAAATTCTTTGTAATCTCATTTTATTATCAATAAAAGAATAGAAATCATTTTTTGACTTGGTCAATCACTTTGCTCACATGTTTAATTTTCATGATTATTTGTTTAATATACACTTCTATTAAATCTTGAGCATATAGCAAATCTTATTTATAGTGACGTAATCACAGTGGAATATAAATATGATTATATGTTCAAAATAAGTTAGTTCTAAGATTAGTCAGTGCATTGGATTTACACTGACTTGCCAATCTACGATATGATCTACTTACACATTATAGTGTTATGTTCTTTCCAGAACATTAGCAAAGTAGATAAAATCAGATGTATTTGTTACATTGGACAGGACCGATATTGACAGTTGATAAGATAAGTAAACATACCGTTATTATCTATTCTAGTCATATCATATAGTTGACCATAGGTCAATTCAATCTCAATTTTGAGTGGTTAGTATTCTAACTGATTGTATTATTTGAGTTCTTGGACTTGTTCGTTACCAGCTTACCCTTCGGACTAGCCCATACTTACATCTCGGGAACTCGGTAGTATAATTGAGTGTGAGTCTTAATCATAGATATGAACATCTATAGCTTCTGATGAAGAAGTGAAACGATGGTTTCCTTTTAGTTTGGTTCAAGGTGTTAAATGATAGAGATCTCATTTCAGTAATTAAATTAGTTTACTAAAATATCATTTACAAGGAACTAAGTGTTTTAAGGATAAAATACAATGATGGGTAAAATGGTATTTTAGTCCTATCTCATTGCAGACCATCTATAGAGGATTGAGTGATAATTACGGTTGTAACAATGGATAATTAGTAGCGTATCTATATTTGTTATAGAGTGTTCTATGAATTCAAGAGTGCCATTCCGAGTCTATAGTGGAGTCACAAGGAATTAATAAGTTAGTAAATTCATTTGTTAGATTTATGATAATTTTTTGGAGCTTGATTTCATAGGCCCATGGTCCCCATTGTACCTTGGATAAAATCATCTAGATAGTCTCAATTAATTGATTTAACTATCAATTAGAAGTATCAAAGTTGACCAGGTCAATTTTGGATAGTTTCACAGAGTTATATAAGTTAGAGAAGAAAAGAGAAATTATGGCAGATTTATTAATTAAGATAAATTGGTATCTAAATTAATAAATAAGTTTAAATCAATGTTCAAATTATAAATAATTAATTTGATAAAGGATTTAAATGATTATTTAATTAATTAAATCAATAGAAAATAATACACGCCTTGATTTTAAGTCCAAAGGGCTTATAATCAAATGGGAAATTTCACGGGCCTAAAGCCCATGATAATTTCGACCTAAGGCTTTAAAATGACTTTTATTTTATTAATTTTTTAATTAAATTAAATGACCTAATTGAGTCTATAAAATGAGTGCTTAGAGAGAAGTCAAAACATAAGTCACAAGTCAGATTTTCTGATAGTTTTAGATTCTCTCTAAACACAAGTCCTTTTCTAAGCCTCTTTGTTATTTTCTCTTCTTCTCTTTATATATGTCTCATGTATTGAGAATTGCCCACACTAGTCTAGGTGATTCTAAGGATACATTAGAAGACCGTGAAGAAAATAGAAGATCAGTTCAATTTCTTGATAATACTCTGCAACAGAGAGGATACAAGAGTTAGAGAAACTGAAGGAATGACTCTTTCATTCCGTTGCGTATACTGTAAGTATTCTTGTCTTTGTTTCTCTTTGAATTCAATTTTAAAAACATGTTATAGGTTATCTCATATTAATTTGTTTAATATCAGATCTAAATGAAAATAAATAAAGATCATGTATATAAGAATTCCCAACAACTGGCTTCAGAGCCTTTGGTAATCTTTATTTTCATGCATGAACCTGTTAAAATTGGATTATTTGATATGTTTGAATAATTGGATGGTTTTCATATTTTTATGAAGCATATTGATTTTATGTAAATTTTAGCAATTTTTCTGGTTATTTTGTTGTGTTTTCTATGCTATTAATTTTTATATATGTTTTATTTTGTATAAAACATGTTAAAAATGAATTAGAAAATGATTTTGGTTTGAAAAATTATTCACATTTTTTTTTTTGAAAAATGCGCACCAGCCTAGCAATTTTTTTTTTTTTTAAATTTTAAAGAAAAAAAAAATTTGTGGAAATAATTCTTTATAAACAAAGCCAAAAATATAATTTTTTTTTTATTTAATTTTTTAAAAAAATATATTTTTGTTAGTTGGGATTTAAATAATTAGATATTTTCTTCATAGATTTAAATTCAAATTTAAAAATAGACTAACAACTTAATTTTAAATATTTTAATATATTAAAATATTTGAATTATGATATCAGATATTTAAGATATTTTCATTTAAATTCTTGATATTTTTTTTATTAAATCTTTATTTGAAAATATAAATACATTTTTATTCTATAGTTTTTAATATTTAAATTATTTGAAATTTGAATACTGTTAGTTAGATATTTTTATGGATATTTGAATTTGATTAATTGTTTTGAGATATTTTAGGATTGTTATAACTATCTATATTTTATTTTTTTAATAGTTAAAATATTATCTAATAGTTGTAACAACACAAGATATTTTTTGAAAATAGTTAAGATATTGATTTTAAAATTGGTTAAATTTTGAAAAATATCATTTTTTTCAACCAATTAATAAAATATTTTTTTTAATAAATGGGATTTAAATTAACTTTGGTTAATTGTTGATAAATCCTATTTAAATTAAATTAATATTTTTTTTTCAAATTAACCTAAAACCAAGTTGATTGTTGATAAATGAAATTTAAATTAACTATTGTTAATTATTGATAAATTTCATTTAAATTGACTTATTTTTTGTAAAAATTTAATTAATTTGAATTATTTGAAAAATTCTAGATAATTAATTGTGGTATTTTTTTTTTTTTGGTCAAGAAGAAAAAAGCTTCATTGATCAAACAGACATATACAACCAAGCAATAGCCCAGAACTGAACCGAAACAGCCAGACAAACCAAAAAACCACTTACATGCTAGCTAGTTTCCTTAAGAAAATGTTAAAATTCGGAAGAGACTTCCTGCTGTGGACACTGTAAATTCTATACTGGACTAAAGTAACAATCTCTTTAGCTATACAATTAGCTGACAGGGAGAATCCATCATATATACATCTATTTCTATTCCTCCAAATTTGATAAACAGCAGCTGCCAAGACCATATTGATAGTCATGCTCATTCTGTTATGCTGGCTAAGGTTGAGACCCACAGTCCAAGCCGAGAAGCTGGAAGCCCAGGCATGAAAACCCAGCCACGAAAAAATGCAATGCAAGATCTTCTGAGATAGGTAGCAGTCGAAAAAGAGATGGCTGTGACTCTCCACTTGATCTTCACACGCAGGGCAGAGATGGCTGTCAATGGGAATGGTGCATTTGGCCAAGTTGTCTCTGGTGAGAAGGAAAGAATTAATAACCATCCATAACAAGAATCTATGTTTGGAAAGAATTGTGGTATTTTTACAAATGAAATTAATTGTGGTATTTTTGCATAAATTCATAGAATTGCTCATATAGTAACATGATTAGGCCCATCCAATTATAACATGTCTGTTTGCACTATACGTGACATTTTTGCAATTGGGCTTAGATGCATATAGTGGCCCATATGTTTGTTAGATATGTGGCTTTTTCGCCAAATAAAATATTCATAAAATGATAGGTTTTATTTGGGCCCATTAGAAAATGTAAAGTTTAAATTCCTCTTTTGTGGGTGATTCCGCTTGTGAAGGCCCATCTGCTTTGTATGACTATAGTGGGCCTAATCAATTAATAAAATGAAGGTTTAAATTCCTGTCTTTTGGACCTTGTATGGAAGATAGGAGGCATTTGTTGTGAGAATGACATACTTGACCCAGCCCTCCTCCATACAAGCCCAATTGTTAAGGCCCATTTACCTGAGTTGGACTTAATTGTATAGGTTCATTATATTAGTTAAACCTAAATATTGATTAGCAACAAATTAATTCTAAATTAATTGAATTTGTTTCAATGTGACACTTTAGAATTAATAGGAAATTATAGGATTTTGGTTTTAAAAATTTAATCTATTAATTTTTTGGAGAACCATAGTCATTAATTTTCTAAAAATAAATAATATAAATACTATTTTAATTTTATAAAGAGCTTATTTTAAGAATTTTATTCGATCTCCACCGTTGGTTTAACATACTCAATAGCTTAATTGGGCCTCGAGACGCTTTGATTCTTTCCCCTACGGAAGGTGTTCATTAGTTATTTTGACAAGGTTAGATTTCGAAAGATAGATAATTATAGGTCAAATTCTACTAGACTCACCCCTACGGTGACTACTAGGACTACATCTATGATTATTGAAACCGTGGGTCTAGCTCATAAAATAAGAGATTTTGTTTTCTTATTTTGATCGAATAGTAGGTTGTTAATAGTGGTGTCCATTATTAAATGAGTTTACAACTCTATTTAACTAGTGGTACTTTTGACTCTCGCCAACCAGGACAAGGATATCATAGATTAGTTAAAAACCTAAAGAAATATAGATATGATTGTTTTTAGTATTTTTTCTCATATCTTACATATTTTTGGTATATGTTGTGCTATTTCTTGAAATATGTGTGAATAGGAGTTTTATTGAGCAAATGTGATTCTATTTTATTGGTAATTTGTAGTTTTAAGTTAAGTAGTGTCTACTCCCATCCTTTCTCAACTTTCGATGGAGAAACTCACTGGAGAAAACTTCCTTAATTGGAAGCAGAATATCAACATAGAGTTGATTGGTGACAACTTTGAATTTGTCATGATTGAGGAATCCCCAGAATGAGCACCGTGTCCGCACGTTCGTGATGGTACCATCAATGCTCATGATGGCACCATAAATGCTTGGATAGCACCGTCTCCGCACATACGTGATGTCACCGTAAATGCTCGAATGGCACCGTGTCTACACGTTCGTGATCAACTCAACTATGGTCTGATGTAGCTCATGAACGAGCTTAAGATTTTTGAGCCTATCATGGGTGGACCTAGTAAAGGAGGAGAAAATAAGACTACTGATGTTGCTGCTGATCTAGCTAAGGCTGAAGCTAACCCAGCTTCGTCTTCGAAAGCTGGAAACAAGAGGAAAGGTGGACAAAACAACAACCCCAAACCTGCAAAGGCTGCAAAGACGAGTGCACAACCAAGTGCATAGACACCTAAGGGGAAGAACAAGAAAAACAAGAAAGGTAAAGGTAAGTGTTTTAACTGCAAAGAGAAGGGGCATTGGAAATAGGATTGCCCCAAGTTTCTAGTAGCTAAAAAAAAGGTAATGATTATAGTTCATTTATCTTAGAAACATGTGTTTTAGAGAATGATAAATCCGTTTGGATTATTTATTCTAGATCTACTAACCATGATTGTAATTCTTTACAGCTTCTTGAATCGTGGGAGGAAGTGGACGAAGGCGGCTTAAAGCTTAGAGTTGGGAACAGAGCGTTCATTAAGGTCCAAGCTAGAGGAATAGCTCGTCTGAAGTTCGGAAATAAATACTTAATTTTAAAAGATGTATTTTTTATTCCAGATTTTAGTAGAAATTTAATTTCAATTTCCATGTTGCAATTAGAACGATTTGTTATGACTTTCACAAGTTTTAATATATCTATTTCTTTCAATGGATCACAATTGTGTATTGCATGTTTGGAAAACAGGCTTTATATTGTGTGACCTAATGAACCCCTCACTCTTAATAATGATTTATTCAAAGTAGCAAAACCTAGGACCAATAAACGTCAAAAGACTGATAAAGATAACATGACTGATTTATGGCACTTAAGACTAGGTCACATTGGCTATGATAGGATTCAAAGACTTACAAAGGACGAACCTTTGAGGGGACTCACCTTAGGTGAATTACCTGTTTGTGAATCTTGTCTAGAAGGCAAACTGACCAAGCGTCCATTGTTTGCAAAGGGTGATAGGGCCAAATAACCACTTGGTTTTGTGCATTCAGATGTTTGTGGACCATTGAATGTACAAGCCAGGGGTGGTTTTGAGTATTTCATCACTTTCATTGATGATTACTCTAGATACTCATGTCTTTACCTAATGCATAGGAAATCAGAAACATTTTCAAAGTTTCAAGAATTCCTAGCAATGGCTCAGAACCAATTAGGTAAAACGTTAAAGATCTTGCGATCTGATAGGGGTGAAGTATATTTGGATATGCAGTTCCAAGATCATTTAACTGAACTTGGGATTTTATCACAACTTACTGCCCCAGGTACTCCGCAACAAAATGGTGTAGCAGAACGCCCGAACAAAACTTTATTGGAAATGGTTATATGCATGCTTGGTTACTCAACTCTACCAAATTCGTTCTAGGGACATGCAATTGAAACTGCGAATGACATTCTCAATGTCGTGCCGTCTAAATCAATCCCCAAAACACCTTTAGAACGCTGGAATGGTCGTGAACCTAGTTTACGCCATTATAGAATCTGGGGGTATCCCACTCACGTCCTTAGGAAAAAGGAGGGAAAGCTAGAACCGCGAACTGAAGTTTGCATGTTTGTTGGCTATCCTCAAGGTACTCGGGGTGGACTTTTCTATAGTCATTCAGAAAAGAAAGTGTTTACTTCTACAAATGCTACTTTTCTGGAAAATGACTATGTCCAGAACTTTAAACCTCGCAACAAAGTAGTTTTAGAGGAGATAGTTAAAGAATTGACTCCAACCAATGTTCCATTGTTCTAAATTCAACATGGAAACTAAAATTAAATTTCTACTAAAATTAAATTTCTACTAAAATCTGGAATAAAAAATACATCATTTAAAATTAAGTATTTATTTTTGAACTTAAGACGAGCTCTTCCTCTAGCTTGGACCGTAACGAACGCTCCGTTCCCAACTCTAAGCTTTAAGCTGCCTTCGTCCACTTCCTCCCACGATTCAAGAAGTTGTAAAGAGTTCTAAACATGGTTAGTAGATCCAAAATCAATAATCCAAACAGATTTATCATTCTCTAAAACACATGTTTCCAAGATAAATGAACTATAATCATTACCTTTGTTTTTAGCTGCTAGAAACTTGGGGCAATCATATTTGCAATGCCCCTTCTCTTTGCAGTGAGCACTTATCTTTACCTTTCTTATTTTTCTTGTTCTTCCCCTTAGGCGTCTGTGCATTTGGTTGTGCACTCGTCTTTGCAGCCTTTGCAGGCTTAGGCTTGGGGTCTTTGCAGCCTTTGCAGGCTTGGGGTTTTTCAAAAATTAATGACTATGGTTCTCCAAAAAATTGTAAGATTAGAATTTTTAAAACCAAAGTCCTATAATTTCCTATTAATTCTAAAGTGTCACATTGAAACAAATACAATTAATTTAGAATTCATTTGTTGCTAATCAATATGTAGGTTTAACTAATATAATGAACTTGTACAATTAAGTCTAACTCAGGTAAATATGCCTTAACAATTGGGCTTGTATGGAGGAGGGCTGGGTCCAGTATGTCGTTCCCACTACAAAGGCCCCCAATCTTCCATACAAGGTCCAAAAAAAAAGAATTTAAACATTCGTTTTATTAATTGATCAGGCACACTGTAGTCATGCAAAGCAAATGGGCCTTCACAAGTGGAATCACCCACAAGAGAGGAATTTAAACTTTACATTTTCTAATAGGCCCAAATAAAACCTATCATTTTATGCATATTTTATTTGGAAAAATCCATATATCTAACAAACATATGGGCCACTATATGCATCTAAGCCCAATTGCAAAAATACCACATATAGTGCAAACGACATGTTATAATTGGATGTGCCTAATCATGTTACTATATGAGCAATTCTATGAATTTATACAAAAATACCACAATTTATTTCATTTGCAAAAATACCAATATTAATTTCTAGAATTTATCAAAAAATTCAAATTAATTAAATGTTTACAAAAAATAAGTCAATTTAAATGAAATTTATCAACAATTAACAATAGTTGATTTAAATTTCATTTATCAACAATCAACTTGGTTTTAGGTTAATTTGAAAAAAAATGTTAATTTAATTTAAATAGGATTTATCAACAATTAACCAAAGTTAGTTTAAATCTCATTTATTAAAAAATATTTTATTAATTGGTTGAAAAAAATGATATTTTTCAAAATTTAACCAATTTTAAATTTTAACATCAATATCTTAACTGTTTTAAAAAAATATATTGTGTTGTTACAACTATTAGCTAATATTTTAACCATTTAAAAAAATATTAATAGTTATATCAATCCTAAAATATCTCAAAATAGTTAATCAAATTAAATATGATTAGCTATATACTCAGGATTTAATAGAAGTTTATATTAAACAAATAATCATGAAAATAAAACATGTGAGCAAAGTGATTGACCAAGTCAAAAAATGATTTCTATTCTTTTATTGTTAATAAACGGGATGACAAAGAATTTGAGTTTTAATTAGGGCATAAAACCCCAACGCTAGTTACCTTTTTATTACTGATTATTTCAGTAAGTATATGTGTCATGATCAATTCCCAAGTTTGAAGATTTTATAAGCATGTCTTGTATATTCAAAACCACATTCAAGATTGTCGTTTGATTTTTTTTTTGTAATTTATGTTAATGTATTAATTTTTGCTTGTTTCATTTTATTTCAATTTCAATAAAACTTCTATAAATTGTAAATACAAAAGAATTATTAACTGTTTTTTTTAATGGTAATAATTTCATTAACCAAAGCAAGACAATAATTACATAAGATGAAATGGCACTTGGAAAACTAGGCCACCAAACAGTATTAGAATACGGTGATAGTCAATTGAACAATGGAAAAATCAAATCTATTGTCTTTCCTTGGACAATGATAATATTCAACATATCTAAATCTATTACATATAATTGTCTAATATCTCTTATGCCAACCCTACAAGTAGAAGCAAGGTCATTTGTTGATTTAAGATATGATAGCATTGAGACAGTCTCATTCAATTACCTTAGTTTGAATTCTTGGGGATAGAACATTACATGAGTTAGCTTTTCTAAATTTGTCTAAGTAGTCAATAGCCACTCAAAAGTTGACTCCTTCGACAGAAGTCTTCTTTTATGCACCCATTTTTTTTCTCCATATCAACATTAGTAACTTTTCCACCTCTTTATCTCTAAGTGAATCACAAGTTGTACAAAAAAACTTTAGACAGGTAGTCCAACATGACCATTGACCTATGTTGATTAGGAAATTATTTTTATCATAGTTATATATTCTGCAGAAGATGGAATGTTTTCTGGATATTATCCAATCGAATCCAATTATTAATAATTCTTTCTTTTTCTTGTTTTCTGGATCGAAGAGCATTGTTGTAGGATGCTGAAGACGCTGGAGTTGGTGGTGAAGATCAAAAAGTTGATCCAAAGTTTGGATGGAGATCAGAAATTGATCCAAGCCACAGCTTATGATCAGAGAATTTGTTGGAGCATTAGCAAGTTTTCGATTTTGGTTGGGCTTGATCGGAACTTTGTGGCTGAGAGATTTTTGGCAATCACATTTTTCTGGATCTGTATTGAAGTCGAATATGCCTCTGCTTCTCTGATCTATATTTGGTTTGATATTTTTTGTTTGCTATTTTATTTGTTAGCAGGATTTTCCCATAAGTTTTCAATTTTATTTAAAAAATTTCCCATAGAATTTGAGAAAGGTTTTTTCCCCATATTTCTGTAAATCTTTAGAATAAAAACCATAAATATGAAAAATCCCCTAAAAACCAATTAGTTGAAATTCAGTCTTACAATGAGATAAATCAAACATTGACTATACCTTTTTTTTTGCTGGAACATTGACTAGACTTAGTAACTTACTATGTCTACTTCACATAGAAAAGTTGATGATGGTGATGAGCAATACTGTTTCACAACACAAGTGATTATTTAACAATTTTTTATCATTTTTCATTGTGGCCGCCCATATTTGACTTTTAGCAAACATACAACCTAAGTGGTGTGACTGACTTATCAAATAATACAATGGTATTAGGATTAATGCCCTAAAAGTATATAAAGACATTTTATTGAATTAGATAAAAGAATAATTTTATCATATTTGAATATTATAACTATGTTTTAAATTAATTATATGATAATATCAAGAAAATTCTTTATTCATTCATGAGAATATGATCTTGTATTAGTACAAGAGAATTAAGATCATATATAATGAATAAAATAGTTAGTAACATATTAAAGTATGAAATCTTTAATGAATGGTTTCTATTGTTATTTACTAAGCATACAAGATGCAAGAGATCTATATTCAGATTACTTATGTGGATAGACATCTTAGTAAATGTGTTGTATATAATAGAGATTATATATGACAGGACGGATAAGAATTAATTATCTTTATAAACTTGTCGTTTGACATAAAGATTTTATTCTTATCATAATAGATGATCATTTGTAGATAAGTCTAAATCCTCAGTATTCATGAACTTCTGTTTGTGTTTATTAGATCTTTTGATTTACTCGTTAAGGTTTCTTAGTATAATGAGGCTAATGACTTTTGTTTTGGAAATTCAATATCGTGAATGACTGGGAACATGAATTACAATAATGGAATTCATACCTTCCTAACAGATCGAATATTGGTTCCTTTAAGGGTTAATTCTGGAACTGAATAGTTATTGA
This sequence comes from Humulus lupulus, assembly GCF_963169125.1. NCBI lineage: Eukaryota > Viridiplantae > Streptophyta > Magnoliopsida > Rosales > Cannabaceae > Humulus > Humulus lupulus. The sequence continues at coordinate 146,560,805 of NC_084801.1, forward strand.
GTTCAAATCTATAATTTGATTATAGATCAATTATTCGCTAGTGAATTAATGGTACTTAAGGATCAAGAGGTAATTAGAAGGGTAAAGCGGTAATCTTGACCAGCTCTAATTAACGAACCAATAAATGGAGGATAAAACTACATTTATTGATTATATCAATGAACTACAAGAGAAAACTCTGTAAATATAATTATATAAATACTTAGAGTGCAATTCCTTATTTATAGTGGAGTAATCATAGAATTACCAAATAAGATTATTGGATTGAAGACTTTAATTAACAATCTGATTTATAGGAGCTTCGTATTATAGGTCCGTGGTCTCCAGATCACCTCTGTCTACACTGTAAAGGGTATGGATGTCAAAAGAAAGATTTGTAGAGAGAATAACTTAATTGCAAATGAATTATTTTTCCAGGACAATGAAATAATTATGTGATAGTTATGGGAATGATTCATTATGAATTAATTAATTATTTAACTGTATAGTTTTTATTTTAAAAAACTATAGGTTAAAATAAATATTAATCTTGTTTGGATTAATATATAAAGAGAGATTAATAATTATCTTATTTAGAATGAGATATTTATTTATTTATTTAAATCTGATATTTTAAGATAAAGTTAATTTTGAATTAACTGATATTTATTTTGGGATAAATATATTGTCTTAAATATTCATTAAATAAACAAATAAGAAAATCAAGGATAAACCTAATGGTGTGGTCGACACACTCACTGTACAGTGAGAGTGGCGCCACACACAAGGATTTCCTATCCCTGGGATTTGAATTTTGAATTTCAAATAATTTGTTTTATTTAATTATTCTTTTTAAATGCGAGTAAGATTAAATAATTAAATAAGGTTATAACTGATCCGTTTTATTTTAATAAAATAAAGATTAATTAAATTAATTAATTATCTTTATAAACCTGAAAAGAAGTGATACTTTTCAAGTGATTGTTTTTCATGGACCGTCTCTTTGAAAACAAAAGTGATAGTTTTCCTAAATCTAAAAACTATTCAATTCCTCTTCTCTTTATCAAACCTCTCTAGATATCTTGTGTTGAGTACATCTAGAGAGTCATAAATTAACCTTTTCAGTCCTACGTGCCAACACACATCCTTGTGTGTTTGAGGATTGGTCTGGAAGATCAAGGTGTGAGCTTTCAAAACTTGGATAGGAAGATCGTTGATTTTATACAAAAAGATTCGATGATACTTGATAGGCTACAAGAGGTAATCTCTAATCTAATTGTATGTGATTTAATATATATATATGTGTGTGTGTGTGTGTGTGTGTGTGTGTGTGTGTGTATGATCTTAGCTGGTATTAATAATTATTAAAAATGGCCCATTCCCCGCTGCATATATTTAATTTGATCTTTTAATACCAACAATTGGTACCAGAGCAGTATATATATATTAAATGTTGTATGGGTTTATTACATTTGTTATATGTATGTTGATATGTATATTGAATGGATGAATATGTTTTTTGAATGTATGGTTGAATGATGAATCGTTAATTATATAGTGCTCTTGGGTTAGGAATTTGAATATAGATCTTGTGTAAGCCATAAAGGGCATAGGATTTTTTGTAATTTTATTTTTTGAAATTAAGATTTGAAAAATATTTACACAAGAAAAAGAATAAAAAGGAGGACCCGAGCCACCAGCCACACCAACGGCCCGAGCCCTCCCCAACCAGCCGCGCACAAGGACCCAAGCGAGCCCCTGCTCCTGGGCGCGTCGCCCAGCCAGGACCCTGCCTACGCCAGTCGCACAACCTCCAACACCCAGGCTCACGCACGCATGCGCACCTGCACCATGCACCAACCCCGCGGCCCCCTACGCACCCGAGCCCTCTCACTTGTTGCTCCATGCGTGCTTGACCCGAGCCTCCCTGCTGCCATGTGCACCCCAAGCCTCCCAAACCCTTGAGTCTCCATGGTGCCTACAACGACCCAAAAATGCTAATAGGGTTTGGTACTTGGATTAGCGTGCCATGAGGACATAATTGGATATGTATGTGATATAAGATTTAAATGCATGACTATGTGGCATGCATGATTTATATGATTATGTGAATATATTATGTGCATGTTTATGAGTATTAGATATGCATGTTTATAAGGACATATTTGTAATTTTTGGCCCGTTAGAACATAAATGTGATTATATTTGTTAAATGGTTGAGACCACAATATTATGTGGATATATTTGCAGCACACAGCTCGAGGTGATCCTAGTGAGCGAATTAGTGAAATAGTCACAACGGGGTTTAATACCCGACTCAGAGTGAGTCTAGGGGTATTTTAGGAACTTGGAATATAATTTGGGATTTATTGAGTAACGAGTAAGAATTTGGTAATTATTTGGACATGTCAGGATTAATTGGGAATTGGTAGGATGACTTGAGGAATTAGCGAGAATCGGGAAAATGAATGTTTTACCCTTTAGAAGTAATTAGAGGGTTGGGTTAGTGTCAAGGGCAGTTTGGTCTTTTAGTTAGAGAATAAGGCTGAATAACTTGGTGGAAATCCTAGGCAAACCCAGAACCCTCTCAAACACTCAAAATTTTCTCTCTCTCTCTCAATCATCATACACGTTCATTTTTCTCTCTAGATACCAAGGGAAACTCTGAACTTTGAAGGGGAAACTTAAGAAACCAAGCTGGGATTTGAGCTGAAGGGAACTGGGGAATTAAAGCTAGGTACAACTGGATGATCACTAAAGGTTGAAGCTTCAAATTGAGGTAAGAATTCTATTCTGTTCTGCTGAAATTTAGATTTGTTAGGCTGAATCTGTTTAGGTTTCTAGTAAAGAGTTATTGTTGGTTGAGATGATGGGATCAGTAGAATTTTTGGATATTTTATTCTTAAGATATGTGATTAAGAGTCCTAGGCTCATTTTTGGACTTGGTTTGGGTTTGGGGAGTATAATTGAGGTTGAATTTTGAGGATTTAGCTGGGAAAAATGCTGGAAAACCCAGGGGATTCTGGGTTCATGGGGGAGCGCCGCGTCCCCAGATGGCCTTGGGAGGGATGCTGACTATAGGCCCATCCGCGACCCTAAGAGGAAAGTCACGGCCTACCTCCCCCAGAAACAAGAGGTTTCGCCTCTGAATTGAGGCACGCTGCGACCCTCAGGGCTAGGTCGCAGCCCGCCTAGGCAGTTTTGGTCTAGGGTTGATTTTAGGCTCGTAGGGGCTCGGGGAGTCAAACCTAAGCGCTCGAGACGAATTCTACTACTCGGTTTAGTAGAATTCGAGGTCCCGAAGGCTAGTTTTGTTTCCTAAACATTTATTTGGATTAGAGATTGATAATTATTCATGGTTATTTGTGACTAGGATTATCGTTAAGGCTTAGGACTGAGGATCATGCTCGGAACCACTCTTTATTTGCTGCTCGGGATTCGAGGTAAGAAAACTGCACCCATGAGGTTGTGTTTGGGGGACTAAGGTTCCCTGTAATTGAATATATGTATTGTGTGGATGTATGGCTGTTGTATGCAATATGAAAGTACAACCTAAGGGTGCCGAAGCTGATGATAAGCGTGTTGAACGCAACTCGACCTAAGCGAGTTGGGATCAGCTATATAACCAGCGGGCTCGACCTAAGGGCGTCGACTCTTAATTTTTTGTGATATTGATCGAAATATATGTTGAAAGTGTATGTTTATCGTTGTATAGCTTTATATTTGTATTCCCCTGATTAGTTGAATTGATTGGATTAAAGATGATTACATGCTCTTGTTGCTATTCATGTTTGATGTTTATGGTGTTCTTGTTGGGCCTTGGCTCACAGGTGCTACTTGGTGCAGGTAAAGGCAAAGGGAAACTAGACCAACCATGAGTTGGAGAGCTCTAGAGGCGGAGTGTACATCGTCAGCCACTCGACTGCCACGGCCGAGGGAAAGTTACAGGAATAGAGCTCTAAATTGTATTTTGCCATTAGACTGGCTTTTGTTGTATCAACTTTTGAGACTTGAGTTACAAGGAATGACCGGTTAACATCCTAGATAGAGGGATGAAGCAATTACGGTCCAAGAGTATTTCGATAGTCAAAGTCCTATGGAGTAATAGTTCTGAAAGGGAGGCAACGTGTGAGTTGGAGGAAGACATGCGAGACCGGTATCCATAATTATTTGGTAAGTAAATTTCGAGGACGAAATTATTTTTAGTAGGGGAGAATTGTAGAGTCAAAGAACTTTACTTAGCTAGTTAGATAGTAGTAGTAGTAATAGCTAGTAATAGTTGTAGTATGTTTATTACTGTGGATTTCAGTTCAAGCCGGGACTTAGTTGGACACTCGTAGCAACACTTGTAGATTTTATACGTTTAACCTATAGTTTAAGAATATTAATTATAACCTAAGGTTTGATTAATATGACTGATTATGAAGATGATATTTATTATACTATAAGGTTTAGATAGACCCAATAAGATAATGACATTTGTCATGTGCATGTTTAATGAGGAATTAAGTATTTTTTAGGAATAGTTTATTAAGAGTAATATTTGAAAATCCCAGAGTCTGCCAGCAGCTTTGAAATCGTTATAGGACTCAGTCAAAGCTGTTTACTCAATTCAAATTAGGCTGAAAAAGTGTAATTATGTGTAAAATATGCCAGCGTATGCCGATATATCGCCATTCGGGGAATACGAAAACACGTGAACTTCGCACGAACACTTCGACGAGCCTCGAGAATATGAGCCCAGGCGATATATCGCCTACTAGGGGTGATATATCGGCTCTAGGGCATCATTTTTGAATAATTTTGAAACTGAGTTCATTTTAATCCTTAACCTCTTGATAAGTCCAGAATCTTTTTGACCGAGTCTTAAGCCTCTGCTGAACGAATCTTCAAATGTTTTTCAATTAAAAAGTCATTATTTTTATTCAAGATAAATGAAGATATTTTCATTCTTGAACTCTATAAATAGGACCTAGTACCCAGCCATTTATTCATTCATCAAGCTGAGTTCAGAGCCTTCAAGCTGCTAGGTTTACTTTAGAGTGTTAAACACTTGGATTGGGGTTATAAGCTTTATCATCTTAAGCTTATTAAACACTTGGGAAGTAAGGTTAATAGTGTGTTTTTTTCGATATCGAGGTGTAGTTCGGTTATAGTGCATTCAAAGGTATTCCTATTCCTAGTTCATTTCTGTATGTTTCATTAGTTTCTTATAGTTTTCTCTACTTAAATCCTAACTCGTTGTTTTCCATTCTTGGTTAGGTATTTAAGTTCTTTGAACTTAAGATTTCATTTTGGTGAGTTTCTTCTCGGTGGTTTAGTTCATTCCTTTTCATCTCTTTTCTTTTAGAATACTCACCTTTCTATTAATGGTTTTTAGGAGTGTTCCAAAACCCCTTCCTTGTTCTCGTATCCCGGTATTTGGTAAGGAAAATAGGATAGTTCCTATGTGATATGTGCTATGTTATATAATATGTTATGATTATGCTATAGTATGATTTTATGTGTTATGATATATGTATGTTTTGGGGCTTATAGTTGCTATATAGCAAACCCCAACACTTTTATGTTTTTTGGGGATTATAGTTGCTTAACTAGCAAACCTCATTGTAGATTGAGGCTTATAGTTGCTTAGTTAGCAAACCCCAATAGTCACCATGTACATGGGTTAGAATTATGATATATGTGTTATAGTATATGATATATGTTCATAGTTTATGTGTATGATTATGTTTCATGCGTGTAGTAAATTTTCCTTGCTGGGCATTAGGCTCATTCCTTTATGTTTTATATGTGCAGGAAAATAATTTTGGCGGCGGGAAGATTCTTGACGGCTTGGGAATGTGTATTGAGGGAGAATGGAATCGGCGGATTGTGTGAACGATTCGAGGATGAAGTTATTTAAGTCTTTTAAATTATGATTTATATGTATTTTCCGCACTTGATTTTGTAACCAACTTCTTTAAGTTTTAAGTCATGTTTTATTTTATGTTTCAAACAATGGGATCCCATATCATGTTCTGAATTTTATGTTAACCTTTGTTTTACAGTTTCTAATAAACTTATCACTATTTCATATGTATGTTTTCTTAAGCTTAGTATCTATGTATAGTACTTATTAATGGTCCAAAGTCTAGAATAAGTTGGCTCATTACATTTAATAAGCTTAAGATGATAAAGCTTATAACCCCAACCCAAGTGTTTATCACTCAAAAGTAAACCTAGCAGCTTGCAGGCTCTGAACTCAGCTTGAAGAATGAGAGAAATGGCTGGGTACTAGGTCCTATTTATAGAGTTCCAAGAGTGAAAATATCTTCTTTTAGCTTGAATAAAAAAATAATGAATATTTAATTGAAAAACATTTGAATATTCGTTCAGCAGAGGCTTAAGACTCGGTCAAAATGTTCAGAGGCTTGCTAAGAGGTTGAGTGTTGAATTGAGCTCGGTTTCAAAACCATTTGAAAATCTTGCCCTAGGGCCGATATATCGCTCATTGTAGGCGATATATCGCCTGGGCCTATATCTCGAGGCTCGACGATGCGTTTGTTCGAAGTTACGTGTTTTTCGTATTCCCCGTGTGGCGATATATCACCCCTAGAGTTGCGATATATCGGCATACGCTGAAATATTATACACGTAATTGCACTTTTTCAACCTAATTTGAATTGGGTAAACAACTTTGACGGAGTCATATAACGTTTTTAAAGCTGCTGGCAGATTCTGGGGTTTTCAAATATTTCTCTTATAAAACTATTCCTCAAAAATACTTAATTTATCAATAAACATGCACATGACAAGTGTCATGGTCTTATTAGTTCTATCTAAACCTTATAGTATAATAAATATCATCTTCATGATCAGCTATATTAATCAAACCTTATGTTATAATTAATATTCTTAAACTATAGGTTAAACTGATAAAATCTATAAGTGTTGCTACAAGTGTTCAACTAAGTCCCGGCTTGAACTAAAATCCACATTAATAAACATACTATAACTACTATTAGCTATTGCTACTACTACTACTACTTTCTAACTAGCTAAGTAAAATTCTTGGCCTCTACAATTCTCCCCTACTAAAAAGAATTTCGTCCTTGAAATTTACTTACCAAAAAATTCCGAATACCGGGCTTGCATGTCCTCCTCCAACTCCCACATTGCCTCCCATTTAGAACTATTACTCCATAGGACTTTGACTATCGGAATACTCTAGGACCATAACTGCTTCATTTCTCTATCTAGGATGCTAACTGGTCATTCCTCGTAACTCAAGTCTTTCTGGAGTGCTATTGTATCATACTTGAGGACGTGAGATGGGTCTGATACATACTTTCATAGCATTGAGATGTGGAACACTTTGTGGCTATCAGCTAGGGCTGGCGGTAGGGCTAATCTATATGCAACTGCTCCCACTTTGTCCAATATCTCAAAAGGACCTATAAACCGGGGAAGAAGCTTGCCTTTCTTCCCAAACCACTTCACACCTTTCATAGGAGATATCTTTAGGAAGACTTGATTTCCGACTTTAAATTCCACATCACGTCACTTGGCATCCGCATAGCTTTTCTGATGGCTTTGAGCAGTGAGCATACACTTTCTAATCAGCGCTACTGCTTCCTGAGCTTTTCTAATAGCTTTGGGACCAAGAAGCTGCCTTTCTCCTACCTCATCCCAATGTAACGGCAATCTGCACCTTCTTCCATAAAGTAACTCATAAGGTGCCATCCCGATCGTTGACTGGTAGCTATTGTTGTAGGAGAACTCTATTAGCGATAAGTACTTATTCCATGATCCTCCAAAATCAAGTACACAAGCGTGCAACATATCTTCTAAAATCTGTATGGTGCGCCCGGACTGACCATCTGTCTGAGGATAAAATGTCGTACTAAGACTTAACTTAGTACCCATGACTTGCTGTAATCACCGATCCTCTATCGGACATATTGTCTTAGGGATTCCATGCAACCGTACTATTTCTTGGACATAGATGTCTGCGTATTGATCTGCTGTGTATGAAGTCTTAACAGGCAGGAACTGAGCTGACTTGGTTAGTTTATCTATTACTACCCAAGCCGAATCATGCTGCTTATTCGTTCGTGGCAAACTTGTCACGAAATCCATAGCTATATTGTCCCATTTCCATTCTGGTATGCTAAGTGGTTGCAATAAGCATATAGACCGCTGATGTTCTGTTTTCACTTGCTGGCATACTAAACATTTAGACACAAATTCTGCTATATCCTTCTTCATTCCTGGCCACCAATATATTGCCTTAATGTCATGAGTCATCTTAGTCGACCCTGGGTGAACTGAGTATGGGGTACTGTGCACTTCTTCTAAAATCTTTATCTTAATCCTTTGATCATTTGGCACGCATAGCTGATCCTTATATCTCAATAACCCTTGACCTGATATTGAGAAATATGTGGCCTTACCTTCTCTAACTGCATCTATATGTGCCACTAATGTGACATCATGCCTTTTCCCAATCCATATATCTTCTAATAGATTTGACTGGATAGACAAATTAGCCAGCTTACCGATGACTAGTTCTATTCTGGCATTGATCAGCTCCTACTGTAGCGGCTTTTCTATTCCGGTTAGTGCTTCTAGAATTTCATAACTCTTCCTACTTAGTGCATTAGCAACTACGTTTGCCTTCCCCGGGTGGTATAGAATTTCACAGTCATAATCCTTCACTAGCTCTAACCACATGCGCTGCCTCATGTTGAGCTCCTTCTGAGTGAAGAAATACTTTAAGCTTTTGTGATCCGTATAAATCTCACACCGTTCTCCATAAAGATAATGGGGCCAGATGTTTAACGCAAATACCACCGCTGCCAACTCGATATCGTGAGTTGGATAGCGTTGCTCGTACTCCTTCAGCTGCCTTGAGGCATAGGTTATTACCTTGTCATTCTACATCACCACACAACCCAACCCTTGCTTCGACGCATCATAGTAGACTACAAACTTGTCATTGGGTGTTGGTACACAAAGCACTGGTGCTGAGCATAGCTTATCTTTAAGTAACTGGAAGCTCTCTTCACACTTATCAGTCCAGTTGAACCTTTGTTGTTTCTGAGTCAGGTTGGTGAGCGGAGTGGCTATCTTAGAAAAGCCTTCTAAAAACCTCCGATAATAACCTGCTAAACCCAGAAAGCTTCTTACCTCTGATGCGTTCTTTAGTCTTTGAAAATCCTTCACAGCCTCTACCTTTGATGGGTCTACTGCAACTCCGTCCTTGGATACAATGTGCCCAAGGAATGCAACTTGCGAAAGCCAAAATTCACACCTCTTGAACTTGGCATAAAGTTAATGATCCTTTAGTCATCATAAAGTCATTCTTAAATGTTCTTCGTGCTCGAATTCATCCTTTGAGTACACCAAGATGTCGTCGATGAACACTACGAAGAATTTATCCAAGTAGTCCTTAAAGACCCTATTCATTAAGTCCATAAACGCGGCTGGAGCGTTGGTAAGACCAAAAGGCATAACTAAAAACTCGTAATCCCCATAACGAGTTCTAAAAGCTATCTTAGGAATGTCCTATTCTCGTACCTTGAGCTGGTGATACCTGGACCATAGATCAATCTTTGAAAACACGGTCACGCCTCGAAATTGATCAAACAAATCGTCAATCCAGGGTAGCAAGTACTTATTCTTAATCGTCACCTTATTCAGCTCGCGATAATCTATACACATCTGCATGCTTCCGTCCTTTTTCTTCACAAATAGAACCGATGCTCCCCATGGCGAATGGCTCGGTCTAATGAAACCCAAGTCTTGGAGTTCTTGTAGCTGCGTATTTAACTCCTTGAGTTCGGTAGGTGCCATCCGGTATGGTGCCTTGGAGATAGGCTCGGTGCCCGGTACTAATTCGATTGTGAAGTCAATTTCCCGAGTCGGCGGCAACCCTGGTAAGTCATCGGGAAATACTTTTGGGAATTCTCTTACAATGCAGACGTCTCCAACCTTAAGTGGTGTTTCCTTTACCACATCTGTGATGCTGGCTAAGAATGCTTGACATCCTTTTTCTATCATCCTTTGAGCTTTGAGAGATGATATTAGCGGTGTGCATAATCTTGAAACTTGTCCAATGAAGCATAGTCTCTGGCAGTCAGGAGTCTCGAACGTCACTTTCTTGCGTTTGCAGTCGATGGTTGCGCCATGCCTTGCTAACTAGTCCATGCCTAGTATCACATCGAAGTCTTTGATCTCCAGTTCTATCAGGTCTCCGTCTAGTTCCACCTCCTCAATCTTGATTGGTACGCCTCGTACTATCCGTGATGATAGAACTACTTTGGCCGAAGGCAACTCTATTACAATCCTAGTTCTAAATCTTTCACAAGGTTTGTCTAGTTTTTCTATCATTCCTAATGAGATATATGAATGAGTGGCTCCCGAATCAATTAATACAAAACCTATATTATTGAGGATAGAAACTTGACCTGTGACCACTTTATTGCTAGCATCAGCTTCTCCTTGGGTTAGGGCATATACCCTGGCAGGAACCATCTTGTCTTCCTTTTTCCCTTCTGGCTTGAGCTGGGGACAGTCTCTCTTCTGGTGTCCTTCTTGACCACAGTTGTAGCATCCCTTGGTGTTTGCCCGACATTCCCTAGGATGTTTCATCTAGCTCTTAGCACATTGCGGGTATTCTACATAACCCGGCCTATTACCTCCATTATTCGTCCTTGCCCTTTTATCACTATCGGACTACTTATTGTCAGGATGCCTTCTTTAATGACCGTTATTGTTGTTGCTGGATTGATTGTTGTTGTTGTTGTGGTTGTTGTTCTGACTAGTCTGAGGTTGACTCTGCTGTTTAGGCTCAGGCTTACTGGCTTCTTCTTTACTAACATTTTCCTGAAACCTTTCTACTTCTATTGTTGTTTCTAGAACATCGGCATAGGTAGTATTTCCTGGGTTTGCTAGCTTAACCCCTAGCTTAATCTTCGGTCAAAGTACTTTAACAATCTTGGTCACCCTCATAAAGTCAGTTGGAACCATTTCCGATGCAAACTTAGCTAATCGGTCCAATTGTTGAGCATATTCTGCCACTGATAAACTCCCGTGCTTCAGACCAGTGAATTCCTCGACTCTTGAAGCGATGACTGCTGAATTGTAGTACTTTTTGTGGAATAGCTCCACAAATTGGGTCCAAGTCATGGTGGCAACATCATGAGTTTGCTGAACTAAGTCCCACCATGTTCTGGCATCTTTCTTGGGCAGAGATGAAATGCATGATATGCAGTCCGTGTTGCCTAGATTCATGTGCGTCAGGATTGGCTCCACATTTTTGAGCCATTCTTTCGCCTTGAAGGGGTCTGTAGTCCCTTCAAAGTTTAGAGCGTGTTGCTTACGAAACCACTCATAAACTGGCTCCATGTGCTAAGCTGGGTATGGCGCATAGTTCGCCACTGGCCATCCCCCATACGGACCAACTCGATGGGGTGCTGGGGCCATTTGTTGAGGCTGTGGTGGAGGCGAAGGCTGAGTCTGAGGCTGAGCCTGTTGTCACTGTTGCTGGAATAGTTCCTCAACTTGTTGTCGCAGTCTGGCAATTTACGTATTGTTGTCAACCGGTGGCGGCGGCAGCGCATTTTTGTTGGCAGTAGCACGCACTCCCCTTCTGCGAACTAGAGGGGCTTCATTGCTCTCAGGAGCAGGGTTGGAGGTATTGCCATTGGTGCAAGCAGATCTTCGGAGCGACATCTCAGCAGAGTTCTAACAATTGAGAAAAACATGTTAGAACTTTACCCTAATAGGCTCTAAGGCAAAAACTTAATCTAAACAAACATAACTCGGACCTAATAATTGTGACTTCTTATGAAAATTATATAAGTCTTTTTTATTATTAGAGTGGGTTTCTATACTTAGAAAAATGAGCCATCTTTATTGTTTTCTAAGTCTGTTTCTAATCATCCTATATGACTTAATTCTCAGGCTCGAAACTCATCGTTGTTCCAAAGTTGACCATATAGAGGGAGGGCTGGGATCAGTAAAATAGTTCCCACTACTATGGCCCCCTAACTCTCAATATGGAACTCAGTCCATTGATTTGTATCCACCCTCACCGAACTTACTCATTATTTATTAGATTTATTATTTATTATGATTGTAAAAGAAAATCAAACTCATACATGTTAACAAAATAACAATGATATTAATTTGGAAAAAAAGTTTTCACTATTTACTATCATAAATGCAAATAAACAAAATAAACAAGGAAACTAATCTATTCTAAAAATTGGGATCTTCTACATCCGATCCTTCATCTAACATATCATCATCTATCTCTTCATAGTCATCATTGTCTTGTTCCTCAAAATTCCCTCGAGGAAGATTCGTAAAAATTCTATGTTTTTGCTCATTTGTAAATTGAAATTCCATTTTAGAAGTGAACCTAAGTATGAGAAAATAATATCTCATAGCTACCGGTAATTCATCTTCATCATCTATCGTCTCCCAAATATCTTCTAAGGCTGCAATCACAGTTGGATAATCTTTAAAAAGTCTAATTACTAAAAAATATTTCTCTGTTGATCTCATCATGATCTGCTTAGTTTCTTGGAGGTGACCTATCTCCCTGTGGAACAAAAGTAGGCTCGAATATCCTCATAAGTTCATGCTCCATTCATTCTTAACTAAAACATAAAGGCTAAAATTGTTAGCTATACATATAAACATAATAACTATAATCATAATCGCCTACTTGGCGGTTAGATTCGGAGCTTGAGTGTGTGTATCAAGGAGAACTTCATGCGAATGAACCGTTGCTCTGATACCAACTGTAATGACCCAACTAATTCTAAGACTTTGGACCATTAAAACTACTATACATAGACACTATTCTTAAGAAAACATACATACGAAACATTCATAACTTTATTAAAAACAATAAAGTAAAAGTTAAAATACATAATTCGGGCATGGTATGGGATCCCATTATTTTAAAAATAAAACAATTACTTAAATCTTAAATAAATTTGTTACAAAACCAAGTGCGGAAAATACATAGAAAACATAATTAAAAAAACTAAAAACAACGTCATCCTCGAATCGTTCACACAGTCCACCGAATCCATTCTTCCTCAATACACAACCCCAAGCTGCCAAGAACCCTTCCGCCGCCATAACTATTTTCCTGCACATATAAAAATAAAGGATGAGCCTAATGCCTAGCAAGGAAAATATACTAAATGCATAAAACATACACATAAACTATATCATAAACATATACTATAACATATGTCATATATTACTACAATGGCCATCATACCTCTTGGGGCTTGTTAACTAAGCAAGTCATATGCCCAATAGATTTATGGGGCTTGCTAGCTAAGCAAGTCATGTGCCCATAAATCATTGGGGCTTGCTAGCTAGACAAGTCATTTGGCCAAGGCTATAAACATACTATACATAAAGTTAACATATCATAACACCACATAAGATAACATAACATATAACGTAAGCATAACATATCATACAAACATATAAGGTCTATCCTAAGGACGGGATTTGGAACACTCCTAAAACCAACAAGAAGAATGTGAGTTTCTAAAGAAAAGAGATGATAAAGACATGAACTAATCCACCGAGAAGAAGAGCTTACCAAAAGGAAACCTTAAGTTCAAAGATCCTAAATACCTAACCAAGAGTGGAAAAACAGCGAGTTAAGATTTGAGTAAAGAAAACTATAAGAAATTGATGAAACATACAGAAATGAACTAGGAATAGGAATACCTTTGAATGCACTAGAACCGAACTACACCTTGATATTGAAAAATACACTATTATCTTACTTCCCAAGTGTTTAATAAGCTTAAGATGATAAAGCTTATAACCCTAACCCAAGTGTTTATCACTCAAAAGTAAACCTAGCAGCTTGAAGGCTCTAAACTCAGCTTGAAGAATGAGAGAAATGGCTGGGTACTAGGTCCTATTTATAGAGTTCCAAGAGTAAAAATATCTTATTTTAGCTTGAATAAAAAAATAATGAATATTTAATTGAAAAACATTTGAATATTCGTTCAGCAGAGGCTTAAGACTCGGTCAAAAGGTTCAGAGGCTTGCTAAGAGGTTGAGTGTTGAATTGAGCTCAGTTTCAAAACCATTTGAAAATCCTGCCCTAGGGCTGATATATTGCCCATTGTAGGCGATATATCGCCTGGGCCTATGTCCCGAGGCTCGACGATGCGTTTGTGCGAAGTTACGTGTTTTTCGTATTCCCTGTGTGGCGATATATCGCCCCTAGAGCTGCGATATATCGACATACGCTGAAATATTATACACGTAATTGCACTTTTTCAGCCTAATTTGAATTGGGTAAATAGCTTTGACTGAGTCATATAACGTTTTTAAAGCTGCTGGCAGATTCTGGGGTTTTGAAATATTTCTCTTATAAAACTATTTCTCAAAAATACTTAATTTCTCAATAAACATGCACAGGACAAGTGTCATGGTCTTATTAGTTCTATCTAAACCTTATAGTATAATAAATATCATCTTCATGATCAACTATATTAATCAAACCTTATTTTATAATTAATATTCTTAAACTATAGGTTAAACTTATAAAATCTATAAGTGTTGCTACGAGTGTTTAACTAAGTCCCGGCTTGAACCAAAATGCACAGTAATAAACATACTATAACTACTATTAGCTATTACTACTACTACTACTATCTAACTAGCTAAGGAAAATTCTTGGACTCTACAAGTTAAGATATATGTTTTATAGTGTATGTTTTGTTATGATCTTATGTTTACGTTTTATGCTATATATATATGTTGGTAGATTTTCTTTGCTGGGCATTAGGCTCATTCCTTTTTCTTTTAGTGTGATGCAGGAAACTAGATACGGAGGCGGAAGGATTCTTTGGTGGCTTGACTTGTGTATTGAGGACGAATGGAATGAATGGGCTACGAGTCGATCGAGGATGACATTTTAGTTTAAAATTATGTTTTATGTTTTAAACAATGGGTGCCCATACCAAAATTCTATTTTACTTTGTATTTTCACAATATTATGTTGAAGTTTTAATAAAGTTATTATTATTTCTTATGTATATGTTCTTCAAAGTAATAGCTATGTTTAGTAGTTCTAACGGTCCAAGGTCTTAGAATAGTTGGGTCATTACAGTTGGTATCAGAGCAACGGTCCATTTACATGAAGTTCTCCTTGATACACACGCTCAAGCTCCGAATCTAACCTCCAATGTAAGTATTTATGTTTTAGTTATTATGTTTATGTGTTTTAGCTAACGTTTTAGTCTTATGTTTTCAGTTAAAGATATGGATGGAGCTTTAACATATAATGATATCCGAGACATTAACGCCTTAAAAAGGATTAGAGAACCAATAAATACAGTAGGAATATTGGAAAGACACTCGGAGATTTCTTTTATTTCATAATCAAATAGTTCATCTCCAAACAACTAAGCAAATAATGACGAGAGATACGAAACAATATATTTTAGTAATTAGGCTTTTTAAAGATTTTCCTTTTGTAATTGCTGCTTTGGAAGAAATATGGGAGACAATAGATATTGAAGATGAAATACCAGTGGCGGTGAGATATTATTTTCTCATAATTAGGTTTGCCTCTAAGATGGAATTTCAATTCACAAGAGAACAAAAGAATAGAATCTTTACGAATCTTCCCCGAGGAATTTTTGAGGCTCACGAAAATGATGACTATGAAGAAATAGATGACGATATGTTAGATGAAGGATCTGATGTAGAAGATCCCGATTTTTAGAATAGATTAGTTTCTTTATTTGTTTTATTTATTATTTTGCCTTTATGATTGTACTTAGTGAAAACTGTTTTTCCAAATTAATATCATTGTTATTTTGATGACATGTATGAGTTTGATTTTATTTTGCAATCATAATAAATAATAAATATAATAAAAAATGACTAAGTTCAGTGAGGGTGGATACAAATCAATGAACCAGGGTTCTATATTGAGAGTTAGGGGGCCATAATAGTGGGAACGATTTTACTGACCCCAGCCCACCCTCAATATGGTTAACTTTGGATCAACGATGAGTTTCGAGCCTGAGAATTTAGTCATATAGGATAATTAGAAACACACTTAGAAAATAATAAAGATGGCTTATTTTTTTAAGTTTAGAAACACACCCTAATTATAAAGAATGCTTATACAATTCTTTTCATAAGAAGTCATAATTAATAGGTCCGAGTTATGTTTCCTTAAATTAAGTTTTTCTTTAGAGCCTATTAAGGTAAGTTCTAACATGTTTTTCTCGATTGTTAGAACTCTGCTGAAGATGTTGCTTAGAAGATCTTCTCGCAACAATGCCAATGCCTCCAACGTTGCCCCTGAGACGAATGAAGCCCCTCTAGTTCGCAGAAGGGGAAGGCGTGCAACCAATGCTGCTGTTAATGAAGGTGCGTCGCCACCGCTGCCGGTCGACACCACTGCAGAAATTTCCAGGCTACGACAGCAAGTTGAGGAATTACTGCAACAACAACGACCACAGGCTCAGCCTCAGCCTCAAACTCATCCGGAACCACAGCCTTAGAAAATGGCTCAAGCACCCCATCAAGTAGGTCCTTATAGGGGATGGCCAATGGCGAACTATGCACCATACCCATCTCAGCACATGGAGCCAATCTACGAGCGATTTCGTAAGCAACACGCTCCAAAATTTGAAAGGACAACCGACCCCTTCGAGGCAGAAGAATGGGTTTGCAATATAGAGTCAATCCTAATGCACATGAATCTCGGCAACGCGGACCGCATATCCTGCGTTTCGTCTCTGCTCAAGAAGGACGCTAGAATATGGTGGGACCTGGTACAGCAGACTCATGATGTCACCACCATGACTTGGACCAGATTTGTGGAGTTGTTCCACAAAAAGTACTAAAACTCAGCTGTCATCGCTACAAGGGTCGAGGAATTCGTTGGTCTAAAGCAAGGAAGTTTATCAGTAGCAGAATATGCTCGACAATTCGACCGATTAGCAAAGTTTGCACCAGAAATGGTTCCAACTGACTTTCTGAGGATGACCAAGTTTGTTAGAGGACTTAGACCAAAGATTGAGCTAGGTGTTAAGCTAGGAAACCTGGGAAATACTACTTATGCTGATGCTATAGAAACGCCAATAGAAGTGGAAAGGCTCCAGGCGAATGTTATTAAAGAAGAGGCCAGTAAGCCTGAGTCAAAACAGCAACCTCAGAATGGTCGGAACAACCAGCAGTCCAACAATAGTAATGGTCAGAAGAGACAACATCCTGACAATAACCAGTCTGACAACGATAAAAGGGCACAGATGAATAATGGAGGTAATAGGCTGGGTTATGTAGAATACCCGCAATGTGCTAAATGCCAAAAGAAACATCCTAGCGAATGTCGTGCAAACACTAAGGGATGCTACAACTGTGGTCAGGAAGGTCATCAAAAGAAAGAGTGTCCTCAGCTCAAGCCAGAGGGAAAAAGAGACGACAAGATGGTTCCTGCCAGGATTTTTTCCTTAACCTAAGGAGAAGTTGATGCTAGCAATAAAGTGGTTACAGGTCAAGTTTCTATCCTCAATAATGTATGTTCTGTATTATTTGATTCGGGAGCCACTTATTCGTATATCTTGTTAGGAATTATAGAAAAATTAGACAAACCTTGTGAAAGATTTAGAACTAGGTTTGGAACAGAATTACCTTATGGTGAAATAGTCCTATCATCACGGGTAGTACGAGGCGTACCGATCAAGATTGAGGACATAGAATTAGAAGGAGACCTGATAGAACTGGAGATTAAAGACTTTGACGTGACATTAGGAATGGACTGGCTAGCAAAGCATGGCACAACCATCGACTGCAAACGCAAGAAAGTAACATTCGAGACTTCTGACGGTCGAAGACTATGCTTTATGGGAAATGATTCAGGTCTTCGCACACCGCTCATTTCGTCACTCAAAGCTTAGAAGATGATAGAAAAAGGATGTCAAGCATTCTTTGCTACCATTATGGATGTGGTATAAGAAACACCGCTAAAAGTTGGAGACGTTCATATTGTAAAGGAATTTCCAGAAGTATTTCCTGTCGACTTACTAGGGTTGCCGCCGACTTGGGAAATTGACTTCACAATCGAACTAGTACCGGGCACCGAGCCTATCTCCAAGGCACCATATCATATGGCACCTACCGAACTCAAGGAGTTAAAGACCCAGCTACAAGAACTCTTAGACTTGGGATTCATTAGACCGAGCCATTCGCCATGGGGAGCACCGGTTCTATTTGCAAAGAAGAAGGACGGAAGTATGCGGATGCGCATTGATTACCGCGAGCTGAATAAGGTGTCGATTAAGAACAAGTACCCGCTACCCCGGATTGACGACTTGTTTGATCAATTCCGAGGAGCGACCGTGTTCTCAAAGATTGATTTACGGTCTGGGTATCATCAGCTCAAGGTACGGGAAGAAGACATTCCTAAGACAACTTTTAGAACTTGTTATGGGCACTACGAGTTTTTAGTTATGTCTTTTGGTCTTACCAATGCTCTAACCGTATTTATGGACTTAATGAATAGGGTCTTTAAGGACTACTTGGATAAATTCGTCGTAGTGTTCATCGACGATATCTTGGTGTACTCAAAGGATAAAAGTCGAGAATGAGAAACATTTTAGGTTAACCTTGTTACTACTAAATGAGCATCAACTATAAGCCAAATTCAAGAAGTGCGAATTTTGGCTTTCACAAGTAGCATTTCTCGGCCACATAGTATCCAAGTACGAAATTGCTGTAGACCCATCTAAAGTAGAGGCTGTGAAGGATTGGCCAAGAACGAAGAATGCATCAGAAGTAAGAAGTTTTCTGGGACTAGCAGGTTATTATCGGAGGTTTGTAGAGGGTTTTTCTAAGATAGCCAATCCTCTTACCAATCTGACCCGGAAGCAGCAAAGGTTCAACTGGACGGATAAGTGTGAAGAGAGCTTCCAGTTGCTTAAGGATAAGTTATGCTCAACACTAGTACTTTGTGTGCGTCGAAGCAAGGATTGGTTTGTGTGCTGATGCAGAATGACAAGGTGATAGCCTACACCTCAAGGCAATTGAAGGAATACGAGCAACGCTATCCAACACACGGTATGGAGTTGGCAACGGTGGTCTTTGCATTAAAAATCTGGCACCAATATCTTTATGGAGAACAATGTGAGATCTATACGGACCATAAAAGCTTAAAGTCTTTCTTCACGCAAAAGGAGCTCAACATGAGGCAGCGTAGGTGATTACGACTGCAAAATTTTATACCACCTGGGAAAAGCAAACGTAGTTGCTGATGCGCTAAGTAGGAAGAACTATGGAAGTCTAGCATCATTAGCTGGAATAGAAAAGCTGCTACAACAGGAGCTGATCAATGCTGGAATAGAAGTAGTCATTAGTAAATTGGCTAACTTGTCCATCCAGTCAAGTCTGTTAGAAGATATACGGATTGGGCAAGGGCATGATGACACGTTAGTAGCACATATGGATACAGTTAGAGAAGGGAAGGCCACATATTTCTCAATATCAGAACAAGGTTTATTGAGATATAAGGGTCGGGTATGCGTGCCAAATGATCAATGGATTAAGGTGAAGATTCTAGAAGAAGCACACAATACCCCATACTCAGTTCACCCAGGGTCGACTAAGATGACTCATGATCTTAAGGCAATGTAATGGTGGCCAGGAATCAAGAAGGATATAGCAGAGTACGTGTCTAAATGTTTGGTATGCCAGCAAGTGAAAGCAGAACATCAGCGGCCTGCAGGCTTATTGCAACCACTTAGCATTCCAGAATGGAAATGGGATGACATAGCTATGGATTTCGTGACGGTTTTGCCTCGAACGAATAATCAGCACGACTCGGCTTGGGTAGTAATAGATAGACTGACCAAGTTAGCTCATTTTCTGCCTGTCAAGACTTCATATACAGTAGAACAATACGCAGACATTTATGTTCCAGAAATAGTAAGACTGCATGGAATCCCTAAGACTATAGTGTTCGATGGAGGATTGGTATTTACATCAAGATTTCGGGGAAGCTTGTAGCAAGCCATGGGTGCTAAGGTAAGCCTTAGTATAGCAATTCATCCTCAAACAGACAGTCAGTCCGAGCGTACCATACAAATTTTAGAAGATATGTTATGCGCTTGTGTACTTGATTTCGAAGGATCATGGAGTAAGTATTTGCCACTGATAGAATTCTCCTACAACAATAGCTACCAATCAACAATCAGGATGGCACCCTATGAGTTACTATATGGAAGGAGATGTCGATCGTTGTTACATTGGGATGAAGTAGGAGAAAGGAAACTTCTTGGACCCGAAGCTGTTAGAGAAGCTCAAGATGCAGTAGCGCTGATTAGAAAGTGTATGCTCACTACTTAGAGTCATCAGAAAAGTTATGCGGATGCCAAGCGGCGTGACGTGGAATTCAAAGTTGGAGATCAAGTCTTCTTAAGGATATCTCCTATGAAAGGTGTAAAGCGGTTCGGGAAGAAAGGCAAGCTTAGTCCCAGGTTTATAGGTCCTTTTGAGATATTGGACAAAGTGGGAGCAGTTGCATATAGATTATCCCTACCGCCAGCTCTAGCAGATAGTCATAATGTGTTCCACATCTCGATGCTGCGTAGATATATGTTAGACCCATTTCACGTCCTCAAGTATGATACGATAGCACTTCAGAAAGACTTGAGTTATGAGGAACAACCAGTTAGCATCCTAGATAGAGGGATGAAGGAATTACGGTCTAAGAGTATTCTGATAATCAAAGTCCTATGGAGAAATAGTTCTGAATGGGAGGCAACGCGGGAGTTAGAGGAGGACATGCAAGCTCGGTATCCGGAATTGTTTGGTAAGTAAATTTTGGGGACAAAATTCTTTGTAGTAGGGGAGAATTGTAGAGTCCCAGAATGTTTACTTAGTTAGCTAGTTAGTAGTAGTTGTAGTATTCTAGATTTCGTGGATTTTGGTTCAAACCGGGACTTAGTTGGAAACTCCTAGACTTAGTTGGAAACTCCTAGCAACATTATGGATTTTATAATTTTATCCTATAGTTTAAGAATATTAATTATAACATAAGGTTTGATTAATATTGCTGGTCCTAGATATATTTTTTATTATAACCTAAGGTTTAGATAGAGCCAATAAGAACATGACACTTGTCTTGTACATGATTATTAAGGAATTAAGTATTTGAATGATAAAATAAGGATATAGCAACCTTAGCACCTACCAGAAACTGTTAGGGTCATATTTTGACTCAGTCAAAGTAGTTATCCAACCTTAATTATGCTGAAAAAGTGCAATTACGTGTTTAAAATATTCACATATGCCGATATATCGCAGCTAGGAGCCGATATATCGCCTGATGAAGGATACGGAAAACACGTTGACGTTGCACGATCATACGAACGGAGGCTCGGGACTAGGCCAGAGCCGATTTATCGCAACATAGGGGCGATATATCGCCTGGAGTGATATGATTTTTGAAACTTAGTTTTTTATTTTTATTTTAAAATAAACCTTAACTACTTAGACCTATCCCTGAATAGTTTTGACCGAGTCTTCAGCCTCTAATTGACGAATGTTCAAATATTTTCAATTATTATTCATTATTTTATTCAAATCAAAATTGGGTTAGTTTCACTCCTTACCTCTATAAATAGGACTTAGTACCCAGCCCTTCCTCTCATTCTTCAAGCTGTGATCAGAGACTCCAAGGTGCTAGTGTGACCATAGAGTGATAAACACTTGGGTTGGGAAAAAGCTTTGCCATTATTAAGCTTTATAAAATACTTGGGAAGTGAATTTTAGTGTATTTCGGTATTAAAGTTAGACCAATCCATAAGGTCAACTAAGGTACTCTTATTCTTTAAGTCCAGTTCTTTAAAATTCTTTAGTTTCTCTTAGTTCATTTTATCCAGATCCTAACTTTTGTTATTGGTTTTTTATTAGGTTCTTGAAACTCAAAGATCTTTCTTGGTAAGTTTTTTCTTGAAGGTTTAGTTTTCACATTTATTCTTTAGTCTTTAGATATACTCACCATTCTTATTGTTGGTTTTAGGAGTGTTCCAAGTCCCGCATTTGTTCTCAAATATCCCGGTTTTGGTAAGGAAAATAGGATAGTTTTTATATGCTTGTATGTTATGATTATGCTATAATATGTTATGTTATAATATGTTATGATATGTTATAAGTATATATGTTTTGGGGCTTATAGTTGCTTGAATAGCAAACCCCAACACTTTTATGTTCTTGGGGCTTATAGTTGCTTAGCTAGCAAACCTCATTGTATTTTGAGGCTTATAGTTGCTTAGCTAGCAAACCCCAATGTTTACCATGTACATGGGTTATAGCTAAGATATATGTGTTTATAGTGTATGTTTTGTTATGATCTTATGTTTACGTTTTATGTTATATATATGTTGGTAGATTTTTTTTGCTGGGCATTAGGCTCATTCCTTTTTCTTTTAGTGTGATGCAGGAAACTAGATATGGAGGCAGAAGGATTCTTGGTGGCTTAACTTGTGTATTGAGGACGAATGGAATGATTGGGCTGCGAGTCGATCGAGGATGACATTATTTTTTTTTAGTTTTTGAAATTATGTTTCTATGTATTTTCCGCATTTAGTTTGTAAACAAATTTATTTAGTTTAAAATTATGTTTTATGTTTTAAACAATGGGTACCCATACCAAAATTCTATTTTACTTTGTATTTTCACAATATTATGTTGAAGTTTTAATAAAGTTATTATTATTTCTTATGTATATGTTCTTCAAAGTAATAGCTATGTTTAGTAGTTCTAATGGTCCAAGGTCTTAGAATAGTTGGGTCATTACACCTTCTCATGTTCTTAGACCTAAATCAGGGAAACTTGATTCAAGGTCTGAAGTGTGCATTTTTGTGTGCTACGCTCTAGAAACAAGAGGCGGTTACTTCTATAGTCCCAAGGACCAAAAAGTTTTTGTTTCAACAAATGCGACATTCCTTGAACATGACTATATGAAAAACTATGAACCTCGGAGCATAGAAATTTTGGAGGAACTCACAGCTGATAAGATTCCATCACTTTCATCATCATCATTAAATGATAAACGATAAACCAAGGAAACCACTATTCCTGGAAAAGAAACCCCGGTGCAACGTTGTAGTGGGAGGATTGTGTGACAACCTGTTCTCTACGAACATGGGAAACATGTCCTTGTTTCTGATACAGACAATGATGATCCATTAAACCTTCAAAAAGGCAATGGATAATCCTAAAAAGGAGAAATGGAAAGAATCCATGAACCAAGAAATGTAATCTATGTATTGTTGGGGGAGAGTGAGATAAAACCACCTCAAGAAATAGAATCTACACAAAATTTGGATTAACAGAGACTTAAAAAAGATTGAGAAAGAACATGCGAACCCAAGTAGAACAATGGTGTTCTTCAACTTTGATGACGCTTCAAAACCGTAGGCAAGACCACCACTTTGAGCAAACCAAGACTTATACACTGTCACGCCCTACCTCCTTAGAGTCGTTACTAAGTGAGTTTAAAACGTGCAATTAACTCGCTAATCGAGGTTTTAGGTTAAAAGTGTAGCTAAATTGTAATAAAAGTCATATAATTTGAAAATGTAATCATTCGTTGAAATTATAAAGCGTTATACATTTGGGATCCCAAAATACTGTTTAGAAATGGAAATATGATTAAATTCGACTAAATGACAAAATTAAGTTTAATACAAAAGATCTCCCAAAAAAATACCCCTGGTCGTGGCAGCCAGGCAAGCCGAACATGTACACGCCACTTCATGCTCTCCGTACTCATGGTTTATCGACCTTTCCTTTGCCCTTACCTGCACCATAGAGCACTCGTGAGCCGAAACCCAGCAAGAAAACTCCACACAAGCAATCAACATATGCACAACTATCAATCAGCATATAACAAAGCCACCAACAGGCTAAACACATAACGACCATGCCGTCCCAGATGTTTTACCAGGCCCTGGGTTAAAGGTCTTCACCGTGAGGATATCCCAGGTATCCAATAGGGGTCTCACCCTGGAAACTTGCACTCCGCGTGCTTAACCCTGCTCTCGGCCCCTTGCCGTTCTCGCTTTCGTCGTTCCTAGCCCTTGTCGTTCATTCACAAATATGCATACATAGCATAAATTTAACAAATACTTATTCATATATAAACATAATCAATAGGGCTATGCCCTGCAACACAATCACATAGGGCCATTCTCTGCAATACAAACTATAGGGCCATGCCCTGCTCTATGGGTACAATAGTTTTCTTACATGTATCCAAGCTTCCCGAGCTCCGATATCCTGAGCACAGTCTTCTAGTCTGAGCCTCATTGAAAACCTAGTCACAACCTATCAACAACATCCATCCATAAAGTTCTAATCCATTAAATAACTTTAGGTTATAATTCTAGTCTCCAAGACCTTGAATTTTATCAATCCGGGTGATAAAATCCATCCCGAACCTTAACTTTTGGATTCCCAAGCCTAAAACCTTCTTGGGCTCCAAAAACCCACTAAATGTCGCGGCCCCAAGGCCCTATGTCGTGGCTCGCCTCAACCAGAGGCTCAGCCTCCCTTTTTCCCTTTGCGCGCCGCGACCCAACCTATAGGGTGTCGCGGTCCGCCCCTCTTCCTAACCTGCCAAACGTTCTAGAGGGCCACGGCTCACCAAGAACAATGTTGCAGCCCGACCCTTCAAACCCAAAAAAATCCCCCATTTCACAACTAGAACCAAGCCAATTTACCCTAAAATCAATCTTACAACTCAATTTAATCACCACAGTAGTTCTAGAATAGTCCCAACAACACAACCTAACAAAAAGCTAGCTTAAAACCCCATCAAATCCCAAATTCAATCTTCAACTTCAAAGACTTAAGAAAGCTAAAAACTCAGCCAATAATTATAGAATCTAAAGGCTAAAATCACAGTTCAAAGCTTACCTTATCCTCTACTTGAATTCACAAGTTGAAACTAAGCTAATCCCCAAGTTTAGAGCCCAAATTCCTTGCTTAATCTTCAATGTTTCCCTTGGTAAGGTTTAGAGAAAATAAGAGAGAGAAAATGGTGTTTGGGTCGGTTTACCAAGTTCTGAGTGTTTCCTAAGTTTTGTTTTATTTATCCTAGGTCACTTAAGTTACCTCCAAGGCTCGGGGTACCAAAAACGTCCTCGATGGAAAAATGGTAAATTTCCCCGATATCCCCTCCTATACGTTCTAACTTCAAATATATCTCCAAATATTTATTTTCATAACCCGATAACCCAATAAAATGTATAATGCCCAGAATACCCCCGACTAGCCCCGAGTCGGATTTCGGGTCCCGTTGTGACTTCCTAGCTAAATCGCTCCCCGGGACTGTCTAAGATCGTGCATCTCAAATATATCACCATTCGCACATGGTAAAGATCACAATAATCACAAAGATTACATTTATGCCCTTAACAGGCTAAAATTACAAACATGCTCCTAATAACCAAATGGGGCCCACATGCATATTTAATTCACCTAAACATGCATTTCTAATCACATATTGATCAAATTAACATATTAAAATAATAAATCACTTATTGCCCTCCAGGCATGCTAATCAAGGCCCTAAGCCTTATTAGCAAATTTGGGACGCTACATACACGTTACAAAACGCTGTCCTAATACTCTATTTCCCAGCCACCATGGATGCTTGAGGCTTTCTCTTGAGGAAATGAGGATTGAGATTGAACAAGCCTTCAACTCTCAAATTCAAGCATTTTCTTAGAGAGTTCCCTTTTTTTTTCATTATAGTAATTGGGAAGGGGTGACGAGAATTAAATTAGAGATACAATAAAAAAATTGTGACTAATCCCTCCCCTTCTCATCTTAATTTTTAGAATTCAAAATAAATTCGAAAAAGACTAAAAGTGGATTCACCCGCGTGAAACTAAGAACTTGGGTTTCCATGCTAAAAATTTAATTAATAATAGAGTGAGAAACAAAATGGACTAGCTGTGGCAACAATATTATATTCTTGGAGAAAACTAGAGATTCTTGGAGCTAGAGAGAAATTGGAGAGATTGTTCAAGTCTTCCAAAACATTATTTTGACCCTTATATAGAGTAGGCTCCGCCATTAGGTCTAACCAGTAGGATTAGACTTGAAAAACACGTCATTATGAGCATTTTACGTAATTCATATAATACAATAGGCGACGCGTCACCTGCATGCTGGCGATGTGTTGCCTGTTAGGGTTTCTTGAAACCCTAGGCTTCAGGCGATGTCTTGCCACTTGGGTGGCGTCGTATCGCCACCCTCTCTAACTTTGGACACTTCCAAAGGTCCTAAAAATACTCTAAATGCTACCAAACTTTTTGGGAACTCGTAGATACTCTCATGTATCACTTTGGACCCAAAATTGCATTTTATAAGTGTCTACAATTGAAGCTCAAATTTCATATCCTCATTATGTGAATTCTACTAAGTTTTTATACCTTGCTTGTATTTTAACACTTATCATTTGTATTTAACCAATCATAACATGTATTCCAATTCTGTCTGGGAACTTGTAAATCTACCTGAAGATGTTAGGCCCATTGGGTGCAAATGGATATACAAGAAGAAAATAGGTGTAGATGGGAAAGTAGAGACTTTCAAAGCAAGGCTAGTAGCCAAAGGCTACACTTAGAGAGAAGTTGTTGATTATGAAGAAACATTTTCTCATGTGGTCATGCTTAAATCCATTCACATCCTCTTATCCATAGCTGCCACCTATGACTATGAGATATGACAAATGGACCTCAAGACAACCTTTCAGAATGGCTATCTTGATGAAAGTATCTATATGGTACAACCAGAAGGGTTCATCAAGAATGGGGAAGATCAAAAGGTGTGCAAATTGCAAAAATCCATTTATGGAATAAAGCAAGCATCTAGATCTTGGAATATCACCTTTGATGAAACAATTAAAACATATGACTTCGAACAGAATGTCGACGAAGCATGTGTGACAAATACTTCAAAGGAAAAGTAGTTTTTTTTTCTAGTTCTTTACGTGGATGACATTTTCCTCATTGGCAACAATGTAGAGACATTTTCAAACGTGAAGAAGAGGTTAGTTGAAAATTTCCAATTGAAAGATTTGGGCAAGGCGAGCTATGTTCTGGGAATCCAAATCCTAAGGGATAGGATGTAATGACCCAACTAATTCTAGACTTTGGACCATTAAAACTACGTATACATAGACACTATTCTTAAGAAAACATACATGTGAACCATTCATAACTTTATTAAAAACTGTAAAGCAAAGGTTGAAATACATAAAATTTGGGGTATGATATGGGATCCCATTGTTTGAAAATAAAACATAACTTAAATCTTAAATAAATTCGTTACAAAATCAGGTGCGGAAAATACATAGAAAACATAATTGAAATAACTAAAAACAACTTCGTCCTCGAATCGTTCACGCAGTCCACCGAATCCATTCTCCCTCAATACACAATCCCAAACTGCCAAGAATCTTACCACCGCCATAAACGAATGAGCCTAATGCCCAGCAAGGAAAATCTACTACAAGCAGGAAACATAAACATAAACATAAACTATAAACTATAAACATATAACATATGACTATAAAGACATATACCATATAGGACTATACTATTAATGGCCATTAAAACATGATAAACCATCTACGTCCCCTGTCTAATATCTGAGGTAGGTTAGATCACATGATAATTTATGATAACCCATCTAGGTCCCCTGTCTAATATCTGAGGTAGGGTAATTCATAAATACAAATATAAAAATGATAAACACTAGGGCACTAAACAACTATGAGCCCTAGATAAAGCATAACATAACTACTATAGCATAAACATATTATTCATAAACATACACATAAGCATATAGAAACTATCCTATTTTCCTTACCAATACCGGGATGTGAGAACAAGGACGGGATTTTGGAACACTCCTAAAACCAACAATGAGAAGGTGAGTATTTCTAAAAGAATGAGATGAAAAGAAATGAACTAAACCACTAAGAAGATACTTACCGACAAGAAACCTCAAGTTCAAAGAACTTAGATGCCTAACCAAGAATGCAAAATATTGAGTTAGGATTTGAGTAGAGAAAAACTATATAAACTAATGAAACATACAAAATCGAACTAGGAATTGGAATACCTTTGAATGCACTATAATCGAACTACACCTCGATATCGAAATACACACTATTAACCTTACTTCCCAAGTGTTTAATAAGCTTAAGATGCTAAAGCTTATAACCCCCACCCAAGTGTTTAACACTCTAAAGTAAACCTAGCTGCTTGAAGGCTCTGAACTCAGCTTGAAGAATGAAAGAAATGGCTGGGTACTAGGTCCTATTTATAGAGTTCAAGAATGAAAAGATATTCTTTTAGCTTGAATAAAATAATGACTATTTAATTGAAAAACATTTGAATAATCTTTCAGCAGAGGCATAAGACTCAGTCAAAAGATTCTGAGGCTTATCAAGAGGTTATGGAATAAAATGAGCTCGGTTTCAAAATTGTTTGAAAAAGTTGCCCTAGAGCCCATAAATCGCCCATGGTAGGAGATATATCGCATAGGCTTATATTCCCGAGGCTCATCAAAACGTTCGTGCGAAGTTACGTGTTTTTCGTATTCCCCGAGTGGTGATATATCGCCCCCTAGATCTGCGATATATCGGCATACGCTGAAATATTATACACGTAATTGCACTTTTTCAGCCTAATTTGAATTGAGTAAACAACTTTGACTGAGTCCTATAACGATTTCAAAGCTGTTGGTAGATTCTGGGATTTTCAAATATTACTCTTATTAAACTATTCCTCAAAAATACTTTAATTTCTCAATAAACATGCACATGACAAGTGTCATGATCTTATTGGTTCTATCTAAACCTTATAGTATAATAAATATCATCTTCATAATCAGCTATATTAATCAAACCTTATGTTATAATTAATATTCTTAAGCTATAGGTTAAACTTATAAAATCTATAAGTGTTGTTACGAGTGTTCAACTAAGTCCCGGCTTGAACCAAAATCCACAGTCATAAACATACTAGAACTATTACTAGCTATTACTACTACTACTACTACTATCCAACTAGCTAAGTAAAATTCTTGGACTCTACAATTCTCCCCTACTAAAAAGAATTTTGTGCTCGAAATTTTTACTTACCAAACAATTCCGGATACCAGCCTCGCATGTCCTCCTCCAACTCCCACGTTGCCTCCTGTTTAGAACTATTACTCCATAGGACTTTGACTATCGGAATACTCTTGGACCGTAACTACTTCATCCCTTTATCTAGGATGCTAACCGGTCGTTCCTCGTAACTCAAGTCTTTTTGGAGTGCTATCATATCGTACTTGAGGACGTGAGATGGGTCTGACACATACTTTCATAGCATTGAGATGTGGAACACGTTGTGGCTATCTGCTAGAGCTGGCGGTGGGGCTAATCTATATGCAACTGCTCCCACTTTGTCCAATATCTCAAAAGGACTTATAAAACGGGGACTAAGCTTGCCTTTCTTCCCAAACCGCTTCACTCCTTTCGTAGAAGATATCTCCAGGAAGACTTGATCTCCGACTTTGAATTCCACATCACGTCGCTTGGCATCCGCATAGCTTTTCTAACGACTTTGAGTAGTGAGCATACGCTTTCTAATCAGCGCTACTGCTTCCTGAGCTTTTCTAACAGTTTTGGGACCAAGTAGCTGCCTTTCTCCTACCACATCCCAGTGTAACGGCGATCGACACCTTCTTCCATAAAGTAACTCATAAGGTCCCATCTCGATCATTGACTGGTAGCTATCATTGTAGGAGAACTCTATCAGCGGTAAGTACTTATTCCATGATCCTCTGAAATCAAGTACATAAGCGCGCAACATATCTTCTAAAATTTGTATAGTGCGCTCGGACTAACCGTCTATCTGAGGATGAAACGTCGTACTAAGACTTAACTTAGTACCCATGGTTTGCTGTAAGCTTCCCCAAAATCTCGATGTAAACACCGATCCTCTATCGGATACTATTGTCTTGGGAATTCCATGCAACCGTACTATTTCTTGGACATAGATGTCTGCGTACTGATCTGCTGTGTATAAGGTCTTAACAAGCAAGAAATGAGCGGACTTGGTTAGTCTATCTATTACTACCCAAGCCGAATCATGTTGCTTACTTGTTCATGGAAAACCCATCACGAAATCCATAGCTATATCATCCCATTTCCATTTTGGTACGCTAAGTGCTTGCAATAAGCCTGCAGGCCGCTGATGTTTCTGTTTTCACTTGCTGGCATAGAAAGCATTTAGACACAAATTCTGCTATATCTTTCTTCATCCCTGGCCACCAATATATTGCCTTGATGTCGTGAGTCATCTTGGTCGACCATGGGTGAACTGAGTATGGGGTTCTGTGTGCTTCTTCTAAAATTGATATCTTAATCTTTTGATCATTTGGCACACATACCCGATTCTTATATCTCAATAACCCTTGACCTGATATTGCGAAATTCGTGGCCTTGCCTTCTCTAACTGCATCCATATGTGCCAGTAATGTGTCATCATGCCCTTGCCCAATCCGTATATCTTCTAACAGATTTGACTGGATAGACAAATTAGCCAGCTTACGGATAACTACTTCAATAATTCTTCTGATCAACTCCTCCTGTAGCGGCTTTTCTATTCCGGCTAGTGCTGCTAAACTCCCATAATTCTTCCTACTTAGCACATCGGCAACTACGTTCGCCTTTCCCAGGTGGTATAGAATTTCGCAGTCGTAATCCTTCACTAGTTTTAACCACATGCGCTGCCTCATGTTGAGCTCTTTCTGAGTGAAGAAGTACTTTAAACTATTGTGGTCCGTATAAATCTCACACCGTTCTCCGTAAAGATAATGGCGCAAGATTTTTAATGCAAATACCACCACTGCCAACTCCATATCGTGAGTTAGATAGTGTTGCTTGTACTCCTTCAGCTGCCTTGAGGCGTAGGCTATCACTTTGTCATGCTGCATCAGCACGCAACCCAACCCTTTCTTTGACGCATCGCGATAGACTACAAACTTATAGTTGCGTGTCGGTAACCAAAGTACTGGTGCTGAGCACAACTTATCTTTAAGCAACTGGAAGCTTTCTTCACAGTTATCAGTCCAGTTGAATTTCTGCTGTTTCCGGGTCAGGTTGGTGAACGGAGTGGCTATCTTAGAAAAGCCCTATACAAACCTCCGATAATATCCTGCTAATCCCAGAAAGCTTGCTACTTCGGAAGCGTTCTTTGGTCTTGGCCAATCCTTCACAGCCTCTACCTTGGATGGGTCTACTGCAACTCCGTCCTTGGATATAATGTGCCCGAGGAACGCCACTTGCGAAAGCCAAAACTCACATTTCTTCAACTTGGCATAGAGTTGATGGTCCTTTAGTCATAATAAGATCAACCTTCAGTGTTCCTCATGCTCGACTTCATCCTTTGAGTATACTAAAATGTCGTCGATGAATACTACGACGAATCTATCCAAGTAATCCTTGAAGACCATATTCATTAAGTCCATAAACGCGGTTGGAGCGTTGGTAAGACCAAAAGACATAACTAAAAACTCGTAATGCCCATAACGAGTTCTAAAAGTTGTCTTAGGAATGTCCTCTTCCCGTACCTTGAGCTAGTGATACCCGGACCGTAGATCAATCTTTGGGAATTCGGTCGCGCCTCGGAATTGATCAAACAAATCGTCAATCAGGGGTAACGGGTACTTATTCTTAATTTTCACCTTATTCCGCTCGCGGTAATCTATGCACATCTGCATGCTTCCGTCCTTTTTCTTCACAAATAGAACCGGTGCTCCCCATGGCGAATGGCTCGGTCTAATGAAATCCAAGTCTAGGAGTTCTTGTAGTTGTGTCTTTAACTCCTTGAGTTCTATAGGTGCCATCCGATATGGTGCCTTAGAGATAGGCTCAGTGCCCGGTACTAATTCTATCATGAAGTCAATTTCCTGAGTCGACGGTAACCCTAGTAAGTCATCAGGAAATACCTCTGGGAATTCTCTTACAATACATACGTCTCCAACTTTAAGCAGTGTTTCCTTTACTAATCTATGATGCTGGCTAAGTATGCTTAACATCCTTTTTCTATCATCCTTTGAGCTTTTAGTGATGATATTAGCGGTGTGCGTAGTCCTGAAACTTGTCCCATAAAGCATAGCCTTTGGCCGTCAGGAGTCTCGAACGTCACTTTCTTGCATTTTCAGTTGATGGTTGCGCCATGCCTTGCTAACCAGTCCATGCCTAGTATCACGTCGAAGTCCTTGATCTCTAGTTCTATCAGGTCTCTTTCTATTTCTACGTCCTCAATCTTGATCGGTATGCCTTGTACTATCCGTGATGATAGAACTATTTTTCCCGAAGGCAACTTGGTTACAAACCTAGTTCTAAATCTTTCACAAGGTTTGTCTAGTTTTTCTATCATTCCTAACGAGATATACGAATGAGTGGCTCCTGAATAAAATAATACATAACATATATTATTGAGGATAGAAACCTGACCTGTGACCACTTTATTGCTAGCATCAGCTTCTCCTTGGGTTAAGGCATATACCCTGGCAGGAACCATCTTGTCTTCCTTTTTCCCTTCTGGCTTGAGCTGGGGACAGTCTCTCTTTTGGTGTCCTTCTTGACCACAGTTGTAGCATCCCTTGGTGTTTTCCCAACATTCCCTAAGATGCTTCTTCTGGCACTTAGCACATTGCGGGTATTCTACATAACCCGGCCTATTACCTCCATTATTCGTCCTTGCCCTTTTATCGCTATCAGACTGCTTATTGCCAGGATGCCTTCTTTTCTGACCGTTATTGTTGTTGCTGGACTGATTGTTGTTGTTGTTCCGACTAGTCTGAGGTTGATTCTGCTGTCTAGGCTCAGGCTTACTGGCTTCTTCTTTACTAACTTTAGGCTGCAACCTTTCTAATTCTACTGTCGTTTCTAGAACATCGGCATAGGTAGTATTTCCTGGGTTTGCTAGCTTAACCCCTAGCTCGATCTTCAGTTGAAGTCCTCTAACGAACTTAAACACCCTTAGATAGTCATTTGGAACCATTTCCGGTGTGAACTTAGCTAATTGGTCGAACTGTCAAGCATATTTTGCCACTGATAAATTCCCTTGCTTCAGGCCAGCTAACTCCTTGACTCTTAAAGCAATGACAGCCGAATTATAATACCTTTTGTGGAACATCTCCACAAATTGAGTCCAAGTCATGGTGGAAACATCATGCCTCTGCTAGACTAAGTCCCACCATATTCTGGCATCTTTCTTTAGCAGAGACGAAATGCAGGATATTCGGTCTGCGTTGCCTAGATTCATGTGTGACAGAATTGGCTCCACATTCCTGAGCCAATCTTCTGCTTTGAAGGGGTCTGTAGTCCCTTCAAAGTTCGGAGCGTGTTGCTTACAAAACCGCTCATATACTGGCTCCATGTGCTTAACTGGATAAGGCGCATAGTTCGCCATGCGCCATCCCCCATATGGACTAACTTGTTGGGGTGCTGGGGCCATTTGCTGCGGCTGTGGTTGCAGCGGAGGCGGAGTCTGAGACTGAGCCTGTTGTCGCTGTTGCTGGAATAGTTCCTCAACTTGCTGTCGCAGTCTGGCGATTTTCGTATTGTTGTCAACTGGTGGCGGCGGCAGCGCATTTTGGTTGGCAGTAGCACGCACTCCCCTTCTACGAATTGGAGGGGCTTCATTGCTCATTGGAGCAGCGTTGGAGGCATTTCCATTGGTGCGAGTAGATCTTCGGAGCAACATCGCAGCAAAGTTCTAACAGTTGAGAGAAACATGTCATAACTTTACCCTAATAGGCTCTAAGGCAAAAACTTAATCTAAACAAACATAACTCAAACCTATTAATTATGACTTCTTATGAAAATTATATAAGTCTTCTTTATTATTAGAGTGGGTTTCTATACTTAGAAAAAGAAGCCATCTTTATTATTTTCTAAGTCTATTTCTAATCATCCTATATGACTTAATTCTCAGGATCGAAACTCATCTTTGTTCCAAAGTTAACCATATTGAGGGAGGGCTGGGATCAGTAAAATCGTTCCCACTACTATGGCCCCCTAACTCTCAATATAGAAACTCGGTTCATTGATTTGTATCCACCCTCACCGAACTTAGTCATTTATTTTATTATTTATTATGATTGCAAAAGAAAAAATCAAACTCATACATGTTAACAAAATAACAATGATATTAATTTGGAAAAAAAAGTTTTCACTATTTACAATCACAAATGCAAATAAATAAAATAAATAAGAAACTAATCTACTCTAAAAATCGGGATCTTCTACATCCGATCCTTCATCTAACATATCATCATCTATTTCTTCATAGTCATCATTGTCTTGTGCCTCATAATGCCCTCGAGGAAGATTCGTAAAAATTCTACGTTTTTGCTCATTTGTAAATTGAAATTCCATTTTTGAAGTGAACCTAAGTATGAGAAAATAATATCTCATAGCTACTGGTAATTCATTTTCGCCATCTATCGGCTCCCAAACTTCCTCTAAGGCTGCAAACACAGTAGGATAATCTCTAAAAGTATAATTACTAAAACGTATTGCTCCGTTGATCTCATCATGATCTACTTAGATTCTTGGAGGTGACCTATATACCTGTGGAACAAAAGTAGCCTCCGAGTGATTCTTTCTAGCACTCCTTCAGTGTTTCTCGGTTCTCTAATTCTTTTTAGGGCCTTAATGGCTCGGATATCCTCATAAGTTAATGCTCCGTTCATTCTTAACTGAAACATAAAGGCTAAAATCGTTATCTATACTTATAAACATAATAACTATAGTCATAAACAATTACTTGGCGGTCAGATTTGGAGCTTTGAGTGTGTGCATCGAGGAGAACTTCATGTGAATGAACCTGTCTCTGATACCAACTGTAATGACCCAACTAATTCTAGACTTTGGACCATTAAAACTACGTATACATAAACACTATTCTTAAGAAAACATACATGTGAAACATTCATAACTTTATTAAAAACTATAAAACAAAGGTTGAAATACATAAAATTCGGGGTATGATATGGGATCCCATTGTTTGAAAATAAAACATAACTTAAATCTTAAATAAATTCATTACAAAATCGGGTGCGGAAAATACATAGAAAACATAATTGAAATAACTAAAAACAACTTCGTCCTCGAATCGTTCACGCAGTCCACCGAATCCATTATCCCTCAATACACAATCCCAAGCTGCCAAGAATCTTACCGCCGCCATAACTATTTTCCTGCACATATAAAATAAAGGAATGAGCCTAATGCGAGCAAGGAAAATCTACTACAAGCATGAAACATAAACATAAACATAAACTATAAACTATAAACTATAAACATATAACATATGACTATAAAGACATATACCATATAGGACTATACTATTAATGGCCATTAAAACATGTGATAAACCATCTACGTCCCCTATCTAATATCTGAGGTAGGTTAGATCACATGATAATTTATGATAACCCATCTAGGTCCCCTGTCTAATATCTGAGGTAGGGTAATTCATAAATACAAACATAAAAATGATAAACACTAGGGCACTAAACAACTATGAGCCCTAGATAAAACATAACATAACTACTATAGCATAAACATATTATTCATAAACATACACATAAGCATATAGAAACTATCCTATTTTCCTTTCTAATACCGGGATGTGAGAACAAGGACGAGATTTTGGAACACTCCTAAAACCAACAATGAGAAGGTGAGTATTTCTAAAAGAATGAGATGAAAAGAAATGAACTAAACCACTGAGAAGATACTTACCGACAAGAAATCTCAAGTTCAAAGAACTTAGATGCCTAACCAAGAATGGAAAATATTGAGTTCGGATTTGAGTAGAGAAAAACTATATAAACTAATGAAACATACATAAACGAACTAGGAATAGGAATACCTTTGAATAACCGAAGTACACCTCGATATCGAAATACACACTATTAACCATACTTCCCAAGTGTTTAATAAGCTTAAGATGATAAAGCTTATAACCCCAACCCAAGTGTCTAACACTCTAAAGTAAACCTAGCTGCTTGAAGGCTCTGAACTCAGCTTGAAGAATGAAAGAAATGGTTGGGTACTAAGTCTTATATATAGAGTTCAAGAATGAAAAGATATTCTTTTAGCTTGAATAAAATAATGACTATTTAATTGAAAAACATTTGAATAATCGTTCAGCAGAGGCTTAAGACTCGGTCAAAAGATTCTGAGGCTTATCAAGAGGTTATGGAATAAAATGAGCTCGGTTTCAAAATTGTTTGAAAAACTTGCCCTAAAGCCGATATATCACCCATGGTAGGCGATATATCGCCTGGGCTTATATTCCTGAGGCTCGTCGAAACGTTTGTGCGAAGTTACGTCTTTTTCGTATTCCCCGAGTGGCAATATATCGCCCCCTAGAGCTGCGATACATTGGCATACGCTGAAATAGTATACACGTAATTGCATTTTTTCAGCCTAATTTGAATTGAGTAAACAACTTTGACTGAGTCCTGTGACGATTTCAAAGCTGCTGGAAGATTCTAGGATTTTCAAATATTACTTATTAAACTATTCCTAAAAAATACTTTAGTTTCTCAATAAACATGCACATGACAAGTGTCATGATCTTATTGGTTCTATCTAAACCTCATAGTATAATAAATATCATCTTCATAATCAGCTATATTAATCAAACCTTGTGTTATAATTAATATTCTTAAACTATAGGTTAAACTTATAAAATCTATAAGTGTTGCTACGAGTGTTCAACTAAGTCCCGGCTTGAACCAATATCCACAGTCATAAACATACTATAACTATAACTAGCTATTATTACTACTACTACTATCTAACTAGCTAAGTAAAATTCTTCGACTCTACATAGGAAGAACTAGCTCTTGGCACTTTCTCAGGCTAATTATATCGATAAGATGCTTGAAAAGATTCTCTATGGAGAATTCCAAGAAAGGTAAGTTACCGACCAGGCATGGAATTACTCTCTCCAAGGAACAGTGTTCTTAGACACCTCATGAGGAAGAGGATATGAGAAAGTATCCCTATGCTTCAGCAATTGGGAGTCTAATGTATGCCATGTTGTGTACTAGACCTAACATATGCTATGCAGTAGGGAATATGAGTTGTTATCAATCAAATCCTGGTTTGGAACACTAGATTGCAGTAAAGCACATTCTCAAGTATCTTAGGAGAACGAGAGATTATATGCTTGTATATTCAGGGGGTGAGTTGAACCCTACTAGATACACTGATTCTAATTTCTAACCAGGCAAAGACAGTCGTAAGTCAATGTCTGGGTCAGTGTTCACTCTTGGTGGTGGAGCTATGGTCTGGAGGAGTATTAAACAATCCAGCATAGCGGATTCAACCATGGAATTCGAATACATAATGACTTGTGAAGCGACTAAGGAGGCAGTTTGGTTGAGAAAGTTCTACACTGATCTAGAAGTAGTTCAAGATATGGACAAGCCACTAATCATATACTATGACAACAGTGGAGCAGTAGCTAACTCCAAGGAACCAAGAAACCACAAGAGAGGAAAGCATATAGAAAGGAAATGCCATCTGGTTAGACAGATTGTACATCTAGGTGATGTGACTATTATGAAGATAGCGTTGGAACAGAACCTGGCTAACCCCTTTACCAAGACACTTCCTACAAAGTCGTTTATGGGTCATGTATGCAACATGGGATTAAGGGAGATGTCTCACTTGCTTTTAGGGCAAACGGGAGATTGTTAGGATCAATGCCCCCAAAGCATGTAAAGACATTTTATTGAATTAAATAAAAGAACAATTTTATTATATTTGAATATTATAATTATTGTTTGAATTAATTATATGATAATATCAATAAATTTTTTTATTCATTCATGAGAATATGATCTTGTATTAGTACAAGAGAATTAAGATCATATATGATGAATAAAATAGTGAGTAACATATTAAAGTATGGAATCTGTAATGAATGGTTACTAGTGCGGATTACTAAGCATACAGGATGCAAGTGATCCAGATTAAGATTACTTATGTGGATAGACATCTTAATAAATGTGTTCTATATAATAGAGATTATATATGACAAGACCGATAAGAATTAATTATCTTTATAAACTTGCCGTTTGACATAATGATTTGATTCTTATCATAATAGATGATCATTTGTAGATCAGTCTAAATCCTGAGTATTCATGAACTCAAGTTTGTGTTTATTGGATCTTTTAATTCATTCATTAATGTTTCTTAGTATAATGAGGCTAATGACTTTTGTTTTGGATATTCAATATCATGAATGGTTGGGAACATGAATTACAATAATGGAATTCATACTTTCCTAACGGATCGAATATTAGTTCCCTTAAGGGTTAATTCTAGAACAGAATATATATTAAGCTCAAATCTATAATTTGATTATAGATTAATTATTCACTAGTGAATT
This sequence comes from Humulus lupulus, assembly GCF_963169125.1. NCBI lineage: Eukaryota > Viridiplantae > Streptophyta > Magnoliopsida > Rosales > Cannabaceae > Humulus > Humulus lupulus. Next base: position 146,599,336 of record NC_084801.1, read on the forward strand.
AATGGTACTTAAGGATCAAGAGATAATTAAAAGGATAAAACGGTAATCTTGACCAGCTCTAATTAACGAACCAATAAATGAATGACAAAACTACATTTATTATTATATCAATGAACTACAAGAGAAAACTCTTTCATAACTCTCATGTTTCCTATGCATTTTAATGGCTTGATCAATGATCGATGGCCACAAAAATTTCCCTATAGGTGCAGAAAAGAAAACAATAGGCTTTCGTACATTAAAATTTTCCTATATAAATGGAAATTTTTGGTTTTAAGAGTTTTTTGTTTTTTTTGTAACTTTAACGGAATATTCTTACATTTAATAGAATATTCTTATATTTAACAGTAGATTGTAAACATGACTTAAACTTAAATAAATAAACAATTAAACAAATTACAATAAGATATTTTACAATGATAATTATTCAAACATATAATATATAATCTTTTGTTGTCACTGCCAAATTAAAAAACTTGAACAAACATAAACTCAAACAAAAATTAATTAATTAATTAAAATAAGATGTTTTTAAGATATTTTATGATAATTTAAATAATTAAATCATATTTATTAAAAAATAATAAAGGCATAGATATCATCTTTTTATCTTATAAATATGTGTGATATTTTGTTTTTTATCAAGTGATTGTAGCTTTTTTTCTTCATCAAATTCACCAAAGGACATTGTGAGTTACATTAGAAACTAAAAATAGTTAATGCATGTATACTACTGTCTACACTATAACTTTTTCTATTATAATTTTATTTCTATTATTAATTTCTTTTTAAATATTATTGTATTTTATATATATGTCATGTAGCCATGTAAATATATATTTATGTCACAGTTGTATTTAGATATCAATATGTAGAGATTATTGATATAAATATTTATATATACTGTAGAACTATAATTCATTATATTATATATATATTTAAAAAAACAATGAACCAATTTTTTTAAATTTATAGACAATGTTTACAACTTTAAAACTAAGCAAATGTAAACTAAGCAAATGTTTGCACGTTGCTTCTACCTAGTAAATGTAAATGTGTGTGAGTTTTAGTGTGTTATTTCATATATATATAAATATATATATATATATACTAGGTGCTAGCAACGTGCAAGGTTTGCTTAGTTTTATTTAGAAAATTTATAAAGTAATTTTATTAAGTTTTTATGATTATTATATAAATTTTAAACAAATAAATAATATTATATATAAAAAGAATGACATAAACATATTAAAATAAAAATTAAACCAAAACATTGTTTATGGTTTAAAAATAATAATAATACGATAACATTTTAGATCACAAACTATCATATTTAAGATACAAAATATTTATGATATTTTTCAAATCACACCTCAATGATTTTATATCTTGATAGAAGATAAATATTATTATAATTCCTTATTTAGATACACAATCATACTATTTGTACAAACATTACATGTATATAATGTATCTATTATGTATTATATATTATTGTAATAATAATATTTTATAACATGTGAATTTATATTAATATAATTATTAAATATCTAATTTTGTATTAAATATTATTATACTAATATTTGAATTTATATTAATATAATTACTAAATATTTATTCTAGCAAAATTTTATAAAAAATAGGATTAAATATTATATGTTATTATAATAATAATATTTTATAACATTTGAATTTATATGGATATAATTAATAAATATCTAGTCTAGTATTAAATATTATTATAATAATAATATTTTATCACATTTGAATTTATATTAATATATTAATAAATATCTAATGATATTTTATAATATTTGAATTTATATTAATATAATTAATAAATATTTATTTTTAATTGGTTTTAAAAGTATATTTCGTTAAATATTTAGAATATTTTGTTAAAGTTAACCAAAGAAACCGTTAAAATCAAGAATTTATGCTATCTACACATTTTTTATATAGATGAGATATATAGTGTTGACGCAGTTTTTGGCCAATAGCGTATTAAGAAATAATAAGGGCAGATTAGTACTTAATGGTAAACTATAATGAAAATCACAAGAATTCACTCAAGAACACAGAACTTTTACGTGGTTCAGTGGTTAAAATCCACCTAGTCCGCGAGTCAATATTATTATTGTTTCTCTCTATATTTTGGTAGAGTTTCGGTATTACAGAATGTAAATGTTGAGTAATATCCTAAGAAATATTTGAAATAGTGTTCATTCTTGAAGGCTTTGTATAGCAAGGTCCGATGTGCCTACGCTAGGGTGATAAGCTCAAGTGTCAAGATGCATAGACACATGCATCCAAGTATAAGTCTTCAAGGGCTGTCATGTGAGGAACTCACCATGTAAGGCTACCCTATGTCTCGCTATGCGAGGCTGCCTTATGCCGCGCCGTGCGAGGCTCCCACGCGCACCTTAGTACCTGAACATGGGTACACCGAGGCACCACTCTCGCTATGCGAGGTTCAAGGCTAGCCTCCCGTACGCCGCATCTACGCAAAGCATCACACCTAGCCTCCGTGTGATCACCATAGGCCATCCTCGCTACTTCTCACGGGTCCCGCGCCCATTGGCGCATGTGTCTGCACCATTGGCCAGCCTCGCTATGTGAGGCACCCTCTCTATGCGAGGGTGCAGCCTCGCTACATCCCACGTGTACACCTTGTCCTGCCACAAACACCTCCACGCCTTGGTTTCTCATGACATGTAAAGTTTGGAGCCTCCTCGATATATGTACGAGGAACACTTGGAAACACCAAATTGGTATGTCAAATAATCATTAGGCGCCAAACATGAATTGATGAGGACGACTGGGTACAAAGTACGTACACTGATATAGGATGTACGATCATGAAGAGGTCAGAGGCGTGGCCCTGTCATCCGCATCTGACGAGTAGTGGTGGTACGAACTTGTACGGAGAGTGGAGGCACTACGTGAGCACCCCCGAAAATATTCCAAAGTCTACAGTACGATGTCCTGCACCACTACTTTGGCATTGTCAGGGTAGACACCACTATGTCCTGAGCCACTACCCTGACCCTATACCTGCATACGTCCATGTCCCCTAGGACCTACTTGTATCAGGGGCCAATAGAGCCCACCTATAAATAGGTTTCGACCCCTCAGGTTAAGGGGTTGGAAAAATGGTTGTATGGGGAGACGTTTAAGAAATATATGATCTTTGTTCCATTGTAGTTCTGTATTTTCTGCTGATTCAAGTTCTTTCCATCTTATTCTTAACTATCTTTAATATAATAATTTGAGTTTTTTAACCTTAAATTATTGACGAGTTCTTACCGTAAACACAGAATAATCTCTCTCTTTCCTGTCCAACATTCCCAATATTTATAGGGGAATTTCATGGACAAGTTTGGGTAACCGCGTGAGTCAATCACACATTTACATAATGTTAATATTCAATACATATAATTCCCATTTATATTGGGATATGATTTGATAACAGAATAAACATGTTCCTGCCATCTCGGATAATAAATATGACAGTCTGGTCATAAATAAATGTATAAACAAATCATGCCTGCCAACTACTCGAGTACTGGACACGTGGTCTACTACAATTAGCGTCTCTTTGGGTTTCGTGGACTGCAATAATTATCTTGTCAACTTTTTTCCGCCATGTGGTCTGTTTGACCCTGACCCGTGGATCTCGAATTAACCCCATTGAATGGTCTAGGTCAATTTCCGTGGTTTACGTATAAATAGGGTGATTAGCCTCAGACCTCACCACCTTTGCATTCAAAAAATACCCTTTTTCAAAATTTCAAACTTCCTTCTTCTTCCCCAGAATTCCCAGAACTGTTCGTCGTGCCTAGATACTTAGAAGCTTTCCAGGAGCTTTCCGTGATCCGAATCTACATCCTCTAATCATCGAACACATTTCCTGTAAGTACCTCTATTCTTCATGATCCAAAAAAACTTCTTTTTCCTATTTTTAAGCAATGTTCATCGTTCAGTATTGTTAGTCTTTTTATGAATGCCAATAGGGAATAGGTTTCGGCTTTAGGCTCCATAAGTGAAACCGAATATGTTTTTACAAACAAAAAAAAAAGTATCCATAAAACTGGGTAAATTTCTAGGTTAATCTGGGGTAGTTCTAATGACAAATAGGTTTAGAGAATACTTGTTTGGGGCATAGAAACCATAAGGTCTCTAGGTTTAATACCAGGTAACTTAAGGCTTACGATTCCTTAGGCGATTTTGCGCTAAACCGCTTTACAGAGGAAAGTAGTGGCCTGACATTTCTGACTCACGGATCCCTAAATATCAGGGGATTGTTAAGAAACCGAGGCGCGTAGCCTAGGATATCGCGTGGCATCACACGATGGGGCTAAGGATAACTTTAGCTCGTACAACAAAAATAACTTGTTTCATCCTTTGTACCCTCGCGACATAGTTATAGATCATCTTAGGTCGCCTACTAACTAGGTCGCTTTGTCGTTAGGCAATCTGATGGCACCTCCCAAGAAGAAATCCGCGAGCTCATCTATGCAACACAAAGACAAAGGGAAGCAGGCTGCCCCTGACTCTCTTATTTCGCATTTCGGTCCGGTAGTGGAGAAAGAAGTCCCTGTCGAACCCAACGCATTCTTCGAGGCCGAGCATATAATCTCAAAAATCAAGACTCAAGGGAAGGTGAATAAGATCCTGTTGAGTCACAACATCGAGATGGGAGCTGGCGGTCTCCTCGCCCGACCTGAATTTGAAAGGGAACGGAGCTGTGCCCCTTTCCAAGATGACTACGTGGCCTGGAGCGATGAGCATATGAAGGCTGGTGCCTTCCTTCCCTTGGACCAATATTTTGTAGATTTCTTAAACTACGTAAAACTGGCTCCTTTCCAGCTCCCCCCAAATTCATATAGACTTTTGGCGGGGCTGAAATATCTGTTCTTGAGGCATGAGTGGGAGGTCCCCTCTCCAGTAGATATTTTATAATTTTTTTGTCTCAAAGCAAGCCTCGGCCAGAGAGGACGCGGTGATGGGTTTTACTACCTCACGCAATTTCCCAGGTCCGCCTCCGTCATTGAGCTTCCCAGCCATCCAAACGACTATAAAGATTTATTCTTTATGTCGAATGGCTTCAAGAATTGTGAACACCAATACTTCTACCGACCTCGTAAGTCTTCTACCTTTGCAAATTCAGCTCATGAATTTATATTTATATATTTTTTAACACGTCCTGATTGAGTTTATTTTTCGTGCAGCCATATTTGCCAAGACAGAAAAATCTATGACCCTCGGGGGCCAGTATGAGAAATTGTCCAGACTTACCCCCGGGGAAAAATATTATCGCTAGGTTGTGAATGACGCCACGATGTTGGCCTGCAAGCTGATCGGCGAGGGTCAGACACTAGCCCTAAGGACCCGAGCTCCCCTTCTGGTAATCCCTGAGCTTCCCTCATCTCAAGAGGTTTTGCCAGCTGCTAATGATACCGAAAAGGAAGAGGTCGAGGTGCCTCTCGTCCGGAAAAGATAGGCTCTCGAACCCGATCAAAGACCTGATCTTGATCGGGCTGCTTCTAAGGCAGCAGCCGGCCCCTCCGGCCAAGGTAACCCATACCCTTTTAGGGAGCTAGACTGAGCTGCTGCTAGCTTTAGGTTAATACGTTTTAACCCCAACCAGCTAGTTAGTCGCCATCCCACCGACCCTAACCTAAATGTTACTCTCCTTCAATGCGTAGATCACTTAGTAGTACATTATGACCACAGTTATCCCAAACACACCATTGTAGTTGACAACACGCTGAACTTTAGATCTTCTATCTTTGAAGAGTACGAAACCAACCTTAGGACTTGGCCTTCTCTGCTCCAAGGAGAATTTTCTCCTGGGTTTAGGCAGTATGTAGATGAATCCATCCCTGAGGAGGGACCTGAACCCCCTAGGATCTTAGAGATTATATCCTTAGATTCCCCCTCTCCTCTGTTAATCCCAGGGTCGGAGGTCGTGCATAGCCAAGCTCATACACCCGAGCTTGTGATAATAGATTCCTCCCCCAGCCCAGAGGGTAGGATCCTTATTTTCCCCTTTTTCTTTATATATATCTTTGAAATATAACTTTTGTGAATTAACTCCCTTTGTTCTTTTCAGACCAAGAGATGGAATCGACAGGAGCTCCCGACTTAAGGACTACCTTTCAGGCTAAAAAGTCTAGAGTGGGCCCCGTCGTGAAGAGGTCCAAGGCAGGGAAGAAGGCCACCCCTAAATCCCCCTCTAAGGGTAAAGACACGAGCTCCGCTCGGGAGCGAGCTCCAGTGACTACTGTCATCATTGGGTAATTTCTTCCTCCTCCCCCTCGTCACATGCCTCCTCCTCCCCAAGTAATACAAGTTGATGCCCCCACCATCCAAATACCAGTTGAGCCCCAGGACCAGGAAAAGATCCTCGAAGCCTTTCGGGGTATCGTGTACGAGACAGCGACTCATATGGTGGGCCACGCATACAAAGCCAGCGCGAGGGATCTGAGGGCAATTCAGGAGTGCATCTCAGAGGATGTCCTCGAGTCTGCTATGGGGATGAATCTCACTGTGAGTCCTTCTCCCACATCTGATTTTTTTTGTGTTCTTCCTCTTATATTTTTGACTTGTTTTTTTATTTTGTAGTCCGTCCTGGACCAATACCGAAGCATAGCTTGTGCTAGGGCCAAAAATGAAGAACTCTGAGCCAAGCTGGCCACCGCCAAGGAAGGTGAGAAGGCAGCCAAAGCTGCCTTGATAGTTGCTCAGAAGAATGAGTATGCTGCTAAGGGTGCTCTTATTTCTTCCCAAGAAAGCGAGCAAGCCGCAAAAACCGCACTATCTGCCTCCCAAACTCAGGCCGCAGAGGCGAACCACCGTGTTGAACAGCTCTAGCTCGAGAATGGTGAGCTCAAAGTGAAACTACTTGAGGCTGAAGTTAAAGCCAAGGAGGAAATGGCAGCATCATCATCAGCCATGGAGGAGATGCTTTACCATTGTTGGGCTTTCAACCAGGATGGGAACTTCTCCTTTATGGAGCTTGGGTTGTGGGATCCATACCTTGCTGAATTCAAGGCTCGATTCTTGCAAGAACCCTCGGAGACTGGGGAGGCTTCTGGAGCAGCGGAAGGAGATGGTGAGGAGGTCACTTCGGCGGGGTGAGCTTACGGGGCCCAATGATCTCATTAATGATTTTCTTTATAATTATCTAACAATCTTTTGGTATTAAACAATTGCCTTCGGGCTTAGCTCGAGGTTTATTTCTCCTCAACGTGACAATATATTTTTTTATTTCAATAAATATCTAACTTGTGGTCTACTTGTCTTTCCTTTAATGTATTCTCATGTTTATGAATCCCTAAACTCTTGTACATTCGAAATTTTAGGAATCAACTTTTAGATCGAGATAGATTTTCTCAAACTTGGTTATGTCCAAGTTTTTGTTCGCTTATTTGTGTCGTACCTGTTAAGAATTTGGCCTCAAACCTGGTTATATCAAGGGTTTTTAATGATTTAAACTTAGTTCGCACTAGATCTATTGAAAACTCGAGCTTAAAAAAGCCCTTGAATAATCAATTTTTCCAAATTTCTAAGTTTCGGACCTAGTTACATCCAGGGTTTTAGATGATTTAAACTTAGTTCACGCTAGGTTTATTGAAAACTTGTGCTTATAAAAGCCATTGAATAATCAACTTTTACAAGCTTCTAAGTTTTTAATCTTATCCGAGCAGGCTTAATTTTGCCAACCTTTCTATGCTTCAGACCTGGTTACATCCAAGGTTTTAGATGATTTAAACTTAGTTCGCGCTAGGTTTATTGAAAACTCGTGCTTTAAAAAGCCATTGAATAATCAATTTTTCCAAGCTTCTAAGTTTTTAATCTTATCCGAGCAGGCTTAAATTTGCCAACCTCGGTTATGTGCCCCCCAAGTAACCAGAATGTATAAACTTTCTTGGTTACTTTTACAAATATGAGAACACGAGCTTGCAATAATAACACTAAGAAATGGTTATTAAACAAACCATCTATTATTTAATCGAAATGGCTTTTATAAATAAGCCTTACATTGATGGTGGCACTATTGATAATACTTTTTCAAGTGCAGAGCATTCTAGGTCCATAGGACTACTTCCCCATTCAATCGAGCTATCTTGAAAGTTCCCTCATGCAAGACTTTTATGATCTGGTATGGTCCTTCCCAGTTTGGGCCTAGTACACCATCCTTGGGGTCTTTATTTGCCAAAAAGACCCTTCGAAGAACTAGGTCGCCCAATCCAAATCTGTGCCCCTTAACTTTAGAATTGAAATAGCGAGAGATTTTTTGTTGATAATGGGCGAGCTGTAACTGCGATTCCTCTTGTTTTTCTTCGATTAGATCGAGAGATGCGTTAAGTAGCTCGGCATTCTGTTCTTGATTAAATGTCCTTTTCCTGTGAGTAGCTACCATAGCTTTGATTGGAAGCATGGCCTCACTTCCAAAAGTTAAGGAAAAAGGATTATGCCCCGTGGAGGTCCTGTGAGAAGTTTGGTAGGCCCAAAGTACTTGCGAGAGCTATTCAGGCCATAGTCCTTTGGCTTTGTCTAATCTCTTCTTCAGGCTCGCCTTAAGAGTTTTGTTTACAGCCTCGACCTGCCCGTTGGCTTGTGGGTATGCTACCGACGAGAAACTCTTTGTGATGCCATATTTTTCACAGAATTCAATGAAGAGATCATTGTCAAATTGCATCCCGTTGTCTGACACGATTTTCTTAGGAAGTCCAAATTGACATATAATATTCTTCACCACAAAGTCCATGACTCTTTTTGATATGATGGTTGCCAAAGGCTCGGCTTCTACCCACTTTGTGAAGTAATCGATCGCCACCATTGCATATCGAACTCCTCCCTTTCCCATAGGTAGGGAACCTATTAGGTCGATTCCCCATGTTTCAAATGGCCATGGGGATGAAATCATCGTTATCTCGACTGGAGCAACTCGGGAAACTATGGAAAAATGCTGGCATTTGTCGCACTTCTGAACATACGAGCTCGAGTCTTTCGTTAAAGTGGGACAAAAATAGCCCTTTCTAAGTATCTTTAGTGCCAGGTTTTGCCCCCCAGCATGATCTCCACAAAAGCCTTTGTGTATTTCTTGTAAAATGGTTTTGGCTTCCTTAGGCAGAATGCATCACAAGAGAGGCAATGAATGACTACGCCAATATAAGGCTCCATCTACTATTACGTATTGTGGTGCTTGATAGAGTATTTTTCTCGCATCCTTTCTGTCATCAGGTAGCTTTCTAGTTGCAAGGTATTCCATTATGGGAGTCATCCAGGTCGGTCTTATGTCAATCATTCCGACCTCTATCACTTCTCCTGTCACACTCGGGCTCGCCAAGAATTCCACCAACACTACATTCAATGTCACAACCTCTTTTGTGGTAGCAAGTCATGCCAAAGCATCAACATTATAATTCTGCTCGTGGGGAATCTGTTCAACAGAGTTGTACTCAAAATCGAACAGTTCTCCTTTTACCTTAGCTAGGTAGGCCACCATCTTGGTACCTCGAGCTTGATACTCTCCCAATACCTTATTGGCCATGAGTTGGGAATCGCTATAGCATTGGATACCTTTCGCCTTGAGCTCTCTTGCCACTCTCAGCCCTACTAGTAAGGTCTCATATTCTGCTTCGTTGTTGGATGCCTCAATTCCAAATTTTAGAGTTGTATGACATCGATGCCCTTCTAGTGAGATTAAAATGATACAGCTCTTGATCATCTCTCATTTGACGATCCGTCAACAAAGATTTTCCATAATTCCTGCACCGGATCCCTCAAGAGCTCCTCTTAAAAACCAGTGCATTCAGCCATAAAATCAGCAAGGGCCTAACTCTTGATTGAGGTCCGTGGCAAGTACAATATCTCGAACTGGCTAAGTTCGATGTCCCATTTTAAAAGACGTCCCGACGTTTCAGATTTTTGCAAAACCTTCAAGGTTGGTCGGTTAAGACGTTGATTGAATGGGACAGGAAATATGGCCGAAGCTTTCTGGAAGCCAATATCAGATAGAATGCCAGCTTCTCCATCAGTGGGTATCGTGACTCGGCTCCAAGAAGTCTCTTGCTTACATAATATACTGGTTTCTAAGCACAATCTTCTTCTCGAACTAACATGGCACTGACCGCATTCTCTGTCACGGCCAAGTAAAGGAATAGAGATTCTCCAGACCTAGGCTTAGATAATACTAGGGGCTCGGCCAGGTGCGTTTTTAGGTCATGGAATGCCTGTTCGCATTCCCTGGTCCACTCAAATTTCTCGTTTCCTCTGAGAAAGTTGTAGAATGGCAGACACTTGTCAATGGATTTTGAAATGAATCGATTCAAAGCTGCCACCCTTCCAGTTAGGCTTTGAACTTCTTTACACGACCTAGGTGAGGGCATTTCTAACAACAATCTGATCTTCTCAAGATTCGCCTCTATTCCCCTTGTGTTGTCTATGAACCCCAGGAATTTTCCAGATGCCACTCTGAAAGTACATTTATGGGGATTCAGGTTCATGTCATATCTCCTTAATATCCCAAAACATTCTTCTAGATCAGACACATGGTTATTGGCAGTTATTGACTTGACGAGTATGGCATCGACATACACCTCCATATTTATCCCGATCTGGCTAATGAACATTTTGTTGACCAAGCATTGGCATGTAGCCCTGACATTCTTCAACCCGAATGACATAACTTTATAACAGTATACATTATATTTGATTATGAAGCTAGTATGTTCCTGGTCTGCAGGATTCATCGCGATCTGGTTATATCCAGAATATGCGTCCATGAAGGACATGAGCTCGTGACCTGCCGTGGCATCTACCAACTGGTCAATCCTTGGCAGTGGGAAACAGTCCTTGGGACAAGCTTTATTTAGATCAGAGAAGTTGATACAGGTTCTCCATTTCCCATTTGGCTTCGGGACCAGCATGGGATTGGCAACCCAAAGTGGGTACTTTACCTCCCAAATAAACACGCATTTTAATAACCGAGCTACTTCTTCCTCAAGGGCTTCAGCTCGGACCGTTCCCAAACGTCTCCATTTTTATGATTTTGCAGGCACATTCTTGTCCAAATTTAAGGTGTGCACTATTACATTCGGACTTATTCCCATCATATCTTCATGTGGCCAAGCGAAGACGTCCAGATTTTTCTGTAAGAAATCAACCAGCTTCTTCTTCCTTTTGTCATCAAGATTCTTTCCAATCTTTACGACTCTTAAAGCTTCTTTGGGGTCGATGTTTACTTCCTCGAGCTCTTCAATGGCTTTGAGCTCTGATCTGTCTTCGCCTACCCGTGGGTCAATGTCGTCGCATTGGGCGACCTCACTATCCTCTTGTTGTTGAGGTTCTTCCATCCCATGAGTAACTTCTACTCCTTGGAACTCCTCATCTCTGTCATTTATGACCATCGCTTGCTGCCCGAGTTGTGATTTTCCCTTCATAGAAATGCTATAGCATTCCCTGGCAGCAAGCTAATCGCCTCTAACTGTCCATATTCCTGCAGCTGAGGGGAATTTCATTGCCAGGGGCGGATAGAGGTTATGGCTTCAAATGCCATCAGTGCAGGTCGACCCAAAATTGCATTGTATGCAGGCGGACAATCGATTACCATGAACTCGAGTAATTTGGAAACAATTTGTGACTCTTCTCCCAATGTTACCATTAATCTAATCGTCCCGATGGCTGCTGATCCCTCACCAGAAAACCCGTACAGAGTCATCGAGGTCGCCTTTAAATTAGTTACAGATAACCCCATTTTTTCCAAGGTGGACTTGAAAAGTAGATTCACAGAGCTCCCATTATCCACTAGTGTTCTTCGGACCCTTCGATTTATGAGCTGAACGGTTACCACCAGTGGATTGTTATGTGGGAATTGGACATGGCTAGCATCCTCTTCCGTGAAGATGATTGGTTACTTTTCCAATTGTTGTTGTTTCGATAACCATTGATCCGGGACAAACTACACCCCGTTATGAGACTTCAGTTCGTTAATGTACCACTTTTTGGCCCCGCTGCTCGTGCCTGCCAAATGAGATCCTCTCGAAATGGTGGTTATATCTCCCCCTACTATCGGAGGAGGGTCGACCTGATTTGCTTGAGCTCCAAGGTGGCTTGTTGTAGCTTCTAGAACAGGTAGCGAGTTCTGCCCAGTGGGCTGTCTTAGATTCGCTCGATTTTGGGTGTACTGGGCCAAAGGTCCCGCCCTAATGAAAGTTTCAATCTCATCCTTCAGCTGCCGGAAAATATTAGTGTTATGACCGATGTCGTTAGGGAACCGGCAAAATTTTGAGGGATCTCTCTTTGCCCTCTGATTCTTCAATGGTTTTGGCTTTTTCCATGGAAGGAGACTACAATTGGCCAGAAAAATGTGCTCACGTGTGTCCGTTAGGTCGGTATACGTGGCGTAGATAGGGTTGAACTTCTCTATGAGCTTGTTTTTTTTTTGTCCCGCTCTGGTCTGGTTCACCATTCCCTTTTCTTTTGTTATTCCCCTTTGGTTATTATGGGTAAGGGTTTACGTTGTGGCTGCCGCGTCTGTTACCACTCCAATGGGTTGGGTAGGGATCTGCCTGGTTCCTGCAACAGAGGCTTGCGCCTCCTCGAGACTTATCCACTCTTGAGCCCGAGCTAAGAATTCATCTACGCTCTTAACTCCTTTTCTTTGGAGTTCCTGCCATAGGTCGCCCCCAATGAGGATTCCTGTCCTCATTGCTATGAGTTTGAAGCTGTCATCAGCATCCCTAGCTCATGCAGCAACATTAGTAAATCTACTCAGATATGCCTTCAACGTCTCACCAGGTTGCTGCTTTACGTTGGCCAATGAGTCAGCCTCAACCTGAGCTGCCTGTGAAGCTCGGAATGCTTTTTTGAAATAAAAAAGAAAACTTTTTCCACAAGCTTATGGAATGCCTCTTGTATTGTTTAAACCACTGCCTGGCTGGACCGACCAAAGTTGCAGGGAACAAAATACACCTTAGATCGAGCCCGACATTATGAGCCATCATGATGGTGTTAAACATTCCGAGGTGATCTGACAGATCCCTATTTCCATCAAATTTTGACAGGTGTGGCATTCTAAAGCCTACTGGATTCATGGCCTATTTGGAGTGAAAGGTTCGAGCTCCTCATCTGAGTCACAATCATCCCTTTCTTTTTCGGACAAAAGCCTCTTCATTTGCTCTTCCATCAAAGCTAGTCTTTCAAGGGTATGGTCTCTAGTTCCTAGGTTAACTGGGGGTTGTTCAACAGCTCCCATCCTATCGTATGCGTTTGATGGGTTATTGTCCCTCCAAGCTCGAGCTTTGTTTTGCGGGGCATTCCCGTTATCGCGTACTATGGACAAACCTCCCTCTTGTCATGTATAGCTAATATCTTCATCCTGAGCTGGATACCTTCTCTATGAGTTCAGATGATCGCGCAAACAGGTTGCGGGTCATATCGAGGGCTCAGCGCTAAACTCAAATAATTCCTTAGGTCACTCTCAGACATGCCGATACGATGGCTTTCAGTCCAGTAACTCTCGTTTGTGAAGCTTACAGCTCGCGGCTGGGGCTGAGGGCCTGGATTCTCGACACATGTTCGTGGGACGTAAGTATTGGCAGATGGGGGAGGATTTCTCTTACTGTCTCCATGAGCTCGAATATCCCATTGAGGACGAGGTGGTGTTGGATGTCTTATAGGTGACGGCGGATGCCTTATTGGTGAGGCTATCCTCGTTCTATCAGGACGGACTAAATTAGCATGCCTCTGTTCTACTCCAATGTCTCTAGTTCTTTGTGCCTGGTGATTCGATTACGGAGTAGGAGGATTTTTTGGAGCATTTTGTCTTCGTGAGCCTGTCCCCGCCCCTCCTCGTGGATTATCATGGGTATTCCTGGGGACTTATGAAGAAGGCATCGAACTTGGGGTTGCAGTCCTAACCGACCGACTGACATGCTGATGACCCCTGATATGGTTGCTGGGTCGAGCATTCTGGTGATCTCGCCTCGTAGGTATAGAACTTGGAGTGACAGTTCTGACTGATCGACTTGGTTTGGATCGATTTTTCCTGTGGGACTTATGGGACCCACTTTGCATCTTCCCGACATTAACGTCGGTTGCAAGAGGGGGTAACCGAGCCAAAACCTCCTCAATCTGCTTGTTTGCCCTAGCAAGATGGCTCCTCAATTGCATGTTCTCTATCTCGACGAAAGTTAGGTAGTCTGGGTTTGGGTTTGGCGGTAATGACGCCGAACTCCCAGTGTCACCTTGACCCACCTGTTGTTTTCCTAGACGTTGCTGAATCTCAGGGCCACGTTCATTCGGAACAACGGTATGATGGGCCTCCTGCCCACCGGGCTGTTCTATCTCATTATCGTGCATTGAGCGAGTGAGCACCATGATGGGAATCGACTGGGATTTTGGTGAAGCACTAATTTTCTCTCAATGAAAGCACCAAATTGTTGACACGGTTTTTCGCCAACAGTGTATTAAGAAATAATAAGGGCAGATTAGTGCTTAATGGTAAACCGTAATGAAAATCACAAGAATTCACTCAAGAACACAGAACTTTTACGTGGTTCAGTGGTTAAAATCCACCTAGTCCATGAGTCAATATTATTACTGTTTCTCTCTTTATTTTGGCAGAGTTTCAGTATTACAGAATAATCTCCCTTTCCTATCCAACATTCCCAATATTTATAGGGGAATTCCATTGACAGGTTTGGGTAACCGCGTGAGTCAATCACGTATTTACATAATGTTTATATTCAATACAAATAATTCCCATTTATATTGGGATATAATTTGATAACAGAATAAATATGTTCCTGCCATCTCGGATAATAAATATGACAGCCTGGTCATAAATAAACGTATAAACAAACCTCGAGTCTCTGGAGATCCTTGAATATGCATTATATTTGAATCGTCACTAGCTGGATATCTCCTCCAAGCTCGTGCTTTGACAGTTATCTGATTCCGAGCTCGTGTTTAATCACCAACGTATTCTTAGTTCGTGATAAACTCAGGACGTCTAACATCATGTCTGACCATTATGAATCTCGAGCTATCCACATGGATAATAAATAAATATTCTACTTTGTTATTTTTTCACGAATTTATCTGCCAGCTGTACTCGAGCTGAGTGAATGAACTCGTGCTAAAAATAAGGTACAACATATAGTGTGTTCATGTTTTGATATATATATATATGTGTGTAAATATACATATATAATAATATATATTGATATTATATTATTTTTTATGATTTATTGATTAGTTGTTTTGTTATTTAGGTATTTGTTAAATTTTACAATGTATGTATTATTTTTTATATTTTGTTTTTTTTTCGCAATTACAATATTTATAATGAGTATTTTTATTTTATTTTATAAATTTGGGTTAAATATAATTATTATTTTTAATTGTAGAGTATAATTATATTTGATAATATATAGATAAATATTATAAATAATAAAATATATAGATATATTATTAAAATTGAGAGAAAATGAATAAAAAATATTAAAGTTGAGTTTTGATGATGTAAAATAGAAAAGTGATGTATGGTAGTATGACGTAAAATAAAAATAAAAGTTGAGTTTTGTTGGTGTAAAATAAAGAAAAATAGCACATCTAATATCTAATGTGAGTGATCTTATTAATGTTATACCATGATAAAGTCATCATGACCGTATTACTACAAAATAGATGAAACAATAATAGACAGAAGTAGACCAAACAAAGTGTCACTAGTTACGTCCTACCCGGTAAGATCACCCGCTGTCATTCATAATTTCTTAAAATTAGATAAATATCTAACTTGCTCTTCCTTATAAATAGGAGTATTCTCTTTCAATAATATAATGGTAGAGTAAAATATATTAAGGTTTTTAGAATCCTAATTTATTTTTATGATTTAAAAAACAATGAAATTGTGAGGACCATAAAAATATTTGATTGATTAATTATTTTTAAAATTTAATTTCAAATCCAATCTAAATCTATACATTAATTAGTCTTACAAAAAGAAAACACAAATTTATCATTTTTGGTATATCCAATTTATTTTTTTAACTTCTACTAATCAAGTTTTTGAAAACATATTGCCACCTATTTTTAAATATTTATTTAATACATTTTTTTAAAAGAAATTTGTTGATTGTCTTTTTCGCTATCAACATAATCTAAGAACTTGACAGAAAATATAAGAAAATAGCACAGATGTTTTATGTGGTTCAAGCTATAAAAGAGCTCTAGTCAATGAGTCTTTGGTATTAGTGAGTTTGAAGCTTGTTTGAGCCAGCTTAAATGGAGTCTCAGGCAGTGTATGTATTGCTCTGAGTTTACAATGCTTAACTAGCCAAAGTTTTGAACTCTTTACAAGGAGATATCCCAACCCAATTTATAGGCGCTTGGGTAATTAATGTCCTTAATGGTCCATTAATACAACATTCCCTATTATTTGGGGAGTAAAATGCTAATTAATTACATAGAGATGCGTTGATAAAGACCATGGGCCCAAGCAGATCGCACGAGGCCCATTTGCAGAAAGCTACCCACCAACCTTACGGGGAACAGGTATCTGACAGTGTCAGGATACCACTGCATGTTCGCCCATGTCAGGTGGCGTTGTGGGAAATGCCGATTGTCGAGCGTATGAACTCAACACCACTACTGGAGGCTCACCAAACGTTGTCAGACGATCTTCTGGTGGGCTACAACTGCAATGATTGACACTTGATAGCCACTCTAGGTCTCGAAGATAAGATCCTTGACCTGGAGGATTAGCGAATGAATAAGGTGAGAGAACCACCTGGATGGTCCTCGGGGCGTGGCCTTACTTCGAGACATCCACGCCTTGGAAACAAACCACGGGACGTGCCCTCGCCTGGAGAGCTTGGTCGGATCACGGGACATGGCCTCCCTTGACATCCACGCCTGGCCAAATCATGGGACGTGGCCTCCCTTGACGTCCATGCCTAGCCAGATCAAAGTACTAGGGGGAACCTTACACTCTGAGGAGCTCTACACGAGCTCTACGAAACCTCATTATCGCTCGAGGAGCTTAATTACTCCTCTAATGACTGCCACATAACTAGTGGTGGAAACACAGAAAACATTTGCCCCTAAGTCTTCACTTGTCCTCGAACAGTGGAGACTTAGACTGAGAGGAGTAATTCGAAAGGTCTTTAAGGGGACGTTTGGGCTCTCGATGACGTGGCACTCTTGAAAAGGTAATGCCATGTGTCAACTCCCTATTACTGGGCCCATCAATCTGTGCCATTAATGAGGAGTCCATCGGACGACCCAAAACGTCTAATCCGTATCCTAGGTGTCCTTTCGCCCCATACCTGAGGCGTCCATTTTCCATGCTAATGATCACGATCCATGTCTTTTGGATCCTGACCGTTGGATTACTCTCAAGTGCCTATGTCGTAGGTAATCAACATTCGCGTTCATAGTATTTGGTAGTGATCTCCGGTGACCATCCTTTGGCCCCGAGGACACTCCAGTCCCTTAAAAGTTTTCTTCCTTCTCCTCTTCTCGAGCAACAGTCTTAGGGGTTCTCATTTTTGGCCTATCTTTCTTCGGTTCATGGCGCTAACTGCTTGGTTTCTTGTCTCAGATGTCTGAGGAGATTCAACAACTACTCCAGCAGGGATTCTATGCATTCGACTCTGAGATAACACAGATAGCCCGAGAAGCAGGAAGACTTCCTGAAAGGGGAAAGCAAGTGTAACGCCCTACTTTCTTAGAGCCATTACTAAGTGAGTTTAAAACGTGCCATTAGCTCGCTAATCGAGATTTTAGGTTAAAAGTGTAGCTAAACTTGAATAAAAAGTCGTTTAAAGATATTTACTGTAAAAATGTGATCATTCATTGAAAGCATAAAGGGTTAAACATTTGGGATCCCAAAATATTGTTTAGAAAATACTTTACAACTCAAAATACAATTAGGGTCGACTAGGCGAAAAACTCAAGTCTATACATTGCTTTTACCAAAAATACCCCTGGTCGTCGCAGCCAGGTAGGCTGAACATGTACCCATCACTCCACGTTCTCCATACTCATGGTTGGTCAACTTTACCCTTGCCCTTACCTGCACCATAGAGCACCCGTGAGTCGAAGCCCAGCAAGAAAACTCAACACAAAACAAATAACATATGCATATCTATTAATAGCATAAAACAAAACAATGTACATGCTAAACACATAGCGGCCATGCCGTCCCAGGCGCTTTACCAGGCCCTGGGTTCGCGAACTTAACCAAGAGGATGACTCCAGCATCCTAGGAGGGTCTCGGCTTAACGGCCTGCACTCCGCGTGCTCAACACCATTCCCAACCCCTTGTCGTACTCAGCTTTGCACTCCGCATGCTCAATTCCGTTCTCGGCCCTTTGTCGTACTCGGCTTCCTGCCGTTATCGACCTTCGTCATTCCCGGCCTTCGCCGTTCATTCAAAAATATGTACTACATAGCATAATATAAAGAAATATTCACACATATACTAAACATAAACATTAGGGCTACACCCTAAAATTCAATCACATAGGGCCATGCCCTACAATGCAAACAATAGGGCCACACCCTGCTCTATGGGTACAACAGTTTTCTTAACTTAGTCCCAAGCTATCTGAGCACCGAAATCCTGAGCACAGTCCTCTAACATGAGCCTCATTGAAAACCTAGTCACAACATGATTACAACAATCGTTCATCAAGTTCTAACCCAATAAATAGCTTCGAGACATAAATCTAGCCTCCAGGACCTTGATTTCTACCAAACTGGGTAGTAGAAACCTTCCCGAGCCTTAACGTTCAATTTCCCGAGCTAAAAACCCTCAATTTTCCAAAATTCCGCATTTGGGTCACGGCCCAGCCCACCTTAAGTGTTAGGAAAATATAAATTGCCTCAATGGAAATTGATAATAATATTACAACTCTATGCAATATATTACAAATAAATAATGATTGATTGAATAAGATTACAACTCTATAACTGAAAATACAAATAAACTGAAGAACAAGAGGAAGAGAAGAAGAATAGAATGGTGAAAATACAACTCAAAGCAAAATGTTACAAGTAAAGTAAAATGTTTGAAATAAAGAAAAGAAGATTACAACTCAAAATAAGAAATACAAATAAACAAAAGAGAAGAATATGAAGATGAAGAAAAATAGAATAGAAAGAACAAACAAACAAACTAAATAGAAGCAACTCTCACTCACACTACCAAAGTGAAGAGTGTTGGGGATCACCAACTTGAACAAGGTTTGAAAAATTTGTCCAAAAGCTTATTTCCCCCTAACTCAAGCACTAAGGGATCTCTCACAGATTATAGGAAATGCTTTCTAGAATTATCAAGCCTCAAGGTGTTTCTAGCCAAGTGCTCTAATGGATAGAAATGTTGTATCTTACAAGTGAGCTATAGGCTCCTATTTATAGAGTTTAGAGACACCCTTTGAATTTCAAATTCCACCAACCCCCATGGCTGTTACCAATGTTTAATTGGATTAATATGGAATTAAAAATGAGATTTGGGAGTTATTTGGGTTTTCTGAGCCATTCAACAAAGATTGAAAAAACTGAAAAATTTGGTAAGTTTTGGCCTGTGGCCGCGGCCAGAGACATTAGTGGCCGCGGCCACTGGTCTCTAACCCACAGGCCGCGGCCACTGACCAATTTCAGCACAAAAAATGTGCTGTTTTTCCAAACGGTTCCAAACCTTCCCAAATGATTTTGTAACTCCCAAAACACATTATTGGGGTTAAAATCATATCTCTAACAGCCATATCACATATGGCTTTATGAAATTCATCTCAATATTGTGTAACAACAATTTTACACAATAAAGGGTAATATTTGGAAGTTACAAATTTGTAACACCAAATATGTTACAATATGTGACACACTTTGTCACATTTATTTAATCTAAAACATTATATTATAATATAATATAATATTACATTATATTATAAAATAATATAACATTAAGGGCCGCGGCGCGCCCCAAGTCAGAGGCAAAGTGCCTCTCATCTGACAGACACGGGTTGCGACACCCAAACTTGCGCCGCGACGCCTGGGTAATTTCCTGAAGTCCCTTGGCCTATAAACTCAAGCGGGTCACGGCGCTGATGAACAAGACCGCGGCTCAAGCCCGAAACCCTGAAATTCCATGCAACTTTTACAAGCTAACTTCCCTGAAAAATCATTCTAAACACACCCAACATCAGAATTGAGTCCCATAATCATTC
Organism: Humulus lupulus; assembly: GCF_963169125.1. Classification (NCBI taxonomy): domain Eukaryota; kingdom Viridiplantae; phylum Streptophyta; class Magnoliopsida; order Rosales; family Cannabaceae; genus Humulus; species Humulus lupulus. The sequence goes on from NC_084801.1 coordinate 146,619,585, forward strand.
TAATACAATTTAAGCAGCTCTAGAATCCCAGAAACTAACTAACTCATCCCAATTCACACCAACCTCAATCTTAAGCTCAAAACTCAACTAAATTCAATTTAAGCATAATTGATCCTCAAAAACTTAAAAGAAACCTTACCTCAGTGAAGATTTTCGAGTTTAATTCAGCTCTCTAGCACCCTAGGCTTATCCTCCCCAAGTCCCAAGCTTTACTTCTTAATTTCTCCTCCAAAACTCCAAAATCAACCAAGTCCCCTAAAGAGAGAGAGAGAGCCGAGAGAAATATAGAGAGAGAGTTTTTATGTTTTGTTTTCTTTTTCCTTCTGATTCCTTCTACATAACCCAGGCATCACATCTGCCTATGTGATCAAAATCCCCTCCTAAACAAAAGGTCCAAAATACCCCTTGAGTTTATTTAAATCCTCAAGTACCACCAAGGGCAATTCAGTCATTTGCCATATCCTGTTAATTCCCCGATTATTCCTATAAATCCCCGTTTAATCCCAACATGTCTAAATAATCACTAAACTAACACCCGTTACTCAATAATTCCCGAACACATATTACATTCCCAAAATACCCCTAAGCTCCTCCCGAGCCGGGTATTTGACCTCGTTGTGACTTTCTAACAAACTTGCTCCCTAGGACCGTCTCGGATTGTGCATCACAAATATATCACCACTCACACGTGGTAGCAATCACAATACAAACAAATATTGCATTTATGCCCTCAATGGGCTAAAATTACAAATACACCTCTAAAAACCAAATGGGGCCCACATGCATATTTAATTCACATATACATGCATTTATAATCACATAATTATCAAATTCACATATTAACATAATTAAATCAATTATTGCCCTCTAGACACGCTAATCAAGGCCCTAAGCCTTATTAGCAAATTTGGGACGCTACAGCAAGCGACAGAGAGTAGTCAGGCTCTTGTGGTAAAGAAAGACCATGTCCGGAAGGCGGAGAGGCCCCTTCAACTTGGCATCTCAAAGGAAGAGGTGAACATGGGTCCCATGCTGACAGAAAAAACCTATACCGCCGAGGGGTTCGAGGCAGAGGTGACCCCCAGCAAGCTCAAACACCGGGGAGCTCTAGAGAGGATCCTAACCCACTACGGGATGGACACCCGTAACATGTGGGTGGGCCTGTCTTGGGAGGACGAGAAGGTGCATGAGAGCATCCACAACCTCGAGGCCTGGAGTTCATCTCATCTCCAAGCTGGTGCAACATTGGCACTACACCAGTAGTATGTTGACTTTTTGAATTTTTTCGGCATAGCTCCATTCCCGTTGTCCTCGAATGGATATTGGGTGCTGGCTAGGCTATTTCTTCTGTACAAGAGGCAGAACTGGCCCGTTCATTCTCCAGTTGAGATATTGTATATTTACAGCTTTCGACAATGCCCGAAGAAGGATGAGCGAGACGGGTACTATACTTTGATGAAGCATACATACCCGGGGATGAAGTACAAGGCTCCGTACGGTAATGAGAACCATGTGATGGACTACAGGACCACTTCTTCTGGGCAAGTGTCTTCTCCATGCAGACCAACTCGACTCTTCTTCTGGAACTCATTAGAGTTGGTAAGTGTTACTCCTTGGGTCATTTAGTTTATTAGTCCACTGCTCGTAGTTTCTCCTTAGTCTTGACCGTTTCTTTTCAAGTCCATTGTGTCAGACACCTTTCGTTGATGCCTACAACGAAAGGTTCAAGCAAGTGAGCACCTTCCTCGATGAATAGATGAGCTTTTCCATCCTTGTCACAGAGGCTCATCTTCAGCAGTATGGGCTACTTCGAGAGGGACAATGGATAAGCCCTATGGTCCGCACCAGCTTCCGTGACTCGAAGAATTCGCTTCACGAAGCGAGGGTCCACATGAAATACGTGGCGCCGAAGGCTCACTATGAGTACGAACATCGTCTTTGCGAGGAGCACACAGAGAACATACTCGCAGTCAAAGTCGCCGTGGAGGCGAGAGAGGACCAGGAGCTCGAGGCTAGGATCAATTCATCCTCCATGCCTCAAGGTAAATCTCCAATCATCGTTTACTGCGACCATCATGTAGGGTAAGAAACTAGTCTCGACTACTCCTTATTCTCGCCATCACTCCTAGAGTGTGGGAAAATATTGGGGCGTCCGTGTACTAATGAGGAGTATCAAGACTATCAAGACCTTATCGACGTATTTCTACACCATCTGAAGAGGAGGAAACACCCACAAGGGTTCGTGCCTCTGGACGAGGTGACGTCCATGCATGCAATATGGTTTTGTCAATATGACACCAACACGATACATGAGATGGGTCGACTCATCCATGGGTATTCCCACTCCGTTCTTCACCCTGAGGAGCCTTATTGTGGTGGGGCCTCGAGGAGACTTCTTTTATGTCTTGCATGCATGTTTTTTATTTTTACAAATTATCTTTCCTTTCTTTTCCCTTTGAAGACTAACCCAATTTGTTTCTTTGTGCAGAAAGCATGGGCCTATCCAACTTGGTCAGGAAGAAGAGACAAAGGGTGTCAGGACCCTCTCAAATAAACACTCCGGAGGCATTGGCCATGGTGCTTCCGTCCCCGACGACTATGCCTCTACCCCCGGCGGCTGTGCCTCCAGCCCCAGAGGCTCCTGCAGCTCTGGCAGCTGCTTCACTGGCTATTCCTCCACAGCCAATGGTTATCGTTGAGGTCATTGACTTTGAGGTCTCCCCTCTTCGAGATGAGAGGCCCTTTCGAAAGGGAAAGGAAATCCCTTCTAAAGTGCTTTCCTCCAGTCAGGACACCTCACCTTCTGGTCTTTCCCGAGCACTACGAGGGAGAGGACTTCAAAAGACACAGAGGGGTGGTTGAGTACTTCAACGCTCGAATTGACAAGGGCAATGAGAATTTGAAATTCCTTACAGAGTACCTATGGTAAGACAAATGATAGGGTCCAGTAGCTCCTCCCAGTCGCGAGGAGCTGGAGCCTTTCCTTGCGGGGAGAGTTAGAGAAAGGGTGTGCACTACGCCCGATGCCTAGGGAGCTACCTGTTGCGGAGGCACTCCCGCCCCGAGCATACTGGTGAAAATTCCCTAGCTTGATGAGATTCTCAATCTCATCCTTGAGTTGTCGGCCCTCTTTGGTGTGGTGCCCCACATCATTATGGAACCGAAAAAATTTGTTGGGATCTTTCATTTCCCTATCCCTCCGGATGGGCTGTGGTTTCTGGTAGTGGACGTGCTATTTCGTGGCCAAGAAGATGTTCTCTCAAGATTCCACTAGGTATGTGTACTTGGAGTACTGCGAGACATACTTCTCGTCGGGGGCCGCTCCTTCTCCTGCTGGAGCTACCCAAATTCTGTTAGGCTTTCTGCCCTTCCCTTTTCCCTTGCACCTACTTCCACTGGAGGTTCTGCTGGGTGCTGCTGATTGGGCTGGAGCCATAGTTCCAGCACTGAATGCAGGTTGAAAAGCACTGTACCCAATGGGCGTGACTCCATATCCCGTCGTAGCGGCATTGAAGCCAGCAGAAGGCACGACACTAAAGCCAACTAACTGGACAACTAGGCTGAACTGCGGGGTGCTCACCACAATCTGTTGGACAAGAGTGTAAGGTAAGTACGGGTCCCTGAAGCCATGGGGCTCGGAGACAACAGAGCGGAGAAAGCGACGGGTCTGCCAAACACTCCAATCTGGGCATCCTCCCAGTTTATATATTCTTGTGCTCAACGAATGAAGTCGTTGAGCCTGCGGCATCCCCTCCGTAGGAGGTCATCCCATAGAGGACACCCTACACGGATGGCTGCCTGCAAGGCCATCAATTGCTAGTCGTCGTCGACCCTCTTTGTAACGACCCAAATTTTCTAATAAGGCTTAGGGCCTTGATTAGCGTGCCTGGAGGGCAATAAGTGAATTATTGTTATAATATGTGAATTTATGTGAATATGTGATTAGAGATGCATGTTTAGTTGAATTAAATATGCATGTGGGCCCCGTTTGGACATTAGGGGCATGTTTGTAATTTTAGCCCGTTGAGGGCATAAATGTGATAAATGAGATAAATGTGATATACTTGTGATATATCTGTGTAGCACGATCCGAGACAGTCCTTGGGAGCTGTTAGCCAGAAAGTCACAACGAGGTTGAGAATCCGACTCAAGGCGAGTCGAGGGGTATTTCAGGTATTAGATGTTTTATGGGGTTATCAGGTTATGGAAATAAATATTTGGGAGATATATTTGAGGTTAGAATGTTTAGGAGGGAAAATTGGGGAAATTTACTATTTTGCCCTCGGGGACATTTTTTGGCACCCAGAGCTTTGAGGTAACCTTAGAAGCTTAAGTTAAATAAAAAAGAATTCAGGAAACACTTAGAAACTTGGAGAAACTAACCCAAGCATTTCCTCTTCTCTCTCTCTTTATTTTCTCTAAGTCATACCAAGGGAAATTTTGGTGGAAGCTAATCAAAACTAAGGAATTCAGCTGGGATTTTGGGAGCTTGAGGTTTGGAGCTTAGGGAACTGGTTTAGGGAATCACTTCAGCTTAAGGTGAGCTTTAATCTCAGTAAATTGTTTTGAGTAGCTGCTGGTTTTCTTAGAGTTTGAATGTGTTTTGGGTGATGGATCATTCTTGAGTTTGATGAGGCTTTGAACTTGAATTCTTGTTGGGTTTTGTTGTTGAATCCATAGTATAACCTCTGTGATGATTAGCTTGAGTTGTTGGGTTGATTTTGGGGTTAATTGGATGGGTTTCTATGGCAAAAATGGAGGATTTTTCTGGGTTTGAAGGGTCGGGCTGCGACATTGTTCTTGATGAGTCGTGGCCCTCCGAAGCATTTTGGTGGCCTGGAAGAAAGGCGGGCCACCAAGGCATCCTTCTGCTGGGTGACCACCTCCATCTCCCCAGCATGCCTAGCCTCTGCGGCTTGAAGCTCCTCGATGACCTTCGCCCGAGACTGCTCAATGCTGGCACCAGCGCGAGTACGAGCAGCGGTCATTGTCAGCATGGCCTGTAGTCAAAGAATAAGAGTTAGGCTATATTACAAGAAGGAAAAATAAAAACCAAAATCGCAAAAAGAGAAAGAGTGCTTACACTGGCCACTTCATTTAGAGCCCTGTTGAGGATCTGATCGACCCCCATGTTCTCAGCCTCAGCCATTTCCTCCCTGCAACGGTCATGCTTCAGGATATGAGTAAGGCGATCCTTAGCTGATCGCAGGGAGCGGCTCGAGAGTCTGGCCCCAAGAAGTTCGGTTTGCTGGGCCTGTTCTTTTTGAGCCGCAAGCGAAGGATTTGTGGCGGTAGGCGGGGCCTCCTTCTCAGCAGGAGCAGATGGTTGAGCAGAAGGTTGGCCAGAGGGCCCATCCTTTGAAGGATCAGCTGCTCGACCCTTCTTGGTCGAGGGTGCTTGGCTGGACTCGCCATCTTGTTTCCTGGCCGATTTCCTACGTTGGACCAGGGGAACTTCCTCCTCCTCCTGAGTCTGGTACAAGTTGAAAACGTTGGGGGAGGCCATTTCTGCAGAAAAAGATAAGCATGCAGATAGTAAGACAAAAAT